>NC_134458.1:51215216-52415216 GCF_047948215.1 Lycorma delicatula
ATGTCCCTCTATCGGTAATGTCTCTCTATCACACTTTCTCGCATTCTCTCTCTCTCTCTCTCTCTCTCTCTGCTTGCGGATGTGTGAGTGTGTGTGTGTGTGTGTGTGTGTTTTTGAGATAATGTGTATGTACAGTAAATTGTCAATTGTCAATGTCCCTCTATCGGTAATATCTCTCTATCACACTTTCTCGCATTCTCTCTCTCTCTCTCTCTCTCTCTCTCTCTGCTTGCGGATGTGTGAGTGTGTGTGTGTGTGTGTGTGTGCGTGTGTGTGAGATAATGTGCATGTACAGTAAATTGTCAATTGTCAATGTCCCTCTATCAGTAATGTCTCTCTATCACACTTTCTCGCATTCTCTCTCTCTCACTCTCTCTCTCTCTGCTTGCGGATGTGTGAGTGTGTGTGTGTGTGTGTGTGTGTGTGTGTGTGCGTGTGTGTGTGTGAGATAATGTGTATGTACAGTAAATTGTCAATTGTCAATGTCCCTCTATCAGTAATGTCTCTCTATCACACTTTCTCGCATTCTCTCTCTCTGCTTGCGGATGTGTGAGTGTGTGTGTGTGTGTGTGTGTGCGTGTGTGTGAGATAATGTGTATGTACAGTAAATTGTCAATTGTCAATATCCCTCTATCGGTGATGTCTCTCTATCCCCCTTTCTCGCATTCTCTCTCTCTCTCTCTCTCTCTCTGCTTGCGGATGTGTGAGTGTGTGTGTGTGTGTGTGTGTGTGTGCGTGTGTGTGAGATAATGTTTATGTACAGTAAATTGTCAATTGTCAATGTCCCTCTATCGGTAATGTCTCTCTATCACACTTTCTTGCATTCTCTCTCTCACTCTCTGCTTGCGGATGTGTGTGTGTGTGTGTGTGTGTGTGTGTGTGTGTGTGCGTGTGTGTGAGATAATGTGTATGTACAGTAAATTGTCAAATGTCAATGTCCCTCAATCGGTAATATCTCTCTATCACACTTTCTCGCAATCTCTCACTCTCTCTCTGCTTGCGGATGTGTGAGTGTGTGTGTGTGTGTGTGTGTGCGTTTGTGTGAGATAATGTGTATGCACAGTAAATTGTCAATTGTCAATGTCCCTCTATCGGTAATGTCACTCCATCACACTTTCTCCGCATTCTCACTCTCTCACTCTCTCTCTGCTTGAGGATGTGTGAGTGTGTGTGTGTGTGTGTGTGTGCGTGTGTGTGAGATAATGTGTATGCACAGTAAATTGTCAATTGTCAATGTCCCTCTATCGGTAATGTCTCTCTATCACACTTTCTTGCATTCTCTCTCTCACTCTCTGCTTGCGTATGTGTGTGTGTGTGTGTGTGTGTGTGTGTGTGTGTGTGTGTGTGTGTGTGTGTGTGTGAGATAATGTGTATGCACAGTAAATTGTCAATTGTCTATGTCCCTCTATCGGTAATGTCTCTCCATCACACTTTCTCGCATTCTCTCTCTCTCTATCTGCTTGCGGATGTGTGAGTGTGTGTGTATGTGTGTGTGCGTGTGTGTGAGATAATGTGTATGTACAGTAAATTGTCAATTGTCAATGTCCCTCTATCGGTAATGTCTCTCTATCACACTTTCTTGCATTCTCTCTCTCTCTCTCTCTGCTTGCGGATGTGTGTGTGTATGTGTGTGTGTGTGTGCGTGCGTGTGTGTGAGATAATGTGTATGCACAGTAAATTGTCTATTGTCAATGTCCCTCTATCGGTAATGTCTCTCCATCACACTTTCTCGCATTCTCTCTCTCTCACTCTCTCTCTGCTTGCGGATGTGTGTGTGTGTGTGTGTGTGTGTGTGTGTGTGCGTGTGTGTGAGATAATGTGTATGCACAGTAAATTGGCAATTGTCAATGTCCCTCTATCGGTAATGTCTCTCCATCACACTTTCTCCGCATTCTCTCACTCTCACTCTCTCTCTGCTTGAGGATGTGTGAGTGTGTGTGTGTGTGTGTGTGTGTGTGTGTGCGTGTGTGTGAGATAATGTGTATGTACTGTAAATTGTCAATTGTCAATGTCCCTCTATCGGTAATGTCTCTCTATCACAAAATAAATAAAAACTATAATTATCATAAAACAGCAGTAAAATAAATTTTAAGACGGCTAAGTCGCTAGGAAAGAATCGTTCTTCATAGGTAGGTTGTATTCGTGTAGAAATGCATTTTGGTCAAAGGATATAAATTTATGAAAAGAATAATCAATAACCGTTTATGAAAAATGGATTCGTCAGTATGAGACAAAGTTTTTCTTTTGCTTGTGGACTCAAAGACTGTCATTAGTTTGTTAACTTATGCCAAAAAATAAAAATACGAAAAACAATTTGCTTATCAAAATACTGATTTTTTTCTTTTAAAATACCTTTTTAATAAGTCAACGGTACCTTCTTCAGTAGAATTAATGCAGAGTAATTTTGTTAATAGCATTTATCTTAAAAATATTATGAAACCGCTTAAGTATGTATTAAACCCGTTCCATATTGTTATCAAATTTAATGCATTTGTAAATTTCAAACGTGTCAAAATCTTGGTTTATATATAAAATTTAGAAACGTTTTTCATATACTGTTTCTAAACATTAATGTAAAAAAAAATTTAGCGTTGGTCAATGAAAACACGACCTCGCTTATAATTATTTACATGTTACATAATAATATTATTCATCGACAGTAGTCTTGAAAAATTTTCAGAAATCTTACTGCATTTTTTTTAAAAATACATAAACCCGTAAAAAATAGTAATAAAACCATTCATTATTAAACGCAGCGAGTGAACAATATAAAAATTAAAATTATTATCGGACTAAATACTACTCTTATATAAAAGTGATTCTTAATAAAAAAATAGATTAAACTTTTGTGATGGTAATGATGAAAAAAATTGCTTATTTTGCGTCCATATTATATTAAACTACCAAAACATCTTAATTATCTTTCTTATTGAAGCGAAAGACAGTTTATTGCAGGAAGACAGTTTATTACCGTCTTCATTTCCTGTTTTAAGGAAGCCAGCTGGTTTTCATATCCTATACGCATTACATTATTAGTGTCACACGATCCTAATAATGCAATAGATTAGAGTGTAGAATGTATACTGTGTTCATAGTATTTAAAAAGACTGCCCAAAGAGGAGTGTAATGTATTTAGAATGTATGTATGTTTGTTCTAAGCAGCTTAACGGCCAAACCGATTTAGATGTATGACCCTGTGTTGGAATTCTTACATTACCTGGAGTTTCATAGGCCGCATATATATGTATATATATATATGTTAAGAATTCATGTTTCTGTGCTTCTTTTTATTTGTAAAAATGAATAAAATTATAACTGTCTAGTTCTTCACACTCGTTAATTAAATAAAGTTGTCTATATTCAGCTGGCATTGTCGACAGCTGATATTTTATAGTACTACTGTAACAATGTGTATAATTCTGTATTGTTCGGTTTAATTTCATTCTTCAGAGACTCAACATGTTCATATCATTAACGCATAACTAATTAATTTACAACACTATCACAAATGTTGATTACAATAAAAATAATTTGGAATATAAATTAAATATGAACTTTATTTATTTCAATGAACCAGCGAGTGAATAAGTAAATATTTAGAACAATTAAACCAAACCAATGTTTTATATTCAAGTATATTTTAAAGGATCTGAAAAAAATTATACAGTATGAAAATACTATATACAAAATTTTCACCTGCATGCTCTTTAACTATCTCTTATTAATCTCTCTCTCTAAATCTTACTTATTATTTGTACGGAAGAGAATAATTGAGGCACAATTTTCTAAATCGTTAAGAATCATTAATTTATGTTTCTTTAAATTTTAAACTCCTTTGATTTTAAAAATATAATTATAAACATACTTACATTTCTATCTCTTTCGTCTCCCTCTCTCTCTCCCCCTTCTCTCACACTGTACCTCTTATCACCCCCTCAATTTGTCTCACTCTCTTACCCCCTCTCACTGTTCCTCCATCACTTTCTTTTTCTGTTTTCTCTTTCTCACTGCCTCTCTCACGTTCTATATTTCTCTGTCCCACTCACTCTCTCCCCCCTATCTCTCACTCTCTCCACCCTTTCACCTTCTTTCTTTCTCTGTGAATCTTTCACACTCCCCCTCTTACTGTATCTCTCTCTTTTATTCTCTCTCTCTCTCTCTCTCTCTCTGTGATCTTAATTAATATCTTTTGACTGGATTAACTGATTTTAATGAAATTTAAATAACTTCTGACTATGGGTTATTACTGCCATTTAATTTTGGTTACGGTCATTTTAGTTGGTGAAGAGATATAGTCACTACAGGTCCTGTGTCTCTGTATTATAATTAAATTTTGCACTTAATTTTCCTTCAAAGACGCAGTCTATTGAGGACAAAGCATTTGGTAGCCAGAGCTGCACAACTTTCCCAGTTTTGCAGAGAAAATCATGCATTTCTTTGATGGATTTTTTAATATTTTTAATTACAGTTCTTATTCTTGAAAAGTCTAAGTTTACTAATATTGTATGTATATTAAGAGTACTACAACCACAATGGTTTTGGTGATCTGACATAAATCTATAAGTCACCCTTGAAAATGATGCAGAGACTTTCAAGAATAATAAGCATCCCATCAGAGTCTACTAAAAAAATCTAAAGATTGAAATGGTTTCCTATTGCCTTCTTCACTGACAAAAATGTACGGTTCAATATATGGATCAAGTTAACATACCAAAACCATTGAAATGATGATGACATTCATTCAGCTCCACATGTGATTTCATTCTAGACTACAGGTTTATCGAAATATTATTACTGATTAAGAAAACAATACTTATTGATGTCACTTATTGATATATAGGAAAATAACAAACAATTTGACCGACTGTTGTTTCTCAGAAAAAAAGAACTATTATTTTGCTTCTGTAAAAATGGTTTTTTCTGTTCAATAGTGATGCTGCATAAAAAACCCGTTGAGTCACCAAACGGAGTCAGCTGTCAGCTCACTCTAACGAATATTAAGTGATATTATACAACTGGTATGTGAGATTAATATTTCACATGATTGATCTGTCTATTGCAGCTGTATGGATTTAACATCAGAGGGAGTAGGCAGCTTTAAACACGTGTCAAATCTGAAGTTCTGGACTACCTTCAGTTTAGAGAGAACATTGAAGAATATTTAATTCATACAGCTAGTATTTGGACAACAGAAAGGAACAAACTGACACGGAACAAAACAGAAACATCACAGGGCCTCACTCAGTTCCTTATCCTGCTGAAGTGCTTGGGACAAGAAGTAATGATTACATGCCAGAATTCCCTACTTCCCTACCTACGCAACAAGAAACAGATGTCAATTACCAGGATGTGGCTCTGACATGGCAAGAATCAGGTATTCTTCATGCAAAGTATTTTCTGCCTCGAAGAGAAAAGAAATTGTTTTCAATTCTACCATATACTGTAATAAATTTCTTGTTTCAATATTTGTAATTTTTTAATATGTTAATTTTTAATATTTTTTAGTCGTCTTTTCTGAATAAATGTATTTTATAGAAATAAGACAACTAAATCTGTAATAAGGCAATTGTCTTATTACAGATTTCCTAAAAATAATGTATTCTCTCTTGTAAATAGCCAACAAATAAAATAAAATTCATTGAAGTTTTTATAACATTGAGACCTGATGTCTCCTACAGGAAACATTGTTTTTTTTTTCAGAATATGGGTACCACAAGATATTTTTGGCTTTTTTACCTATTAAAGAATGATAAATATATTAAAGATTTGCAATGATTAGGTAAAGAGTAATCAAAAGATTTTTTTCAGGACTGAGGAGGTTAAAAAAGAAAAGTAAAATGTGATATATTAAAATATTTGTATTTTAATATTTTTTAATTGTATTATTGAAAATTATCTTTGTATTTGTTAGAAATAAATACTTGAACTTGATTGGAGAGATATATGTTCTCATTTGCATCAACATGCTTCAGTAGAGTGAACTTTTATGTTGTAAGATAATTTTTTATGGTATATTATTTTGTTTATTTCAAAATAATTTCTGCTATAGAATATTGGAGCACATAATTTAATATTTCAGAACAAAAACAGATAAATTAATTTTGTTCAGACAATCTAGAACTGATTTGATTATTGTATTACACAGATTAATAATTTATGACTGGATTGCATCAAGCATATATCTCAAACTAAAGGAAAGATATTTTTGAGCTTATTTTATTTAAAATGTAATCTATATGATATAGAAAGAGCTGTATTTTTATATGTTTCTAATCATTTTATATAAGTAAAAAGTAATTTTTTCTGAATTTATTAATAAGATTTAATTTTTCAGGGAGAAAATTTACGAATGATGTGGAATTGTTCATGGACAGCCAAGCCCGCTTGGTTTAAAAAATTTTTACTTATAGTTATGATATGTGCTAATAAGCAATTAATTATTAAACCATTTGGTTTGTATAATCTAAATCTTCAAAATTATTCAAAGGTATGAATAAAAAAATTCAAACAAGCCAGCAAAGCATTGCATAATTTTCCCAGCTTTGCTGTTGATAGATTTTTATTTCAAATACATCTTTGGGTTTTAAATTTGCATAATAAAGTATTATGCAATATTTAGAATAAAATTACAAAAAAAGGTCAAAATGTTGAGTAAAAAAAATTTATGTCCAATTTGATCCCTGTTGATCAAATGATATATCTTAAAAATTATGCACTATTAAAAATACAGTATGCATCAAAATATACAGTACTGGAGCTGTTATTCTGTATTATTTTTATTATCCAACCTGTATACGGTACGGAAATCCACCTATGTCTGTAAACAATTGCTGAAGCAATGTATTGTTGATGTTCATTTTCGAGGTTATTCGTCGAAGACTTCGTTTAGCTGACTCCAAAACCTGATCGAGGACACATCCATAATTCTCATTTGTGGACACAGTTACCAGACTTCCCTTCTATTGACACAATACACTACCAGTACAATGAAATTTCATAATGTTAGACAGCATAACTATGTTGCTTGGTGCCGCCTTATTAAATGTTTCTGATATTGTTCCACCACTAACTTCAAACTCGGCCTGCCTTGATTGCCATCTCTGTATGAGTGAAAATGATACTCCACAATGAAAACATTTTCCTCTGTAGTGAGACCAATTTTCAACTCCTACCTTACAGCACAATGTTTTTTGCACTACTGACAACACATAATGCTCATGCAACAATATGTGAATGAACGGACATGCGTATGAGAATGCATGAAATCCAGTACTGTATATTTTGGCACATGCTGTATAATTGAGAAAAAATCAAAATTATAAAAATTTGGAATTTAAGTACCATTCTACCCCCTTTTTTTTGTAACTTAAAAGTTTATAAATGAAGCCAAAGCTGGGATATATCTATATCTGTAAAACTATTTGCTCACACTGGCCGACTCAATCGATCATCAATGCACAGCTCATACCGCTGGACCTAGGAACTTGAAATTTTGCATGTAGCTTCTTATAAGGGTGTAAGTACCCACTAAGAAAGGAGTTTTCAAAATTCATCCCAAAGAAGGCAAAAGAGGTTATGTATCCCCCACAGACAGGAGTAATTCTCTCATGGTTATCATGGTAACAGAATTAATTTCTTTTTCTTTAATAGATATCATTTGCTTTAAATTTAAAATCATCTGATTAAATTCCACACAAAATAAAAATGGTTGTTGTGATTGAAGGGAACATGATTCCTCATTAAGTTGGTTGCATTCACGGTGATGCTAACAATAAATTCATACTTAAGTGATTTATGCATGGCTTCTAATCAGTAGTAAAGTATTAATTACTTGAGTCCCAATGGCTCTCCAAAATATTTTAATTATTATTAAATATTATTATTGAAATTAGCTTAAATTAGTACATTTAGCGAATTTGTATGGGTTTTTATAATTTATTTTGGGTGTCGATGTTGGATTGTCAAAAATTAAAAAAAATATAACTTCAAGAAAGAGAAATAACCTTTATCAAAATCTTAAAAAATGAGAGTATCTCGGTTTTCCAAACAGATGAAGTACATGATTTTTGGCTAATGACCAAGAGCACTATAGTTGTTGTAGCTTCATCTACAGCAGGAGGATATCAGAGTTTCTACGTCCAGAATGAGGGTATTGTTGGAGGAAAGAAAGCTTTTCAGGTTTTCTGATAAATAAATTGTTATTTATCATTATTACTTTCACAACCATGAAGATTACAAAATCAGTAGGGATCCTGAAGCCCCAGGCTAGATAGCCCCTAGGCTAGCCCCAGGCTAGGTTGAGTGAAGCCCTATACTATCCTGACTGGCTTGTGTATGTGTGTGCGCGCGCGCATGTGTGTGTATAAAACCAAAATTTATGCCAAATCTTAACTTTATTGGTCACTTGGTTTTTAAGGTACGATACAAAAACTGTTTAGAAATAATGTTAAATATCCCCACCCCTAAATCTCAGTGACTAAACATTTGGAATTTTAGATATAAATTAATAGGTACTTTCATTGTATTAGTCAGTTTTTTATCACCACTGTATAAAAAGTAAAAAATTCAAAATATTTAAAACTATCCCTCCCTTTTTTAAATTCTTTTCCAAAATTTAATACCATCAATGCCCCATATACAAAGAAGCCATTGCAAAGAACATGCCCATGTTTCAGCCATTTGCAGCACTTTTGTAGAGTTTTTTGTAGATATTTCCACAAGGAAATATCATATATTACATATCATCTAATACATATTTCAGAGCAATATTGCTGCTTGTTTTTTTGCTCATGTTTCAGCCATTTGCAAAGAATTTTTGGTTGAGCAGTCTAAAGATATTAATATAAATACAGACAACAAGTATGGATGAGCATGCATACAGATCTTCTGGAAAATTCTATAACATTTTTGTATTTTTGAATTAATCACAGGTCTTGAAAAGTCACATTTGCAAAAGCCCGATAAATAAATTATTTTAACCTTAAGATGCATTCTCATGCGTGCAGGACTTATGGTTTGTTATCATATTTGAATGCCTGATTTTGACATTTATTGAGATGATCTTTTTGTTAGTTGGTAGGGCAGTTCTATTTTTCTTGTTCTTGTTTGATTGGTTTATTTATTTTAATCATTTCTTCCAGATATTGAAATTTATTTATTTTTCCAACTTTGTATTTAGGGGCTTCGGGTATGGTTATGTTATATCACTCTTTATATTATCTTTTAAGCTATAAGCTCCTTTCTTATCTCATCACTCTACATTAGTTTGCCAATGTCAATTCTCAATGAGCGAGAAGTTATCTGTTATACAATAACAGCAGTTTTATTGTCTGATTAGAATTATATATAATTTTATTTCTTTTATTCATTATTTACACGGTTTATTATTTTTATGAAGTTCTTCTCTAAGAGGAAAAAGTTCCTAATTTTGTATATCAAAATTTATTATTTATGTTTATTTAGAAATAAAGGTACATGGTTGTACCACACTATTAAATAAACAGCAAATGTCTATATGTATAGCAGAGCTGTTCTAGCAAAGTGCTTTTTCCTCTACTTACAGCCCTATTTCTACTCCCCTCTGCAAGCACCTTACTATAACTGCTCGGCTATACATATATATTAAAATTTTATTAAATAAACCACCTGCTACAGAATATTGAGATGACATATCTTACTTTAATTTTTAGATCTTTATTGTGCAATAATGGAATTATTCAGTCATGATTGAGGATGCGGGATCCCACAAAAGTACTTTCATGAAAAATTAAGGTAAGATAAGTGTTATGTCAATATTCTGTACTAGGTGGTTTATTTAACAGAATCTAAATATAATTTAACAGTACAGAGGATCATCGCCCTCTTGTTTCATTGTAAGCCTATTATTTATAGTTACTTCTTTTGCCATGAAATAAACCAGTAAGAGGCTTTTCTGGTTCCAGAAAATGCTTCCCACCACTATTAATTTTCTGATTTTCCTTGACTTTTCAGTTCTAAATGATTTCCTAAATTATGCCCTTCTTGATTTGTTTTTATGTTCAATTTTATGATAAATCATTTGTATTACTGTGAAGTAATAAATTACAGTGGTTAAAAATTTCATCACCCTTGATTATCTAAGTCAAAAAATGTGTAGACTTGTCTCATTTTTTCTTTTTTATCATCTTAGATAGTAGTAGAGGATCCTATCTGGCACAAGGTTTTTATGCACAAGATGTTCAATGAATATTTCATGTAGGAAAGTTCTTGAAACCTGAAGAAATAAGCTATATAATCCATCAACAGTGAATTGTCTATCCTTTTAAATTTCATTATTGATATTTTGCTTCTGCTGTAGTCACAAGAGATAGTTATCTGGAATTATCTCTATTCATTATTTGATATCTTCCATTTTTAATCAACCTTCATTTTATCACAGTTATTTTCATATAAATTTAAAACATTTGTACAATTTGAACTTCTCTTGGATTTAAGAACTGGATCATGCTTAAAATTCACATGTAGCAGGATTTTCATATTTTTTTCATGTACCTTAAATAGTCAGAAAATGGTATAAATATGTGTACTTATTCATGAAACTTTGTCCAGACTGAGCTTAACACAGAAAACTCATTTACTTTGTGTTGTAAGTCACCTGCTGAATGTTCATTTTCTGAGTGACTCAAAATTTTTTATCAATGTTTAGTACAGAAATAACTTTTTTTTTTTTGTAAGGAATTAATTGCTAAGTTCATTTATGCGGTATTATCCTTATTCTAGGGATCAAGTGACAACTTGAGATCTCTCTGAAAAAGCTTCCAATGAGCACTTAGTTTCTTACTAGAGCTGCTTTAACATATCAGAAGAAAGAATTGAGGGGTTCTTCTTAAGATATCCTACCAACACAGGGTTTAAAACTGATGTAGGCAGGAACAACAACTGAGTAATATAATTATATTTCAGTGAAAGTAATAACTTGTTTCTGATTAAACGTTTACTAATACTAGAAAATGAAAACTGTTGTGTTGAAGTTGTCCTTTATGTATTTGTGCACATTATGAAGTATTATTTTTTTTCTTAATAAATACTGTGCATAGACTTAATGTTAATGAAACTATAGACTTAATGAAATTGTAATTGTAGAAACTTTGTCTAGTTTTACTCGCATAAATATGTGAAAACAATTTTTCATTTATCTGAAACTTCTCTTAAATGTTGTGTTTTTGTTTGCTTGTTATATAATATTTTTTCCCTAGAGTTAGGAGTTTTAAATAATGTTAGTAATCATGGTGCTATTTCTTACCTTTCTGAATACCAGCAAGCAAACAAGCTTCAGTAAATTTAACCATAACTTGCTTGATACTATTTTGGGTCCAAATCTAAATTCTTCATCCTGGCAATTAATTATCTCATCCTTCAGCAGTAGATGCTGCATGGATGTTAACATTCAAGTAATCTTGCCTATTATTATAATTTATTAAAATTTTGAGTTTTAATTTCAATGTAGATGCTATCTACTACACCAGTTATGTAAGGGAATTTAAACACACTAGTATTTCACTTTCTTGTAGCATTAATATTTCTCTGTAATTTTTTTCCTTTTTGGAAATGTAATAAGAAGCTTTTTTATTGAATGCTCCTAACATGCAAGTATCTGTACGCCTGATTAATTGTTAAATTGATTAATTTTAACATGTATAAGCAACATTACTAAATTTTTATTGTTCTAGCTAGACATATTTAATATATACTTAAAATGTGAACTTAACTAAAAACATAAATTATTATAACTCATTGCAATGTTTAATAAATGAAGTGTAAATTTTGAAAGCAAATAAAGGAAGTGATTATGAATAATTGGTTATCTGGCATTACTTATTATATACAGTTTAGATCCAATGAATTGCTCCATGGCTGAAATTGTTGTACATTATTTTTTGTCCTCTGGGCTGGATAATTAAGAAATATGGATATGACTGGATAATTAAATAATTATGTGAAATATCAGCTACTTGTGAAGTTCTCATATTGCGAAATACATATAAATACATTGCAATTTGGCAAATTCAATCTTCATTGGTGATATTCAATAATAATAATTAAATTATGAATGAATGAAAATATTATTTTGGAGTTTTGTTCACTACATTGGATCTAGGTTCATAATTTATGTTAACACCAATATCTATATAATATTATTAGTGTAATTTAGTTTTTTTAGTTTTTTTGGCCATATTAGTTATTGTAATCATTATGGATAAAGAACAATTTTTAAGACATTGAAAATCAATTAAGGCTTTCGTTACGAGAATTGCAACATTCGCGAATAAATTTGACGCATCACAAGATGAGAGCTACACTCTACTCAAATTACAAAAATTTGCACCGCAAATATGATTCCATTCAGATACAATTAGAAATGGATGTTGATAATGATAGTTTGTCTTTAGGTCAAGAACAAATCAAGAAAAAATTATGCAACATAGAATGTAAGCTGCAACATTTTTTAAATAGTCAGCATAGAGTAAATAATCAAGAACATTCTGTATACACAGCTACTAAACAATTACAATTACACCTTTTCAATTTACCGTTGTTTAATGGTGACATTCTTGAATAGCCTCAAGTTTTTAATACATTTAATGATTCAATCCACACTTGAAAAGATTTAACAAATGTTCAAAAATTACATTATTTACATTCACTGCTAAAATGAAGCATTAGCCATTATTAAAAAGCTTCCATTAACCAATGAAAATGATAAAATCACATTAAATTTATTAATAAAACATTTGATAAAAAATTTATGACTATATTTTAATACAGATTGCATTTTAAAAATACATTTTTTAAAAAGAGAATCATTAGCTCTTCAGTCTAAATTCATTAATGATATTTCTTCATTTTTAAACTCACTTGAAGCAATACAACATCCAGTTAACATATTCAAATTCGTTGCAATTCAATTTCTAACAACACGGCTGGATTACGGAAGGAAAGATTATCAAATAAGGGTGGTCCAAACTTTCAAGAGTTCTTAGAATTTCTTGAAACCAGATGATACAACCTGGAAAATCTTAGTTTGAGTACTATAAATTCACAATTCAGTATTGGAAATGTTGAAGGACAATATTACAATGCATTTAAATCTCATTGCAAACATCCTACTTTAAATGTTAACAAGATTCATAAACAACAATGTTAGTTATTATTCTAGATCTAACTTTAAACATTGTTTATTTTGTAATGGCAATCATCAATTAAAAAAAAATGCAAAGAATCTTTAAATTTATCCAATGATGACGAAGAGACTTTTGAGGATAATAATAGTTGTCTCATATGTTTTCACAAAGGTCATAGTAACAATTAATGTTACTCAAATAACTTATATGATTTATGTCAACAAAAATACAACACACTAGTTCATACTGATAACATTAATGATTCTAAATTAAGTAATGATGACTCCTCATATGATATGCATTAACTGTTCTGCATATTTAAGAGGACGGCTGAAACGTACACAGAAGGCTTTGCCATTTTGTATACCTATGGTTTGGCATGAACCAAAGGATCATGCAACCGATTGTTACTTTTTTTAACAAATGTGTCTGGAATTTCTAAAAAACCTAAACATATGTAAAATATCCTTCATTGCCATCTGCAATCAGACCTGTACCTCACAGTGAAATTATTCCAGTTCCTGAGCCACCTGTGGATGTATGTTTTGAAAGCAGCGATGAAGAATCAGGCAGTGCTGAAGGGCAACAATGATTTTGATTTTGAATTATCTTCAAATAAGCCACTCTTATATCACAAGGTGACTAAACCTTTAATTAATAGGTAATTAAATGACTTAGTTAGGGATTTAAATTCATCAAAAAAAAAAAAAATACTGTTAGGATTAAGACTGCAAGGTTGGAATTTACTTCAAAAAAATACAAAATTTCAGGCTTTTGAAGCCAGCAAAAAGAAATTTTCAGTACTTATTGATGAAAATAATTTGATTTATTGCAAAAATATATGAGCTTATGTTGTACTTAGGACAAGCTCATAAACCTGAGGACTGGCACCTTTTGATAGATTTGTCAAACAAGTATAGTTTAAAAGTGGTTCTACTACACAACGGTAACAAATATCCTTCAATACCAATCACTTATGATATTAATTTGAAAGAGATATACGATGTGATGAAGACGTCCTTGAACAAATAAATTATAAAAAACATAGCTGTAACATATGTGGTGATTTGAAAGTTATAGCTATTTTGTTAGACTATACCAAGTACATGTGTTTTCTTTGCGATTGGGACAGCCAAGCTAGGGATAAACATTTAGTTACCAAAGAGTAGAAGAAATGAGACAACTTAACTCCAAAAGGGAAAAATATTATTCATGAGCCCTTAGTTGAACCCCAAAAAATATTTTTACCTCCTACCCAATCAAGCTAGGACTAATGAAAAATTTTGTAAAAGCAATGAAGAAGGATAGTTGCATTCAGAAATTTCTGAATGCAAGTGAAGGAAAACTTAAAGAAGGAATATTTGTTGGTCCTCAAATAAGAGAGAGGTCAAAGATGATGTATTTAACACAATGTTAAATAATGTAGAACGTGTAGCTTGGGCTTCATTTAAAGACGTTTGCAAAATTTTTCTCGGCAAACAAAAATCCAACAATTACCATGATATTGTTAATCAACTTTTACTTCATAAGAGCTATAGTATATAATATGTCTGAAAATACATTTCCTCCACTAATATTTGGAATTTTTCCCAGACAACCTTGGAGATAGTGATGAACACAGTGAATGATTCTAGAGACATTTTGGTGATGGAAAGCTGTCTATAAAGGGAAATGGAATACTAACATGCTAGTCGATTACTGTTGGATATTAATTTGGGATGTGCTTGAGGCTATTTATAACAGAAAAACATCAGTGAAATCATTCTAACATAGGTATGGCCATGCAAAATTATAAATTTTACAGATTTTAACTATATGTTCCCTTCATTTTTTTTTGAAGCGTAATTTACTTAAAACTAAGGGCGATAGAAAATTTCTATTTACAGATCTGTAATGTATGCAAAAATGAAATTCAAGAAATGGTATCACACTTGGAGAAACATTAAAAATTTTTTTTTTTGCCTATCAGTGTAATCATAATATTGCTACTCCTGAGCACAACTGTTCTATTCCTTTAGCCCATGAACATGAGTTACATATCTTAGGCATTTTATGGAACAATTCTACAGACACATTTACTCAATCTATTGATACTAAAAGAATTATTCTCACTATTACTGCAGGAATATTTGACCCATTAGGTCTAATTGGTCCTATTGTTTTCTATCATAAATGTTTTATGCTATCTTTAATGCAACTTAAAATTAATTGGGATGATAGATTACTCACAATGATGTTATCTGAACGATGTAAATTATACAATCAGTTGCACTTAATTGATTTAATTAAGATGATTCGTCCAATTAAATTCATCAATGGTGCTGAGGTTAATTCAATCTAAATACATGGATTTTCAGATGCCTCCATAAAGGATTACGGTCGTACATTCAAACTCTTATTTTCTAATCAAACAATTTTGTGTAATTTACTTTGTTCCAAATCAAGACTTACTTCTTTAAAGCAAATAACACTACCAAGGTTTGAATTATCTGGTTCTTTACTACTCTCACATTTATTAGAGAAGGTAATAAATGCTCTGAATAAACATATTCATGAAATACATTTGTATTCAGATTCAACCGACATCAGTAGTTTACCTATGGGAAAAGACTCCTACCGTGCTGCTGTAGGAAGCTAATCGAGAGATATGGCTGGCTACCAGCCAGATTAAGGCTCCAAGTGTTTTAATGGTGGACAGGTACTTGCTAGCATTCAGCAGCTTAGGCATGGCAATGAATTGCTGTCTTTGACGAGATAAATTTTATTACTGATAATCATATAATGTTTTAGTAGTTGAAGTGGTGCATCTACCCATTTTAGTGATATTTGACAAGTGGTCGGTGGGACACACAAGCAAGTGGTGTATGGTACGTAGTACCATACTTACGCTTACTCTGCTCATGCTTTTAGGTTTCCTCTAGGAGCTAGTTAGGACATTGGTCGCTAAACTGTTTCAAGGCTCAGTAGCCGTTTGTAGCATTTGGTCTTATGCTTTAGGGCAACCAAACGGGGTGGTGGCAGGAGAAATGCCAAGCAAACCAAACATTCAAAGAATCTGGATCATCGTGTCCAAAACGTAGAGGAAAATATGGGCTCAAACGATAGACTACTCAAAGAACTGATAAAATTGTAATAAAAAATAGTAAAATTAATCCAAGGAAAACAAGCTCAGATTTTAAAAGAGTTTTATTGGCAATCGGTTTTGGTGTTAGAAGTTCAATGTTGTAGGCTTCTGGAAGCTGGCCGGAAGGAAAGAAGACCTATGAAAAACTGATTTTTAACTCATAAAATGATGAAGAAATGTTAAGCATGGTCCAAAAATATAAATCATGGATTGGGAACAACTGGAAAAAGGTAATTTTTAGAGATTGAACTCATTTATTTGTGCTGGGTTACAACACAAGTGCCATAAGATGAGGTGACAGTAAACCTTTGAGACGTGAGCGTGTCCAACAAACTGTAAAACAGATATTTTGGGGTTTTTCATGACAAATGGCATTGAACATTTAGTTCCTGTTTAAGGTATGATAAATTCACCAAGTACATAAAAAATGTTACTACATAGGATTGTTCCATTCTCGCAAGCATTTGATGGGACATTTCAATATGAATTGGTTCCTTGACATAATTCAAAATCGGTCAAGACTTATGCTGGAAAATCAAATTAATGGACTTGATTTGCCTGGAAATTCACCAGATTTAAATTCTATTGAGAACTTGTGCAATATTTTGATGAGACATTTAGATGTTTAGATGGACTGTATGACAAAAAAAACGCATGACAACTGATGCCATAAAAGTGTGGTTCCATGTAGATGAAGTCAAAAATATGTGTTCTAATCTAAGGAAGTTATTACCAAAACATCTTCAAGAGGTCATTTCTGCTGAAGGAGGACATACTTCATATTAATATATGTATTTATCAGTGTATATAAAAACATAGAATGAATAAAAGCATAGTTTTTTGAAAGAGTGTTTTTTTTTTTTTTTTACTTTTTCGCAATTAATTTGAACAGTATAGTACCAAACACAGAATGCAAACTTAATAAATGTATAAACTATATAATATCCCTATAATTACATAAGCAGCTTCAGCTCCTTATGCAGTTATTTTATGTAATTATTACATTTCAATGTAGACGATGACAGAAAAGGATTGGAGTCGTCTAGACAAGGGAAATGATATTCTTAAGAGGCATAACAGAAATAACAAGAAGTAAAAGAATAAAAAATGTGTAAATAAGAAAGGAATTGGGAGTAAATACTGTAGCACTATATCTGATTCCTTTCAATTATCTTTATTGAAAGAAAAAATATAGTGGCTTAGGCACCTCAGGAGAATGGCTAAAAGAATAGATTCCTGAGGCAAATGGAAGAGTTGCAAAGTACAAGAAAACAAGCAAGAGGAAGACTACATGGAAGATGGAAAGATGGTGAACAGAAAAAGATTGTAATTGGAAGGAAATATGGATTATAAATAGATAGAAAATGCTGATAGGCTTACTCAACACTCAGACCCAATAAACTGGAACGTGGATCGGATTAGATGCTGATAATCTAACCTACAAGGTTGAGTTGCATCATCACAAATCAGCCGATTTCAAAGTTGAGAGTTCTAAGGTTCAAATCCTAGTAAAGGTAGTTACTTTTATACAGATTTGAATACATAGATTGTGGATACCGGTGCTGTTTGGTGGTTGGGTTTCAATTTACCATACACCTCAGGAATGGTCGACCTGAGACTAAACAAGACAACACTTCATTCATATATAACATCCTCTACAGTAATACCTTATGGTGGTTCCAGAGGCAAAAAAAAGAAAAAAGATGATATATAAGATATTAATTCACAAACATGACATTAGAAAAAAATATTCTTTAGAAAAAGTTATACTTCTACTAAAGAATATTTTTTCCTATATTAGACATTAAATCAGATGGATTTTAATTCTCAATATAAATGTTACATATGCAGATTTATTTCTATTGATGTTAACTTTCCATTGCTGGCAAATTCTTAGATATTATTAAGATGAATTTGCAGAATTTCAGAGGTGAAATCAGTAATATGTGGGCTATCACTATTTTCATATAATCTATCTAAGTTGCTGCAAATAGTGATTCATATTCTGGAATATCAGCAGTATAAAATCTATAATTGTATGCTTGTATCTGTGAATGAAAAAGAAATATCACATTGATGTAATGAGAATAGGTTATTCTAAATTAGTGATGAATGAAAAATAGATTCCAAAACATGATTTGCTGCTGCGACATTTACAGGAACATTAATGCTTTTTCTTTCCTGTAAAAAACATAAACTTATTAGCAAACATTAATCAGACATTACTGGTAATTCATGATTATTTTATTTAGTACTAGACAAAAAAATTCATGTATCTGGAATCATACATGATGATTTTAATTAATTTTGGGGTGCTGAATTCAAAAATGTTATCAGAATTTGTGTAATATGTTGATTTTTTAGATACAAGGTCTGTAAATAAAGTAATGAGACTAGGTTTTTTGGTACCCAAAGTGGCAACACTGTAAAGTTACTAGTAAACATATGTTTATATGAACAGCTTATTTATATTAGGCATTAATATTTTTAGTCTACTGTTGCCACGTGAGACGTAAGCATACTTATCATGAAACCAGTTTTTGTTGTGCGTTACGAAAATGAGTGATACTAATTATGAGCAACGTTGTGCAATCAAGTTTTGTGTTACACTCGGTGAGAATGCTACTGAAACTTTTTCACAATTGAAAACAGCATATGGTGATGACGCTCTGTTACGAATCCAAGTTTTTAAGTGCTTTAAAGCATTTTCAGATGGCCGGGAATCAGTGTCAGATGATCCATGCTCTGGAAATTGTCTGGATGATTTCAACATCCACGAACATTTGTGGAAGTATCAAATAAAAATGAAAAAAATCACTTTTATATTACAAATAATCAATGAAAATATAGCAAAACACTAATAACTGTGTGAAACACAACACATGGTACAGAGAAGTGAAGCTAGATTGAATAAGATTTTAAGCTCTGTAATAGGCAATAACAGATGTCTGTATGATATATCATCATATAGACATGTTTGTATGCATCTACTCTTCATGATACAGTGTATATATTTATCTATTTTTTCTTTATTAACTGTTTATGTATAGTTTAGAAATAAAATACAGAAATTATTATTAATTGTAACCAGTAGTTGATCAAAATGAGTTTATTATAAAAAGTTTTAGAATTTACAATTTATGTAAAATCTTTATGAGGTAACACAATTTCAATAACATATTTGAAATCAGCACCTAAATTACAGTGAGAAAAGTTATGTAACATATTAGATACAAATTTTGTGTTGACTAGTATAATTATGTAATTTTTATTTCAATTTTAAAAAAAAAGGGTTGACCCATATGCTTAAACAAACATCAAAATCACTATCCACATTAATTGCCACTAATATGTTTTATTTTCAATAAATTCAGCAATAGTTTCTTTCTTTTTATTATATTTTTTCTATTATTTACCAAAAATTATCTGTTATTCAGAATTAAAAAGAAATGCTAAATAAATTGTACTACGAATAAAGTAAAACAATAATGTTGATATGAATTTGATGAAGATAGCAACAATATGATCAATTAGAAAAATATAATGATATGAAAATTGAAATAAATATCTATAACAACATTTTCAGTTGAAATAATTATTGATAAGTTAATACTGTACTAAACTGCACATCAACTTCAAATACTCTGATAATCGATGTAACAATATGAGAAGTATTTCATGGTCATGGTCCACGTACTGTACTGTTTAACAACTTATTCTACAACATACAGTTCTTTTATACTAGGAGGCATAACAGAAACCCACTGGGTTGATTTAGAGGTGAACTCATCATTGCAAATCAGCTGATTTTGAAGTCGAGAGTTCTAAGGTTCAAATCCTACTGAAGCCAGTTACTTTTATACAGATTTGAATATTAGTTCATGGATACTGGTGTTCATTGTTGGTTGGGTTTCAATTAACCATACATCTCAGGAATGGTCGATCTGAAACTGTACAAGACTATACACTTCATTCATAGCATCCTATGAAGTAATACCTTACGGTCGTTCCAGAGACTAAACAGAATAAAATAGAAACAGGACAAATAGCAGGAATAACAAGTAAAAGAATAAAGAATGTGTAAATAAGAAAGGAAATGGAAGTAAATAGTGTAAGAGAGATAATTGAGAGGAGTCAAATACAGTGGTTTAGGAACCTCAGGAAAGTGGTCGAAGATAGAATCCTGAGACAAATGTTAGAGTTGCAAGATATCTGTGTTCATTTACACTAATAATAATTTATTTTATGGCTTCCTAATTCCTCATCTGGTCCACCCAAAGCAGACAGAAAAGCAGACACACCCAGTGTGGAAAAGGATACCTTTGAGACAATAGAACAGTTTGATCCTTTATATATTGTTCAAGTTACAGAATAAAATTCAGAAACTAGTTATAATCATTTAAGAAGAATAATAAAACAATTACATTAACAGTGAGAAAATAAAATCGAATGAAACAATTTATCATTTTAAGTAAGCAAAAAATTATTTTACACATAGGAAAGTTCTAAGCAACTTCTTTTAAAAAGACCTGAATCACAGAAAGGATCAATCATGTCATACTCATTCATTATCATTAGCTATTCAGAGACATCTGGAAATTGGTGTGCAATCACAATTATAAATTCTTATCATAATTTTTAACACTATGCATATGTGCTCTCAGCTCAATATCCATTGGAATAACATTCTCATCCCTCAATATCTTTCGAAAAAAAAGGTTGAGAACACAGTTGTAGGACTTTCCCGTCATGCGCTGCATGACAGGAAAGTCCTACAACTGTGGGTTATTTCTGATGCATGGCTTACACACAACTTAATTTAAAACATTTATCATTTTATTTAGATATAATGCTTTTTTGTTCATTTAATTCAATGACTAACGAAACCGCACATGCATACTGTATTTAATTCGCACGGGTGTGGCAGTACTAGTGGCAACAGTCGATACTAACTAAACTAATGTAATTTCATGACTTACATAGAACAAATTTCACTTGTACAACAGGCAGACTGGTGTAGTCATGAGGCTTAACGCACCAGGAACCGAGTCAACCTGGCAACTGAGTTTTGAGATCCAGTCTGACCGAGTTACTTTTTTACACTTTTACTTGAGGAAGTGAGTAAAAATGATTGCTCTTACAGATTACATGTCTATAACAGGAAGAGGTATCGCTTCTGCAATTGGTGGGGTCAAATCAAGTGTATCAAGAATTTTGACAATATTCAAAGAATTTGGATCATCATCTTCAAAAATTCTAATAAGAAATAGTAGAATTAATCCAAGGAAAACAGCTCACACCTTATTTGGTCACTAAGAGATTTATTGGCGACTGGTTTTGATGTTAAAACTGTATACTGTAGGATTCTGGAAGCTGGCCGAAAGGCAAGAAAACCAATAAAAAAGATTTTTAATTCATAAAATGAAGAAATGTTTAGAATGGGCACAAAAATATAAATCATGGATTGCTGATGAGTGGGAGAAGATAATTTTTTGTGATGAAACTCAATTATTTGTGAAGGATTACAAAGCAAATGTCATGGGCCGGGGTGACTGTGAACCTTTGAGACCTGAGCATGTCCAGCAAACTGTAAAACAACCCTTGAAATAGCTGTTTTGGGGTTTTTTCACGACAAATACACTTGAAGCTTAGTTCCTGTTCAAGATATGATGAATTCAACCAAGTACATAAATCTTATTTTATTACTGTATTGTTTTTTATGATTTTTTTAATTTAATCTAAGATAAATTATTCTAACTAGTTTCTGAATTTTATTCTGTAACGTGGAGAATATATATAAAACTATTAAACTTTTATTGTCCCAAAGGTATCCTTTTTCATACTGGGTGGCTGTTTTCTGTCTGCGGTGGGTGGATCAGATTAAGAGTTAGGAAGCCATAAACAAAAAATTTATTATTAGTGTAAAAAAACACTAATACCTTATGACTCTTCATTTTCCTCGGGATTCTATCTTCGGCTACTCTCCTGAGGTGCCTAAACCACTGTATTTAACTCCTCTCTATTATCTCTCTTACACTACTTACTCCCATTTCCTTTCTTATTTACATATCCTTATTCTTTTACTTCTTTTTATTCCTGCTATGCCTCCTGTCTCTGTTTAGCCTATGGAAGATATTACTTCAGAGGATAAATGAGGCTGATATGTATGAATGTAAATGAAGTGTAGTTTCAGATTAACCGTTCCTGAGATGTGTGGTTAATTGAAACCAAATCGCCAAAGAACACCGATATCCACGATCTAGTATTCAAATCCGAGTAAAAGTAACTGCCTTTATTAAAATTTGAACCTTAGAACTTTCGACTTTGAAATCAGGTGATTTGCGATGAGTTCACCATTAGACCAACCCGGTGGGTTTCACTTTCCATTCTATAAGATTTATTGTTTTCTTGCCTTAAATAATTTCAAAATTGTAAACAAATCCTGACACAACACTTGATGCAAATAATTTATAGCCATTTATGAGGTTTCATCGGGACTAATTGCTTCATGTGATATAAGTCTTAATTGGAAACATACTCATCAACAGATAATGATTTCTCCATTGGAACTACGGTAAATTTTTTTATTAGATGATCAATAATTGGTCGTAACGTAAATAATTTATCATTCGCTAGCTGACATGTAGGAATAAGGTTGTTGTTATTTAGATGCTACGGTAGGAAATCCCACACCTCAAGCAGTACAGGCTGTTGGGCGTCTGGTTACAGATTTTCCCTCCTCCTATGTAAACCAAAAAAAATTGAATCTGAATTTTTTTAATCAATTAATAATTGAAAAGATGTAATCGGGTAAGTGTTCCAAAACAATTACCCTTCATTAAGTCATTTAATAGAAATTTTCCTTAAAAAAATTAAAAGACTAAAGAAAATATATTATTTATTTAGAAAAACTTATATTATTAAGAGTAGAAAATGTATAAACATAAAATATGATATCGCTATTTATCAATGATCACGAATAATATAATATAAAACATAAATTTTATTAAAGACGAAACGGGAAGAAAATTACTATCCAAAAGGAAATTTAAGAATAGATTATAAAAATGTTTAAACTACTCCCATTACAAATTCATGTGACAATCTATCAGTAAGATAGTCTTTTTATGTTTTTGATCCAAGCACATAGAAAACAGGAAAGTTTACTTTGTTTAACAAAAAGAAAAAAATTGATAACTGGCAATGAAAAAATAAATATTATCAATTATATATCTGTATTAATTATTTGATAATACTTACCAAGGCTGCTTTGAAGAATATTTTTAAATCATTCTCGATATACCTATCGATTTCTACATCAAGTGTGTTTTTGTAATCTGAAAAAAATGATCCAATCACATTAACAACTATTTACAAAGGTGGTTAAGTTAAATACATTTTCTTTATCATTCAATTTCTCTACGGTGTTTACTAGAATTCTGTAAAGAAGGATTGAGAGGAGAGTGAAAGAAGTGTTAGGAGAAGGCTGATTTGGTTTCAGGAAAAGTATAGAGGCAAGGGAAAGAATTTTAGCGCACAGATTAATAATAGAAGGAAGATTAAAGAAAAAAACAAACCGACATACTTGGCATTTATAGACTTAAAAAAGGTATTCCATAACGTAGACTGGAATAAGATGTTCAGCATTTTAAAAAAAATAGGGTTCAAATACAGAGATAGAAGAACAATTGCTAACATGTACAGGAACCAAACAGCAACAGTAATAATCGAAGAACATAAGAAAGAAGCCGTAATAAGAAAGGGAATCCGACAAGGATGTTCCCTATCCCCATTACTTTTTAATCTTTACGTAGAACTATCAGCTAATGATGTTAAAGAACAATTTAGATCCGAAGTCACAGTACAAGGTGAAAAGATAAAGATGCTACCGATTTGCTGATGATATAGTAATTCTAGCTGAGAGTAAAAAGGATTTAGAAGAAACAATGGACGGCATGGATGAAGTCCTATGCAAGAAAATAAACAAGAACAAAAGGAAAGTAATGGAATGTAGTAGAAATAATGAAGATGGACCACTGAATGTAAAAATAGGAAGAGAAAAGATTATGGAGGTGGAAGAATTTTGTTATTTGGGAAGTAGAATTACTAAAAATGGAAGAAGCAGGAGCGATATAAAATGCCGAATACCACAGGCGAATCAGAAATATAATTTGTTTACATCAAAAATTAATTTAAACGCCAGGAAAAGATTTTTGAAAGTATATGTTTGGAGCGTAGCTTTTTATGGAAGTGAAATTTGGATGATCGGAGTACCTGAGAAGAAAAGATTAGAAGCTTTTGAAACGCGGTGTTACAAGAGAATGTTAAAAATTCAGACGGATGGATAAAATGACAAATGAAGATGTGTTGTGACAAATTGATGAAGAAAAAAGCGTTTGAAGAAATGTAGCTAAAAGAAGACAGATTTATAGGCCAAATTAAGGCATCCTGGAATAGTCGCTTTGATATTGGAGGAACAGGTAAAAGGAAAAAAATTGTGCAGACAAGTAACCTTTGGAATATTAAAACAAATTTTTAGGGATGTAGGGGGTATACCTATATGAATCGACTGGCTAGAGCCAGTCGTTTCATTTCAAAATAATCACAACTGTTTGGAATTATTCGAGAGAGTCTTACAATTACATTTGCGCTTGGTCCAAGTCTCATTTTCTCACCCTAGCACTAACCAGAGGATCATTTTCTAATCCGTATTTGAAAATATAATAAAATTCATCATCAGAAATATCAAGTTCATTATTACTATCTAATGGTATTACAAAAGATATGTTTACCAGGGCAATAACATCTTCTTGTGAAATAAATTTATTTGAAATTTTTAACATTTTATAACGAGACTTGTTCAAGAAATATTAAAAAAACAAATGTAATGTAATATAATGTATATTTCACAAGTGCTTGAATATTTTTGCTTCATTTTTTAAAATGTTTTCTACTGTTCCAAAATGGTCTCTTTTGAGTTTTTTTAAAGTTGGGAACCGGAAAAAAACGCAGGGAGTGAAGTCAGGTAAAAAAATGGTTCAGGAATTACAGTAATGTTTTTATTTGCCAAAAACTCATTAATTGAGAGTCCAGTATGATGAGGTGCATTGTCTTGATGCAGCATCCAGTTTAAGTTTAAAGCAGTTTAGCTAATCTGCCCAATACTGTTATGACTCATTCATTGAGACTTGACCGTCCACAGGGCTGTCAAGTCCATATATGCAGCCTCATCTATACATAAATCTTAAAAAGTAATGAAATCACAGAGTATCCCTGTAACAATCATTTAATACATTAAAAGATACTGGTCTTATATGCATTGGGTGGGCTAAAAGTAAGTTTCTATAGTTATTAATAAGAAAACATTTAATAAGATGTTAAACAAACGTTAAAGCAATATTACAGATTGAATACACAACAGAGGAAGTGTTTTAAGTATTTTCCTTTCTATCTTATCTGAGCAATGTTTGAGGTCTTTTTACTGATGTCTGCTTAACAATTTGTTTGTTTTCAAAAGTATAACTAAGTAGTTTGTAGGTCTACATGATCATTGAGCATCTGTAACACCTGCAGTATATAGTGAAATTTTATGTTCAGCTAACATAAGTGCTGAAGGGTAAATAGTGGAGAATTAGGAAATCTTGCATTGAATCTTTCATGGTGATGGCAGCAGTGTTCTATCATTTTTCCATCAACACTGAAACATAAAAGCTCATTTTTGTTTTGTATACTTAAATTCTGTTATTCTCAATACAGATACAAAATTGAACTAAATAACCAATAAGTAATTTAGTAGTCTCTTGAATTGCATCTTAACAGCAGAATATAATTACCGTATTGCTTCGAATTTCAGATGCATCTGTTTTACAGATTAAGGGGTCGAAATGTCAGGTGCATCTTCAATTAGAGGTGTAATGCCAGCTGTCATAAATGCATAGTTAATAGGTGTAAAGCTGAAGTTTTTGAATCTGAACGCCTGTTCAACATCAAATGGAGACCAGACAGGAAATGTGAAAGAACATTCGTCATCATGTGTAGAATGTACACATATTTCTAGAAAGATGTCTCATCTTAAAGAGCTTTACATCCCAATAGCTTTATTGCTGTTCACATCATAATTTAGTGATGAGTCATCATTCTGGAATTTGTGATGTGCTCTATGCATGATGACAAATGTTCTTTCACGTTTCCTGTCTAACCTACATTCGATGTTGAACAGGTGTACAGTATACTACTGTAGTTATAAATCAGTCTGTTTTTTCATAACCTTTCCATTCTACCGATTTGTTGCATTTTTCTAACCATTTGTTCATCATGGAAAAGTGTTTCATATATGACGCAGACTTTAAATGCAAGGTTATTTTATGTGCTAAACAGATCGGAAATTGTGCCACCGTTAAACAAAGCAAATGTGCACTCGCGGCACAGTATGAAACAGAAATTATTTGCATGTAAACAAAAGAAGGAATCTTTTGTGGAAGCTAAACATAGAAAATATCTGGAAACTGAAGCTGTTGTTTTGGGCTACTTCAAGGAATTCCTCACATAAGGTCGTCCAGTGACAAGAGATGGACTGATGTTAAAAGACCAGGGAAATTGCCAGAAACAATGGTCTTCAATTTAAAGCTAGCTGTGGATGGTATGAGAAATTCATGAAAACAGAATGTTTGACATTGTGTCACAGAACTTCCATTTACCAAAAGTTACCATCAGATTGCAAGCATAAATTAGTAAAATATCAGTTATATAATTGATCTCCAATTAAAGAAACAATACTGTCTCAGTCAAATTGGTAATGATGATGAAGTTGCTGTGTTCTTTGATATGCCACCGTATTACACTGTAAGTGAAAACGGGTAAAGACAAATAATGGTAAAAACAACTGGATATGAGAAAGTAAAGAGTAACTGTTATGTTGAGTGCTACTGCTGATGGAAATAGATTATCGCTGTATGTAATTCTGAACAGGAAAACTGTGCCAACAGAAAGGTTCTGTGATGGGTTAATTGTTCAAGCTCAACAGAACCCCTGGATGACAAGCAATCTAATGCAAGATTGGTTATGATGTGTATGGGAACATACACTGAGTGGACTTCTGTAACACAACAGTATGTTAGTATTGACTGCTTTTCGTGGTCATTTGTCTGACAACATTAAAACAAAACTGACAAATGGAAAATGTGATTTAGTTGTAATTGCTGGAGGTATGACAAGTAAATTACAATCACTGGATGTCAGGGTTAATCTTTTACAGATCGTATTCATGCAAAATACAATCAGTGGTTGACTGAAAACGATTATCTCCTTTTATACCAAGTGGCAAAATTAAACAAGCATCAGCAGCTACAATTGTAGAATGGATTTCAAAAGTTTGGAATGATTTGCCATCAGAAATAGTTAAAAAGTCATTCTTGAAGAGCTGCTTGTCAAATGCATTGGATGGTTCTGAAGATGATGTACTTTGAAAACACAGTGACGCAAATGAATCCGACTCAGATGAAACTGCCAACAACATAGAAAGCTAAAGAGACACAGTGTTTAGTCATGAAAAATTACTGTGATTAGTGATAAAATACCGTATTTACAAAGCTAAGTATGTACGTAGCTACTCCATTATATTTAGGTACTATAATATAAAATATAGTGTTTTCATTTAGGTGTTTTACTGGATATTTGGATTATTCAATAAATTGTTGTAAGTAGCTACTATTTAACTTTTTATATTCATTTTTCAAAATAGGATGAACTTTATGAAAAATACTGATATATAAACAAAATATTTATGACTTATAATAAATAAATTATATAGTATTTTAATATTTCTACATTTTCCAGGAATTACCTACTAACTTAAGGGTGCGTCTTAAATTCAAAGAACTATGGTATTTATAAGAGTAATTTTTTCATTATCTTCCTTACTGCTTATATGCTATATGTCTCTATGTTTAGTGCTTTCACATTTATCAGATGATATGAATACATAGATGGAAATCATTAAAATTATACTGAACAGAATAAAAATATATAATGGTAAGTTTGCCATTATGTATTATTATGTATCTAAAGTTGCTGATAAAAAAAAATTATGTTTTCCAGAGTTCCAAAATGGCATCCTTTTAAGACACGTTTCAATTTTGGGAAAAGGAAAAAGTCACAAGGACTCAAATCAGGTGAATAGGGGGGGTTGAGGATCCGTAGGAATGCGTTTTGAGGTCGAAAATTCTGTGATGGAAATGGCCGTGTGACACGGGGCATTGTCATGATGAATCATCATTGTCTGCAATGTCTGGTTTCACGCAAATCACTCTTTTCCTGAGCCTTTCAAGGACACCTTTGTAAAACACTTGGTTGATAGTTTGTCCTGGGGTATCTTGTATAAATTCTTTATACAAGATACCCCTACTGTCAAAAAAGCAAATCAGCATGGTTTTTGATCTTTGATTTGCTCATTCGACATTTTTTCGGTTGAGGAGATGACGGAGTGTGCCACTCTTTGCTTTGCTGCTTTGTTTCAGGATTGTACTCAAATATCCAGGATTCATCACCTGTGATCACACGATTGAAGAATTCTTGGTCATTGTCAATCCTCTCAGGAAGATCAACGCACACGTTTCTTCAATTATCCTTCTGTTCTGTTGTGAGGGTTTTCGGCATCAGTTTCGCACAAACCTTTTGCATGTTCAAATCATCTGTCAAAATTTGATGTACGGTGAAAGTGTTTAAATTTAACTGTTCACTCATCAGTTAAACTTACTGTTATCAGTTCACTTACTGTTAAACAACAGTCTGATCTCAAAAGAATCCTCATAAGCTCAATGTTTTCGTCAGATTTTGAAGTTGAAGGTCTTCCTGATCTTCAATGTGTTCTTGGCCTTTTAAAAATGATTTGTGCCAGTGGAAAACTTGTGCTCTTGATAAGCAATGTTCCCCATAGGCCTGTTTCAACTTTTCAAAGGTCAAACTCGCGGATTCCCTAAGTTTAACACAAAACTTGATTGCACAACTGTGCTCTAAATTAAGATGCTCCATTTTCATAACACACAACAAAAACACAACTTCACTGATGGCGCTGTCAAAAGTAATGTGTTGGGTGAATGGAGTTGAAACTCATACTGAGCATGTAGAAGGGATGAACAAACCGGTCTAGCACGGACCGGTAGACACAGCATTGGCAGTTCGCTCGCAGTGTTACCAATCTCATTACTTTTCTCACACACCTCGTATCTCCTTTGGACATTTTTAAACATATGAAAAATTCTGTGGCTGACTGGTATTTGAACTTTCTGGATGAAAGTCTGAGATGTTATCAATCCACTACAGAGGTCAGTGGAGTTTTTTAAATATATTTAAATGAATTACTATATACAATCAAACATTCTGATGAAGCAGAAATCTTTTCAAAAGTGCTAAAGAGAGAGGAAAATAAAAAAGTAATAAACACTACGCAAATGCAAAAATTATTTTTATACATGAAGGAAGAGTAATTATATCAGCCAATTACTACCAGCTGCAAAATTAAAATTTTATTTCTGTTACATAATTTAAATCGTAGTACAGGGGAGATTTTTAGCTTGCAGTGTAATTTGGAAATTAGAAAAAGGTTCTCAAAAATTATTTTTATTGTATAGAGTGTTGTATGGCAGCAGAACATGGACAATAAGAAAAAAAAAATAAGGGCTTCTTTGAGATGATTTGAAGGAAGGATTTTGGGACAGATTTTGTAAAAAGGAGATGGAAGGGTAGAAAGTAAAAACATTATAATAAGACAAAAATTGTAATATGTAAAAAAAATACTTGAGGATATATGAGAGAAATTAGCACAGAGTATAAAGGAGTGGTGAAGAATGCTTCATACTAGAAAAAAGAAAACACTGGATATCGCAAGAATAGGAATGTTTTATTTAACTTTTTTTTTTCAATTACAGGGAAAGAAATTCCTTCCAAAGAAAGTTAACATCACATTACTTATAGTTATTTATAATACGAAAGCAGTACTTTTTAAACATAACATAATATAATAATAATCATAATAATACATAACACTAGGCACACACTCACACAGTCTTTGTAATTCAAATTAACAATAAGTAGTATCATTAGTAGAAGTAACAGTAGTAGTTATAGTCACAGTAGAAAATATAATAGTAGTTCAGTAACAGTAATAGTAATAGTAGTTGTGGTAGTAGTAACACATTTTTTATAAGACAATTATACAATCTTTATCTATCATGGTTCTGTACAAATTCAAAATATTTGATCTTACAATTTTATGAAACAATAAAAACTATTTTAACAACTATTTGAACAGCACCTTTAAATCTATACGAGTATTTTACTACACTAAATAATAAAATAATGTAATTATAATAAATCATTATAAATAACTACAATTAACTATCAGAAATTATAATAACAATAATAAATAATAAAACTGTTTGTGCTGTTCATTTTTAAACAACACCAGAGAAATATTTTAACAGTAAAGCATAAACAGAAACTTAATCAAGATTAAATTTAAAACACTGTGTATATATGTACAATGACTTACAAAAACCAACAAACTAGAGTCAGAAAACAATATTTTATAAAAACTGAGCCTCATGTTTTTTTTTAAATACATATCAAAATTTACAAATTAAAAATTAAGTAAATTACTTATACATCTAATTTTAAATTAAATGTACATTTAAAATTAATAAAATTTTGAAAATTTTAAATGAAAAATGTACAACCAGAAACAATTTTGTTGCAGCATGTCAGAATTTGTCCAACTAGAAAAAAAAATTGAATTAAAATGACATTTTAGTAATTTGAGTCAAACGATTCTACAGCAATGTAATTTTTTTTTAGGTCTTTTCTATTTTATTTTTTAATTTAATTTATCTAAATTGGATTATGAACTGTGCTTGTTAAAAGTTAAATTTCAATTATAAAAAATTAAAAATTTGTCTTAATATTCCAGTTTTAAAAATAATCAATCGTTTAAATAACAAATTGTCAATATATTAAGACTGTATAATTAAAACAGTCATGAACTTTATGCTAGATAAACAATAATAAGGATTTTCTATTAAATAGAATTTGTTTTACAGAGTTCAGGTATTATTTAAGTTTCTATTTCTTAAAATTTTTTTAACTAATTAATTGTAATTCATACAGGCCTGTAACAGAGCTCAATGTAGAGATAATTGGTAAAATCTGACTTCACCAAACCTCAACTGAGTTGAGGTTTAGTGTTTGTCTCCATTCAGAGTTCAAAACCAGTCATCCACATTCTAAACTATTTTCACTGGAAGATAGTAAATATACGAGTATTTAGTTATGAAATAGACTAAATACTATACTTCAACTTAAAACAGCTGAACAATGAAGCAACATAAAGCAATTAGAAGAATTGAAAACACAAAAAAATAAATCTTAAGTGTAATACACACACGTGCGTGCATACACACACACAGGATGACAAATTAGAGGTTGTAATCTTCTAGCTAAAAAATGGAAAATGAAGCACAGACCAACCAGGAAGTAACTGTAATCAATTTTTTCTTCCAAATTTTCTTTTCTATTATGTTTAAACCCTTTTATATATTTTTTTAATATCATAAAGGTTTCTGAGATTTTACTAACAATTAACAAAAAAAAAGGGAGAGTGAAAATACAATAAATCAGATAATAATGTTGGAGTTATATAATTTTTGATAAAAATGTATTGAAAGCAAATTATAATAACCATGCTTCAAGTTTTATAATAAAAAAATAATTTAAACGTTCAGGAAGGACTTGTATATCCTGTACATAATGTATCAGAATATATTAAAAGACTCAGCTTTATCCTACAATCCTAGGTTTGCCCTTTTAGTATAGCAATCAGTGCTGCTCCCACTAAACCAAACATACATCAAGGATATACTCTCTACAAACATGGATCTACTAGAAGTTTAATAAAAATCCACAGAATATTTTGGGAAAGAAGAAATCAAGAAAAAGATGTGGATATTGAGAAAAGGATGATCTATCCACAGAAGGACCATAAAACGAGACAAATAAATCTACCTCAGAGTATTTCAAGATATCTTGTATAAGTGCCTAGGGTATTTTTATTCCAGAACAGAAGCAACATACTACTGATTAATAATTTTGAAATGACCATATGTGGAGTGTATATATATATATATTTTTTTTTTGTAACAACCTGAACTTTCAACACATAATAAAGAGCCTTCCAAGTAGATCCATTTGAAGAACTATAAACCATGCATAAATATCTAACTGAAATAGAAAGCATATGAAAAATGATTCTAATTCCATATGTTTATTCTGTTCCTACTTTTACGCATAACAATCTGATACATTAATTTTTGAATGGAAAAATAATTATATTTCACCATAAAACCAGTTTTTAAAAAACTTAATTATTTATATCTATTCAATTAAATAACACACAAAAAATAAAATATAACATTAAATATAATAATTTATACTACACGAAGTACTGCAATAGTGAGGATAAAAAATATAACAGTGTATCAGTTAGTAATTAATACAATCCACTTAGTGTGGTTTCACTGATCTATTATTCTACTAGTCAACAGTCACAATGAAACAATTTCAGTATTATTCTGAGAATCACAATTTTTTACACGACTGCCCAAAAAGGAGTGTAATGTATTTAGGGTGTATATATGTTTGTTCCACCATAGTAGCCCAACAGCTGAACCGATTTAGATGTATGACCCCGCATTGGAATCTTTTGTTACCGGGAGTGTTGTAGGCTATATCTATCTACATATACATATATATATATATATATATATGTTTAAATAAATTGAAAAAATCTATCAGATGAATGAGTTGTTTTTGAATAACTCACATCTCACGCATAAGATATGAGGTTTCTGGATTGTTCGGAATGAAACGTTGCGATATGAGCTATTCAAAAACGACTCCTTCATCTGATAGATTTTTCAAATCTATCATCTGATAGATCAAATGATCAATTTTATTCATGTAACTAATGTTTTTATATGGCTACCCAAAAAGGAGTGTAATTGTTATTGTTTATATACATATGTATGTTCCACTGTAGCAGCTCAACAGTTAAACTGATTTAGATGTATGACCACGCATTGGAATCCTTACATTACTATAAGTATCATAAGCTATATATATATATATATATATATATATATGTTTACATAGATTTAAAAAATATATACAAAATTGTCACCCACATGCTCTTTAATAATCCTATATTAAAGAGCAATATTTATCAGCAATGTTTTTTTTTTTGACAGTCGTGTTTTTAATTTATAATATTTATTTCTTGTTCATCAACAATAAGAAATGTTCACTGTCCTAATTGTATAATGATCTCACTTTGTAGAATAGCCATTTACTAAAATTTTTTAACAATAAACAAAATAAAAAACCTAAATAATCTATTAAAAACCTTTTTTGTGCAATTATTATCAATTTGATAAATTGTGCAATTTAAAACTGTTAACTAGGATTATCAATTTTTCGGTTTGTTGAAGTATTATTTTTTTCTTCAATACAGCCCAATCCCTGTAATATGAATTTCACTAGCCTAAGTCTCCCATTCACCTGAAACAATCTTTTGTGGAAAAGCTCATTACACTTATATTATTATAAATTATAAAAAAAGTATGACTGCAGACTGATTTCCTAAATAGTAGAAATTACATTTAAAATGACAATTAAGTAGTACACAGCATGAACAAGAATAATGTGACCTATTAAGACAACATGAAAATTAAATTTCAAAGATATATCAAACTGAATAAACAGGTGAAAATATTGAACTGCAGACAGTGATGTTAAAAAAAAAAGAAAAAGACGAACTTGAAAATTGATGCCAATGAGGAGTAATAAAGCAAAACATGAAATTTTTGCTTTCAATATTGTTAATTTTTACTGGTAAACCAAAAATTAAATGCAATCAGATCAAATATTGTTCTGAGGAGCCGAGTGATGCACAGAGTATGGACAATAAATTGAAACAACAAAATTATTTGACTTTTAGTCGTTTTATTATAATTTTTAATGAAAAGTAAGATTAATTGACAAATGGTGCATGTATAACAGGAATAAAACAATGAGACAAAACTGTATAATTTATTTTGTTTGTGAATGCAAATCTTACATTTATATTACAGAAGGAGACCCTCTGTGGGTCCACTGACTTTTTCCTTTCCTTTATTCCTTTTTCAAGCAATAGGTAACACAGGAACTGTGTCAGCCACAACTATGGCTCTAACTTTACAGCCATACTGATATCCCAATTAACTAATGAAGCAGATTCTTTTTTGACCTAAGCAGGGGCGGCATTTCTGTCTATAGGACTACTTGAAAGACTCCGTTTCCTATTTGGGGACTAAAAAAAAAGCAAAACTAATGGCCAAGTTGCCTATCACTTAAGTCAAGCCTCCTATCCCAAAAATCTAAATCAAGATTATAAAATTTCAGTAATCCAAAAGTCCATCCCAACTGAAAGTTAGAACATTTTTTGTTTTGTTTTACTGGGTTTGAACATTTTATAATGAAAAATAAAATAATAAACAATTCTCAAATCTCTTTGTTATTTGTCATACTACAGTAAAAAAAGAAAAAAATGTTTAGACAGAGTACAGAGTAACAGAACTGGTTCAGATCTGTAATAAAGGGTCAAGGGCAACATAATGAACTACTGTCTTGCTGATGTACATATTATCACTAGGTTGAAAACCTACTCATATCATACCTTTATTACATCAGGAAGTAGCATGTTAGACAACACAAGGATATGAAATAAAAAATAAATGCCAGGGGTTGAAGACAAATAATTTTTTTATATGTAATTTAAGTACACAATGGCATGATTTTATATAATTTAATCTGGGCCAACTAATTACAACAGTATCAACTTAGTGAACGGATTTTTCAGTATGGCTGAATGTGAAATTTTTATTTTCTCTTTCTTCATAATGTAGTAAAAATGGTACAATAAGGGAGATGACACTCAATAAGTCAGGGTTCTATCAGTATTTTAATTATTAATTTTTTTATTTTGAACTTATACTTTCTTACAACAGGCTGGAAGTTAAATTACAGTTTGTTAATTTATCTTTCTGGGCAAGGCAAGACAAATTTGTTTTGCTATAATTAATACAAATGGCCAGAGATCATTTTGTGCTGACTACACATTACAGATTATTTTCATAACGACATAACGCACAGAATACATACATTTTATTACTTATATTACCTTAAAATGTTTATTTTTATATTGCAGTGTTTTTATGACTTATTGATAATGAAAATACAAATACTGATAATTTTTTATATATACATAACATTAGAAATCTACGTCCTACAATTACATATCAGCCTTAAAAACTGAATTTTCTTAATTTTTATTCCTTTGTATTTATTTTATTGCACAATTTTTATAGTAATTAGCAACTAAATTAATAAACAGCTTTATTAATTTATGGTATTAATAAATTTATTCTCTATAACATATTATCTAGCAACTTTTTTAGTGTTAATGTTATCTGAGGTTAGCTTTATACTTGTAAAAATGGTCGGGAGATTTTGTAATTTTTTATTTATTGCATATTAAGATCCTAGAACTTATAATGTGATAATGCATAATATTATTTCAATTTTTATAAAAAATATAAATCTAGAAATTCATTAAAATATAACTCAAAAATTTAAAAAAACCATATGACTTTCTGTTTATATTATATTATATTATGGATAAATAATTCCTACAATTGGGTAACACAAAGTTCTAAAAAGGATTAATGGCATTTTTTTTTAACTTCTCTTAAATCAAACTATTTTAGAAGGGTGAAAAAACAAGGTAGAACTGTTTCTTACTGGTGTAAGGCTGCTAGTTCAGAGATTAGAGGTTAGAAAGTCAACTATAATTTATCGCTTAAAAGAGGAAACAACAAGAAAAAAATATTAGTTAAACTGAAAAAACAGAAATTAACTAAAAAAAATATTAATTTTTAATATAAAAAAAGCAGTTCATCAAACACAAACAGATTTAAATTGATAATGCACTCAAAGTCCTTTTTATTATTACTATGAATTATATAGTTCTACAAAAAAAAAACAAAGGAAAATAATAAGAAATCCAGGCTTTATATTTATTGGAATTCATACCCTAACACACACATATTTTAACTATGGTTGAGACAACAATTAACTATTTTTTTCTTAGAGCTTCTGAATAAAATAGAAATAATCTTTTACTTCACATAAATCTTAAATATTAAGAAAAATTTTTTATTATCAAAGCAAACCAACTAGTTTTAATAAAAATTCTTACCTGCAAGAGAAGTAGCAGATTACACAGTGAATAACTTAAGTTAAAAAAGTTCTAGATTTTTCATACATTTTTAAATAAATAAAATAACTGAATTTAATATTTTAACTCAAACTATATTCTTTTTATAAATTCATAAATAGCTGATGCTTATTTCTAAAATGCAATGAAAATGGAAAACAGATTTTTTTAATGTTCATACGATTTAAGACTAGAACATAAAAGATAATTTTAACATAATTAACAAGTAATATATTAATATGTATATATATATATACACACACACATATTTTTTTATTGTATTTACTATTACGTTTTTAAAATAATAAATATTAATAAACAACACTTTGCATAATATTACTACCTAATTTTTATTATTGAACAAATAACAGAAAAATAATTAAATTATTGTTTAAAACTAAAAAAATAAATAAAATATTAGGTTTCCTCCTATTTTGTACAGTATAGGAACTCTACCTATTTCCATTTTTTCCCTAAACCCCACTACCTCTCATGCTCCAGTGATCACTCGCAGACACTAACATACAAAATGGAAGATTACTCACTGCTGTAAACCATAAAAAAATTCAACACTTCTTAATTATTTAGGTGTTAAAAGAAACTATATCTCAATTAGCTAGAATTACGTGACTGCTGATTTCTTTCAGGACAACTTAAAACCTTTAACAAAAAATTATAGAAATAGTACAGCATTGATTATCCAAATCACAATTATCTGGAATTTTAATGGTCCAAAGAGTATATGAGGTAAAACAATAACTGCATAAATAAATAAATACATCCCTGATCCTGAATAAATACATCCCTTGCAATCTAACAGTTCTGTAATACATAGAATATTTCATGATTAACATTTTGGGGAGTGAAGATTATAAATAAAACAAGATAAAAATGTCAATGGCCAAAGATATCTTTAATAAACTGGTTTAGATAGTTCACTGAAGTTAAGCAATGTTGAGATCAGTAATAATGTTCTCATTGGTGTTTATTATGGGGCTAATTACCATAGTCGACATTACTTAAAATATGAAATATCATGGCACCATTATACAACGGTAGGTGTATAATTCATCAATACTTATGACTGTGATCCCATATCTTTGAGAAGATTGTCTCTGACAAGACATTTTACTTGTAATATTTCTGGTGACAATGTGAACAAAATATACACAACAGAAAATACAATTAAGAATAAAATAGGAGATGTGGCAACATTTTATGAACTCAGTCATTAAGAAAGTCAGTGAATAAATCTATCGATAAGAGTAGAGTTTCACTTTTCCAGATGGTAGCTCTGATTTTTATCCAAGACATATAAAAAGCCAAATTAGTGGCCGAGGTGCCTACTGGACAAAATTTCTATTCCTAAAACCAAAATCTTAACTATATTTCCTTTTTAATCTGGATAAGGTTGTACTCTGCTGTACTAAATATATAATTTATTATTAAATAATATTAACCATTATAATAATTATGTAAAATATTGTTCTTATATTATTTTGTACAATGTAAACTATTTTCAAAATTAAAAACTTCAAGAGATGTTTAAGTTAATTGACCAGGTAAGAGGTTTACTGTTCTAGCTGCTCCAATTTCATTAGATCTTCTCCCTTCAAGCTTAAGAGAATAGTAAGTTATATAGGTGCATTTAGTTATCCTTGCTGCAATTCTCTATAGATCGTCATTTTAGATAATTTTTGGTTAGAAATGAATGCAATAAAACAAGCAGAAGAATCATTAAACCAAGTTATTAAAAAATACAACATTCCTGTAAAAAAGTTAGAAGTTTACAGATGAAAGATGTTTTTATGATTATAACTATATTGAAAAAGAATTATATATAAGTATTGTGAATTAGGATTTTTATTGTTAATATAGGGTTTTGAGATTCTGTTAACAGATGATTATCCAGATAATATGAAATTTGAGAATAATTTACAGAATTCACTGAAAATAAATCTAAAATTTTAATATATTTTTAACTAAATCTACTCTTAATAATTTGAATAATACTTGTACTTTTAGCACAACATAAATCAAAGACTGTGACTACATTAATTGGTTTAATAAGGGACAAATTAACAGTCATTTTGCATTATTTAATGAATTACAGTCAAAATTATTTTTCACACCTTTTCCAGTTTAATACTTTTTTACTTATAAAGAAATACTTTCCTTTCTTTTAAACAGGTATCGAGTTGTAAAATGACCTGTAACCTTATACAATCATATGTGAATCCTTTTGATCCTTTTCAAAACAAAAATATAACACAGAGACAGGTTGTACATACTGAACTAATTTAATCAGCTAATATGTTAGTCAGTTAACACATTTTTTTTATACATCAGCCACTATTAGTGAGACACTTGTCACATGGCACCAATTTAAAAAAATTCTACTTAAAGGTTACACTGATCAACAGTGATTTTGTTACATGAGAGTGAATAGCTGATTCTTATATTATTTTTTATGCTGATTTCAAATATGAAATCAGAATTCTTCTATCAGACTTAGTTTTTTTGTAACTACCATTCTTATTTTCAGGGAGCAACATGCATGAACTACATAAGCATACTATTTTGTGAACGTAAATACGTTCACAAATATTCCCTCTGCCATGGAGCCAGTGCCACACACACACAAATATATATATATATATATATATATATATATATATATATAGAGCAAAGATAATGCTAAAATTAAAACTTAACACTTATTAAAAAATCAAATGCCCCTATGATCAAACAACAAAAGGACCGTTAATATTATCACAACACCAATGTTTCTTCAGTAATATTATTTCAAATATAATTTATTTCAGAAGTTGATAAATATAAAATAGATATTAATTAAAATGATATATAATTTTTTATATATAAATTTATAATACAGAAATATTTATTTATTGTTTAAAATATTGATTAAAAACATTCTAAATTCACAGTCTTAAAATAATAAAAAAAAAACATAAATTCCTAATAGCGCACAAATAAAATTAATAAAATAATTAACATTTTAAAAACCTACATAATTGACTGTTTATAATGCAAAGAAAAATATTATACAATAATAGCTCTGGTAAATTTCATACAAGAAAGTAAACTTCAAAACTTATAGCATTAATAAACAGAAATATCATTATCATAATGATTACATTCAGTAAAATAAAAGCAAACACTTTAAATTAAATCAATAATTATATTTTATGTGTGTGTATATTATAAATATATATATATAATTTGATGAACTTTTTTATGTTATTAAAATCTGATTTGGATTTATATATAATCTAAAGAGTATAAGTAAAAATAATCTATAAGTAAATTGTACAATATTTCATGTCAGCATAACAATTTATATTATTTAAATTTAAAAACCAATAAATAAATACAAATATATTCATTAAGCTAAAAACAAATTTCTTTAATGTTACAAATAATAATATAATATTTTATGCATATAAGATGGATATTGGAATATATTAAAAAATATATTTATGATGAATACGGATAAATAAAATTATAATTAATAAGCTAAAATCATAAGCCCCATTTTCATAAGCAAAAATGATAACATTGCAATATGTTGCTTCCTATGAAGAGGATAAGGAAATAACTGATGATAAGTTTTGTCATTATAACAGAAATCTTGTTGCCTATCTTCAGTTGTCATATATCTGTATGTAAAGACAAATGCTTCATTTTAGAATGTTATGTAGTCAGTTCTCTATTAAGTATGTTAAAATTTGTTCAAACGAAATTATAGGCATTGATTTAAAGGTGTGTCTAGAAAAAATACAAAATTAATTACTAAAGGCATAATACAGATTCTCCTTCCTTTAATTGTGCAATCCATTGCTTTTATAATACAGATTGTTACACCAAAATCAATTCCTTTTTACCAAATTTAATGACTAAAATCAGTTAAACGTAAAGAAACAGTAAAAGGTAACAGTTCCATTCGATATCAACATTTTTCTTTTACTTAAAAATTATTCCCACTTTGACAAAAAAATCTAGACAAACAGTAAAACATTCATTGATTCTTTGTGCACTGAAAACTAAACACCAAAATTACTATTAGAATTCAAGATTTAACCTTTCATTTTTTTAAAAATAATAAGGTAATTGAATTTTTTCTCTACTTGTATATTGCTAATCTTTATGATTTTTATACTATATAAAAAACAATTAATAAAACATGAAATCAAGATCAACATTATGGATACAATTTTTTTTTTTTAAATTAAGTTAAAAGAAATAGCCCTTTTTTTAAACTTTTTACAGCAAGCTATTTTTTACATTAGTTAAGTGTCACGGATTCACGGATTCACTCAAATGAAAATGGGACTTTAAAATAAATAATTATAAAACTTCAACAAAAAAATAAATTCTACTTAGTATAAATAGTCATTACAATTACTGGATTAACTATAAATTCTATAATTTTATATTTCTTTGTGTATTTAATTAAATACTAACGTAGAATAGTTTTGTCTCTGGTCACACACAATTAATTAAATAAATACTAAATTTATAAATAAAATTATTAAAAAAAAATCTTTTATAGACTCAAATAACAATAACTATGACATAAGGAAGCATGTATTCTGTAAAATTTAAACATCAAGAAATTTCTATATTCTTAAATAATTATAATCATTTAACAAACACACATTTACATTCACACACTGACATACACACTTATTTTTTTCTCTTTACACATTTGCAATTAGGTATGTCCTGAAGTACACACCACACACTATATTAAAAATACAACATATTATGTGCTTTGAACACATAAATAAAACCACACTTCAATAGAGTTAACAGAAAAAGTTAACTAACACTTAAGTGCACATTGTTTATGCATAATCTTATAAAATACTTCCAGATAGTTCATTAAAAGTAGCGAATTCTTAACAAAAGATCACTGATTATATCATCGGATAATATAACATGACAAGTTTAAAAACAAAACATAACATGTAAATAAGTATATATTAATATAGCCTATATATTCACTTCCATTAATAATATTATTAATAGATCACTTCCAACTAAATATTACGTAGATGTATTATAGTCTCTCACCGTTAAACCCCGTAACCACTTTATTTACATGTCTTGATAAATTTTCCTTCTAATTATCCACATAAAATAATAATAATATAATAATAATAAAATAAATAAATAAAAGTATAAATAAGTGAAATCACTTCGTGAAAAAGTATATTAAGCGATTCATATTTAAAACAACAAATTTTATTAACACAGTTTATTGGTTGTAGTATTTGATGGAGTACTTACGACAACCATAGTAGGCTTTACCAAAAACTGGTGAGTATTCATCAATGGTACTTGACCCACTGGTTTCAGCAATGGTGTGGTCATAACCTAAAATTAATCAAATAAGAAAAAAAATTAATGTTTGTAAAGGTAAACACTGATATAAGTGTTTACCTTTACAGTGTTTCCAAAACTACATTATATAAATCAATCTAAGAATGGATAGATGGGCTACTGTAGATAAAAAAAAAGGAACTGTCTTAGCACTTGGATGGATCATCGAAAAATGGGGGTAAAACGTTGACTGAACATTACAAAATATACACTAAAAAAAAATAAATAAATTTTTTTAAGTCCATATTAATAAATAAGAATCAATATGAAATATTTAAGTAGATTTGTAAAGATATAAAATATGATAAATGTGAAAATAAGAATAAAATAAATAAAAATTTAGAAGATACTAATGAAACTTTTTTGAGCACAAATTACTTGTGCATATAAATTTTGTAACCAACTTTTAAATTCTATAAAGGTTTTTTTCAATAAATTAATTAAATAACCACAACATCTCATAACCTAAATTTAGATCATACTTCATATTCAGTAAAATGCAAAATATTAAGCATGTCTGAACACTGTAAGTTAGGAATATATTCAAACATTATTTATTCTTTTAACCAATAAAATAAGATGCATAAGTTTTGATGATGAAATGGTAATTCTAGCTGATAGCACACATGTGATTAAAAAATTATTAACAGCCCTAGAAGAAGGAATGGAAATAAATACAGAAAAAAACTAAAGTAATGGAAGTAAACAACAAAGAGAATTTGTTGTAAGGGCAAGTGAAGGAAAATTATAGAAAGTAAAAAAGTGTAGATTCCATCCATTGTGATGTTGTAAGGGACCTGCCACAAGGCAGAACACCGAATGGTGATGATTAAGCTAAGTATTTTTATATAATAGTAAATAAGTAAGAGGTAACAAAACAACAATGATAAGGGGTAATGCAATGTAATTAGGTCTGGGTAAAACAGTAAACTGTATTCCTTATTACATGATGATTCTGCAACACCTAAAACGTCTCAGGGAGTAGCATCCTGGAAATTTAAGAACATAAAGTAAGGTGAAATGATAATGACCAAAGTAATAGTCAATAATTGTGATTACAAAGTTAAAAATTTAGAGTGTAATTCACTATATGTGTAGGGGCATTTTTTGATAGCTAATGACTATAGCAGTTGATTACCACTTGACATACTAATAGTAATAATAATATAAGAATGCACAACACAAGTACAAAATAAAACTAAAACCATGAAGTAAAAAAAATGATAACTGACATGGGCACACAATTACGTAGCTGGTTGCAATCAGCTATCCATTCCCACTATATCTTGTAAACATGAATAGAAACCAAATACGCTGTAATATGCAGTTATATACAGACAACAGTAAATGCCTTTTTATGGTTAGCATATAGTACTAGTTTACTATTCTTCTGAGCATTTTATGAATTCTACTACTCATTTGCTGCTTAGCAAATTTTGTTCATTATTAAAAGCTGGTAAGTTGTATATCAATATTTTTGATAAAATTGAAATTAAATACAACATGAAAATTGGAAAAAGAAGATATATACATATCTTGATGCTACATCACTGTACAATTACTGGAGAAGCGTGAAATTCAATGACATGCAATCAGTAGGCTTTTATATAATACAAAAAATGTAACACAAGGAAATATAGTACATGCAAACATGTTTCTCAAGTCCCTAATTTTAAATTCATGCGCAATTAAGAACATCTTTTTAAGACCATGTTGTTTTAATCACATTGCAACTTTACTCATCAATTCATTTCCTTAGAAATGGAAAACAAACATAATACAAGCACATCTCATATCTTTACATACAAAAATGTTGGTATAAAAAGAAAAAACCAATCATAATTTTTCCTACTCATATAGATTTAAAAAGGACTGAATCTTAGAGAAATGTGAAAATGGTTGCATCCAATTGATATGGGTTTCTGTTCTTTTTTTTTAAACAAGAATATTTTTCTTTAAAAAAAGTGAAATTTTGCAACAGAATTCATAATAAAGTAAGAATATGTGAAGAAAATAGATTTTTATAAAAAATAGAAACCCAAATGCATGAAAAAAATTAATTTGCAAGTATCAGATAAAATATAAACAAATGTGATTGCTTATTTTACTTATGAAAATTATTTAAATTTATACAACAAAATCAAGTAGGCATTATACAATATCACACTACATAACTCGATACACACATTATACATTAATACATGCCAATTTTTGTTATTCTCTGTCTGCAAGAATTAGTTCATTGCTTCAGATGATTATTTCTTTATATTGCATTGTCTAACTGTGGTAATAAGGCAGCCATTTATTTTTACAATTTTTTTTTGTGTTTTAGATTTCTGAGAACAATTCATGCTATTTTTTTATACTCATTATTAATAATTATACTATACTTATTTTTGATAAGTTTTTACTACTTGTATAATTATAGTTAAGTAAATATCTAAATAACACAGAAAATAGTTTGGAAACATGCAAATATCTATAGTTAGACATAAGAATCTGCAGCTGTATTCCATTCATCAAACTTATCTTCTAGAGAAAGATCTTGAGTAACATCCAAATTGTTCATTCGCCCCTTGTAGAATTAAATAAAAATACAAAACTTAAAATTAATTAAAGCAAATATTTACTGCTAAAGACTAATATTTGATGATTACTACAATGGTGTTATCACTGTAACAGATAATGTTGCTCACTATTATTTTGGTAAAAAAAACACTCATTAACACACACTACATACCTCAATGTAAACTTACAATCTATATAATAAACTGCTCTTTTTAAATCCACAGATTCATAATTAATTATTAAAATATTATCTCTGGTAACCTTCATTATACTTACAAAAAAATCTAATTATCTGTAATTCTAACAATTTGTAAAATAATTAACTAACTATTGTAAATCTAACTATCTGTAATTTAACTATCAATAGTTCTCATGATCAAGTCTGATCATGTGAGAGTTGATCTTGACAACTATCAGTTTTAACACATAATGAAGGTATTGTATGATGTAATATTTTAACAGCTGATGATCCATGACTTTGAAAAGAGCTTTTTACAAAAATCTGTAAGTTTGTCTTGAGTTCATTATTAATTTTCTGTTTTCACAGTTGGTAGTTATTAACTGTAGTACACTGATCAACATGTTTAATAAGAAAAAATATATTGGTATACACTATATTTGACATGATTATCATTTAAATAAGGAATGACTGTAACAATAAATAATATAAAAAATAGATTTAAAATTATGTACTAATATTTAATAAATTTTATAAATTACCTTTCCTCCTAGTTGCGAAGGGGATGTCAACGGAAGTAAAACCTGTCCACTGGGTTGCGAAACCACAATAGAATGATTTACCATGTGTGCTATACCACCTGACTGAATCAATGGGCTTGAATCTAAGACAAAACAGATAGGTAATACTTAGATAAAGATGTTAACAATCAATTTAAAAAAAAAATACTGAATAATATTTGTTTGTCAGATATACAAAATCTCAGATAATGAAAATGAATCGTCATTCACTTTATTAAAAATACTAGGATCACAGAAGGAAATGAAAAATGAAAGGATAAATATAAACAGAAAATATATAACTAGGTCTATCGGCTGACATTTCATTATTTTTAATTAAACATTTTTGAAATTATAATAAAAGAATGTATTTATTTATATAATTAAGATAATAAATAAACACCACACAAGCAGTTAAAATTATGCCTATAATTTTGTATAATATGTGGAAATTTAATTAATATTTATAATACTATATCGGTGAACTGCTGTTCTCCTGATTTAATTATCCTTTATTTTAGCAAAAGGACTGATAATGAAACGGTTTCAGAGTATAAGTATCTAATTTCTTATTATTATTGTACCTTAACTATTATTTATTAATTATAATAACTCTACTCCTTCCTTGGAAATAGTAATAAGAAATTAATGTTATTTCTTTGTTCATTGATGGTAAGAAATAAAAAGAATGGCACCATATTACAAATTTAATCAACTTAATTTCAACAATAAACACTTTTTAGTAGTACTTTTTTTAGTAATACATTTATGTAAGAAAATTAAATTTTTATGATTAAATACAGTCACCAAAATTTGTGTAAATTGTTCTTTTATTAAAAATCTTTACTTATCTTTTCATAATATAAACTTTATTTCAATTAACTTCTCATAAACATTAAAATAATTTCTCTACTAAATATAAAAGCACTGATTTAATAAATATTGCTTTGATCAATTTTTGAATTTACTAAGATATTTTTTAGTCATTATTTGCTTAGTTAAGTGATTAGCAAATCTAATTTCTATGCAGGTAATGTTTTTTTTAATGAAATTCCAAGTCTTTTCAGTCCAAAATAATTTTATTACTTCTATTTATATTAATGGTACTATTTGTTAACATAATCTGGTTAAACTCTTTTACATATATGTAAAAAACTTTAGGATATAAAGCCTGTAAGCAGTTAAAATTCATAATTCTGAAAAAAATTGTTTAATAGAGTATGTTTTTAGTTTCCTAATTTAAAAAAAGATCATTAAGAATTGATGTTTTTTTATTTTGGTAGAATTCTTTCCAAATTGTTTTGTTCTGGATGAACGAGAAATATATATTTTAGAGTAACTGAATTGTTTATTTTTTTTTTGACATCTATCACAAAATAAACGGATCATAGGAAAGTTTAACATACTGTAAATGTTTTCTTCATATTAGATTTTCATTGATTGCGAGTCAAAAAAATTCTGGTAATATCAAAATTCTAAATTTAGTACCGTCTATTTCATCAAAAATATTGTTGTTTAATTGAACGATTACATTTGGGAAAATTTTTGTTTTACTTCACCTTGCAGAAAAATATATGAAATCATTTGAATTTAAAAATGTTTATAGTTTAAAAAAATGTTATCAAAGAAAGCTAAATGAAAAAAGTTATTTCAATATTTTTTTTTTTAGTTCTTATATATTACAACTTAATACATATAACTTAAAGGCCAAAAGAAATATTTCTGCCCTGAATAGTCCCAGGTAAACCTTTAATGTATCAAGGAAAGTAAGGTCTAGAAAGAGTCTGGGGACCAAATTTCACTACTTATATTAGAAGCAAAATTACTATCATTGGGTCATTCCATAGTGTGCTGAATTTATGCTTATTATTTAGATTCATAAAGTAAATAAAACTGTGGATGTTCTTTATATTGAACAGAATTCGCATTAGAAAATTAAATGTATTTCTAATAAAAGATATATATATAATGGTATAATTAATGTAACAAATCTTTTTGAATAAAATATACAAAGTTGATAGCAAGTAACTAAAAAGTTGATTTTAAAAATGTTTCCACCATCATTAAATGAAAATATCTTTTAAAAAATCCATAGCAATCCATTTTTACAGTATACATTTTTTTAATAGTTTTAAAATTAGAAGAAAGTTAAGGAGAACAAACCTGCATTAGCATGTTTTGTAGTTAGCATGTTTGCAACACTGCCGTGACCGATAACTCCATTTGGAATAGTGATACCTTAAAGAAAATAAATTTTAACAATTTTGTCTTAATTACAATAATGTTAATTTAACAGCATAACAGGGGAAGGAGAGGTGTCAGGGGCATTAACATTATGCTTTCTGTCATGATTAATAAATTATTAACAAGATAATAAACAGGACAATATGTAAACAATAAACACAAATTACTTAATACTAATTTAATTTTAAATGATTATTACCATATAAGTTTTGAATGAAAATAATTTACCTTTCATTGTCTGTAGCAATTAATTAATTGTTTCTTGTAAAAATATACTTTTAAATATGTACTACTTTAGTGAATTTAAGATCTAAAATTAACTTAATCTCAATTGGCAAAAAAGATTTATCTTGAGAAATTATTAATTTTGTTTAACCCTTTGACCACCAACATCCGATTGATCAGATGTTACATGCTTGGTCAAAAAACATCAGCTTCTGATTGATTGGATATTCACAATAAATATGTTTTTAATGTTATAAATAACATATAAACATTGTTATTATTTATATTAGACTAATATTGAATCAATTAAGTATATACAGTGATTTATTTTCAGTCGATGTTAATTATGATGAATCAGCAGACTGTTATTCTTACTTGGCATAAATCACACAATATTTTTGACAAACTTAAATTAAAACATAAAAAATTAGAAAATTGTTTCAAAATTTCAGAGGTAACTGATGCAACTAAAGTGATTAACAAACCTAATCCAATTTCTTTAAAACCTATACAAATTGAGCCCTTTCATGGTGATCTGAAGGGTTGGCATTAACTCTTTGATCTTTTTAATACTTTAGTTCATAACCGAGAAGAATTTTCTAATGTTTAAAAATGTTATTACACTACAAATTTCTTAAGAGGCAATGCTCTTGATGTAATAAACAATTTATCAATAATATCTGAAAATTATGAAATTGCAATAGAACTACTTAAAGTTCGTTATAACAAAAGGCTAATAGCAGCTAAACATGCTTTAGAAGTTAATTTAAAACCATTAAAAAAGGAAAATTTATCTAAATTCATTGACCAAGTTAATTAAAATATTAATGCATTGAAGAATCTAAATATTGACTATTTAGAATTTATTATAATACAGTTAATTACTCAAAACTAAAATTTAAATACTTTAAGAGACTGGTAAAAAACATTGGAAAATGATGAATTTCCAAAGTTAGAACATCTCATTTCTTTCTTAGAATGTAAGTGTAAACTACTTGAATCCACTGACATGATTCACTGTAATGAAAGAGTACAGCCGCCTAATGTAGGATATAGTGGCAAAAATTATGATTATTCAAAACCTAGTTCTAGTAAAAATATATTTCATGTAAATAATTCTAATAATTTTATGTGTACATTATGTAAAACTAGCAACCATCCATTGTATCGATGTGATAAGTTATAATGTTAACAAAAGAAAAAACTTTGTATTTCAAAAAAAATTATGTCTTAATTGTTTAAGTAAACAACATATTGTTAAAGATTACCCAAGCAATCATAAATGTAAAAAATGCTCATGGAAGCATCATACACTAATTCATTTAGATAAAACGCTGCAAGATGCAGCAAATAAATTTTCTAAGCAGAATTAAGCTCCTTCAGCTAATAGTTCATATTGTACTTTAAAATCAGAACCTAACAAGTCTGTTTTACTTGCAACAGCAATAGTTAACGTAAAAAATAAAAAAGGTAATTTCATCCAAGCCAGGGTCTTACTTAATTCCGCTTCAATGATTTCATTTTGTACTGAAAAGTTTGCCACCAAACTTGGGGTTCAAACCAAACCTTTTCTCATGCAGATCACAAGTATTAGCAATGTCGTTACCAAATCTAAGCTAAGTGTTAATTTAAATATTAATTCTAGATATGAAGATTTTCATTTTAACTTGAAATGCCATAAATGCCATCCATTACAGGTTTGTTACCTAATGATTTTGTAAACATAACTGACTGGGAAATTCCTTCTCAACCTTTTCTTGCCAATCCTAATTTTAATATTCCTGGGCAAATCGACATTCTCCTAGGAGCTCAATATTATCTATCTCTACTTAAGCCTGTTCAATTAACTCATAATTCCAATCATACCATACTTCAAGAAACTCGTCTTGGTTTCATAGTTTCTGGTCAAATCCCTACTAAACTAGGTAAGCGGAAAAACAATTCAAATTCAATATCACTTCTTGTTAGTAATGAACAGCTTTTCTCTCAATTAGAATCATTTTGGAGATCTGAAGAGACAGAAGATCGTTTACCAACCAAAGAGGAATCTTTCTGCGAAAAACATTTCGTTGAAAATACCTTTCATGATCAACAGATTTGTTGTGTCTCTTCCTCGCAAGGAATATTCTACTTTAGGAGATTCTTATGCAAATGCCAAACATCATTTCGATTTATTACAGCGTAGATTTAAAAAAATCCTAAACTTAAGGAATACTACTTCCATTTCATAAAGGAATATCAAGAATTAGATCACATGCAACCTGTAGATTCATCTCAGTCCAAGGTCCCATCTGAAACCTTTTATTTGCCTCATCATGCAGTATTTTGTGAATCTTCCACCACTACCAAAACCAGAGTAGTATTTGACGGTAGTGCAAAAACATCAAATGGCAGATCAGTCAATTCAATTCTTGCTACAAGTCCAGTAGTACAACAAGATTTATTTTCAATTATAATTTGTTTTGGAACTCACACAGCTACATGCTATCAGGAGACATTCCTAAAATGTACAGACAAATTCGCATTAGTCCTCAAGATTTTTCATTACAAAGAATTCTCTGGTATGATGACACCAACTCATCAATCATTCCATATAACTTACAGAATTATGGTTTAGCACCTTCAAGTTTTCTAGCAAGATGTTTGATTGAAATTTCCAATCAAAATGAAGCCTCTTTTCCTCAAGCTTGCCAAGTAATTAAGCAAGATTTTTATGTCGATGATCTGGTTATGACAACATCTATCAGTTAAAACAACTATACAATGATGTTTCGTTATTGTTTAGCAAATATGGATTTTCACTACATAAATGCCATTCCAATGTTACAGATATGTTTGATAATTCTGATTCTTCCATCAAATTAGATAAAGATATCAAAACACTTAGATAATTTTGGAATCCTCAAGGCGATGATTTCATTAATCAATTCAAACCAAGGGATAAGAATACTTCTTACAGCAAGCGTTCCGTATTGTCAATCATTTCTTCATTGTTCGATCCTTTAGGACTACTTGGTCCTACAGTCATTCCGTTTAAAGTGCTCATCCGTTATAGTGCCTTCAATGGGATGAAGTTCTTCCCACTCCGTTAGCAGAAAAATAGAATTTTCTGTACTCTCAACTCAAATCTTCAAGTAATTTTAAGATTCCTACATTAGTTAAAATTAGTTTTAGTAAGAGTTATCAATTACATGGTTTTTGTAATGCAAGTAGTAGCATATATGGTGCATGTCTTTTCACCAGATCTGTTGGTAGCAATGAAAACATTGAAACCCACTTATTGTGTTCAAAATCTAGAGTTGCCCCAGTCAAGCAAATTTCTATTCCTAGGTTAGAGCTGAATGTGGCTCTTCTATTATCTTGTTTATTCAATAAGGTTACATGTATTTTAGGTATAAGATTTGATTCAATCCATTTTTGGTCGGATTCTAAAGTAGTACTTTACTGGTTGTCATCACTTCCTAATTGATGGAAGATATTCATTGCAAATAGAGTTTGTGAAATTCAAGAGCTAACTAAGGAATGCTTATGGAAGCACATTCCTTCAAGGGATAACCCTGCAGACATCTTGTCATGTAGTAGCATGCCAGATGCATTAATTTCATCACAACTCTGGTGGAATGGTCACGTCTTTTCTGAAACAAGAGGAGAACATCTGGCCATCTAATCCACCTATCATTTCTATGATTCCACCAGATTCGCTCAAGGAAGAGAAGAAGTCTAGCAAAACTAATGTGTTTACAGCTGTTCTTCAAACTACAGATGCTGTAGAACTTTCAAAACCATTTTCTTCGTTCACATCAACATTAAACATAGTTTCATATTGTCGTCGATTCATAAATAAGCATGTATTGTCAGATCTTTCACCGGAAGAAATCAATTCCATGTTGGCAATACTTATCCGTCATAGTGGGCGGCATACATCTGATCTAGCTCCACTTACAACTGGACATTTTTTAACCTTCACTCCTTTAACTTTCCTACCTGATCCTGATTTCTCAGGCATTAATGTAAATAAGCTTACTAGGTGGCAGCTTGCACAAAAATTATTGAAAGACTTTTGGAAAGCATGGTCTAACGACTACTTACAATCTGTACAACAGAGAAGAAGTAAGTGCAAAATTTCAAATAATAACATGTGTTGGCAATGTAGTTATAATTAAAGAAAGTAATCTTTCTCCACTGATGTGGAAATTAGGAATAACTGTTGAAGTGTACCCAGATAACGATGGACTAGTTAGATTAGTTGATGTGAAAACTAATAACACGATAGTAAAAAGAACTATTAATAAATTGATTGTTATTCCAAATTTAAATCCTCATGTATTTGTTTATTTTTAATTTATTTTTGTATATTAAGTTTTATTTCATGTAATGTATCACAAAATTATAATTAAGTAATTACAATTGGTGGGCGGTGTGTTCCATTCCACGTCAAGCCGTCCAGTGCTGCGATCTAGTGGGTGCTAGCGCTCAACGGAGAGTTGAGCTGGTACTAGGTACTAGCATTCTATGTCAGAATCTGATCCAGAGCGGTCGTATGCACTTTCAGTTCAAATGGACATGTTTAGTTTATTAGTATAAATTATATGTTATTTAATTTAATTATATATGTAAAGATATGTATAAAGTTCAATTGTACATTTCATTAACTGTCAAGATGACAATTCATTAAACCATTATTCAACAAGCAACAAGGTGTTGGTTGTCTTCATTCTGCACTTATGAATATACAGTCCTACCTCACTCTAAAATCTACCAAACAGTATAACTCTTTTATCGGCGAAGTTGATTCATCTGATCAGATATTTTACTGCTACTTAGACGAGCGCCGCACTTTGAAATATTGGAAAAAAGTGCCATTTCACATTATAGGAAGAATGATTGTAAATCTGTACATTTTGTATAAAGACAATACAGACAAACCCTTATCACGACTAAAGTTTATAGTTTTATTGGTTGATCAACTTTCTGCTGAATGGCTTGGTGATCAAGCACCGTTTCAGATCCACTGACCAAGAGTTGGTGACAAACTCTTGAAATTTTACCGGACAAAAAAGAACAAAACTGTTCTGTTTGTAGCAAGATTAGCACAAGTCGAAGTGGTAAAAGAAAAACATGTAATAAGGGTGTGCATTCTTTGTTTCTCAGAAAGCATATTTGCTAAACTTTCTAAAATGGATAAATAATTTCTAGTTATAAATATAATTTATTTTAAGCAAATTATTTTTTTAAAACTTATAACATTTCCCAGTGCAAATAATAAATCATTCATACTTACTTCAAAAGGATTTATTCATTTACTGCTTCAACTTTCATCAAAGGTAAGGATTTACAAATTCTGATATTAGTGTGTAGATATGAAGATTTTACAGTTTTGTTGATCTAATTAAATTATTCATAGAATGCTCTAGTTTTTTGTATGCGATTTAAAAATGCCTCAGGAATAAATTAAAATATTTCCCATTTATAAATTTTTTTTTTTTACTAGTTTTTTTTAGTTTTAACTGTATTAAAATTTTTTTTTTATTTTTTTATTTTAACAATATTTATAAAAAAATCAAAAACAAATATTTATATTCATTTAGGTGAATAAAAAAACTCATTTAATTTTCAAAAAAAAAAAATTAAATTTGCTTTATAAATAAAAAAGTTATTAAATATTTTCTGACAGGTCAAATCATCAGATTAGGCCTTGGAGGTCAAAGGGTTATAATATCAGTTTTTTTTAAATTTGTGAAAATTTTATACGAGTATAAAAAAGATAGGTACGTAAAAAATGTGTACATCAAATATAAAGAAGTTTTTAAAAGATCTTAGTTAAAAAATATTACTGAGAAATAATTTTTTTTATGAACTGAAAAGTGATCACAAAATTAAAAACTACAGTTGCAGATTATTGTAATAGCTTTACAAAATATTTTGTTATTTATTCAAACATCTTTTCTATAACAAGATATTCTCTCACTGTTACAGAAGACTGATGCAAAATCAATCCACCATAGCATATAAAACACAATGAATGAAGTCTCATTATTAGTCTCACAATGAAGTCTCACACAGCACAAAGGTGCTATGGAGAAGGAACAAAGAGACAGGATGAAAAATGACTGAGGGTCTAAAATGATGTAAAATAATAAAATCTAAATGGTCACTCTAAAATCTAAATTAACTATTCTTCTCAATCTGAGGAATACTTTGTCAACAGACTAGTGTTTTTGTACAGTCTAGGCAATTTGAAGGTGAATAGCCTATTAGGTAAATTTTTGGGAGTGTATTTCTTTTGTTTATTACAGCATCATGGAAGAACAGATTGAAATAATTTTAATGAAACTTCCCAAATGAATTTTTATTTGTTAACATGAAAAAAGTCCAATTTGAATTCTATACATTATACAATAACCATAGAATTGTTTTGACATTAACTCACATATTCCATTTTTGAAGAAAAACCAGGATAAAAATAAAAGCCCATTAAATTTGAAATCATAATAAACTACAATAAATATACACACTGCACAACCTCAATTACAAATATATACACTTAAGACCACACAATGATTCAAATTTACAATAAGTTTCTTTACCGAGACAGGATAATAATCATACAGTTAACAGACCACTTGAACTAAACAAGAACTTAAAATTTAGGATTAATTATCACTACACTAAATCATAATAAAAATACTTAAAAATGAACATGACGTCAGAAAAAATATAAGGATTATAATTTCTACACAAAATCTCAACATTACTTAAAAATGATAAGTAAAAAAATTAATCAAATTAAATGTAGAAAGTAACATAAAAAAGAATGGCATCAATAATAGGGCGAATAATGTTTAGAAAACAAATTTCATGCATTTAAAAAAGATTAGATCAATAAACACATCAAAACACATTTAGTACTTCAGTCAAATGATATTAAACACATAGAATACTTGTACAAGGCAAGGTATACTAAACTGTAGATGAAAAGAAAGATCGTTCTAGACAAGCTGTCATAATTTGACAAATTACCCTTTCAATGCATTCCCTTTAAAAAATTGTATACAATAAACATCATTGCTCTTAAGAGAAAAAAAAGCTGACTGGTCTTTCCCAAATATCAGGTAGTTTACAAAAATTTATAGAAATTATCTTCATGTAAGACAAAATTTACATTCCAAGCCCATAACACAAGGAATCCTTATGAGCAAATAAATTCAGTCCATGAACCAGTTGTACCAAATTAAGAATTTGGTACTAATTATGTTGTACCAACATAATTTAAGTACTAAGATAAGAAAAATGAACCCAGCTCAAGAAAAATAATAGAAAAATCCAGGAAAAGCAGTATACATATTGTTAAAACAGACAAAAAAAGAAGCAGAACCGTAAAAACAATAAAAATGATAAAACTACAGAGGACATTTAAGTGAATAAGAATAATTTAAAGAGATGTTAAAAGTAGTATCTAAAGTAAATGAAGAGAATGAAAAGAGATCAGATATAGAAGACATATAGCCAGACCTGGAAATGATATATAATTGAAAACACTCTAAGACAGTTAAGCAAATATAACCAGTATGACTAAAGGTCTGCCTCAATACTCTATTAATAGTAACAACAACATTAAGCGCTGGAGATTGTAAATTTTCTCATTTTGAGTATGTAAACTGTACTTAAGGCATTAAATTGATGCCATTGTAAAAATAAATTTTTTGATCAAATGTTTAAACTACTTCCAGCTTAAAATTTCAGTTTTTCTGTTGGAATAGCAATGCAGTCAAAAACAAACTAAATAAATTGAAAATCTTCTTTTATAAAACTTAAATATGCAGTAAAAAAAATAAAATGCTATTTGTCATAAATAAGTTTCTACTTCCACAATAGTCTGATTGAATGCCAGAAATAAGTGTCAATGCATTGACACTTATTTCTGATGACTTGTAGAAGTCGATGACTTCTACAAGTCATCATTTAGATGAAGTGAAAGGATGAAAATTAAAAAAAATAAAAGATGTAACATTATTACAAAAGGAAAATTAATCCTGTCTGATTACGTGATGAATAGTCATGAGGTCAGGATAACTTAGTGGCAATCTCTTTAAATATGATCATATATGATGCTACTGCAGGTCTCCCCTGCATACTAATTGCTGTATAACAGAATGTGACCAACAAGTGAGGAACGCTTAAAGTAAAGGCCAACCGGTAACAAAATGAAAAGAATAGTAAAAAAAAATGAAAAATTTATTAATGGTTTTAAATACTTACAGTATTACTTTATTTTTCTACATAATCACCATTTCACTGCAAACACTTTTGATTTTGTGAAATAAGCTTCTTTGAACTCACTGCATTATATTCTGCCACCTGAGATTGTAACCACTTTTGCACTGAGATTTTCAGCTCTTCACTTTCCTTGAATGTTGTTTTTGCACCATCACTGCATAATGTAATACATGTGGTCCAATCTATGTTATAGTTTTTTTATAGCTTCATAAAAAACATAAAAAGACATTTTCCTGTTGAATGACCAGGTACTGATTTGCAAAAAAACATATTTTCTTTGTTCTTTGATTGATCTGCTCATATCGCATTCATATCTCACAAAACATAAAAACTGAAAAATGTTTGCCACATCTGTTGATTTATCAAATTTAATACAAAAAAACTCATTTGAACTCAGTTGCTGAATTATCTGATCACAAACATCAGCAACCATGTCATCGATTCAACTGTGTCATTAAAAAGCAGAATATTTAAAAGTTTTTTTGTTTCTTCCACACCTATTAAAACACTGGCCATATCAATTGCAGCAAGCAATCTGAGATTGTATGGCGTTTGGACATCTTAGCTACTCTTAATGCTATGAGATAAGATGCTTCAACTGTACTTTTATCAGTATGGGTTGATTTACAAAGAGAAGCTTGTTGATGTTTCAAAGTATATAATTTTCTTTCAAAAAATTCCACGGGGTTTGGTTTTATGATCTGGATGTTTAATTTCTAAGTGTTGAATTAATTTTGATGGCTTTATGCTTTCATCGCAGAGGACTTGAAAGTAAACAACACACTGTGGCTTTTCATTCAATGAGATAAAACCATAATTTAAATAACTGTCATTGTACAATCTTGTATTTTTACAAACTGATGTAGATGGATCACTTTGTTTTTTACAGATTTATCCATTTTGCATAAGAATCTAATTAAAAAAAAAAAAAAAAAAAAAACAAGAAAAAAACAGTTACACCATTTGACTGCATACTAAAAAACCAAAACTGCAATTATTATTATATTCACTGCAATTATTATTATATTCAATGAAACTACACTTTTAAAAACTTAAATAAAGGCACAGATGCAAAGTTCGCATTTGAAACTAAACTGACATTTTGCAATCCCTTACCCCTCTTTTATACTGCTAAGAGCATGACACATTCATATGTATCTTATGCATGTTCGAACATGACTCTCTCATAACGAATATTATGCAAGCTCGCTAAATTACAAGGAGCATGTACTCATCAAGTTGGAACCTGTACATTGCCATGCTTTGTACATTTTATACAAGCATGTTCATAACTCATCACTATCAATGCAACTGTTTTAACTAGGTTTCATTGGGTTGGAGTTGAGGGGGGGTCGTGAAATATTCATTACATATTTTTTTTTACTTTTAAGAGGTCATGTAGCTAAAAATGTTGAGAATCACTGGCCTAGAGTGTCAGTCACGATTCTCAACAATGTTATTTTTGACACTTCTGGAAATTCTAGAGAAAGATTGTTAGTCTTAAAGCAATGATTACATCTCACGTTCAACGAGATTGTCAGTATGGAAACTAGGCCTTCCATTTCTCTGTTTGTCATGAATATTGAACAACCTTCCTTAAACTCACAACCCCATTGCATCACTTTTCCTTCACTCATTGTGTTACTTATATATTTTGCACAATTGACGGTGAATTTCAGCAGCATTATGTCCTCTTGCATTTAGAAATCTAATATCATTCACAACTGGCAGGGGATTTGTTATTACCATACTCATTTTGACACACTGTTTTGCAAAGGCAAACAACAATGAACTGACAGCAATTTACGTGCCCAACAGATCACTTAAAGCTGCTGCACATGCAAGAACCAATCAGTGTTGCAAATTGCTATTTATAACAATTCGACCCTTACTTTTGAACCGTGCCTCAAATATCTCTTTGAAAAATAAAGCATAAGATAATTTTAACTTTTTAATAACAAATAAATATGAATATATTTTTAATAAAAATATACTTACTGGACTGGACAAGCTGAGTTTCAGGTATCATTCTAAGCGCAGATGAAGGCAATAATTGAATTGTTGGACCGGAACTAACCAATACATGTTGACTAGGAGGAGCACTACTGGTGCCTGCCATATTTGTACTGGCTACACTTGTCCCACTTATTCCTGCCACACTTTGGACCATCTAAACAAGACACAAAACAGAAAATCAAAAGACATATTCAAATCTATCTGCTCAAATAAATAAAATTATTAGGCAAGTAACAGTAAGACATAATGCAAGAAAATATTCTTCTCTCCTAAATAATAACAGGTGATTTGTTTAAGAGTGGTTCGCTTCAATTTGCTTCTTCATCAACTAACATGTGGCAGTACTGGAAACTAGGTTACAGTTAAATTTTGTAACGGACTATAGTTAACCAGTTTAACATTAGTGGTGAAAAAAGAAAAATTTTTAACTTATTTCCTAAAATATTTTATTCTCTACAACAGACAATTGCTGCAGTTAATGTTTATGTATGTACAGGAAAGATGAATCTTTTGTTAAAATGTTTTCTAATGCTACACTTCCAGCAAAAAGTAGTACAAAGAAAGCGATAACTAAATGGTGTTAAGCAAAATTTGTGATAAATTGTAAATGGTTTTAATCAACAATCAGGACATTGGTGGTCATAGCTGAAATTCAACATTAAGTTTAGAACTAGAGGAATTATACAGGTCCAAACATTTAAATTACAGTCTTCAGATCAATATAGTATTATTTTATTAGTGATGAAGTATGTTTTCATCTGTCTAATAATGCAAATCAGAATACTAGATATTTTCAAGTACATAGAGAATTTTCATGAATTATACTAGGCATCTCTCTATGATGAAAATATTAATGTGTGATATAATGTTCTCAGAAACTGTACAGTAGTTGCCTATCTTTTTCTTCTTTTTTTTGATAGTAAATAGTCATCTGCAGATAACAATATCTGATGAATTCGATACAAAGTCAACTAATGATATACGAGAGGAGTAATAATTTTAGCAAGAAGGTGTTAACATATTCATCAGCATTTAGAGTGGAATGAACTCTTAGTAAGGGTTATTGCCATTGCGTTTTCATTATTGAAAGTATTTAAAAGGTATAGGTTAGAATACAAATACCATTATTTGAACAAACTGAAAATTATCACAACTGCTTTTTGGATTTTTGATAATTCCAAATAGTCACATATATCTCAATATGATTAATTGAACACTAAGGTATATAAATTCTCAAAGGAGCTTATTTTGAAAATCAATTGTAAAAAAAAATTATTAAAACATTAGCATTTCAATTAACGCATTAATTGATTCACGTTGTAATTAATTGATTAATTAATTCATGTAGTATCAAAGCCAGTGAAATTATCTAGAGGCAGACCTTTTTAAAAGAATTTACCCGTATATGTATGTATGTATTTGTAACAGCACAAAGAAAATCTTTAACACAAATGAAATTTTCCATTAAATCACTGAGATTTCACAACAAACAAATATTTGATATGAAAAGTAAATAATGTTTGATCATAATAACTTAGACACAGCTTTCTAACTGAAATAATTTAGTTCCTGGATAAAACAAAATAAACTACAACTGATTACAGCCTGACCATTTTCCAATATTTGAATTGTTTTAGGAAGAATGTTGAAAATAAAATTATATAACTACTATAAGCATATTTTAACTAATGATCTTGCAGTCAATGACTTTCAGCAAAAAGAGTATTTCAACCTTTTTTAAATTTTTTCTGGTATACAATGTAACTAATTTTATAGAATGTGATATCGCCATAGAATCAAGTCCTCATAACAAAAACAAAACTATAACATAAATAAAAAAATGTTACTAAGTTTATTACAATGGGTAATAGACTGGAAAAAATTACCTTCTTTTGATTATAATAACTAAGAAATATTGAGAAATTAAATTTTATGAAAAATTGATTTTATACAGTTTTCCCTGAAAAAAACTCCATTCATTTAGAGATATAGAATTTATGTAGCAGAACTACAAAAAAACATTTTTTAAGTATTTATCTTCTAGGCAGCTCAACATATTTTACATATTTTAATCTTAACCTTCAATCACTTGGGCTGTTGGATTTTGTCCAACAGGTATAAATTTTTGTACCTGATTTTTTTGCCTCTTTGTGTTTTGTTCTTTTTATTCCTACTCTATTCTATCTTTAGACTTTCATTGACAACTTTAAAGGGTAAAATCTTCTTTTTTAATTTTATTTGTAGGCATAAAATAAAAATTTAGAAAACATAAACCCTAACACCCACAAAATTTGTTCAACAAATGTTTTATGTTGGTCATTTTAAAATTTTTATTTCTTTTTTGTTATTATTTGCTGATATAATTGTAAAATTATGTATTGACTGATGATGTGGGATCCCGAGAAAGTCAACTATTGGTATTAGTTTTTTAAGTTTTTCTCTTATGATGTTTGGTGGTTAAGTTGTTTTGAGTTTAACTGGCACAGTGGTCAGTATGTTGAATTATTTGAATTTATATATATTATTATTTGAAGTTATACATGTATATATATTTTTTTTTTTTTAAATAAGGAAATACCTATTTCTTTAGAAACCTTTCTAAGAGTTCTTTTGGAACTTGAAGGAGATAAATCACAAAAAGAAACCGTCATCAATGAATCTTACAGTGATTTGTGTGATGAGTATATTACTTTAAGTCAATGGTAGTCAACCTTTTTATACCTACTGCCCACTTTTGTGTCTGTTAGTAGTAAAATTTTTAACCGCCCACCGGTTCTACAGTAATGGTGATTTATAAAGGAGGGAAGTAACTTTACTTTATAAAATTTATAAAGCAGAGTTACAGCAAGTTAAAACATATAATAATAATTACTTACCAAATACTTTATGTTGGACTTTCGCTAAGTTTGGCAGAATAAATCTTTATAAAACAACTTACTGTAGTTAAATCTATCTTTTTATTTATACTTTGCATATATAAAAGCATGAAGTTTGATGAAATTATATTTAATTAATTAAATTATTAATGAGATCCCTGAGGCTGATGCTGCAGAACTAAATACTGGATATCTGGCTCAATTTTTGTAAGGAACAAATGAAGGTCTCCTCTTTCGGAAATATTCAGGCTGTTTCTTTCTTTGGTTATAACATGATTAACAACACTAAAGCCTGATTCCACAAGATATGAGGTAGAGAAAGGTATTATTAATAAACTGAATATAATTTTCCACATATTTGGACATGACAGGCATTTTTTTATTTTGCCACAGGTTTTCATATCCACCACTATTGAAAGTATGTTTACTCTCTTCATCATATCTGATTTCTAACAGTTCTTCTCGGCAAGTTTTATCAGCCTCTTCAATATTTGCAGTAAAAGGATGATTTTTCTTCCAGTCATACAGCTTCAATTTAAAAATATCTTCAAATCATTTTTCCATGTTCAATTTAAGTGAGGTAGCTACTGAATCTGTCAATATCCTCTGGAATTAAATCATATTTTATAAATGATAATTTAGGAAACTGATGAAATTCTCTCTTCAGTAGAACAGTATGAAATAGTTCAAGTTTGTCAATAAATAATGACACAATACTTTGGCAACCTATAAGAGTTTTATTAGCTCCTTCAAGCTGCAAATTGACATTATTAAATCTCTTCAAAATATCTGGCAAATAAATGGCATCATTCTTTACCGTTTTTAACTGTTGACACAGATTGGTATCATTATTACTTTTAAAAAATTGTGTACACTATCATATAATGCTACAAAACAAGCCAAAGATGTATCCTTTAACAGCCACCGGACTTCTGTGTGCAAAAATAATCTAATAAAATCTTCATTACTGTCTTGGCAAAGCTGTTGAAACATTCTATCATTTTTTACACTGGATTTGATCTTGTTTACAGCTTAAATTATTATAGTTAATGATGAATAGAGACTTGAACTTAGATATTTTCCTACAAGATGTTGTCTGTGCACCACACAATGAATACATAAAACATTTGGCACTTCTTGCTTCAAATAAGCAAAAAATCCAAGATAGCGACCTACCATAGATTGTGCTCCACCAGTAGTGCATGCAATAATATTATTATTCAAAGGAATGTTATTTTTTGTAAAATATGATTTCACAGTATTAGATATAGATAATCTTATTGTATCTATAATGAGATTTAATGTGAATAGCATTTCTTCTTGTAATATATTGTCTTCATCAAAATAATGTACACATGCCATCAATAAAGCATTATTGTCTGCAATGGCAGACGCATCCAACTTCATGGAAAATGAAGAGTTACTTATAAGTAAGATAACTCTCTTATAAGTAAGAGTTGCTAATAAGTTTTTCAACATTAACTGCCATTTCTTCAATTTGCCGCTTTACTGTGCTATCGCTTAGCGGCAATGGTTTTAAAATGTAAGGTATATCCTGATGCATTATTGTTGAGAAAATTCTTTTATAGAGGGTATTATTACAGTTTCTCCAATATTATAGCTTTTACCGCTTTTTGCAATTAATTGTGAAATGTGATAAGTGGCGATTAATCCAACTTCGTTCATTGCATTTTATTTCTTAAATAATGCAATGATTTTGAAATTTTGTATATATTTCCTGAAAACATTCAATGGGCTTTTCCTTATCATTTGGATGCTTTGCTGGGAGACATTCTCGCAACTGACTTGGCTTCATTGGAAAATGTTTTGACACAATAAACACATTTTATTTACAACAGACTCTATAACACCCATCTTCAGATACCCTGGCAAATAGCCACAAATGTATTCCTTTTTTTGAGATGTGGGTTCACAGTATTTTGTTTGATGTGCTCACTCTCACAAATCTAACTGCGCACTGACCAGATGCGTGAGCTATTCTGGGACAAGGCTCTTTTGTTTGCAGTTGCACTATAGCGCCATTTAGTTTCACTTACATAATGTGCAGGCGATACAAATAGTATATTCTCTGAAACTTTAATTGTCATGGGGAATTTTATGAAAACCTAATGAAAATGTTTTTAAATAATGTTATGAAAATTCCTTAAAAAGTCAATTAAATTAAAAAGAGGAAAGTGTTACAGTATTGGACACAACCCCTGCTGCCCACCATGAAAGCTGGAACGCCCACTAGTGGGCGGTAGGGACCAAGTTTACTGACTACAACTGCTTTAGGTGATGAACGCATCTTCCCAAATCAACTGATTTGGAAGTCGAAAGTTCCAGCGTTCAAGTCCTAGTTCAAGACATAAAGACAGTTACTTTTATATGGATTTGAATACTAAATCATGGATACTTATGTTCTTTGGTGGTTGGGTTTCAATTAACCACACATCTCAGGAATGATCGAACTGAAACTGTAGAAGACTATATTTCATTTACACCCACAGATATCATCCTCATTCATCCTCTGAAGTAATACCTGAACGGTAATTTCCAGAGGCTAAACAGGAAAAATAAGGAGCAGAATGCAGTGAAGATGGTCCTGATGACTCCAATCAAAGTACAACTGACCACCAGCATACTTTGGTTGAAGAGCTACTGAAAGAAAAAAAAACTTATTTGGCTTGCTAGAAAAAACAAAAAGATTCCCTTTTAATTTCAAGCTAAAAAAAATCAAGTCATTGAAACTCCAATTTATGTTTTTCAAAAAGTTAACTATGTTGAGCTATGCGACTAAAAATAATAAATAGTAATATTTGTATATTTTATGAACAATAAAATTAGAAGCAACACAGAAGCTAGAAATCGCAGACTACAATGCAACAAAAAAGGTGGGATGTACACGTTAGATAAAATATGTGCTGCTTATTCTGTTTCAAGAATAATCACAAGGTGGTCATTAGTTTATTTTACTCCATCCTGAACATCTCAGGAATAAATGAACAGTAATATTTTGTATATTAAAATCCAATGACTCTGATAGCTTACCATTGAACATGATGAAAGAAAACCTTATGAAAAGGGAAAATATGGTCTGACAGAAGAAAATGAAAACGAGAGGCTGAAGAGCCAACTCAGAAAAAAGGGACCTGCTAGGAATGTGAAAGAAAAAAATAGCAACACAACAATCACATACTGCAGAATGCAAAAATAATTTGTAAAAATAATAGTACAAGAGTTGTCAAAATATTGTTCACTAAAATATTTTTAAACATTTCAAATTATTAAAAAATGCTTTACGTTTTCTTCACATTTCTGTTAAATAATATACTGTTATATGAAAGTGAAACACTTAAAAAATAATCAAACATTTAAAAAATATGTTATTATCAGTAGTCATTTTATTTTATTTTTTAAAAATATATTTACTTTTTAAAACAATAGTAATAATAATAGTAACCCTAAATAAAATAATCTAAGAAAAATGCAATTAAAAAAATACCATAATTAATGGAAAAAATTATGTTTGATCAAATCCAACAGGCAAATGACTGTCACAAAATTGGCAAGAGTTATGGAAGGTTAAAGAGAAATACCTTATCTACCTGTGAAACATTTTTTAAGTTGTAAAACTGTTTTGTAATAATGTACTTGCATCGAACAATTATATGCATTAATCCTTATGAACTAGATACTTGATGAAATGTCCAAACCTGGAATTAATTTCATAGAAATAGAAAAAGCAATCAAAAATTTTATGGAGATTGCAGAATCAAACTTGGAAAATAATTGAAACTTTTAAATATGTTACAACTTGTTGAAATCCAACAAATGTATTTCAAATAAGTCAGTTTTTACCTGAACATGGTGGGACATTAGTTCAGTTGTAGCTGATATCGGTGAAGCAACAGTCTGTAACTGAGATGATGTACTGGATAAAGAAGACGGACTGCTATAAACTGTACCTCCGGTGCCTGCTCCAGTAGAACATTTTAAATGAGCAGTCATCTTTTGAATACTGCAAATATCACCCCTATCCTCTTCTTCAACATCACTCTGACCTACAAAAAAAAAAAAATCAGTCACATTACAAAACATAAAAGTACAAAGGTTAATTCTGATATAGAATGATACTATAAAAATTCCTGGTGTCCATTGTTTTTGGCAGAAGCACACAAAGATTTTTAAGAGTGCAATAAATACATATCATAAAAATTGCTACATAGTAATTACGCCTTTCAGAAAATCCTTTCAATTCAAAAGTAATTTAATCTATGTGTTATTTTATATCTTGCAGAAAAAAAAATGTTTAGATCAACAAAATTTTGCCATATTCATACAAGCTAATGAAACACTGAGAAAAAAACTAATTTTACTGAGTTCCTACCTTTCTTCAAGTCCTTCCATTTATTAAGCTAACAAGTCACTGAGAACAGTAAGAGATCACCAACCTGGTCACTTGCAGACCAGGTGGCTGATTAATCGAATTCCTAAATGCCTGGTTAACTTACTTAAAACTTGCGGTATGGTGTGACAGCACTTGTCTAAATGTATACATATCTAAATTACATAGATGTCATTTTTTTCAATTTCTTAAATCAATGTCAGAAAACAAATCCTTAAAGGTGTATCAATATCTTTTTTACTATTAGCTTTATACTGCTCTATTATTAAAGTGATATAGTGTTATTCAACTTACTGTGTCGCCTTAACTCAGGTTCAAGACTATTAGGTAAAAGTGTGTTGAAATCAATGTGGTCCCATTGTGCAGAAAGGTCCTTTTTAAGTGCTGCAAGACGCTGTTGGGCAGCTATTTTTTCCCTGGCCAACCGCTCTAACTCATGTTCATATTCTCGGTCTTTTCGTCGCAAAGTCTGCAACAGATTATAATTGTTACAACACTCACAGAAATAAGATGAAATTAAACAAAAGAAACAGTCAAATTTTAACATAAACTTCATATAAAATACAAAAACACATGTTCACATTATAGATTTATCACCTAGCATAAACAATAGAAATGTTCAGAATAACATATTAAGATATGCATCCATAAACACAACATTGTTTAGATGTTGTTGTTGTTGTTGACATAGTAAATGCAATTACTATGTCAAAACAAGCATTTAAATGATGAATTACACTGTCTGTTACATCCAAAAGAACTCTAAAATGTTGTTCATACTCATAAAGAAATTTTTATGTTAAGAAATGTTTTATTATTTTAAATGGCTAGTAGCCAAGCTTGGAAGTATTAAATAGATACATTTAAAGTAAGACTAGTGGTAACAGGAGTGCTGCAAAATAGCCTAGCCAAAAAGTACTTAAGCATCTTAAAGGAAGTTGTTTTAGTACTATTCAGTTCCAGCATTTTAACATACAATTTACCGCATTGCTACTACTTTAAGAGAATCTAGCAGCAGTCTTATTCAAAGAAAACTACAGCCAGAAACCCGACCTGTCAAGTATAGAAATTTTACATAAGAATGTAAATTTGATCCCAAACAGGGACTACAAAGTAGCTACCATATATTACATAGAGGGCATTAAATTATTTAAGAAGGGTTTCTGGTAGTAGAAGCAATACTGATGTGGAGGTATGTTGATGAGAGATGTAACTGTGAAGAAATCCCAATCCTTGAGCATTTATTCTGTTGCTCGAATACACAAGATGGTTATATAAATAAAAACTTAGTTTTGAACAATCAACAAGGTGATTAAAACTACAGAATTTTGGAAGAGAAGTACATAACAGATGTGTTCTGAACAAGGAATGAAAAATAAAGTACGCAGATGATTTATAAGTATCAATCTATGGAATACAACTCGAACATTTGCATTTATCCATAATCTATGCACCCTTTTGGATTCAATATACTACTACTTCCTAAGATGTTCCAGATGTTTTGAAAACATCAGATTAGAAGATAATCTGATGATTCTAGAAAAATTAAAAATAATCTTTAATTATTTTTAATTAAATAAAAATCAAATAAAAAACTTTGGTATTTAGTGTGCTCTTTTGTTCTGTGATAAAAACACTTTAAAATTAATGTGTATATACATGAAATAAACAGTTTAACTAATAAATCAATAACACAATTCCAAGGAGAAGTAATTTATAAAATGATTAACTTGAGATATAATAAATACCGTTCTAAAAGGCTCAAGGGATCAAACAAATCGCTTAGATAATGCATGTACATTTATTTACTCATATCTTCCATTCGATTAAATGCAGGAAACCTTGTTTGTTTGGAGTGTGTAAAATATCCTTGTGTAAACATCACATTTGACACGTGCAATCTTATTCTAATGTAATTACCTAAATTACAGTAAACCCACAAGGATTTATTTTCATTAAAGTCACTATAATTAAATAAATTACTAGCATTAATATGGGCAAAGTATTACACTTAAGTAATAAAAATATTGAAAATTTTTATTAACACTAAGTACTACTGAACAGTAATTTTATACAGTTTATTTTCAACTCCACTTCAGTTTTCTTTTCATAAGATAATCAAATAACTAGTGCAGTAAACTGCAATGATTGCAATAATGTAAATTAATTGAGCAAATGATAGTAGATGTGCAAAAATAATTTTAAAACCGATTAGTGTAAAATATGATGTGCAAACTAAGTTAATCAGATTTTCCTGAGAAAACTAATATATTTTTTCAGCTTCTGATAATATTCAAAATAAAATAATTAAAACAGTATATTTATATTTGCTGAAAGGCTTTGATAATATCACCACCATGAAGGTCAATGTCAATTTATATCATTAACTTATCCAACATAACATTTATTTTCATCAATAACAATCTCTAGATATTAGAAATTATTATTGATGAAAATAAATGTTATATTGGATAAATTTAATATACTCACTAGAAATTACATTCTACCCGATACAATTTTTTCATATTTTATAATCGGTTTTGTTACACTGAACTGGCTATTAAATTTTTTATAATAGAGTCGTAAATGAACTGGTTGTTTTTCCAACATAAATATTATAAACTATTTATATCTAAACTCATAGATTCAGTATTAAGTGATAAGATTATTGGTTTTTACTGTTGTATTTCTTTTATTATATTTATTTACATATTTATGTAATAAATATTTTTTGTTTAGTATTTGTTTATATTTTGTTATATTTTTTGTTTAGGTTATTTATTTTCTAGTACATTTATTTTTGATATAAATGCTGATCGGCGACTATTAATTACTGCATTTTTTTGTTTAAATTATCAAGCAATATAATTCTATTTTCATTAAGACTGACATTTTATACATATGGGAATTGTTATAGTATAAAAAGAATGTCAAGCATTCTTCTGCTTATTATTATTGCACTAGCTGATGATTCAGTTCATTTTTTATTTCAACAAAACTACTAACTTTTAATAAGAAACCGAATCAAACTTACTAACATTTTTTTTTTTAAACTTATAGTGTAACACTTTCAATTATTCTGTGGTTTCCCAATCAAACTTTCTTTCTTTTTTTTTTAATTAATAAAAGTTTAAGTTAAACAGACTTCTTAAAATACTATGTCTAATGTCCAGTTAAAAATGATCTTTTTTACTACTACTGTATAATGTATACACACACAACCATGTATGCATGCTCATATGCATACACATAAATTTAGGCACAGTGAGTATACATACATTGACTGGATGGATCACAAATAATGTACTATTTTAATGAAAATTTATTAACTTATATGATTTTTTCCAGACATTTAACATAAATACAAGTAACAATAGTTATCAATTGAATAAAGGAAATAAGTACAATGAGGGAAGTTCCAAATGTTAATGTTTTTTGTCAAAATCTAAGATTTATAAACCTTTCTTCTTCCCTTAAGAAAGTATTTCTATATCGTTTCATTTTGAAGTATTGTAGCAATTCCTCATGTTTTGAGTTGATTGCAGAGAGCATAATTAAAAAAAAACAGGTACCAACAAAATGGTGCCCTTGTCATTTCACTACTATGATTTGGTACATAAATCAATAAAAAAAAAACAGGTACCAACAAAATGGTGCCCTTGTCATTTCACTACTATGATTTGGTACATAAATCAATCATTTTTAAACAGTTCATCGAATGTGGAAATAATAGATCAAGCCCAGAGAGGGGTAAAATGAGATGATTAAAATCAACTCTTTTGATTTTTTTTCATTCAGGGTATATCAAACTGTAAAAGATTGAAACCTTGGATGGTTACATGAATGTATTTTGAAATGCTGCTGTAGAGATACAAATGGTCGTCAAGTTGAAATCTATTAATGGCGATTCAAGAATACATATGAATCTTGCATTCTTTACATAAATTATTTATGACTTTGATGCGTTTCAATAAAGTAGTATCTAACTTTTAATCTATCTATTGAATTAAATATTATATATATATATATATATATATATATATATATATATTCATAAAGATAGTTAAATTGTTATATTTGTATTAAGTTTATTACTTTGGCGTGTTTATAGGTGGCTAAATATAAATAATATGTACTCATAATGATATTTAATTTTTAATTATCTGTTAACACTTTTCGAGTATAATTTTATGTTCCAGTTTATTTCAATAACCGTTTAGCGCAGTTCTTTATTTTTATTAATATTAAATATCTTCATGTAAACAAAATTATTTAAAAAAACAAAACTTTCCTTTTTAAAGCCACTTCTCTTTGTTATCTATTAATTTTGAGTTTAATAATGCTATTGTGATCAAGGTTTTCCTTGATCCTTCCAGGGAAATGCTAAAACACCTCCTTCTTTTTATCTAAGGAAAAGCACATCTACCATTCCAGATGTAGTATAATTATGGCCTGTTTTAAAGAAAATATTTACTTATATTTTAAAAATATTTGTGGGTATGTCCACTTTGTACATTATATATATATATATAAAAAGTCTGACTATGTTCCAATATTCACACTGAATTCTTTTTTTTTTTGTCTATAACAAATGAGTGATAATTAATATTACTAATAACAGGGATTATTTTTTAAAACTGTTAGTTTCACATTTCAAATAATTTGTTTACATAAAAATATTTTGAACGTACCATAAGTAGACAACACAAAAAAAATTTATTACGTAGATGATTTAAATTAGCGAATCAATGTTCATATGTGAATTCGTACTAGTATAATTATTTTTATCCACGACCATTTTAAATTACTTCCAACTTGGGAATAATCAATCGGCCATCTTCGTCTATAAGTTAAACGGTTTATTTCAGATGAATAAAAATATTAAGTTTACGTAAAGGGGCACGCAATAAACAAAAATTATACGGGTACGAGAGATAAAGTTTTAAATAACTCGAGTTAATTGTTTTGGGAAATCGATGAAATTAATTCATTCGTAAGAGTAAATAAAAGTAATGTCCTTGAACGGCAAACCGGTTTGTAAAATAAAAACAAAATTATCTGTTGGCGCATGCGTAAACAAAAAACAAAATAGTTGTGTGTATATGTGCTTTATTATTATTGTTATTATTAAAGGCATCATTCTAGAAATTCATAATCAAAAAAATAATACGGTTGTAAACATGCCAAAATCCGATTGCAATAAACAAAAATAACCCAAAACGAGTGCTTTAATCTTAATTAAATTTACTCTAACGGCAAATAAGATCAAAAAATATTTAATTCTACGTTAACAAAAATTAATTCTAATCGTAACATTTATTCTACGAAAACAGGCGAGTAGGTACTACATTACATTGTTGACGTAAACTGAAAAACCGATGATAAAGGTCGATTTCACTGTCCTGTTGTTACTTAAAACATTTATTTTAAAATAAACTTAACGCGGGTAGGTTAATATCAGTAAATTTTACAGTAATGCGAACGAGAAGTATATAAACAAACATACGCGTGCAGTGTTGAACGTAAAAAAATATATAGGTTAATTATGTATGAATCGCACGGCAGAGAGCGCCACAGACGTACGACGTGTAGATTATTAGCAGGAACACGTGGCTGCGCCGCTTGTGCAACCTTGGCCCAATCACAAGCAGAATTACCCCACCCGAAGCATCAATTTCACACGTGCCCCGGCACAAGGCAGGCGGCCTGGCAGCCTCCTTATTATGCCGTACGGCTTACTGCACAAGAAATTCGGTGCGATCAGCAACGCCGCCCGACGAGACGGATAAAATTATTTCTGGTTATCATAACGCCGCACCATTTAACGCCAATGACCGACTGTACAGCTCGAACAAAAAATAAAAGTTCGTGAAAATATTTATTTATATTTATGTAAATCACGCACACCGACACGAATCGGTTATTATTAGTAACACGTACATCAGATCGAGCGCTATGTTTTGCCAACTGTAGATTTGATTAAACATTGTTTACTAACTAGACGACTACAGCCGGCTTCGCCCGGGTGTTGCCCGCTGTGCGTTTACTAAACCTGTTGGTTCAGTAAACGTTGACTCCATCATATGTGTACAAAAAAATACATTTTCAAATTTTTTTTATAACGCTTAACAAATTACTATATTAGAAATAAATAAATGTAAAAAAAAAACAACTATTTCTCACAAAGAGAGGGTATGGCTCCTAGCCAAATTTTCAGAGATAAATTCAAAATAAAATCCTTTGCAAACATGAACGTCATTTTACCTCTATGTTAAAATAAGTTCGGTGAATCGTCTCGATGAAAATCGAATTAGAAATTATTATTAGTATTAAATGAAACCATTAAATTAAACGTTTTTACGGAAAATCCTAATTCTAGGGCAAAACTATCACAGAGTGGTTTTTTAAGAAGTTTACCGATTTTTTACTTCAATTTTGAAGCAATTCCATAAGAAAATTAAATAATAATTTTTTCTGCGATTGAAAGTTTTAATTGACCTTTTAATTAATAAAATTTCAAAGAAAACTAAGTAATACTATGTAAAATAATCGGCAAGAAACAGTAAAGATTATATTTTCAATAAAAGTAATTGCAACAGAAATAATTAGGCTAATCCTTACAACATCTCTCTCTCTCGCTCTCTCTCTCTCTCTCTCTCTCTGTGTGTGTGTTTTACTATAGGTGGTAACAAAACTTGAAGCTCTTTTCACTAATTTAGTTTATACAAACATTTGGCAAATAACTGCATAAAAATAGATTTGAGACATCTGGATCCAATATTTTTAAACAAAAACATCTTTATCCTGTAACTGGTAACCTTCATGACAAATTAGTAAAACAAAAATTTTGTTTCAGGTTGTTTTATATTGACCGAATGCTTGTAACTTTTTATACCATCAACCACGCATTTTTTTTGACAAATATTAGTACAGTTCATATCAGACGAACATTAACACATTTTAATTTATAAATTTTAATAAAAATTAAGCGGGCTCCTCTTAGTTCCACGAATAAAGAAAGTGGATTTTAAAAGAAAATCGGTATGGAAGAAAATAATACCGACCTAAAAGGACGCGTTAATTCGGTTCTTCTAGGACATCTTTTAAACACTGAAAAAATAAATTCATGTTTTTGCCTATTTTTATAACTTTATATACTTTCCCCTGATGAATAGAAACAGTGCATATAACGGACTATTTCTTTATAGCATACGTAACGGTTAATTTTCTATTTTACACTGACATTCCAACTCTTTTATAAAGCTGTTATATATCTGAAGCTCTTGAGGGACAACCTATCAAATCTTACGTAAGTATTGCTTAATGTACGTACAGTAGTTATTAATGAAAATATAGCGAAGAAGTTTCTCTAACGGCTTGAATTTGGCCTCGACTTCCACGCATTTGGTTTGCCGATGCGTTAGCTTATATTCCGTTCAATGATAAGGCAACGGGAAAAACCAATTTGTTAGTCCTCGGTTTCACTAGTAGCCCGCGCATTGAGAATTGATAATTTTTGAAAATGGTTAAACATTTTCACATCGCGTGTCAAATCTACCTACGGTTAAAACATCTAAGAAAATATTATGTACTGTCTTATGTACTCCTTTAATATCTTCGTGAAGAAACACGATTTTATTTTGTATGTTAGGTTGAAAAGTTTCCACGACTGTGTATCATATTTTATGACCGCTACCGCCAGTCAACAGAAGAAAACCAAACGAAAAAATAAATAGAACAGAGCTAATATATATCACAATTGCATTATTTTATATCAAAATACTTAAAAAAAAATTAAAATTAAAATACATAAAGTGAAATTATAATTAACATATCGCAACACCTACCTGAATATACCTTATAGCGCTGTGTAATATACTAAGATTTGAGGTTTTCTTTTCTTCTGGTGATATAGGTACCTGTTTCTTTAATAGTTCAAAACATTCTTTTAATTGGGCCCTTCTTTTCTTCTCTAAATTATTATGAACTTCACGAGTTCCCAACCTAAACATAAACAAAACGGTAATTTAAATACAAATTTCAATTCACTTAAAAACATAAACAGCTATAATATTACATATTTTACTTGTAGACAGGAAAATTTTCTTAGAAATACATAAGGCGTATGTAACTTTAAATAGTTAACATCGTTAATTATCATCTAAAATCGCAACGCATCCACGATGCTTGAGGACCCGAATTCAAATCCTAGTAAAGACATTGCTATTCTTATTCTATCGGTACTTTGACTCGTAGATAGTCGGACTAATGATTATATTAGATTTTTATTTTTTGACGAAGCTTACCTTGTAAACATCTGTTTTTTTATGCAATCCTTAAGTAGAAAAAAATTTTCCCAGAAAATCCTGTAACCACGATATAGAAAAGGATGCCCTAACGATTAGTACAAGGTACTGTATACGGCTTGGGGGCGTTGACCGATACGATTCTTTTTAAACACATCCAAGGAAGAAGGAAAGAAGGATAAGGAAATTAAACGATAGTGGAAGCGGATACATTTCATCTACCTCTGATTAAAGTAAACCAAGTATTTAACCGTCATTTCCAGGACCGTACAGACGAAGCGATGCCTGATACAGTAAAATACGCAAAAAAAACTACTAGTAAAATAAAAAAAAATAATTTTTTTTAACTTTCAGGAGTAACTAAGTATACAAAATGATGTAATTATACAAAATTCAAAACAGTTTATCTAAATATTTCTCGATCATTAACGGCCAGCCGGACGATACACAACTGCTATATAAGTTCTACGGGAATTTGAAAAGACAGTACACCTAGCAGAACATAAGGAACCGTAAACAGAAAAAAAGAGTAAACAACCCTAATTTTATGAAAATAAAAATGATAGTTGGACAAAATAAGATGCAGGAACAAACAGGCACAAAGGGATACTGTTACTAAACGTACTGTCCGCTAAATTAATATAAAAAAAGAATAGAACACAAAAAAGTACTTTCAAACGTGTAACACGCAACACCGTTTCCAGTTACTCAAATTCAATGAATTTCACAAAAACACACACAAAATTAGAAATAATAAACGGTGTGTTAATACTACTGATGATCCCACATTAATGTAAACGACAAAGTGTAAATTTGACAACGTTGTTTCAGATGTGTTATCGTCGATTTAATCGTGTTAAACAGTACTCCATTGTATATCAAATGTAGGATTACAGCAAATATACTTAAGAAATGCGGTACATAAACAAAACGTGGCGACTGTGGCATTTTAAAATTAGAAAGACATAATCTATTACATTAATACTTGCGCCGAATTTATCCTAAAACAAAGAAGAAAAAAAGAGTTCAAAATATATTTTTGAAGAAGTTAACGGATAGTATATCAAAATACCATCTGATAATACAAAAATTTAAATAAAATTTACTTCGATCACCTAGTTTTTAGATCTCTTTTAAAGGTTAAGTGGTAAGGAGTTGTTTATAAATGAAATAATGCTTAGAGTAAGAAAGGGGTTTGGCATTTTATTAAAATAGAAAGATCAGGCCAACTAATTTATTATGTATTTGGCCAGTACGACCAAACCACAAAATACACCCATCAACACATTAATTATCTAAACACCCATTAGGTTCAATGTTTTGTAATAACTATATGAAAAAATACCTTAATGTATTCTATATGTAAAACGAATACATTAAAAAAAATACTATAACAGAAGAGCAATCGTAAACGGAAGACTTAAAAACACGCAAAAAATTTAGTGTTTTTGATAACTTCTGTTAAGAGAGACTTTTTAATAATTTTTATACCTCTGTTTCAATAATCGATTAGGGAAATAGAATTTATTGTAAATTACGAGTATACAGTACACGCTTAATAGAAAAGACATTTGATCATTTATTATTTTTTAAATCATTTTACATTTTAGTAGCTGCATAAACGCATTTTAAATATCAAAATTAACTACATCCATCCATGACTCAAGGTTGTACATGAGAAAGAAAACAAACTAAATCTTTTGATCGGTGCACCCCTTATCTAAGACATCGATCTGTTACTGTGATTAACAGTAATCTCATTTCACAAAATGAAAACCGATCGTTAAAAATGTTCACGATTACTTTAATTTACATAACTTTATCTGAAGATTAATAACAAAAAACATATGCATTCATTTAAATAAGAAAAACAATTTTCTAAAATCCTGGTTTGAACCTAGTATCGATGTAAACTCCATTAAAAAAAAGAAATCAAGAAAATTTAAAACTACTTCCAAAATAATATTACGATGCGATGGAAATTTTAAATAACCACAATAATTCTAAATAATTACACGCGTAGATATTAATTCCAACTTAAAGTGAAAATCATTCGACGTATAAATCCATCTAGGTAAATGAAACGTTTTCAAAATGTTCGACTGAACCTGGAAATTGATATTCATAAAATGCGGTATTTTTAATAGTCAGTTGTACCATCACTAATTCTAGAAGAAAAGGTAAAAACACGATCTGGATATATAAAACGCTTTCAAAATGATCGATCGATTCAAAAATCAGTCGACCAATGTCATAAAATTAATTTTAAAAATTAACTGGTAAACCCTTAAAAATTAATAGTAAGGAAAACAATGTTAAAAAGAGTACTGAAATTGACTAATTTAAAATGAAAATTAAAAAATCAATATTAATGTTCGCATCGTAGGAAAAATCAATTTATTAGAATAAATACAAAAAAATTATCAAAATGCAAATTATATCTAAATATCGATTTGTTGGTCCCATAATTTGATAACGCAAAGTAATCTCTCGGTCACAGATTAAAAGGACTTAACAAAATTCTTAACATTTAGCAGTAAACACAAATTAAAACCGAAGTAAAAACAACTAATATACATTTGCAACTTGAAAGAATTATCTTCATAAAAGTTAAGATAAAGTAATCGACCGTACACGTTTCTAAAATAATCTACAATTTAAATAAAAATTGAAAATAACAGAAGAAATTTTAATAACCGGTTTTACTTTCAATAATTTTCGTTAAAAAGTAAACACCACAAAACGTACATCTGGACAAAAAAAAAAAAACAACTTATCAAAGCAAAGATTGTACCTGGATATCGTATTACTAACCGCTAGATGCGTACATTCATTTACAAATAATTTTACAGTAAGATTAATACGATTGATAAATATGAAAATTGTATATAATTACTTGCACATCCGATAAATTTTAATTAAAAAAATATTAACATTCACATGTATCAAGATAAATAAATCAAATCGTACATCACACCCGATGCAGACCGGCCTAAATCGTACTACAACTCTTTCATATACAATCATTCAGCGAGATCAAAATTAATGTAAAAACTCTTTACTGCTAGTTGTACTTTCATTAATTATAACTAAGAAAGTAAAAACGACTAACTTTATTATCTTATGCGTAAAGATAATAAAACAGGTCATCGAATCGTCAGTCGCACTTGGATATCCATCTTTTTTAATGCGTACACTCGATTTTCAAATAATTTTACTGCGCAGTTTACTTCGACATCCATATGCAACCGACCCCGATAAATTGTTTTACTTATCTAGAACCATATCTAAGTCGCTCGGTTTCAATTTTCTGGAACATATTACTGAATTTACAACTAATTATTAAATTTCACGTTATTTGCAAATCGAATTCACGCGATTAGGAAGATCGATATCGAGTGCGATTCGATAACTTTGCTTTATTTATCGATGTCCATAATTATGAGCAACATAAAACCAAATCCATAATGATACCGCTGCTCAACACTATTTACGAAATACTCTCGCACAACTAGCGAAAGACAGAGTAAGAAGTGGAATATCGTGCCGCTGCTGCGATAGATAACATACAGAGATGGCTAGCGGAGAAGTCGACGAAGTCCTCGGCGATCGCTCTTACTGGTAGAAGGAGAATCAGAGAAATAACGGTCAGAATAGGCGATACTGTCATTCCCGCGTCTAGATCTGTTAAATATTTAGGCGTGTGGTTGTAGACGAGCTGATTATATACTGACTGGTGTGGGCGCTGGTATGATGTACGGCGCCCAGTAGTCGAGGAGTTCGGGGAGTTGGTGGCTGAAAGCGTGTGATCACCGAGATACTCGAGTCGGAGGCTGCGTGGAAAGCCGTAGCTGCCATGGTGGAGGCCATTGTTCGTGGTAGGGAGGCGGAACGAGGGTGAGTAGAGGTTGTCTGATCCCTGTTCGTCCCCCATGTTGTTTGTTTGTGAACCTTAGGGCTATTCTATATCAACTGATGGAATCGGCTTAAGCGTGTTGTCATTTGATTAAATTTTCTGCTTCTCGTTCTTCATTATTCCACGAAAAGGGGAAAAAAGTGTGGAGTATAACATTTTTCAGTAAATGAAAATAGTACTGAACAACTATTTGCCATTGTGTGACCGGAAATTATTCGAGGTGGCTGTTTGTTGCAGAGGTGGTGACAGAGTTAAATTTTAAAAGCGGGTCCGGTTTCCACCTGGTACAATTGCAAAAAAAAAGATTATATACTGAACACTTGAATAAAGTTACCGAACGAGCTGAAACAATGATTAGCAAACTAGGTAGGCTAACGAACAACCATCAGGGACCACGTTCGTCAAGAAGGAAGTTAATATTAACGACTGCGATGTCGATAATATATTACGCGATCCCGGCTTGGGCCGAGGCCTTCGAAAGAAAGAGGAATCTTGGGCGAGTAGCAGCACTGCAACAGCGAGTGAACATACGTATTGTATCCGCATACAAAACAAGTGTTTAAAAACGCTGTTGAAGTGATAGCGGAGGGCCTGCGTGTCCGCAAGTTGAAGAGAGTAAATGGCGGTGTATCAAGAAGTGAAGCCCGCAGACAGATGTTGAAAGAGTGGCAAACACAGAAAGACGCGTCAAGAACAGGTAGCTGGACTAAAAGACTTATCCCGCAGGTTGGTATGTGGGTTAACAGGCGTCACGGGGAGGTAGGTTTCCATCTCTCGCAGCTGTTAACTGGTCACGGAGAGTTTAGAGCCTACCTCCACCGGTTCGGCAGAAGAACAACATCTGAATGATGATATTAAACAGACTGAATATTCTATATACTTGTGCTATAGATGGGATGAAGTAAGGCAAGCTCTTACAGTGTGCAATTGATCCCGAAGAATACGATTGAGTTCATGTTACGGGGTAAATGTGAATGGGACACTGTTGTTACCACGGTCAAGAGAATTATAAAGATCAAAGAATGTAACGGGGTGTAGTCTGGAGGTAGGGACTACAGGGGCAGCCCTGCTCATGAGGGCGGTTCGCTGAGGTGGACCGCCCTTGTTGACTGACCGGGGACCCCCTCAGTTCGTAGGAAAATAAAAGACCGAGACCCGGCTGGATCCCTCCCTCGAGGAGGGAGTACAGTTAGAGGCAATGTCAACATAAAAGACAGAGTCCCGCTCTACCGGGTGAGCGACCTCCGTAGGAAACGGCATAGCCGGATCCTGCGGAGTCCCGGGAGGTTAGAGGCGTGGCAACCGCTGAGGGTGCGCAATGCACAATGCTGGTCCATCCTCACTGGCAAGGGGAATAAAAAGTTGTGTTTGTGTAAAATGCCTTATTCAATCCAGGAGAGGATAGCTATAGTTGAGGTCTAATTCCTTCTGGGTCGTTTGTATTCACGTCAAGTATTCGTAGAAAGATTTCCGAATGAGTGATTATCGAAGAGTAGCATACACGATTTAGTTAAAAAATGGCGTACAACAGGTTCGGTTTCAAATGCAAAACAAAATAGGCAACCTTCCGTTAGGACTCCACAGGCCATTGCCGATATTGAAAGAATTATTGCCGATCCAAAATAATCATTACGCGAGTTATTTCAACAATCTGGTGTTAAATACAAATCTTGTCGTAAAATTCTTCAATAATTAAAATTGAAACCATACCGCGTTACAATTGTGCAACAACTGAAGGAGACAGACAAACCGAAACGACTTTATTATTGCAACTGGCTTCTCGAAAACATTGTTGGTGGACATATATACCCGATGTCATATTTCATGTCAGACGAGGCACGGTTTAATTTATCCGGCCATGTTAATTCGCAGAACACCAGGTATTGGATAGCGAAGAATCCTCACGGGATATTTGAAACTCCACTTCAATAAGAAAATTGGTGTTTGGTGTGCCGTTTCTGGTATCGTATAGTGTGACCAATATTTTTTGACCGGATTGTCAATACACAAGTTTACCTCATAATTTTCGAAGAATTTTACTGATAATGAAAAAGAATAACAGCTTCGTCCAACAAGACGGAGCAACTAGTCACATATCAAACGTCTCACTGAATCGCGTTCATGCAGCTTTCACAAATGAACGAGCTGTCAGCAGAGGACGGTGGTCTCTACGTTCTCCAGAGTTGTCTATTTGCGATTTTTTCCTTTGGGGCTACAAAAAGCCGAGAGTTTATGAATCTAACCCCCAAAATATTAATGAAGGTGAACATTCAATGAGAAATCAACGTAATTGACAACAACGTTTTGCGTCAGACGATTCTCAATATGATCAGTCGAGCATAAAAGTGCTTCGATGCCCAAGGTGGTCATTTTGAACATCTTTTGTAACAATAAGGTAAATAAATACAACATTTAAATTACTTTTTATGTTTTTCTTATTTAATTTATACGTATTATTCATAAAATTTCATTCCAACATAACCTACTGATTCTGCAGCGGTTCGGTTTCATGTTGCTCACTCTGTATAAGGGTATTTCCAAATTAGTTATACAGAAATAACCTTTAACAATGAAAAAAAGTAAATAACTTACAGAATGTTTGATACAACACTGAATACCGTATATCCTCAAGTTTCATTTAAAAATGTTCAATACGGCTACCTTTTGTAAAAAGGCAGATGTCCCACCTGAATCTATGTATATAGCTGCTATGTATCGCCTAACGTGAGCACTGAACGGATTAAGAGGTATTGTCTATGCTTGCTGGAGACATAGCTACGCGACGACCTGCATTGATTGCGGGCGATTTCAATGCGTGGTCGACGACATGGGGTTCTGCCAGAACGGACGCAAGGAGAAGACTGTTGACCGAGATGGCTGCACCCCTGGACTTAATGTGTATTAATAAGGGGAACACTTTTACCTACCGGAGAGGGACTTTTGGATCGACCATTGATGTTATCTTTGCCACCACACCCACGCGTCGAGGATTGGTGACTGGCGGGTATCGGAGGATTTTACTGCAAGTGGCAACCAGGCGATATGTATTACCGTGGAGGACGATAGACACAGTGCACCTGGACGGCCCCTGATACATGGCTGGAGCGTGAGGAGAATTGACCCTCATGCATTTACTGAAGGACTTAACGTCCACAAAGTTACTGAGGTTACCACTGCGGAAGAGAAAATACACTGTTTGGTGGAGGCCTGCGATGATCTCCTACCCCGAAGGTATATCAGGAGGGGAGACGCCCTTCGGTTTATTGGTGGACTGAGGAGATTGTGCAAAAGCGGAAACAATGCCTGAGGGCCAAACGGGAGGCTCAGAGAGTGTACTAAAACTCTGCCAGAGAGTATTGCACAAACAGGTACAGGAAGTGTCGGAGAGAGTTCGGAACTTATAAAGGACTCTAAAAGAGCTTATTGGAGAAAATTAATCCAGGAGATAGAGAATGAATGATTTGTGAGTAGGCCTTATAAAATCCTAGTTAAAAGTGCCCTTAAACCGAGAACTCGTACTGCCCCAGGAGTCGAGGAGGTATAGACTATAATTAATGGTTTATTCCTCCATGGAGAAGGAGTATTTTTGGATGCAGATGAGGTAGGAAGTCCTCTGCCGTTTACTAAAGAGGAAATTGTTCAGGCAGTGGAACGTCTATTGCGTGATAAGGCCCCAGGCGCGGATGCTTTGCCAAATTTAGTGGTCAAGCTGGCAATTGTGGCACATGTAGATGTTTTCCTAGAAACATACAATGCCTGTCTGGAAGAAGGGCTCTTCCCTGAACTTTGGAAGAGACGTCTTGTTCCAGTACTGAAGTCTGGGCGCGATCCGTCTCTCCCGTCTTCCTTTCGCCCCCTAGAGATGATTGATGTGATGGAAACGTCATGGAGTGAATAATATAGCTGCGATTGGTCCGAATAACTAAGGACTCTGGCGGCTTTTCGACGAGGCAATTTGGCTTCCGAGCTGGAAAGTTTGCATTGGACGCGGTGGCGTAGGTGACTGATGCGGCCCGTACTATCGTTGCTGAAGGGAAGATGTGCGCGATGGTGACATTAGATGTGAGGAACGCGTTTAATTGTGTTTCTCACACCGCCATCGCCTCAGCATCGGTGAATTTTCAGGTCCATGATATCTCGCGAGGCAGTGGAGGTTCTTGCGGGGGCAATGTCGGTTGATCTACTGATAGCTCTCGAAGTGAAACGGGCGGAAACTAGAAAGTTACCACTCCAGGAGGAAAAGGAACAACTTCAGGCCTATACCAAGAACTAATGTGAGTAACGGTGAGCCACAGGCCATAAGGGTCGGTAGACCCGCCGTCTGATTGAGGACATTCGAGCTTGGTGTGAAAGGAAACAGCCAAATTGATTTCTTCCTTACGCAGTTTTTGGCGGAACACGGGGGTTACAAGGCGTACCTTTATAGGTTTGCCCTGAACCACTCGGACCGTTGTCCGGCCTGTGATGACGAGGAGGAAACGGCGTACCATGTTTTCTTTGCTTGTGAGCGATTTGAGGCTGCTCGTCGGCGTATGTTGGATGTACTGGAGCGTGAGGATATGTTCGCACCAGAGGAACTCCGGTGCAACATTTTAATGGAAGAACAAGAACAGCAGTGGACGGCAATTGCAAGTTTCAATAATTTCATAATGGAAGAGCTAAGAGCTGCAGAAGAAGCCTGAAGGAAACGTTGGAGGGCGCCCAGGCTCGTGGCCGAGCGCCTCCTGAGCGTCTGGGGGTCGCCTTGGTGTGGTGAAGCCGTGGGCACTCTGTTCCTGGTGCCCGCTGGCATTCTCGTTACTACGGAAGAATGCTGCCACTTGGTAAGTACTGGGCTGGTAAGTTCTGTGTTGTGAGTCTGTTTGTGTGAGTTTTTACTCTTGGTGTTGGTTATTGTGGTTGCGTGAGTTGTTGCTACCATGGGTGTTCACTGTATGGAAAAAATTCTGTGTTACGTGTGTTTTTTCCCTTGTCGTGATGTGCGAGTGATTTGTTACTCCTTATGTTGGTGTTTTCCTTGGAGTTGCATGAGTTGTGTTACGTGAGCGTGTGCTTGGATGTTTCAGTTGTGAATGCGGTGACCGACTGTGTATGCGAGCGTTTTCCCCGCAGGTGTCCCCGGATTTACCTCAAAATAGCCGAAAGGGTTGAGCGTGCGAATGGAGTCTAAAGAGGTTGTATCAGACAGAATGATAGCTAGATGGCAGCAGAGGTGAGAGGCGATGAATGTGGGAAGACGGACCATCTAGTTTATCCCAAATGTTGAAAGGTGGATCCGTCGGCAACACGGGGAAGTTAATTTCTCGTTGACGCAGTTGCTGACGGGCTACAGAGCTTTTAACTCCTTTGTGACTAAGATGAACTGAAGGCAAGATTGCAGGTGTACTTACTACGGTAACGAGGACACGGCGGAGCACACCTTCTTTGTAAGCAATAGGTAGACCACAGAACGAAGGGCGTGTCAGGCGTAGTTGGACAGTTAGATCCCGTAAACTTAATAGAAAAACTGCTACATAGTGAGGACTACTAGGAAGCTATATCCGTCATGAGCGAGCGCATATTAAGAAAGAAAACATCGGAAGAGTAGTAACAGTTTCAACCGTTACGCCAAGTGGATATTTATTTTAATTTCACAGTAAGATTATGTTAAACGAGTTACTGCATTACGTAGATCGATATCCGGTGCGATTTAAATTCAGTACGTCGTTCTATTTACAGATCCACATTATTTGGTCGTTACTTTTTCGGCAAGAATTTTTATTAAAGAAAATAGATTATTATTAATGATTTTATTTCTGGTTAGTCTGTTGTTTTATGAACGTATGTCTGTATAGTTTGGGCGAGGAGGCAGTTGGGGGCCCCTAGGGGTCGTCACTATTGTTGATACGGCCAGAACTCCCCGAAATATTCGTGGTAGCCTGCAAGGATACAGTAGTCCGAGAACGGTGTTAGGCGGGAATGAAACTTGAAGATATACTGTATTCAGTTATGTATAAAACAATTCTATAATTTACTTACTTTTTTCATATTAAAGGTTACTTTTGTACAACTAATTTAGATACACCCGTATAACAACGATTATTTTTATTTTTCATTTAGAATAACTAAAAATATAACTGATTGGACTTATAATAACTTTGATCTACACGAAAGGGAGTACTGAAATGGTTTTTACGCTTTCGGTCTTTCGAGTTCCAGATGCGGTCTACGATTCGATACGTGGAGGTAAATATGTACTCTGAAACATATGAATTGTGGTTGTTTTTACTATATTAATAAGAAATACTGAACGTATAAGTTATCATATCTATCATTTATTTTAATTTCACAGTAAGATTATGTCAAACGAGTTACTGCATTACGTAGATCGATATCCGGTGCGATTTAAAATTCAGTACGTCGTTCTATTTATCAGATCCACATTATCTGGTCGTTACTTTTTCAGCAAGAATTTTTAATAAAGAAAATAGATTATTATTAATGATTTTATTTCTTGTTAGTCTGTTGTTTTATGACCGTATGTCGGACAACAAAAGAACTGAATTTTCAGATAAGGATGGTGGATATCTAGATTTAATTCTGCTTTACGGGATACCATCTCCGACTTGACAGATAAACTTTTTCGCCACTTTCTTATTAAGGATATATTTCTAACAAGATTTAACAAGAAAAATAACCGGTTCTCGTAAATTTTTCAAACATTTTGGAGGAAAATTTATTTGCTATGTTTTTGGTATACGGTTTCGTCTTCTCACCAGCGAAAAACATTTTCTATGAGCTCGGAAAGCAATTTAACACGACTTTTTTGAGGGACAAATATCTAAGAAAAAATACGTTTTGGATCAAAATATTTTTAACAGCTTGTTCGCAGCCCTCTTAATGTAACTCTAAGAATACGCCTGAAATTCTATCTTTAATGAATTTTTATTTATATACCTCACATGATTAGTTTTAGTTTTTTGATTCAGGAAAAATAGTTTTTATCATTTTAAAATGTCGTGTAGTAAGGTCGAAATAATGGCCGGAACAACGTGAAAGTTATTGAGGTTAAAAAAAAATTGTATATTAATATATGTTAACTATTCATTGAAATTGTTCAATAGAAAAATATGGAGTTTGGAAATCGAATTTGTAATATTAAGGGATGAAAATCGTTTTTTTTTTTTTGGAAAAAAAAATACAAACAAAAAGTTTCTGGTTGTAAATAAAATTACGTAGTAAAAATAAGGTTTTAATTCGGTATAGAGCACGGTATTATTATTTACTGTAATAGCTCAGATGTTTTTCCATGTTATAATCAGAACTACGAAAATAATAAAAACAATTATAAAAATTGAAAACAGGACCGCCAAAAAAAAAAAATAAATAAATAACGACAATAAATCGAACTGAAAATAAGGTATGAAAATAAAGGACGAAACATCTTTATGCAGTATTTAATTAAATAAAATAATGGGCAACCAATCAACTTTCAGACAGTTTTAAATTGTTTAAATATATTTTTAACGTTGTAGAAATAGCAGGTATTTAAGGTTAAGTTCTCACCAGGTCTTACATCGATAAGACAATTTAGTCCTTCAAGGAAAATATTTAAATGCAGTCGTGGGGGGGGGGGCTCTTTAATACAGAATATATATTTTATATTTTTGCTGAAGGGCAAAATCTTTTTATCGATCGATGTAAGACCTGGTGAGAAACTTTAAATGCCTGCTTTTTCTACAATATTAAAAATATATTTGAACAAATTAAAACTGTTTGAAAGTTGACTGGTCACCCGTTATTTTATTTAATTAAATACTGTATAAAGATGTTTAGTCCTTTATTAACACACCTTGTTTTCTTTTTTGAGTTCGATTTACTGTCTTTTTTTAGCTGTTTATTTAATTATTTTTTTAATTTTTTGGCACATGTGTTTTTAAAATAACTTTCTTTAATATTTAATGCTTCTTAGTGATCACCGAGAAAAATTCACGATTCGAAAACTTATGGATAAAACGTACTGAGCCAAATGAGGAAAATGTAAATATTTCAATTTATTTATTTAATTGGCGTATACCGATCTAAACCTACAGATTTCTCAAGCGACTGAGTTCCTCGAGAGACTTTATATCGTGCGGATCATACAATAATTATCTGGGATCCAAACAACTAATGGCTAAACTCACCGATTGTCTCATGCGATCAGTGTTACGTAGTCCTGCCCTTGAAAAACATGTGAGTGTTAAGATCTAAGATGGCTCTATCTAAGGTAGACCCTTGTAGCTTATGGCCGTCACAGCCCAGCACAATATTAGTGGCAGCATACACCGTTCCACTTTGTTCTGATCCCTAAAGTATCAAATTCGACGACAGTGGGCTCGATCCTCAATCCGATGCCGACAGCATTACCTCTAATCGTACCGTCACCAAACTCTACAAAGACCGTTTGTGGAAGCTCGCCGGGCTCAAGGGGGTTTCGACGAAGCGCAGGCCACTCGATTTTTCTGAGTATATCGGTTAATTTTTCCGGTTTGGTTTCATCGCGATTCTGTTCTAGTAAATATCCCGTTTGAATTTTGAAAATCGGAAGATCGGTTGCGAAGATATAACAACATTTCCGAATATCCGTGATCTGTTAAATCGAGAGCGTACCAGATACGTGCAAAAGTTAGCCTTCAACTTAACAAATACCCCGTTTGAATTTTGAAAATCGGAAGATTGTTCGCAGAGATATTATAAGAGCACCCGATTGCACCTCCCAAAACAGCGCCCCAGGGGAACACGTTTGTTTCCAGTTGATGGTATCCATCAACAATGGTTTTTTTCCATCGATCTAGCCTCGCACGAGGTGCTCGCATCACCTCACTCACCGCTCTAGTCTCACACGCAGTTCCCACGGGAAGCCCATGATTATTAAACAGAAAGTATTTATTTTATTTTAATTTTTTTAACTTCCGGAACCACCGTAAGGTATTGTTTCAGAGGATGAGAATAGTGACAAGTAGCGTGTGAAAATGCCATGCCTGACCGGGATTCGAACCCGGGACCTCCGGATGAAAGGCCGAGACGCTACCACTCGCGCCACGGAGGCCGGCTTTTTAAATTGATTTAATATTTAATTTAATTCTATTATTTTTGTAATATTATTAATTCGATTGATTAGAATCGTTCAGTTCAAACCCAGTTAACACAGCGATAGAGGCTCACAGTTCATTAATTTAATTCATTAAAGTTTGCGCTTCAACCGGCAAATCTCCACTACTACATATATATTTATATAGCCTATGACGTTCCCGGTAAAGTAAGGATTCCGAAACGGGGTCGTACATCTAAATCGGTTCGGCCGTTGAGCTACGGTGGAACAAACATACATACATCCTAAACAGATTACATTCCTTTTCGGGCACTAATATTTGAATTTTTTAGAAACATCTTAAAATTAAATCCTAAAAAATATATTAGAAAATAATTATAAGGTGTAGATATTACGGGATTATTTCCGAACATTATTCGACACAAAAGACGAATATTCCGATAAAAGATAAACAACTGATTTTCAATTAAAACATAAAGACATGTTTTAAGATAAATAAATAAACAATATATAAAGGTTAAAAATAGGGAAAAGATCAGCAAAGTATTACCGTACGGTCCGATAAGAAAACATTTATATTACACCGGCAATATTGTATATGCTTTGTACAATTATTACGAGTGCGTGAAACAACATACATTAACCGCAGTAGTTTGAATATTTCATAACGTACATCATTTGACTTTTAAACTATAAATCTGACAGATCTTTGATTTAATAATATATTATTGAAATAATACCGAATTTAAAAATAAACAATATCGATACGAACGCTTCAGGAATTATTATAACAATCGGGTGATCGGACAGACACGCGTACAAATTCTGTAATTTATTCGATTATGAAGGGTTTAAAAACGAAACCGATACCTTGCGGAAATATAACATTTTATCTGTTTTACGCGAAAAAAAATAGAACAATAAACGCGTCGAATTTTATATAAAAGAATAGATTGTCTGAATATCACGGCGAAATATCAGTAATTTGCCTCCGACATATCCCTAATGAATCTGACAGTATAATTTAATAATAAAAAAAATGCAGAATTTAATCTTGAAACGTTGTAAAACTTCGTTATACAAAATTCTGAACACAACAGCGTACGATAATTATTATAGACGGTTACGTGAAGTTGTATTCGCTTATTCTTAAAAAGTAAAAGTATCTACTACTTTTATCAAAACGTACAAGAGAAATTATTTTCTCAACACGATTCATCACAATACTTCGACATATACGAGGAAGCATTTATTACGCTTCCGTCGGACTATTAAATAAATTACTACCTATTTATACAATCTACACTCCGATTTATTTCAAATAAAATTAAAAGATTTTTTTATAGAACCAATATTATAACTTTGTTAGCTTTTACATAATACGAACTAAAAATACCCTCATCTTATACGCATTTAACTTTTACAAATATAATTCTGCCATATAATTTTCAGTAGCACAGTTTATTTTATTAAATCTATTAAGTTAATACATTTACAATTTTTAGATATAATTATGAATTTTAGTTAATGTATCACTTCAAATAAAAAAGAATTAAAATAAAAACTGAATTAGATATGTATTTGTGATGCTGCAGTGGTCCAAGATTTTACCGCAGTTTCTTTAGATCCGTACATGTAAATTCATGGTAGTTCTTTTTTAAAGCTAAAAATTTTTTTTTTTTTTTTTTAATTCTTTGCGTAACGGATTTCCGTTCTATTTTTTGATATAAAAATAAAATACTAATAAATAAAATAACAATTGATATAATCCACCTTACCGGCAAAGTCAAAGTATACTAGTAGGACCGGAACAGTCATGACTGATTTTAAATTTTAATTATGATTTTTAAACTTTCTGACTTTAATGCATAATTTTAACTCCTGATGATAGCTTCCAAGTAAGCCGAAAGATCAAGAGAACGTATCAATCGGTAAGGTGGATTACACTAATTGTTAATTTATTTATTTAACATATCAGCGGTACCATGTATGAGAAATTAAAAAACACTAATAATAATAGATACAAAACGCTAATAAATGAAATGTTCACAGATGTTTAAATAAAAAGATTATATATTCTACAGAACTTCAAAATTGTTCTATATAATTCAATAACGAAGTAATTAGATTTATTTCGCACTAATTAATTTTCGTAATCAAATTTTTTATCAGTCTTGTCTCATCGGTCGCATTAAATTTTGAATGAAACACGTTAAAATATGTAAAATATTGGGTCAAAACAACTGACGATATTGATTTTTGCTTCTAACACGTCAAAAGATGATAAAACCAAGTAAAAAATAAAAAAAACTTTAAATCAGGACAATAAATTACTTAAATTAATGTCGATCTATTAGCAAAGGATTTTTTTTTTATAAAAGATATTCTTGAATAACTTATTATTCGGAAACGAACGAATACTTGTCTTACATTGTAATTAATTTAGGAACAAACGATTACGGAGTTAATAATATATTTTTTTTAAATTCGTAAATCATTTTTATTACGTTTTATAGAAAATATGATCGTCTTAAAACACTCAAATTAATAATAAAAAGTAAATTAAAAAAATAAATAAAACAAAATTATTACAATTTTACATCCTACGTTGTTTGGCGCGCAAATGAAAAAAAAAACGGTACAAGAATTAGTGATTTTTAATCACTTAATTAAATTAATTTTAATTAAACAAATATATCAGACGCAAAATAATGGACGCTTAAATTATTATAACAAGCTTAGACTTCCGTCCGTGTAGTTCGATAGATAACATAAAAGATAATAAATGTTTGCAACTACTCTTATTTCTCACGGTAGCGGACAACCGAGAATTAAATATCGATTTATATGAACGAAATATAAATAATATGTTGGTGGCGATCGGGAAAAGGTGTATTGGGAAATGCGCTTTTCTAAATTATTATTATCGTTACGAATGTCACTATTAGTAATTACTAAAAATGTAATCGGTAATGGAAAAATTTTAAATATTTTTTGTAAAACTTATTTTGGTTACGGCTTTCGCAAATCAGCGAAATTAACGTATCGCTTGCGATCACGATATAATATTATTAATTTTTTAGTAGTATTGACAGTCCTAATGAAACAGGAACGGTGCCCTGTAGCACGGTCTATGTTATGCGGCGATTGAAACGCATATCGGTTTAATTTTAAAACCTGAATTCGGATAATTTACTAATACGAAATCAACTTATGCCAAAACACCATCTTTACATGGTAATAAATATTAAAAAAAAAAAAAAAACTTTAACGTTACCGAAGAACGTGTTTTCGGAAACACTAAAGATAATACTAAACCCGTCGAAAAAGCTGTCATTCGTAAGATGAAACAGAGATCATAAGAAAGACTGAAACAAGAATAAAGGAGCGTTTATATTGGAGACATGAGAAATCGACTCGACTCTCAGGACTGCCCGGAGACTGTTCACAAGATCGATTTATTAGAAACTATAGTAATCCGCGTTACAAACAGGAAATAAGATAGTTGGGAAACATACTTCATCGATAGCGGGGCAGAAATTTAATTTTTGAAAAACGACAGGGCAGTTTGAAATTTAAATTTGTTAAACCGTAATTTTGTGAAAGCTTTCAATCGTTAAACTGTTAGCCCTGCCCTCAAAATTCTGTCCGTAAACAGGGCTATATCTTTGATCGGTTCAAGATTTTATGTTTCTGTAGATAAGTTTTACCGATCGAACTTGTAAAAGAAGTGCACTAGGTAGTAGTGAGCGATCCGGATTGCAGGTTTAAGCTGTTAAGATATTTTAAAATCAAATTTATACTTTCTATTGGAATTTCCTAGAGCAACAGTTATTTGTATAGTTTTTTTTTTTTACTGTTTTAATTTTCTTTTGTATTTAAATTTTTATTATTATTCTAAATAATAATAATCCGGCTTAAAACGTGTGTGTGTGTATATATATATACACACACATATATATGTGTACATATATACTTTTTCTGCAGTATGATGATGACCGTTTAACAGTAGTCAACAATCTTGTTTTCCATTATTTTAATGCACAGAAATAACTTAAATGAAAATCTTCTAGGAAATCTAAAGCGGAAAGCAGTTACATGTTGTATCAATATTATTCCGAAGAGAAACAATAACTGCTTAGCAACTATCACAGATTAATTAAACAATAACTATCATTATTCGAGTACAATCACAAATTGTAATTGAAAACAGAAATATTAACAGGTAAATTATCTTATAGACATTGAAATAATTCTGCGACGACACAACCCACGATTTTTCTTAATAGCATTATCAAATTAGCAACAATGTAGGTTGGTTTTTATGGACGCTGTTAACAGATTTAAAGATTGTTATTGGTTTTCTTAAAGATAAGGCAGCAACAGCTGGACTCTCGTCCAGCTGTCAATACCATAATTTTTTGTGCAGCACTACATAAAAAAATGCACACATGGGCGCGCAAAATCACATACAAAAGTCGAAGCAGAAAAAGAATAAACTAAACCTTTTACATCAAATTACCATCCGTGAAAAAAGTTATTAACAGTTCAGTATTATGTACGATAATTTTTACTCGCATTTAATTTCTTAGGTTTTAAAAAATATATATATTTACTTTAATATTACTTGACACATTTTTTTCAATAACTGTACTTTTGTTTTCAATAACTGCGCAATTTTATAAAAGGAAAGTCCTATAAAATAACTATTTTTTTGATAATAGATACGAGAGAAATTGAAAAAAGAAGGATGTATGATAAAGTTTAAATTGAGCCGATTGATCGGTGAATTTTAGTTGTAATGACAATTATTAGATTAATATGGTGAGATGTAAGTATAACGCAATCGATTACACAGATTTGGTCCACAAAATGTTATCGTCTTTAACCAGAAAGTTCCGGGTTCATTCTCATGCGGCACAACATTTTCACTTCGTGGTCCCATGTTCTTTACTTTATAAATTAAAAAAAAAATAGAAAAGTACACGTGCATACAACACTTACTTCCATGCGTACGTTAAATATGTTCTTACTCTAATAAAAAGTGACTTTCAGTTTAATTTGACTTAAAAGTAATGTTAAATACCGACATTAATAAACAGAAATAAATTTTTATCGTAAACTTACAATAAAATTTTAATGATTTTTTTTTTTCGTTTAGTAGGCGCAATTCGAGATACGCTTTTAAAATATTTTTTATCTGTGTAACACGGTATCCACTATTTCGGGAAATACTCCATTAAACTGCGGTAAAATGTCAATTGTATGCTAAAAGCTAATTTAAAAATTTCCTAAAATATATTATATTAATTGTGTTATATTAAATGTGTAATATTATTTGTTATATTAATTGAATCAATTTCAATCATTTTTTAAAATAAATTTTTATTTAATTTTTTCGAAAAATAACAGTTTATTTTTTATTTTACGTAATACCAACGATAAGTAGTAAGTATTTCCTTTAACGGAAAATTATGTCAAACATTTTAACTTCGGTTATTTCAGGAATCCGTTTTCTTAAATGTCGTTTTGAATGTTGCGGGAATTACAGGTTACGTTGACAGCTTTTTCCCAGATTGTATTCCTTGGTGATTTAATTATTTCAAACGCTTTAAAACGGTAAAGTTGTAAAGAATTCAATTTACCATTTTCTTTTTAAACCGTTATAGAGACATTTGGTATAGGCGTTTTTCACCAGTACGTCTAACGATTTTAATTAGAATCAATGCAGCAATTATTACCGAAATATATTTGATATATTGCACAACTGTTATTCAGTATTAAAAATTAACATATTAGGAAAAAAGATTTCAAACGATAAAAACTCTAAAAAAAGTTGACAACAAAGTTGTAATATTTTCCTGGCACTTCTTATTTATTCTTATGTAGTGGCAAAATCATACGTGAAAAAAGCTAATTAAGATTTATTTTTTGAAGTGGGGGTAATTTATGACGAAAAAATGTATTGCAAAATTACCATAATGTTAGAAGAAACCAAAAAATAAAAACAATCGTTATTTCTTTAAAATTAATTTATTATTAATTTGTTCTCTCACCTCCAAATCACTTTCCAAGACATTTTTTTTTCTACGTCTACTATGTTAAATGGAAGAAACTAAAAAAAATTTCACTAAAAAATTTACGACAAAAAAAAATTACCCAAGATCTCTTTTTTGGGGATGGGAGATGAATTATGATGAAATTTTGTTGTACTAAAAATTTAATAAAGGTTTAAATCAAAAACCTTTTTTTTAAATTCAAAAAATCTGTATTTATAAACTTTGATAGGCCCCCCGCTCCCAATGTTGCCTCCTAAGTATTTTGTTTAATTAATTTTTTTTTACATTTACACTACTACTATGCCTACGAAGACGAGAAAAATTTGATTAAAAAATATGCAATAAATAAAAAAATACTTTTTTCGATTTTGGGGGAAGGGAGTTATTTTGGGACAAAAATTGAAAAAAAAAATGGTAAGTACGCAGGCATGTACAGAGCTTAATATAAAGTAGGGTAATGTTTGTAAAATTTTGAGAAAATTGACCCCAAAAAATTATCTACCTCCTAGAGATTGACCCTAAACCTTTACCAACAAATTGCCCCATTTACACGAGTCACTGAACAAAATTTTATCAAAATCGGTTAATCTAGTCAAAAGTTATACAGTTAAAAATCATGTGTATGTACATACGAACACTGTTCCCTACTTTTTTTTTTTTTTTTTTTTTTTTTTGAGTCCCTGGGCCGTGAAACCTCGACAAATGCAAAAATACCATACCCAGTTCTTTGACTGATTACCATACTTTCCTTCTTGTAGCATAACTGTAGCCTAAGCTATGATGCCAGGAAAGTAAAATATTTTTTAAGGGCAATCTGATATGATAAAATTTCAAACATTTTTACACTTTTTAAAAACAATTTATTATTCATGAAAATCGACATAAAAATTATTTTCCTAACGATCAAGGACATTACAGATATAATTTATATTAATCAATAAATTATGACAAATTACAAATCAATAAAATTTTATCTGGTAGACAGTAATTTTTTTTAATAATTAGAAATTTATAACACGATAAAGTTTATGATACACGCTTGATAATTAAAATTTAACAATTGTAGTAGTAATTTTGAGCGGTCACAACACAATTTTAACTGAATTAAGTATTAATTCATAATTAATAAGTTGGAAATTAAATTAGCTTTAATATGGTTATTAAAACTTGGTTAATCTAAGCAATTAATCATAACTAAAATTACTGCAATAAGGAAGGAAGGGGTATACATAAAGCATATTAATTTCATCATTCGATATACGTCTCTCGAACTTATAAAGCTGTCAGCCTGAATTAACAAAATTAAACCAACTTTCATATGTGCAATTTGATTATATTATAAAAATTAATTTCCAACTTTTTAACATCGATAATTTTAATTCGTCTGATGTAATTCTTCTACATCCCTTTCTGGTATACATATGTACACCATTAACCAAGTAACAGGGTATCATAAAAGAATAGTGCGGGGTTTCAGTAATTCATAGGAAGATTGTAGGGAAATTTCTAGTTATATTGGTATCCCTGAAAGCCCCCAACCCAAAAGTTTGTTTATCAGCAGTTGTAACCACAACGTCAGTTCTTGTATTGTTGTTGCGGTGAGTTTAGTGAGTTGCTATGTTCTCGGATAAAGACAAAGCAAAGTGTGTTTTATTGATGGCTGAATTAAAATCCGTAATTTTAGTTCAACGTGCGTTTCGATGTGAATTCAGAAGAGATCCGCCACACAAAAATAACATAACACGTTGGTTCAAACGATCCGAAGAAACCGGATCGGTTAAGAAACAGAAATCAACCGGCAGACCAAGTGTACCGGACGAAACGGTTGAACTAATTAGACAATCGGCAATTAGAAGTCCTGGGAAGTCTATCCCCCGTCGAAGCGTCGAATTAGGTATTCCAAAATCAACAGTTCACAAAGTTTTACATAAAAAACTGAAATTACACGCTTATAAAATCCAGATACAGCAGGAATTGAAACCCGATGATGGTGTAAAAGGTTACAATTTCGCTGTTGAAATGTTGGACAGAATAAGTGTAAACGAATCGTTTTTAGGTGATATAATTTTTACAGACGAAGCTACATTCCATTTGAATGGATGTGTTAACAGACACAATTCATGAATATGGGGCTCTGAAAACCCACATGCAATTATTGAGAAACAACGCGATTCGCCTAAATTTAATGTTTGGTGTGGTGTGATGAAAAATCGTGTAATAGGGCCTTTCTTCTTTGCTGAAAAAACAATTAATGGAGTTGTGTATTTTGACATGTTAACCGATTATTGCTTTCCTCAGCCGGATGAACTCGAGAACATTCATCGACTTCATTTCCAACAAGATGGTGCTCCCCCGCACTTCAATGCATTGGTCACGGACGCTTTGAACGAAAAATTTGGAGATCGATGGATAGGCCTCCAAGGAGTCCAGACCTGACACCTTCCGACTTTTTCTTGTGGGGGTACATCAAAAGCGTTGTTTATACACAAAAGATTCGCGACCTAAACCAGTTAAAAAACAGGATTAATGAAGCAATGACAACCATTAACGAAGAAATGTTAACTAATGTTTGGAGAGAAGTTGAGTATCGTTTGGACATTTGTCGAACGACTAAGAGCGCACATATTGAAATTTATTAATTATGTAAAAAAATGTTTGAGACGACAAATTTGAAAAATAAAAAACATAAACTGTAAGTAATTCTGTTTTAATTTAGTCATGTTTAAAACCGCACCATTATTTTATGATAATCCTGTATAATATTAGCGATACAAAAGAGACGATTAAAATTAAGAAAAATAAAAGTTATTTAAAATTTCTGAAAGAATCAGAAAATAATAAATAATAAGGGCAAAATATTACAAAAGAAATGTGAAGTATATAAAGGATCGAATCATGAGTACAGAATGTCCCCCACTGTGTTTTAATTTTTAAATGGAAAAAGCAATAAAGGAATTAAAGAAATATTGAAACCTAAAGTTGCAACCCAAATTTATCCTAAATCAGAAGCAGTCAGTTTACGTTCAATCACTCAAGTTTTTTTGTGCGGACAGATACAAGATTACCACTGCCTTTTCTCCAACTGAAGCACCATGTCGGCACCTTCTTGTAGTTACCAAGGCAGCCACTTTTTTATCGGAACTCACAGTGCAGTTCTCCTTGCAGTTCAGGAAGTTCATTTCCTAATCGAGAAGGTTTGTTGTAAAAGAAAAAACTAGTTGTATAAAACAAGTAGCTATATCTTCAGGTAAGACAGGTACCATACCTCCTCATAAGATATAAACTTAACGGGAAAGAGGTTAACCTATTATTAATTCACTTACACTATTTTGGCCGAAACTAAAAAGTAATGAATAGTGCGGTTTCATTCTGTGAGGGGAAGGAACAGACAGTTTGTTCATTACAGACAGGATACGAATTAAATATTAATGTAAACAACAGAAAGGTGAAATGAAACGCAATCAAAAGAAGAACAATAAAAAAAAATACTAAGAGAAAAAAACATTTTCATAAATTACAGAATTCTATTACCTAGAGAATACAATTACAAAGAATGGATGATGTATAGAATAAAAAAAATACTTTAACAAATCACCTCAAGTTTTTAGTACAACAGAAATTTGCCAGTACCGATCATTTAAGAATCAAAAATAAATTTTCTGAAGTTTTAACTATCTTAAGTACTTTAATAGTACGTTAAGAGTACCTTAACTATCTTAAAGTACTTAAGATATACATTTTCCGGCGATTAAAATTACACATTTTACGGGAGAAAAAGGTCGACAATCCAAAACTTATTTTTGACTTAAGAAGAGTTTTCAAGTGTGATGTACAGAATGAAAACTAGGTGGATTGAAAAAATTATAAAACGAAGATTTTTAAAATAAATTAGAAGAGAAAAGCTTTAGGGTAGAATCTGGTAAGAGAAAGCTAAGATCGATTGACTATTTAATCGGGGAAGTGAATTTAAGCTTAGAAGTAAAACTACAATTAAAGAGAAAAATTACGATTAAAGTTTATTATTAATAATGACAGATGAAACAGCTGTGTTGGTGAAAAGAGACATTCGTATAAATGCAAAAGAATGGAAAGCGCATCGGGCTAGGTATATTATTAAAATTAAAAAATCTGAACTGAGATCTATTATGAACTAAAACAGATGGCCTACAAAAATAAATCAGGTATGGTAGAAGTGTTTTTAGTAACAAACTTAGCGATTCAAAAATATTAATATTAGGGATCAGACAGTAGTTTTAATTTATAAAATATCGGAATATATGATTCATACTTATGAGCACCAAACGATGATCTAACAGCACATTTTTCTATCTTCAAAACTTGTTTTGATTTTTTTTTACAGAATCTCAAGAGATCATATTTCAAATGGGAATATATGTAGACGTGTAAATACTTGCTGATGACAAGTTTAGCGTTTATGAAGATAATACGAACCAAAACAAAAGAATTCAATTTGTAGTTTCAGCAAAAGAACGATATCGTCAGTGAAGTTTAATATTGAAGATTTTTTCCTCGGATCGTTACTTCACCGTCATTTCTTCAAATTTTTTATCGATTCTTCTATATAGAAACTAAAAAGGAACGGTGACAATATGACTTTTTCATATTTTTCTAAAATGGAGCTTCACTTATGGGTCTAATAAATAACTATTCTTTCTTTATTTCTGATGCGGTTCTTTAAATAATCGGGAGATTAAAATTCAAACAAAAAACAAAATATTAGGAAAAAGATAAAACAAATTATCAGTTGCATTGAAGGTAAATTTAACGCTGAATTTTATTTTGCCAACATGAAATCCATTATAATTAAAAAATAAACAGAAACACAATATTCTTAATTATTTGCAAATGTAGATCCGCTAAGGATCATTAAAATCAGATAAAACATCAGGAAATAAATATGTTTAAAATAAGACTTAGTGTTTTAAGTATCGTATAGAACAACAATATAAACTTTAAATTATATTCAGCTTTTTATCATTTTTACAATTAATTATTTATTTTAAGTTATAAAGGAACGGGAAGTTTTGTGATATTGTACAACTTTGAATAAGATAGTCAGATTCTTCATCAACCACCCTTATGATTATCTATTAACAAAAATAAAACCGACCTCAATTCCAGTAGCGATGTATAATCGCACGAAAAAGATTGAAATGAAATATAATCGTTTCTTTGATACTTAGTTCACTGATTTTTAAATTCAGCACTATACAATTATTCAATTTCACGTTAAGTAATCAATTTTTGAGTACAACTTAAGACTACATCAAAAGAGTGATTATGTTTAACTCCAATCTTTTATTTTTTTTCCAACACCAATCACCTATCCAGTTTTACATACTTTTCCATTACTTCAAGCTAATATTTTATTTTAGTATATTCATTACAGCGGATTTTGTTTGTTTTTTTTTATTTACCACATAATCTCAAGTCTTTTGCGCAGGAATACGGTGTAGAAATTCTATAATGTTTGAAAAATTCCAAACCTGACTAAGATTTGAATCCGGGAACTTTCAGATGAAAGAATGAAATGTTACCGTTCTGCCATGGACATAAGACAATTAATTTTTGGTAAATATATTTTAATCTTCATTCACCAAAAGTCTTTACCTTCTACTGTCCCGTTAATTATTAAATTAAAGAAACTTTGAACACCTTAATATATGACCTCGACCTAATTCCTCTTCTTTTACTAAAATAAGAAATACCAAGAAAGGGCGCAGTTAGTAAAATAGATTTTAGAAGAGAAAACACTCAAAAAAATTTCACAAAAAAAAAAGTAATTATGGTCTAGCAAGATGGCAATTTTGATAATTAAACAATCATCATTAGTAGATATCCAGGAAACAGTGCAATATGAACACAGGGACAATGATAATAAATAACTATTATATTATTACGCTTCCCTTGCTGAGTCAAAGCAGCGAATATAATGCACTGTTTGCAACAGAAATGGATACATCAATTCATTTCTTTACACCAAATGTCTCAATCGTTCTTATGACTGTGATGTATACAAAAAAACCCTCGCAACAAAAGGTTAAGAGTTGCTTTCTCAGAAAGTAAAGATATTAATAGACCCGATCCCTACGGTGAACGTGAAGGTATCATCACTTTTGTAGGGCTAAGAATCACCTACATTTCGATAGGCTTGGCATACTGATATGCCACAGAATATCTAGCTCGCTGAAGAAGACAATGGAAAACTGGTTTACTCTTCACTTTTATTAATAAGTTTGATGTGGGATGTTTATTATTTTTTAGAATGGCTGCTTTTGGGAAAGACTTGTGGCTTACGAGGTGCGACAATAAAGTAATGAGACTGATTTTTCTTTGCAAGATATGGCAACCCTGCAGCTTGCGTAGGCACACCATCTTTGACCTTGGTCTATAAGCTATTTCTAGTCCAAGCGGCACATTGATGCAACTCCTCAGTCGTGAGTTGTGCTGTAATAAGTAAACACGTGTTTGTGTCTCTCGTCACAGAAATGAAACCGCAAAATATTGCGCAACGGTATGCCATTTCTTTTTGAGTTAAATCGGGTGAAAACGCGACGACAACTTACGGTAAGCTTCAGAAGGCTTTTGGAGAGGAGGTTATGTCAAGAGCTCAAGTTTTTCGGTGGCATAAAATTTTTAGTGAAGGCAGAACGAATGTTGAAGATGAAGACCGCAGTGGACGACCGTCAACCTCACGGACAGATGTCAACTTGACCAGGGTGCGTGAAAGCGTACGATCTGATCGAAGATTATCCGTGAAAATGATTGCAAAAGAACTCAACATCAATCGAGAAACGGTTCGTCTAATATTAACTGAAGATCTTGGTATGAGAAAGATTTGTGCAAAAATGGTACCCAAAAATCTCACACAACAGCGAGAAACACGGAAAAATGTGGCAGCCGATCTGTTAGAGCAAACGGAAATCAATCCAGATTTGTTGAGCCGTGTTATCATTGGTGATGAAGGTTGGTGTTTTCAATACGATCCAGAGACAAAACGCCAAAGTTCGCAATGGTGCTCAAAGAGATCACCCAGACCAAAAAAGCTCGCATGTCGAAGTCAAAAGTGAAATGCATGCTTGTGTGCTTCTTCGATTCCAACGGAATTGTTCATAAAGAGTGGGTGCTTCCTGGACAAACAGTTAACCGATATTTCTACAAAGAAATTTTAGAAAGACTTCGTAAACGAGTTCTTCGTGTCCGTGCCAACATTGCTGATAATTGGATTCTGCATCACGATAATGCGCCATCCCATACTGCTCTGTCAGTACAGCAATTTTTAACCTCAAAACAAATTTCAGTACTACCACACCCACCTTATTCACCAGATATCGCTCCGTGCATCATTTTTCTATTTCCAAGAGTCAAAATGGCGGTCAAGGGACACCATTTTCAAACAACACAAGATGTCCAAAAAGCTGTAACGAGGGACACAAACACGTGTTCACTTATTACAGCACAACTCACGACTGAGCAGTTGCATCAATGTGCCGCTGGGACTAGAAGTAGCTTATAGACCAAGGTCAAAGATGGTGTGCATACGCAAGCTGCAGGGTTGCCACATCTTGCAAAGAAACATCAGTCTCATTACTTTATTGCCACACCTCGTATATCAGATAATGTATAAAAGTACGGTTGTGGTGCTTAATATACATAAAATAATAGTCGATAACTAAATAAACAATACTTATGAAACATAAAAAAGATTTTTTTACCCGTATATATAAGAATAACATAAATATTGATTAGAAAAAATGTTGTCTGTTTAAATAATCTGAGAGCAGGTATCAGTTTTAAAATAATCTAAACGACTCAAAATTGCAACTAAGAACATACGTCACCACAAGCCTAATACGTGGCTTTATAGAGGTTGGATAAAATAAAAATTTATTTCAATACAAAGGCTGTATGAATCTGTAATAAATGAAAGAAATAATCCCCTTTACATAAAATTTAAGAGAGGGGATGTTTTATAATAGAAAACGTTTAAAAAAAAGTTTTTAATAATTCTAAAAGGCTATTAGATACTGGTAATCTGTCATTACTCAACATTTAAAAGTTTTTCCACCTTTATTATTGACATAAAATTTCTTGACTAACTAATTCCTGTTGATTACAGACATTTTTTAAAACTCTGCATTTTAATAGACTATATTTGTGACAAGTTCCCAAGTAAATTGGACTAAAACTGATCCTCTCTGGTCTACTACACTCATAATGAGCTAAATCCTCTTTTATTCTAGTTCAATCTTTCATTTTGTTTGTCGTACCTATTACCTGTTGTTATTCTTGTGACAGGTTGATTTCCAAAGCATATGTTGATTATAACTGTTTAATATTTGCTATGTAGTTATACATTTCAACAAAACCTTTTTTTTGCAGCAATATCTACTAATCTGCGGCTGCAGGCTTTTTTTTTTGTTATTTTTTAATTTCAAACTTATTAACCAATCTGATTTTCCTTGTTCTTCTATACAACACATTTCAAAACACATCAATAGTTGGCTTTTTTATTTTGTATTGCCCATGCTTTTTCGTCAATAAACACTATTGTATACACACACACATACAAATCTAAAAAAATCTCAGTTTCTTAAATCTATGTTTGATACAGGATTTTTTTCTTGCTTCAAATCTCTCCTTTCTTGTACTAATGTAATAATTTTAATGCCATCTTTATTTCAACCATCCATTAGTAATTTTATTGTCTAGATAAGATTTTTAGATTCTGATGGATAACATTTTCTTACCTTAAATATTAAGTAATTACCTTCAATTTCCTTTTATGTTCTAAGCACTGTTTTGCTGTCTTTTATATACTAGTTAAAAATCAAGAAAGACAGACTATAATCTAATTTCAGCCCTTTCTGCACTCAAGTTTCCCTTTTTTGGGGTTCTTTTTTAGTTAGAGCCACCTGAATTTTTTTATACATGTTATAAATAACCCTTTTATTCTTGATATTTCAATTCTATTTTACTTAAAATTAAAAAAAAGTGGTCCATTCTACACTATTAAATGCCTTCTCAATACGTATAAATATAGATATAGATAAAAAAATGTAGATGTAGCATTGTTTATCTTTAGCCTGCCTTCCAAAATTAATCTGAGAGATAAAATCACCTTTCTTGCATCCTTGCCCTAAACCTAAACTGATTCTCATCTAGTACACATTTAATATGTTTTTTTTTTTTTTTTTTTTTTACTTTTAAGACCATAATGGATTACTTTAGTTCATTTTTTTGGCAAGTTCTTTCTTTTCCTGCTGATTTGTTGTTTTTCAGCTTTTCTTTTTTGCCAGTAATTTCTTAGGGTTTCAGATCTTCTTGCCCTTTCTTGTTCAGAGTACACCCGGGTTATTGTTTTCTTGGGTTTTGATAGGAATCTTGTTTTTTTTATTTTTTTATTTCTCATAGTTTCCGGTTTTCATTTTTAGGTTTTCACGGGTTATGTCTAATTCCTCCATGTCTTTCTGTACTTCGTATAACCAGTTCGGGCTGCTTTTCTTGTTCCAGAAAAGTTCGATTATCCGTCTGGTCTCTTCCATTCTGAAAATATGTCCTAGAAAGGAAATTCTCTCTTTCTAAATTTATTAATTATCGGGATGATCGTTTTGTAAATCTCTTCGTTTGGAATAATTCTCCAAATCCCGTCTATTCTAATGCTTTTCCCGATGCATCGTCGTAGAATCTGTCTTTCAATCTTTTCCAGTTTGTCGGTAAACCTTGTCTGGTACGGTCCAAATATGGTTTCGTATCCGTAAAGTATTTCTGGTCGGATAACTGAGTTATAATATCTTATTTTTGTGTTTATGGACATGCATTTTTTGTTATAGATGTTTTGTGTTTTTATTGTGGCTTTGATGAGTTTATTTATTCTTTCATTCCAGTTTCGATTTTCTTGGAGGTATAATGTTTTACTTGACAATAAATTATTTAAGTCACTATTTTTGATACACGTTAAACTGATGGCATGACCCCGTTTTCACATTTATAAGCTTCAGCTTTCTTTACTGAACTTATATAAGTTATATTTAACACTTTCATTTATATAACAAATTTTTGCTATACTATACTAATTTTATCATACTACTTAATTATAAGAATTTTATTTAAGTCTGACACCACTTTTCCAGTTTCTCACATACTAACTAGCACAATCTTTGCAACCTTACTAAAAATTCAGATTGTATTATTTATACGAACTTCTCAGTTTTGAAGTCAGATCATTAAAATATATATATATATATATATATATATATAAATTGCAAATCAGTCAGGCATGTAGTAATATCCAAGTGAAAACAGATCATTTAGCTGTGTCTAAACCAACTATAAAAAACCATAACAGTTAATAAAATGTCTTTTTCTTGAACTTGTCATATCAACTTTACTTTTAAAACATCTCATTTCTCATTTTCCTTAAGGTTTTGAAACTTAGACTGTACCCTTATCAAAATTCAACAAATGTTCAGGATATATACCAATTTATCTATTTTAACATGATCTATCATAATTTAGTAAACATTAAAATAGGATAAGCAACTTTAAGAAGCAAATTGATAATACTTAACGTGGAAAAAAAATTGACATTAAAAATTTTATAAGAAAATATAATTGAACAGTTGTCCTCTACTTTATTTATATACATTTTAAAAACAATGTATGTAATATTTATTTAGCATTAAAGTATGTCCCACAGAAAGTTTAAATTCATTTACTGCTTTTCATTATCTACCACAATTTTTCTTACGGCTACAAAATAAGTACGAAATTCGAGACAGAAATGTCACAGTAACCATCTCTGAAAGTATGATGTTCATTATTCAAATGGTATTTCTGATACACAGAGTGACGGTATCATTTACTGAATCGAATATCACAATATATGAATCTATATTCTTTTCACTGAAGGCAGCGATAAATGACGACTTCATTCCTTATCTTCCATAAGCTCAGTACAAGATTCTTGTTATTTGTGAGAATGGTTATTCGATTTTTGAAAGAGACTAGTACCTAATGACAATTCACCTAGAACCAATCGATTATGGCAACCTAACATACATAAGAAAATCATACTAAATTTCCAATCGAAAATAGATTCAGTTAATCTGATATGCAATACGATTAAAAAATAACTATATTTCAGAAGAAATAGATTAAGAGAATATAAGTATAAAATAACATAAAGATAAGCTGTGGAAGTCTATTTTGCAATATTAAAGCGATTAAAAACAAGTTGGAAATCATGGAAATTAGTCGGACAAGCAGACAGGGTTTAGATATAGTTTTTAAGATATATTTTATGAACACGATATTTATATTCTATTTGACGCTAAGCCAAATTATAACAGTAAATTTCTTTTTGGCAAAGATTCAAATAAGCATCGGTGGGTGATAAGTTTATTTTTCATATCACCTTATTATCAGTCGGAAAAATTATTGACTAATGATTAATTAAAAACCGATCGTATTAATATTACATTGTAACTCACCTCGATGGCGGTTGTGGTGGTTGAGGCGGTTGTGGTGGCGGCGGCTGATGTTGTGGTGGCAAAGGTTGAGGTAGGGAAGTATGACTGGGGGTGGGGCAATGGCTTCCATTAGGCACAGTTCTTGATGAGAACACTTCCTTATCTGCAGGAGACTCCTCTGTAAAAACAAAACCATAAATGTGATTAAGTATATTAATTAACTATTGAAATCATGCGGTTAATAAATTAAGCAATCGGTTCAACTGTGAATCGAATTTCCTTAAGAATAAAAAAAGGATTTTCAGGATTTTCTGAATAAAATTTAATTAATAAATTGATTTATTTATATTAACTAGGTGCTGTATCATGGCGCCATGAGAGGGAGAAAAATTCTCCATGTTAAGTGAAATATCATTACACTTAGTGAACAGTTTTTATTTTAACAAATAGCACTAAAAATACTAGCTTTAAAAAAGTAATAATACATTGGATTAAGACAATCATAAATATCAAACAAAAACTTCTTAGATGAGGTAAAATTTCCATGTTATTCCCATAATTAACCATTTCAAACAAACAGGATTTCAAACAAACAAATTCTAATACAATGTCCACAAATGATATATGCTCAGATAATTTATCTTAATGCCTCATAATTTCTTTTCTAAATTAAATGTATTTATATTTGAGGACTTCTTAAACGTTTTTAAAATTAATTTTGTAATTTGTTATGCGAATCTGATCAAAGATTTACCATGATTTTTCCTGATCTATCTAGCCAAATGACGGGGTATATCTTTATCGGTAAATATTATATCTGTACTGCACGTGATTTATGTAATATAGTCATATAATTATGTACTGATCAGATAAAATAAAGCGCTTTATTTACTTAAGGTTTACGGTATTAAAAATAAATATAATACATACATATACTGCAGAACTTGAATTATCCAATGTTCCTTTGAATAATATAAGTTTTTTAGCTATTATCCAAGAGGAAAAGTTTAAATTTAAAAATTCTTTTTCTAGACAAATGACCTTTCATACCACATAAAAAAAATTAATGAAATTACGCATCTCCTAACTGATTTATTACAGTAAAATTACATGTAAAATGCACATGATCTTTACATTCTTTAGTATAAAAAACTTTCTTTCATTCGAGTACTTTTATCAAAAATATTAGCCGAAAAATTACATTTTGATCTGTAAGAAAAGACGATCGGCTTCTTTTAATTAACATCGAAAAATGAAGAATCAAATTTGACACTGAAATAAAATTAATTAACTAAAAGAAATGTTTTATTTTTTATAAAACACAAAACTTTTTAATTAAAAGTGCGACCAAAACAATGAGTTTACAAAATAATAAAATTATAGCTGACGCGAGATAAATTGTTGCAAGATTTCATTTATTTATTTACTGATTTTTTTTAAACGGAATTACGAGATAAATGATTCTTAAATAATTAAGAATACAACAAATATTGCAAAATTAGCGATGCCCAATGACCTTGAACTGTGTTATTTTAGTTCAATTATTAATAAAAATAAAATATTACTTTGAAAATTACGCGGAAATTAGCACTGTTTAGCGATTAAGACCGTGGAAATAAACAGGTCGGCGCATTTTTATTATTGAACACATACGTACATATATATTTTTTTCCACATAAACGGCAATTTTAGATATATGTATGTAGAATTAACTGTAGAATACAAAATGAAATCGTTTAGCTCTGATGATTAGAACTTTTATTAAAAAAGATAAATTGAAAAAAGCAATCTTTAAAATCCTTCATTAACTATTATAAAACACTATAATATCTTTTTGAACAGAAGGAATATTCGTTTTATTTAAGTAATGGGAGGAGTACATGAAAATCTTACGTTTTCTTGAGGCGATTAAGAACCAATGGCTTACAAATCTAACATAAGAATTATTACCTAATTAGCTTTTTTTTGATAGTCTATATTTAAAATGTAGTACAATATATTACGTTTTTTTAGCTCCAATTTTGCTTCTTTAATAAGAAAGAATAGTAAAATTTAGTTATTTATACATAAAACTATTTTATAAACAATTTTTTAATAAAACCATCGAAAACTATATAATCTTTTATAATACTTTTTGCAATGCATTACAAAAAGTTACATTATTATAAAAATGTATACTTTTTGTCAGTGGCTTAAACAAAAAAAAAATTGGTTACCAATTTCACGAATTATAAGCAACCGAGCGGTCTAAAAACAGGTTCTTTTTATTGAATACAAAAACCTCTCAAATAGTGTTAAATTAACAAAGTTTTTACAGGAAAATATCAAAATTAAAAAACTGCATTTCTAAGTTTACGCTGAAAAGTCGGGGACAGTACATTTCCGAGTTAAACTGGATTAGTCCATTTTGATTAGAAGAATCACGATATTTAATAAATGAATGAATGATAATGAAATATTAAATAATATATTAATTTATTATAAATGAAATATTCTGATCTTTATGTGAAATATGCCGATCTATAAAAAATAAATTATTTATTTAATGTTTTTGAAGGGAAACCGAAAATAAGAGAGGCAATTGCTTCATTTATCACTTTTATATCGGAAGACATATAAGACTGATTTAGATTCGGATTTATAGACTAAATGAAGCTTTTGATCCGTAAATTATTCTATTTAAAACATCGGTGGGTGGATACAGGAATAAGTTTTTATTTAAGTTTATCTGTGAATTTATTTGGTCAATAAAATAATTTTTGTTTTTACAATATATTATCGTTTTGATATATGCAATAACTAAAGATCTAACGTAAATGTTGATGGTACGTTCTGAAATCTAATGTAACCTCATGTAATCGATGAACAACCCCGGACTTTGTTATAATCAAATAAAGCGTATTTAACGAAACGGGCGAATATCAGGATTTTAACAGAATTGTTTTATTTTAAAAAAATAAGTTAATTTCAATAATTCTTGCAAGGATTTTATTAATTAGTGTAAAATTATTTGCAAAATTCAGTGGCATTAATGATGAAAAAAAAATCAAAGTTGTCTGAAATATTTGGAACACCACTGAAAACCAAAAAGGTTGGTAGTTAGTATAAAAGTAACCAGGGTAGCTTAAATAAAAAAGTGATTTAATTTTATATAAACATCCTTTTTTCAGCTATGGAATATGATGATCCCACAAAAAATGAAGAATAGAGTAGAAACGTGAATTAAAAATGAAGCAGTAATTAATAAAAGGCGATTAACAATCAGAACAATGATACGTATTACAAAGAAAGACAAAAAAAACTTAAGAATGGATACAGCAATAAAGAGGAATTATAGATATCAGAAGAATGACAAAATGGAAAACGAACTGGACCGGAAATACTATAGGAACAATTAACGAGAGGTGGACAAAAAAGATAACAAAACTGAACCTCTTACGTAATAATGAAAAAAATAGCGATAGGTTTGGTCGAGGAGTTTATCTAGTGAAATACGAAGCAACAGAATAAGTGTATAAAGATACTCTTACACAAGAAGAAACCGTAACATACCGACTGAAATAAATTTGAATCGAGCGACACAATTTTATAACCGCGGTTTAGGTCGATTTCTAATCAAAAATAAATGAAATAATGCATTAGCTCAAAATTAAAAGATATAAATTACATTTACTGTTACCGTTTATGATTACGATAAACGGTCATTATTGGTTATTTAAAGGTTAAATGCTATATAAAAATTATACAGAGTGTTTAAAAAGTAACGCAACCTTAAAGAAGAATGTTTACTTCTTTTGTTGCAGGCTTAATTGAGGAAACTGGGTTACACAATGCAGCAGAGAATATTAATCGTCTCCCAATACATTAGATACGCCAGTTGTTCTCAGACCCAGAATGCCTTTAAAGAAAATTACGGTGTGGATGCACTAAACAAGTCCTCCATCAAGCGGCTGTACGACAAATTCCAAGAGACAGGGAATGTGGCAGATGTAGCCAAAAGTGTTCGAGCGGAAGCGCTAACACCAGAAACGTTGATCGACGTGCAAGTTGCATATTCTGTTAATCACAAGAAGTCTGTGCGACGCCTATCGAGCCGGTCTGGTCTATGGGTTGTGGCCCCTTCGGTCTCCTGATTTATCCCCTCCTGACTTTTTCTTGTGGGGATACCTTAAGGATGCCGTTTACAAAACTCATCCTCACACTATTCCCGAATTGCAGAGCGAAATTGAACGATGTGTCGCTGTAATTCATCGACCAACGTTACAACATGTGTTTAAGAGCATGCAACGTTGTATTCAATTAAGTGAATCGCTAAATGGAAGCCGCTTTCAATAACTATTGTACCTTACTCTTTCTCCCATAAGGTTGCGTCACTTTTTGAATACACCGTATTTAAGAAGTTATCTGTTTTGAGTGTACATCTGTAGAGATTTTGAATGATGAACGTTAAGAAAAACTGAAGAAGAAAAGATGGAGACATTTGAAAAGTGGATATGAAGAAGATTAAATGGAGTGTGTGTAAAAACTATTGACGAGATAAAGAGAGCGTGTGAGAATAGGAAAAAATCAGAAAGATCGAAAATAAGAAACCTATCTGGCTAAGATATATTATGATAGGAGAACGAGTGATTAAAACGGTGCTAGAAGATGAAAATTAGAGAAGCCGGTAAACAGTAAAAATATAGATGACCTAAAAGGAAATGGGAGCTATCAGGAACTAAAACGAATACCAGAGAATAGAGAATGAAGGCGGACGTAGGATACGTGATCTGATTACGGGCAAATTACCGTACGATGAGAAATTATAATTTAATTCCTTAAATTACTTCAGGAAAATACGACCAAAAATTGTTTCAAAAAAAAAAAAAAAAATTAACTGGGTTCAACCCACCTAAATGCCGGAACTCCGGATTTCAGTTGTAGTTTTCCAACTTTCTAATCGGTCCTGTACTTAAGCGGTATTACCTCTTATTAAATAAAAATTACAAGAAGTACTTTAAATAGTATAACTAAAATTAGCAGTGTACGATTTATTTTTGTTAAGCATGTATATTTTTTAAAAGGACAAAAGGAAAGGTAAAGAAAGGTCAAGTGTTATAAGAAACTGCAGTACGAGTATGTGTACTTCATTTAAGAGGTTTTCATCACACCTGTGTACGTAGACTAAATTAAAGAAAATCAACCATATGCTACAAGAAAACTCACGTACGCGCAAGTAAGTCTAACTTAATCTAAAAGACAAATTTGGACCGATAAAAAAAAAACTTTTTTTAATACATTCTACATTTTTCACCCATGAAACCAATCAGATTTAATTAAAAAACTACAACAAAAAAATTTGCTTCATATTTTTTTAACGATTTAAAATACATATTATATGATTACAAGCAATTGATTTCGATAACATCGTAATTATTTCAAAATTACGAACCACACTTACCATACTTAACCGTACCATTACTTAACAAGTGTTTCTCAGTTTTTGAACGTCTAAAACTAAACAATTTTTAATATACGAAAGGAAAATGATTTTTTTTTACAAACGAAAATTAAAAAAAATAATAATAATTTAGGCTATAGATTGAAGATTCAGTATTTTTTACACGTACTGCTATAAAATATTAATAAAATTTGTTGACAACTGTACATTAAGAACTTTGGGTAGATTAATCCTCAGTTACGAACAGTTTTTTGCAGGTTCTTCAGCAACTTTCAACTTTTAAGTGACCCGCATCCGTAGTATCCTTCCCAGAAGTTAATAATCTGAATGAATAATTATACATATATATATTTTTTTTTATTATTTATTTAAATATACAATGCAGATGGATTCTTCCACATACTGACAATACGTATACCTTAAAACAAAAATCTGTAGATATTAACTGTAAATATTTGTAGATATTAAATCGGTAAAACTTACTAGAAAAATTGGTAGGGGTTTTCTTAAAGAAGTTTGACCCTCGCCTTAGATGACTTATATAATATCTAGAGGAGGAATTTTCTTTCGGAATATATTTTAGTCGATCGGTACACAATTGATGATCGAAATATGTTCTTACCTTCCAGGAAAATAATATTCCGAAATATTAAGGACGGAGAGAAAACCTAAAGGGAGAGCCTGCGTTGTCATTTTAATTGATCCATGAACCAGTCGACGTCATTCTTAATTATATAAACATTTCTCTTTCATTTGTAAAAAAAAACCTACTTTTGCATAAGTATCGTTGAATAGAAATAAAATTAATTTTAATATATTTATTTTTCTATTTTGAAATAATATATTTCTATTTTAATACAAAAAAAGGAAAGAAATAACAACAATAAAAAAAATTAATAATAACTACAGTAAAGATTTAAAATTAGAGTGTATTTACAGAACTTCAAGCCCAGGGTTTATTTTAATAAAAATGCAAATCAAAAAATTTGACTGGGGAAAAATCTAATGTTTCCAACCAAACTCTATTCCGATATTTGCGACCACAATATTTATACAGCTTTAAAAAAAAGGAATTTTCTCGGATAAATAACTTAACAAGGTATAATTTCCATTGAAAATGGAGAAAAGACATATTTCGAAATTTACAGTTTTTTACTACAACAATAAAAAAATAAAAAAACAAAAACGGGTTGAATACTATTTACTGCTTTCATACATATGGATTCATCGAAGAATATTTAAAGCAGTTCTGGACGGCCCAAAACATATTTAATTATTTTAATTTTTTTTTTTTAATTATCCCAAACAAAATGTTTTCTATACAAATATATATATGTTCCAGCTTAAGAAGAATAACTACATAATAAAACCTAAAAAACATATATAGATGGTTAACTTACTGTTCACAATTCACGAAATGGTTAACTGACGTTCTTACTTCAATTCGTAAGCATCGAAACAACATTCTGTAACGCAACGAATCGATGATAATCGCTGATACCTAAAGAACTGCTAAGAATTGTTACATTACATATTTAAAATACGAATGAAAGTGTTATTTATCTTCAGAGAACGATCTTTTCCCGCATAAGCTACCATAATTTACACACTTCGCGTATGTACAACGCCATAGAAATTTTATCGCTTCATAACTGATAAGCTATATTAAAATCTGTGTTGCACATTTCGTTATCATTACTTTAATTGTTATCTAATAAACTTTCATATCGCCTTACATTCTTCTTTTTTTAATTCGTTACTTTTATACTCTTAAAACGATCTCTAAATCCTTAATTTCATCTTTTTGACTTAACAACTTTATTTACTTTTATAGAAATCAATTCTTATTTTTTTTAAATTAATTGCAATCAAGATACTGACAAAATAAAACCGAAGCGATCACGTTATAATTTCCCAAACGAATCATTAAGATATTGAGCAAGTATTAATTTCGAAGCATTTTACTTATTTTTAAAAGAAGGTTCAAGAAAATTTATTACGTAAGAAATTAACCGTCGACTATCGTTCACCTTTTGGATCCCGGTAAAAAATCACCGATTCGAAATAACTTTATACGGATCTGATATTCGTGAGATATCTTAATTCTGGATAAAGTTATTTCAGAAGGTGAACGTTTCGATAGAACGATTTTGGCCGGAATGAGTATCGCTTTTTCTCGTAAATACTCAACATATTCAGGGATCAATGCCAGATTCGTATCACCGTTCCGATCCATTTTATCTTGTGAAGCAATCTATCTGTAGTTAAGCTGATAAATTTCAAATTCTCAACGGAACGAGAAATGCATTTAACCTATATGTTTGACGAATGACAGTAGTTTATTAATAGTTAATAAAATTTCTATTTCTTTTTTAAACTGTAAAAATGTTTTTTTAAAGGTCGCGGTCGCCTACAAAAAACTTTGATAAAAAAATCATTTTACACCCCTTATTGGCGTAATGAAAACTCTAGCAAGACCGATGATTTTCCTGTCGTGCGAAGAAGATTTACACGCTAGTTGAATCAAGATTTGTTTTATAAATTTCATTTTTTTGCATACTTTATGGTGCTAATAAAATAAAACTCAAATCAGGCTGTCTGTAGTATTTAATCTAAAATTATGCTTTACGGTGAGAATGAGTTGTTATAGGGGATGATTACAATGATTGTGAAATTAAAGTACCGCACCGCAACCAAAACAACCAGTTCGTTTTTATTAAACGTTATCGGTATGATGGCGAAAGCCGATAGAAATAAAGATTTGCAAATTATTCCCGGATCGATCGAACCGAAATCTTTACAAAAATACAACCGACCTACTTTATTACAAAAAACTATTTTTTTTTTTTTTTTTTATAAAATAATTTCACGATTTCGAATACGAACGAAAAAAAAAGACTCTAAAAATGATTACAAAATATAAAATTAACTAAATTAGACGACAGAGCTAAAGTTAAAAATTCCCAAATAAGAACGTAAATAGACATACATACTATTAATAAATTCATTTATATTCATATTATAATAAATTTGTTCATAATATTAATAAATTCTTTTTACTTTAAAAGAAATTAAATTAACTATAATTATAGTATACGTTAGAACAAATCGTAATAATAGATACAGAACTGTCAACAGCGAAACAATAGCGCTTAATTTCATCAAAAGACAGTATTGAAACGTTCGAAGGAATTACATTTTTATTGTAGGTATTTATTTTATCACGCAGTCATTTATATAAAAATACCTACCTCTCTTTTAATCAGTAGTACTTTTATTTTAGGCAAAAATAAATTAAAATATATTTAGTATATATCATTTCACGAATCTAATTTCACAGTTTCTCTTTACAGCCGTGGGCACGTGTCGTACTATAAATATACTCGTATATAATAAAACGCATGAAGCCCAGATGTATGTATTCTGCGTTATCTTTTTATTTCTATTCTTTACGTTACCGATTTTTATAAAACCAAAGCCGAACAAATATGTTACGATTACACGACGTTTCGCCTAAAATCCTAAACGGCTTCTTCAAATGCAAAAACATACACGTACAAACTCCCGCTTATATATTGCCGACTAAACAAGCCAGACCGGTTCATTATGAGTCTTGCTTGAAAAAGTTTAGAATTTAAAAAACCACGTATAGTTAAGCGATTTGTTTTTCAATGCCCTTTAAAATAATACGTAACAATCCTAATCGTTCAATTACAAAAAAAATTAGTTTCCCTCCCCACGGGAGCTTGATGGGTCTCCAATTTACTTTTTAATACCGTAAAATAAATTGTTTCAAGGTAGGAGCGTTTACTAAATTTCATTTTAATTTTTTTGTAATGTTCCACTATCGATTAGTTATTTAAAGGTTGTCGTAATCTGTTAACACCCGGTATATACAGTATAAACCTTAACAGTGCAAAACGAGAAGCTTGGATAAAATCAAAGTTCAGTAGAAAATATTCTTCACGATCCTGACGCTACATTGTCGTAGGAAGTAAGATCGTTATGATATACGATTAAATCTATTGATAAATAAAAGATTCGGGAAGTTTTTTGATACCGCGTGGATCTTTGTAGATTCGAGACCCATAGGTATCTGCGTTAATTGTTCGTTTAGCGACTGTACCTGCAGCTGATTACGTTTCTGGATCGCTAGGTCAGGATATGTCGTACACTTGAATCCAACGATAGAACGGTGAGCAAGAAACAGAATAGAAAAAGAAAAGAAAGTAAATTGAAGAAAAAATAACGATAGGAAAATATACCAGCAAAGACGGTCAGATTTACAAAAATTATATAAAAGACCTTACTGGACACAAAAAGACCTTACTGGACACGAAAAGACACTTTTCTTTACTATATATGTAAAGAAAAGAAGAAAACTGTTGAGAAAAGTAATGAAAACGAGGATTGAGAGGTAAAATACAAATGTATAGGAACTCTAATAGAAGATAAACAAACGTGATCCATATTTCTGAACATCTAACACGTTACTATCCGATTGATGTCTGCTTCTTTTAGAAAAAAAAGTATTTTATCCATCTAGCTTTCGCAAGAAAGAAATATTTTAAACTACCCATAAAACCCTTAATTTTCCGTCAATCCATCAAAGAAATATGAAAAAATTAGATTTTCATTCGAAAGTTATCTTTGTATTAATTCAATTCAGCTTGTAAACGTAAAATATTACATATGAGATATGTTTACCTCATTTCGATCACGATATAAAATTAACTGTTCTGTAGCTAATTCATTTTATACTTAATTTAATACCAGTGGCAAATGGAAAATGTACAGGGTCATGAGAACCTGACGATTTTTAAACCGAAATAAGTCGGCAACTCCGACGCGTAGGCGGGAACCTAAATGGTCCACCATTTAGGGACTTTCCATTCCAGACGCCATTTCAGTTACAATCGAGCAGTGAACTGCTGTACGCCGTGCGTTCGTAGCGGAAACGTATTTAAAAAAATGATTCGATTGACAACACAGTGACTGTTCTGTCGACATTTCAATATTCCACGTCATAACGCCGTTCCTATCTACAATATAATCGTTCTTGATAACAAATTTCCCGAATTGTTACTTCTGCAACGAAAATCATAGCGTCAGGTCCTGCGCACTCCGTGAGACTCCTCCAATCAATGAGTCACGCAGACTATGATAAGGAGCCCTTAGCGATCAACCAGAAAACACGTTGCGGTCCTTCGTTTATCCTGCAGCAGTATCAGAATTATTTTACACAATGATTTGACCTTCAATACTTCTAAAATGACGGTGGTGCAAGATCTAAGTGAGCCTAACAAAGCAGATCGGGTGACATTTTGTGCTAATTTTATTAACGTGTTTACCCATGTAATTGGCCTGCTAATGAGCGACAAACCTCAAATTCATTTAGTCTATCAGATACGGTGAACAAACAAAGGTTTCGTTTCTGGTCTGATACGAGTTCTAATAGTTTCACGTACGTCATCTTCACAGTCCACGTGTGTTTTGGCAAATATATATCACTGCGAAGGTACTAAACATACAGAAAAAAAAATACAGCAGTAAACGTGAAAAATTAATCTTTACTAATAATTAACTCGAAAGTTTACATTTAAAATTATTCATAAGTAAATCTTGATTTGCCTCTCATGATAGTTTTATGAAAATGTACAAACTGCCATTAAGTTTATTTATTATATACATTTTATTGCCTAAATAAAAAATGTCATTTTAAAAAAAGACACGCACCCGCATATATATATATATATATATATATGTGTGTGTGTGTGTGTGTTCATATGTATGTGTGTTCATGGGTGTGTATGTGCGTGCGCGCACATACACACATGTTTTTTTATATTATTTTTTTTCATGATGGTAAATTAAAAAAAAAAATCATGAATGAATTTTAAGTTTATGGCAATTTTAGGGAACTCTTAGAATTTTGTTGTGATTGATAATCGATTAATTTTGTTGATCGGTAGTTTTATGCTTTACATTACGTTGAGACATCTATATACATAACATTCATATATACATATACATGGTAGTAATACAAGCAAACAAAATCAGGAAGGCATTCATAGTAGTAATATAAGCAAACAAAATCAGGAAGGCAGTGTGGTGTTTAAATATCTGTCCTAATAGCTCAATGCAGTTAGCACTTATATGAATATGTCGTTTGGACTAGGTTATGATTCTTTTATGAAGACAGAAAATAATTTTTGGTATTCTTCCGTTACTGTCAAGAAACATTAATGTAAATTTTCAACAGATATACCTGAAATCATGGCCCATAGGATAATTATATGTAAGTAATGACGATTTTACGGATTAAATTACTTTTTTTTGAATTAAGTTAAACATTTTTTTTGTTGCTGTTATGTTATGTGGCTTTTTGGCCGGCCCTTTTTTTTAATTATTGCATTATTTTAAATATTGACTTAACGTTTATTTAGGAGGCCAGTAAGCGGCTATGTCAGCGAGGATTTTCTAAAATAAATCGCGATCGTTACACTGGTGACGCGACATGAATTCTGCAAAATACGAATCTATTTGTACCAGACCGCTTTTTGTCACGGTGTTTTAGTAATTCCCATGTATTTCTACAGTTTATGCACGGGCCCCCGTTTGTGGGTCTACAAATTTTGTGCGAATGATTAACCTTTTGGCAGACATAGTTTGCCAGCAGGTTTACAGTTCTCCGACATGCTCGAAATGACTGTCCATTCCGCTTTTATATATAATTTGCTATTAAAGGCAATAAAGTTCGCGCGCTTCAGTCTGGCAATGTGAGCAAAAAACATTCCTTACTGTCTCGACTGTAACCACCGTGAAAATATTTTTACGTCGCGTGAACATACTCTCGTCCATTTCAACTGTCATACCGGGTCCGCCGATTACTATCGGGTTGTTGATGATATCCTGAGCACAAACCTCGCGCATCAGTTACTCTAGTCCGTAAAAGTATTGCTGTTGATTTCTAATTCGCGTTCAAAAAAACTTGACTGATGCTAGGTCCTTTGCCAAGATAAATTAACGATGCTATTTTCCGAAACGGTCATTTACAGTCGGTTAAAATGTATTTTGGCGTAACCGTTTAAATCCTGTCCAGCCTCCTTGGAGCATGTCCACCGGTCCCGCACACCTACTCGTAAAATCGTATCGTTCCCCCCGTATAAATCTACGCGGATTGTGTAGACAGCCGTGTTCCTGGAAAAATAAAACGGCATCGTTTTCATTTGTAACGTGTTCAACTGAACGCATAGAATTCATGATGCACGACGGAAAGAAAAAAACAAGACTAGGACGATGTTTTTTAATCGAAGATTAATAGCCGGTTAGACACGTTTCTGTATGAACGCGCGCAGTACGGACGTGCACGAACACGCATAGTATGTACAGCGACTCGCTATGTTGATATCGTATAAATACGATAAAAAATATTAATAAAACAACTAGATAAATTAATAATTTCAATATTATATTATTACTAGATTAAGTAATAATAATAACTTTTCTTACCACTTAACGGTGGCGTACCCAATTTTTATTTATCTAATTGTGTAGATATATCTCATTTTAGATAAGTAAATAAAATTTAAGGTTACATAATGAGCGTACAGCGCGTACAACATTTTGGAATATTGTAAGATAAATTTGGCATGTTTTAATTATCCAAATATTTAAATTTTATACGCCACGGCTACATTACAAACATAACTGCTGCCCCATTATTGCAGATGACTTTATCGATAAGTTAGTACCCACAAAAAGGACGACATCCAAAATTTGAGAAATTATTGATTAAGATAAATATATAAAACGTAATAACATTTGGTGTACCGTCTTTCGTACAACTTTGTAAAAAATGTACGTGTATTTCAATTAAATTTTTTACTAGAAACAAAAATATTTCCCTGCTCAATTAAAGCGGTATACGTAATTAATTATTTCAGAACAGAAAAGGGTACATTAATTTGTCGTTTTATATTCTCTGTCCCGGTCTTTATTGTGGCTATGACGCAAGTAAAACGTCTGAGTTACAAGAGGCGCCAGTCAGGGTACTGGCCATTCACTATAAAACTAGCTCTGGTAAACGAGAGTGAAAGTGTCACTTGGAGGGTTTAACATCATCTACGTTTCAGCGATATATCAGCTAAGCGAAAAAGAGACTGTTTTACATTTCACTTTTCTTAGTAAGCCTGGCATTGTACGCATGTTATTTTAGTTATATCATTTTCTGGAGCGACTTGTTCCTAAAAACATTACATTTACAAAGAAAATGTATGAATTAATACAATGAATAAATCCGAATACTTGAGATTGTTAATTCTGATGCGTGTCTAATTAGAGTTAAGCGAGTTCTTTTTAAAATCGGTTTCAGTGTAACGGCATCACCTTTATATATGTAGTAACATCTTTTTTTCCACTTCGATCAAATTTAACAGAATGCTCTTACCAATATTATTTATGCTTTAATCCTTTAGGATTAAAGGATAAATATCTAACCGTCTACAATATGGATAGTTACGAATTATACTATTTTTTTAATTTTTTTATTATTTCTTAATATCCACAAAAGAAAGTTAATAAATCGTTTCTCAATTACGAGCAATGATTTCTACACTAAAAAGGTTATTTTATTAAACCTGTGATCAGAGAGGTCGATACAGGTTATCGGAATTACTTTCGAAATATTTTTGATGATGCTTTATTTATTAATTAAAATATCTACTGATTAAGCGATAATTTTTTAACTTGATAATAGCTTTTGGAATATTAAAGGTATTTTGATACGGAAATATTTTCTTCAAATATTCCTTTTCCTATCTGCCCGGATGATTAGAGAAACAATTAATTTAATTAAAAGTAATATTAAATACTTCGGCGTTATATAATAATTTTTATATCTATAGCTTTACAAGGCTTTTTTTTAATAAATAAAACCAGTTTAATAGGCCTGATGAATACAGGGAAAACATTCATTATTAGTTTATTTATCCAACAGAATTTATATTCACGTGAATTATAGTTGTAATTTTGTTAAATGATCGAGATGGTTTTTTTTTTAATTTGAAAATGAAAAAAAAAACTTTTTGGCTACAATTTTAAATCTAGTCAATATTTTTTACAAATATTTATCACGAGGGATCAATGTTAATTACCGGTTTATGTTGGTACAATATAAAAAAAAAACTTAAGCATAACTAGGGAACCCGTGCTTTTCCGCAGTATCACCAAATAAACTAAAGTTGAAACAGATAATTTATTTTGTGGCTCATAGGCTTCCTTCCAAACAACATTACCTGTACGTCGACCGTTTCATCTCCACTTTCACATTTTTAATAGATTTTGCGCGTGTCAGGGCAACTGTCCACGTCTAAAAACTGGTTCAGGTAGGTAGATTCCTACTCGTTCCAGTCTGTCCTTGCGCCTTGATGGTCATTAAAAATGCTAACCGTATAGGAAATTGTCTTAGTTCAAAAGAAAATGGGACAGCAGCGTCAGACGGCGTCAAATCGATTTGATGCAGAAATACCCGTTGTCCAAAATTCACACCTGTTATAATTTCCACGTCCAAACTGCTGTCGTACATTTTTCTATCAGTCTCGTTCAATTCAATAATCCCTTCGCTGGATTTAAATTTCGCAGCGACAATAAAACGCTACCTTCTTTTCAAGTCCACATTTGGAGCGGCAAACCACTCGCCGAGTGATCGAAGTCAGTGTGGGCTCATTTTATGGCGCGTGACGTGGTGAAGGTTTTAAGATCCGTACGAATTCTGAGATATCTCGATTTGAATGCCATTGAGGTAAGGCTTTGAGTATGGGAAAAGCTATGTTCCCTTAAAACCGTTCTCGTAATTGAGCGACTGTAGTCGCTGCATATTGTTTATCTGTGGCCTGATGTAATAAGTGTTTTAAGACTCCAACGAAGTCCGTAACTAATTTAGTTATTTAATAATTGCAGAAAACATTTTTTTTAGTTTACCAAATTTTTTTAATAAATAGATTTATTTGGGCTATTAAGACTTGGAAACGTTGAATGAACTATTTAAGTCATAGATTTCTATACCCAATCGTTAAGCAATTAAAAAATTATTATTAAATTTATCTTACTGTTCCGGTCTGAGAAAATTTTTCATCACTTATCATTCATTATCAACACAAAATCAAACCATAGGTATAATCCATAAAGAGAATAAAAAAATATGCAATACACACAAATATACTTGTAACATTACTATTTTAAAAAAAAGAAAAAACTTACACCATAAGTCTTTAAAATAGTAGGGCTTACTTTTTATTTTTTACAAATCAATTTTTACAGGTTTTACTGGACTCAAACGTGAAATTAAACTATTATTCAAAATTATTCCAATTTTCATATTATTTATTTCATAACAGTATCAAAATATTACTTTGTATCATTCCGCTATTTGAGCAGAACATAAAAAAATGAACCGACACCAGTGAAATAAAAAATTCGGACTTTTTTTAAAAATAAACTATTTGTTTTACTGATGATGGCATGAAAGTCCAAAAAAGGTTGATTTTTTTTAAGTTTGTAGGTAACAGATTGATTTTATTATAATAATTTTATATTAACCTTACGAAAGAGTTATGGTTTAGTTAGATCAAATGGACATCGGTCGGTTGCGTCCATCTGAAAAAAAACCCGGTCAATTGCGTCCCTCATAGTTAATTTTACCCGGTCAACTCTAGTAGGAAATAGTGCCTTGCTATTCCGAAAAATTCATCATTATAAGTATAGATATTACTGTATCTTCCTGTAATCATTTGTGGTTTTAATATCCCGGTTCCCTAACAAAAGTAATGAAATGTAGTAGAAATAAAGTAGATGGACCGCTAAATATAAAAATATGACGAGAAAAGACTACGGAGGTAGAAAAATTTTGTTATTTGGGAAGTAGAATAATTAAAGATGAACGAAGCAGGAGAGATATATAATGCCGAATAGCACAGTTGAAACGAGCTTTCAGTCAGAAATATAATTTGTTTACATCAAAAATTAATTTAAATGTCAGGAAAAAATTTTTGAAAGTATATGTTGGAAGCGTCGCTTTATATGGAAGTGAAACGTGGAAGATCGGAGTACCTGAGAAGAAAAGATTAGAAGCTTTTGAAATGTGGTGCTATAGGAGAATGTTAAAAATCAGACTGGTGGATAAAGTGACAAATGAAGAGGTGTTGCGGCAAATAGATGAAGAAAGAAGCGTTTGGAAAAATATACTTAAAAGAAGAGAGGCCACATATTAAGGCATCCTGGAATAGTCGTTTTAATATTAGAGGGTCAGGTAGAAGGAAAAAATTGTGCAGGCAGGCAACGTTTGGAATATGTAAAACAAATTGTTAGGAATGTAGGATGTAGGGGGTATGCCAAAATGAAACGGCTAGCACTAGAGAGGGAATCTTGGAGAGTTGCATCAAACCAGTCAAATGGCTGAAGAGAAAAAAAAAGAAAGTTTCGTCATTACGCTTCCATAATTCCAGTGCAAAACAACTTTTCCAACGCACTGCATTATATTAGTTAATAAAAATTTCTAGGATTATATTACGATAAAATTTAACACATAATTGATCTCAAGGTAAAAAATAAATGAGTTCACGTCAAACATTTGAGTTAAACCATTTGATTTAACCTTCATTAAAGGAATAAATGTAACCTTAAAAAACATCGTTGTGCTCTACGTGTTTTATAAGAAAATCTATTTCTTTGTAATTTACTGAAAAAAAACTTAAACGGTTTGTTTTTGTGGATATTAAGAATAACGAAAAACATCAATCCCCAACTTTATTTACCCCAAAAATGTAATTCTCAAATTCTGTTTCTAAATTCTTAATTACAGATTAAAATATTCCTGCGGCAATTTATTTGTATAATATCTTTAATTTTAGAATCAATAATTTCTATAAAAATTAACTACAAGAGATATTGGCGAAAAACTAAGACATGAAGGACTGTCTGTCGCCAATCTTCAATACGGAAGAGACACCGCTCGGCCGATTCTCTTTTGGTATAATTTCTTCTTACGACATTTTTTTTTTAAAGCAATATAAGTAATAGTTTGAATGTTATCGCAGGGGACAAGGTACAAACTGAAATTCTAAGAAAAATATTTTTATTAAAAAATTACCGAGCGAAGCTCGGTAAATAACGCGCCTGCCGTATCAAAGACACTTACGAAGAATAAAAAAGTATATATTATTAACGGACTATAAGAAAATAAATTAAACATAAAAAATATAATGTACGCACTAAATTAGAAGCAAACGTAAGAACTGTTTAACCAACAACTCACGTACATTACATAACCTTTATATTCTAAACGTGCCACACATCATGTAGAAAACTGAAAATAACCAGAGAAGTTAACTCAAAATAGGCAGTTCATAATCTAGCAGTCAAAACAGAGCGATTACGTAGTCTTTGTATTTTTTCGCGTGAAATAATTAATAAACACAATGTCTCAACAGCATAACCTCTACCTGCAGCACTATCTTTATATTACGTATTAATTTGTCGTACTTCTCTCGCACTATTTCATAATTTTTTTAAACGGTATAAAATTTACAAGAATATTAGTTTAATTTTAATGAATACGGGTAAATTTAAAAAATAAATTACTACGGGGAAAATTTCGTAAATTTTTCTCGTTTACTAATACAGTATAATACAACTACTCCTTCGGGTATATTAACGACTACTGGATCTCTCGGCTACGATCATCAAAAATTTTATTAACAGGACTTACGCACTTATTAAAAAAAAGAAGCGAATATTTTTATCGAAAAATTTAACTCTTAATTTATTATTATCGATTTCGTAAAAATATTTGTACCTGTAATCAAGAACAAAGGCGAGAAAGCAGTTATATAATTCCAGTTTTTGATAATGAAGGAAATATTAGAGGATACTATCCTGTTAATTCGGCCATACTGTTAGATACTTGTATGCTAATAAACATAAAAAAATTGTTTTATACTTAGTATAATTATAAAATTAAGATGGTTACCATAGTCTAAACGATTGTAGACGACCTGATAAGAGAAAAAATTTAATATAAAAAAAAGCACAGCTATTTCTATGAATAAAAAGCTTTCCGTGCCGGGCGTATTAGTTGAATGAAGAACGAGGTGGTTTCCAGTTGTAAGCCGAATATAATGGTAGATATCAGAACGCCAAGCCCGCGCATGAGTTTCATTTTTCTTCATCACACGAACCAGATTTATAACGAATGCCATTACTCTCGACAACAAATGAAAAAAACATTTGCGTCTTAGATGCCTTATACGCATCACAGCTATAAGAAAAACTGCGATAGTGTAAAAGTAAAAAATTAAGTAACCTCTTACACAAAACAATAAATTACATAAACTTTTCCATTCAGAAGGGAATTTTATTTCAAATTTAAATTTCTGAACTTTAATAAAATAACATTTTTAAGTCGTTTTTCTTAGATGACAAAATAAAGGCAAATAATACAAATCTCTTACGCGTTATTCGATTCGATAATACAGTTAATCGATATTAGTTTACGAGCCGATGTTGGTATTAAAAATCCGTAACAATTTCTGGTAAATAAAAAAAAAATACAAAACAGATGAATAAATGAAAAAGCATTATAGAAATTCTTCAACCGATAAATAAAAATGATCGATAGATTCATTAATCTCAATCATTCTTCATCATTAAGAAAAAAATAAAAAATTAATAAATAAAAAGGTAAGCAACTATCCGCTCATTACTGAAATGAAATAATTCTATTTGAAAGAAAACAGATAAAACTAGATGGAGTGTGGTTTTTTTTTTATAAAATACAATATTAACAGAACCGTTACGATAAATTTTTTTAAAAATCTCAATTTCAAAGAGCTTAATTAATCAAAAATGCTTAGTACTTATTTGATAAAAATCGAGACAGGTTTGTTGAAAAGTTAGTTAAAAACTTTTTATATACATAACTTTGAGTACCCAGAAGCAATTATTAATACTTTAAAGAAAAAAAATCCACATTTGCAAGGTAAAGCAAATTGGAAGCATATATTCAGAGCAGAGATTTCATAACTGAACCTTTTTCAAAGTTTTATTTTAATACATATTATATTATACACACAGATAGTTTTTTTCTTTTTTACATACACCGTTTTCAGTTTAAGATTTAATAATAATGTTTATTATTTAACGTTTCCAGGACGAACTGATTTTGTTTTATATAAAAAAAAACTGAGCTGTGATGAGCTTCGGCAGGCGGAATGAAATTTTTTACAATAGCGAATGAAATTTTTAAAAATAGTAATTATAATTATTATCTAAATTTGTTATAAGATTAACGATCTCTGAGATTAAATTCTTTAGAGGGAAAAATTAAACGACACTAATTCTGTCAACGGTTCGATTTGAGATGATTAGTTTATTCGGTAAACTATGTTACGCGTTAATAAAATCGAGTGTCTTCTTTCCTCGGCCGGACTGTAGTCGCTATAATAAACAAACAACCTTGTTCGCGCGCCGCTGGTAGGGCGCTATTAGGTCGGCTCTACAATGTTAACTGTATGTACGTACTACAAATTGATGTGATGGGGCGCAAGAACCTCATGGTCGACCGGAACTAGTGATGTCTGAGGTCAGGGAGGTAGAAGTCCTCGCATGCCTACTTAATAGATACAAAACACGTCATCGTAATACAACAGTTACCACTTAATTCAACAATTAACCGACAATTTCCATGTTCACTGAAAGTAACTGGCACAGGTCCCAGTCCTTTACAGAAAAACGAAGGCGTGGTGTGCATATTTGTTATGCACACAGAGGAAGAGAGAAAGAGAATATATTTTATAATGTGTCTTTTTAAAACCTTCGTAGCCAAATTTAGGAGTAATATAATCGCTAAAATGTTAAAATTCTATACATATACGTAACATTTGACAGTAATTATATTTGGTAAAATATTTTTGTCGAATAGTTTGAAGTTTTAATATAATGTTTTGAAGAGAAATTTTAATAATGAATCGCAACTGCATAGGTTAAAAAAACATTGATAGATAAATAAAATAAAGATTTTATACGCTTCTTATCGAGCGAATTAGTAGGCTTAACACTCATAGCGCCAAATATATTATCCCGTAAAATAATCTGACGTAAAAATGATCATAATAAAAAATAACTGTTAATAAAATTTATATATTACGGAACGTAAAGATTTGCTTGGATTAATAAAAAAATTGACCTCGTCTCAGTCATAAATTTCTATCCTTTCTTATTAGACAATTATTTATAAATATTTCTAATAAAATAAAGAGTAAACTGCATATTAATTTGTTAGAACAGATCTTTTGGTATTACATCGCACCAAAAATTCTCAGAAAAAGATTTTAATTTATCAATTTGGCTGCTGAATTTCAAATTTCTACGTTTACGTAGTACAATTGCAACATCTGTCGAATGACGAAAAAAATGCTACCACAAAAATATTAAGATTAAACAATTTTATACCTTAAAATACATATCAAATGGTATATAAATATAAATAAATAAAAATGCATACTTAAACTTTAGATATTACCGCTGTTTACAGGTTAGGAAATTATTTTTGAGTATACGGAACCACCTTGAAAACTTTATGGAATCCTAAGAAATAGACAATAATCGATGCTAAATTCTAACTAAAACGAAAACGTTGCTGTACGAAAATCCTCGCAAATCAATATTTTCGTAGAATTCTGTAGAAAGCTAGTATTCTGCTACCTGAAATCTATTAAATGTTGAACGAATTCGGCTCATCTTCAAACTCTACGTAGACTTTGATGAGATGCAGCTTCAGGACAAAAAAAAAAAACAACAGATCTAACATAACTAAACAATAGTTGTAGAAATCAAGAAACTACATCAGGTAACGTACTTAATTTTTATGACAAATATGTGGATTAAAAAGATTTCGAACACAAGATGTTTAAAATAATTTGTTATTTTTCCTTTTTAATAAAATATAATTTCTTTGTAAAGGCTTAAAAAACGTATCATTTTATTTTAATTTCTTTAAAAAAATCTCAATATATAGGGCTATACAAACAATAAATAATAGACTGCTAAATATTTGGGATCTACAAAGACAGAATTATGAAACGACAACCAGTTTATCAAAGTTAAATTAAAAATTGATGAAGCAGGATGAATTACTTGGACAACAGCACAATTATTGCGTTTTAATTTTGAGAAAACTGTATCATTTTCTAGACACAGGCTCAAAAACATTTAACGGAAGACCGACAGTCAATTTTTTGTTGACTCATGAATCTTAATCCAATCCAACGCATTAAAGAAAACAAAAGTTTCATATTTCTTATAACGCAATTATTACTGGTTAATTCCTGAAAAATCTGCTCCTGCAACGTATTATTTTCATATTAGCTAACATGAAAATGTTTTCTAGCAAGCGAACAAATAATTAATTAACGTCACAGTTTAACTGCTGATCTTAAAAAATGACGATTTTTTTTTCAAGAGAACGAAAACAACTTTTTAAAATCAGAAACGAAAAACAATTACGATTAATAATTCATCTTTCAGAATAAATTGTACACATAGACACGCTTACACATACACATTAAATTCTACTAAACTGCCCTTCCATTCAATCTAGCTTCCGAGCAGTAACTTAACTTAGGTCTGCTTAACTCAAAAGGAAATCATTTAGTCATGAATCAAATCTGATGATTTAATTGGGATGAAGATCCTGAAATTCCAAAAGACTCCTTCGTTTAATGCTAAGAAAAATAAAAATATTGCGATATTCATACCGGTTTTACCCCGGTATTTCACTTCTGGGGGCAAATAAAAGAGAACTAAATGATATCAAGATGATTTGAGCCACTTTCTGCTAATATACATCGAAGTAGTGCGATAATCGAAGTTATTATTTTTTAAAATAAAACCGTAACGGTTGAATCCCGATAGGATTAAAAAAGGAAGTAATAATTAAAAGGGCAAATGGTTTGAAGCGGTCAGAACGACCTTTAATTAAAAGTAATTAAAAACCCATCTTTATTAATGCAAAATTAAAGTTTAATCAAATAAATATTTAAAAAAAATAAGAAACCGAACTAGCTTCAATAAAAAAGTAAAGATTGAAAAACTTTTAAAAGTATTCTACTTTTGAATGCGAATAAAAACCTTTGGATCTTCGCCACATACCGTTTAATTAAAACAAAAATTTGAATCGCCTACCGGCCTATCATTGACGCAAAATAAAATACGTTAAAAGTTATTATTTAATATTAATTCAAAATAAAAAACTATTATTTCGGGTGACTATTTTGTGATTGCATAACTTATTTATTACACAGAGAGAAGAATAATCATCTTCTAGGGGCCCGTAGAACAATTCAACATTGCAAAAACGCCAAAACCTTATTTACCATAAATTTACAGTCGGTAGACAGGACGTCTTCAACAGGTCTCTGCTCAGCATCTCGATTCCCCCCCGAGGGGAGAAGATCCCGCCTCGTAGCGTGTCCGGTCGCTACACCACTCCCTCCTCAGCAATTAGAATTTCCAGTAGGATATTACCAATATCTAGAATAGGTTTTACACTATTTCCAAAACAGTGTTTGTTTAAAACACTTTCGAGATAAGCTGTCAAAGTTGCATAACAATATTTATCTTCATCTTGTTCTTAAATTACAAGTCCCATGAGCACTTTAGAACCTCCCTAACGTATCTGCTGGGTTCAATTCGGTGTGTCTTCCCCATCTTAAAAAAGAAAAAAAAAATTCGCTTTGATGCAACAAGTGTTCTGTATATCATTCTCTTTGAAACAAGGGGCTTTATCCTAGCATCATTTTGAACTTGAGGATATATTAGAAACGAATAAACAATGTTCTTTTAAAGTAAATTTTTGAAATATCCGTACCGTGAACCACCATGTTCACCTTCATTGCCCCAATGAATTTATGATGGTAAAGCAAAAACATAAAGATGCAGTCACATTTTTGGATACTTTTTCATTCTTAAATTAAGTTTTATATAACATCAATATTATTAAAGATGTAGACTCCTAGCGTCAATCATCATCAAAACTATAATATCGCACAATATTCTTAACAAACTAGGCCGGATTCATGATCTAACAGCCTCTGAACATAAATAATATTTTAGTATTAATATCTCTCACGGCACATCTATACGTGTACGCATCAATATTTTTCAACAAAGTGGATAAACCTAATTAAACCGTTTATGCTTTAAGAAAGACATAAACATTTAAAACCCCAATTTTCGAGCAGGTTTTGTAAGCAATATACTATGATTCCGCTTCACGATTGATTAACCAAAAATGCGATAGTATCCCGTAACTTGTAAAGAATTTCTCTACGTGTAAAATTTTCAATAAAATAAATAATTCTTTTATCTTTGTTTAGACAAAATTTTTTGAAAAATACTGAAATTTAATTTCAATAATTTACACCGCTATGGGACGTGGGATAAAAATCATATAAATGACAATATAACAATATTTCAGGGACAGTAATTAAAAAGACATGTTCTTTTTTATAACTAATTTATGAAACTCTCCAAGGCCAAAAATATGCCGTAAAATAATTGTTAATAACGCAATGTAAATGTTACGTAGGAAATAGAGAGTGTTCAAAAAGTGACGCAACCTTATGGAAGAATGTTTCCTACTTCTTTTGCTTTAGGTTTAATAGAAGAAAATGGGTCACACAATGCAGCAGAGAATATTAATTGTCTCCCAATACATAAGAAGTGCCAATTATGCCCAGACCCAGAATGCCTTTACAGAAAATTATGGTTGGATGCACCAAACAAGTCCTACATCAAACGGTTGTACAAGTTCCAAGAGAAAGGTAATGTGGTAGATGCAGCCAAAAGTTGTCGACCGAAAGTGATAACACCAGAAAAGTTGATCGACGTGCAAACTGCACATTCTGTTAGTCCCAAGAAGTCTGTGCGACGCTTATCTCTAGCCGGTCTAGTCTCTCCGTTGGTAGTGTCCACACGGCATTTCGTAAGTGTTTAAAGATGCATCCGTACAGAATTTGTGTTGTTCACGAATTGTTACCTGCAGACACTGGAAAACGTGTAGCTTTCTGTCAGCGGTTCACTCATCTGTAACGTCAGACGGGGAAGAACTCGTCGACTGGTCTTGGTCTGACGAGGCGTGGTTTCACCATAATGGATACGTGAATGTACAGAACGCACGCAATTGGTGTACGGAAAATCCACACTATACATGCAGACCGGCTAGAGTACATGTGGCTTCAATAGAACAATGCTACGGCTCATACAGCCGACAACACTATGACTTACTTGGATCGGTGTTTTCATAGACAAGTGATTTCGAAGGGGTTGTGACTCCCTCGGCCTCCTGATTTATCCCCTCCTGACTTTTTCTTGCGGGGCTACCTCAAGGCTGCCACTTACAAAACTCATCATCACACCATTCCCGAACTGCAGAGAGAAATTGAACGATGTGTCGCTGCAATTCCTCAACAAATGCTAGAAAATGTGTTCGAGAGTATGCAAAATCGTATTCAATTCTGTAAAACCGACGGTAGATCTAGATAGGTTAAACAGGTCGATTGGCGATAATAGGTTCTTACACTATCGTACTGAAAAAGCGATGAAGATTTACACGTAATCCATTAACCTGCGCTACGGTAAAGGTACTGCAATTGTAAAAATACAACGATATCTGTTTTTTCTGAGGTTATACGATTATAAAATCGTTGGTTATCTTATAAATTGGTAAAAGGACTCAATTCGTAATATAGACTACTAATGAGCAAATTACACATAAGACATGATTCACCTCTATTAAAGAAATATGCTTTTGGCTCTCTTTTTGAGGTCAATCCTTACTATAATTAAGTAATTTAATATTTTATTACACGACAAGATGGCGAAACCTTTCTTGATATTGGCCAGCTGATTTATAAATATTTTTATTAATAAATGAACTGCTTCTATTCAGCTATAAAAAAAAAGAAGAAAAATGTGACATTGCCAAATAATAAAACGAGGAATCATTTACTTTAAATTTCATTAAATTTTGTCAATGAATAAAAAAAAATATCGCTAAAAACAGAACCTTTCTATTTTATAACAGATTAACACTTGTACCCCGGCTTTACCCATGCTTTTTAACTGATAAGTACTTTCCCGTAAATGCTCAGTAAATATTTCCGTATAAGAACTGCGCAGAAGCATATAGACTCAAAATTAAGTTATCAACTGCTTTTATTATGCAAATAACACAAGTGATTGCTAAGATAAAATTTCGAAAAATGTTTGCAAAAGGTATTATTCAAAAAGAAAATTACATTGAAACGTATATCCGCATCAAGGTAAAAAAGAAAAGAATATATAGTTCATAAAACAACTAGAGAATATAAATCGAATTGTTTTTATTTATGAATCCAGTTAATGTTTAAATGTAATAACATTATGTGCTAAATAATCGACAAGAATTAGACGAATACACACCTCGTCTGTAAACATAATTTATGTCCTTGTGTTTCTTTACAGGTAGGCTATCTACATTATTTATAGTTTAAAGTGTACCATACGTGCATTAATGGATAAACAGATTACTTATGTGTCTACGTGTTAAAATGGAGTGGGGGAAATAATCTACGAGAAAACATTTCGATGTATACCACGAACGTATTCCTATACCAACAAATTTATATGATCTTAATTTTTATAAACTTAATTTAAAAAAAAATTAAAAAAATAATTTTTAACCTGAAATATAAATAAACTTCTACAATATTTAAAGCTATTCATAGATTGTCTAATTACATTCCACGAAAAATTATAATTTATATTAAAAACATTTAATATTTATATTAAAAACAATAGCAAAAAAGATTATATTTACATATTTTGATAAACATATTTGCGAAAATAAAAATTGTGAAAAAAATACACGTAAATAAATTTTACTGCTTAATCTAACTCTTTTAAACTTATGATATCAGAAATAATGGAAAAATATAATACATATATATTTCTAATTTAATTAAGGAAAAAAATAAATAATTTCCATTCTGCCGCTAAATCCGTTGAGCACATATGTTAGCGATTTAAATACTATTATTTAATTCTAAACTAGTTCTTAAACTGACACAGTCGTATGACAAAATCAATATCAGATGATTAAAATTTACCATAATTTTATAAGCATACAAATGGAAGATAAATTTAAGTACTACTCAACTTATAAATAGCTTTTTAAAACATAAAAAGTAAGTTTAATTATTTCTTAGTTACACGGTTACTTTATGAAGAACTCTTTTTAAATATTAATTAATCATTCCCTTTACTAATTCATATTACACAAAAAAAAACCTTTTAAAGCAGCCTTATTTCTGATCCGATGATCGATTTCCACAATTTTTAACGGGATTATAAACTTTATATCTATATTTAAAAAAAAAACTTTGATAATTTCGTTAAACATGGATATTCAAGTTATTTTGGATTAGATTAAAACAAACTTTCAACTGTTCCTATCGATACGATTCGGAAACGATTCACGAAAACACTCTCTCCATATTGTATCCTGATCATCTACACTTAAATATGAAATTCAACAGGTTTTTGTTTATTTTCAAATTTATTCCCGTATTTTTACAAAAAAACAATTATTTACGCGAGTTTTTACGACCGACTGATTTTTTTTTTAATTTCTGGAATGTCTCCTACAATTTTAATTTAAATAAAATACCAAAATATTAAGTAATCATTTAAATTATATATACATAACAGATGATTCACCGTATTTATAAAAAAATTTAATCAAATTTTCAGCATTTTATAAATTGAAAGTGCTAATCAGGATAAACAGAATTTCTTAACTACATAGATGAACGATAACGATACAAATAAATGGTCAGATGGTTTGACCTTTGTTCAGTTTTTTTATAAAAATATTTTTATTCACCTTTCACCATCAGTGCGTGCTGAATGCGATGAATTTGATTAATCGCCCCCAAAGTTGGAAAATAATATACATAATTTGTATATTTAACGTTAATTAAATGGCAGAAAGGCTCCTGGAATAGACGGAATACCTGTAGAATTACTGCGCAGTGCAGGTGAGGAAGCGATTGATCGATTATACAAACTGGTGTGTAATATTTATGAAAAAGGGGAATTTCCGTCAGACTTCAAAAAAAGTGTTATAGTTATGATACCAAAGAAAGCAGGGGCATAAATGTGAAGAATATAGAACAATTAGTTTAACTAGTCATGCATCAAAAATCTTAACTAGAATTTTAAACAGAAGAATTGAGAGGAGAGTGGAAGAAGTGTTAGGAGAAGACCAATTTGGTTTCAGGAAAAGTATAGGGACAAGGGAAGCAATTTTAGGCCTCAGATTAATAGTAGAAGGAAGATTAAAGAAAAACAAACCAACATACTTGGCGTTTATAGACCTAGAAAAGGCTTTCGATAACTTAGATTGGAATAAAATGTTCAGCATTTAAAAAAAATTAGGGTTCAAATACAGAGATAGAAGAACAATTGCTAACATGTACAGGAACCAAACAGCAACAATAACAATTGAAGAACATAAGAAAGAAGCCCTAATAAGAAAGGGAGTCCGACAACGATGTTCCCTATCTCCGTTACTTTTTAATCTTTACATGGAACCAGCAGTTAATGATGTTAAAGAACAATTTAGATTCGGAGTAACAGTACAAGGTGAAAAGATAAAGATGCTACGATTTGCTGATGATATAGTAATTCTAGCCGAGAGTAAAAAGGATTTAGAAGAAACAATGAACGGCATTGATGAAGTCCTACGCAAGAACTATCGCATGAAAATAAACAAGAACAAAACAGAAGTAATGAATTGTAGTAGAAATAACAAAGATGGACCACTGAATGTGAAAATAGGAGGAGAAAAGATTATGGAGGTAGAAGAATTTTGTTATTTGGGAAGTAAAATTACTAAAGATGGACGAAGCAGGAGCGATATAAAATGCCGAATAGCACAAGCTAAACGAGCCTTCAGTAAGAAATATAATTTGTTTACATCAAAAATTAATTTAAATCTCAGGAAAAGATTTTTGAAAGTGTATGTTTGGAGTGTCGCTTTATATGGAAGTGAAACTTGGACAATCGGAGTATCTGAGAAGAAAAGATTAGAAGCTTTTGAAATGCGGTGCTATAGGAGAATGTTAAAAATCAGATGGGTGGATAAAGTGACAAATGAAGAGGTATTGCGGCAAATAGATGAAGAAAGAAGCATTTGGAAAAATATAGTTAAAAGAAGAGACAGACTTATAGGCCACATACTAAGGCATCCTGGAATAGTCGCTTTAATATTGGAAGGACAGGTAGAAGGGAAAAATTATGTAGGCAGGCCACGTTTGGAGTATGTAAAACAAATTGTTGGGGATGTAGGATGTAGAGGGTATACTGAAATGAAACGACTAGCACTAGATAGGGAATCTTGGAGAGCTGCATCAAACCAGTCAAATGACTGAAGACAAAAAAAAACAAAAAAAAACGTTAATTAGACGAGGTTAGTGAGATATAATCGGCTTAAATTTAAACTTCCTTTTTTTACGAGGGTTTCTCGTAATCTATTTACCTTAGAAACTAGTACGGGGTGATTTTTTTATTTTTATTTCTAGTTATCGTTTAGAAATATCATAGTATAGTAATCGTTTTAGAAACCCCTATAGAGCTTATATGTGTTTGTCGACATATACCGGCGAAGATCCGAATAACCAAATATTTCGGTCTTTCACCGACGTATTTGGTATGTGTCTATAATTTCGGTCTTTCACGGTAACATATATAAATGTCCAAAATATCGGACATACTGTAGACTCATTCAGGGAAGCGTAGAAAATTCCCGAAATTAAGTTTCTTTAAAAATTTCCGTATATATAATGATGCTATGTCACGATACGATGACCAGAACGATGACACATATTGGACAAGGATCCAAAATTTTAATTCGTTATTTCTTAGTAATTTATTTAGTAATTTAAAATATTATTTTCTGGTTTTTTAGCTTTATTTTACTAATAGCGATTTCTCACGTACAGAAACTTTTGGACTATGATGAAGAATTTGTACTCTAACCATATGATAATTACAAATGTATAAGATGCTAAAAAGACCAAATATTATTATTATTGTTTTCTATTTATTAAAAAATCGGTCTTTCTTCGACAACGGAAAGTTTTGTTTCAACTTAACAAGCAAAGATTTTTATTAATAACTCAGTTCTGTATTCGATTTTGGAAGAATATATCAATAAAAATTAAAAATAATAAAAGCAACTGCTGTAATAAATAAAATATATATACATACACTAACCCGCCGGTGGAGACTGGCTTCGCTCACCCAACCGGCTAGTCAGAACCCCTACAGTGTTCGTTACCATCACGGTTGTGAGAATAATACTGATAAATAACAATTAAAGTATTCAAGCTTTATAGAAACCTGAAAAAGAAACTTAAATACTAAAGACAGAACGGTAATAACAATGCTAACTAAAGTAACAGACCTTTGACGAGGAAAACTTCGCAACTTATTTCTGTTGCCATGCTGACCGAAATTAATTTTTAATATTTTCTTCTTAATGAATATTTTTAATTGACAATTTTATACCCGTTGGAGCCAGGACCTCAATCTATGGCTTAAAACCTTTCCTGGGATAACACGAATGTATTCTAAAAATTTGAAAAGGATCGGTCAGTTGGTTCTCGCGTGATGCGAGTACAAACAAACAAGCAAACAGACGAACTTTCGGCTTTATATATAAGGTGTGTGTGTGTGTGTATATATATATATTGGTAGTAGAAAATTCCCTAAATTCTTTTAACGTGAAAATATGATATTAAGTACGCTGAAACAAGATAAACTGCAGATTCCCCTGAAAGATAACAAGAGACGAGAACAAAAATGCTGGACAATACCATTATTTTCCTTCAATTCGGAAACAAATTTATTTATTTATTTTTATACGACGGATTAATGTAAATAAATATGAATTGATTTTTAAATAAATTCCTCGCACTTAACGCTAATTTTCGTGGTTGCTTATTACGGCAAATAAAACTAAAAGAAACCGATTAACTTTAACAGTATTGAACTCAAAAAAATAGATAGAAGAGGATCTTTAGAATAACGTGTTATAAAAAGAAAAAAAAAAGAAAAGAAATAATCACCAGATTTAACAAATATGATGATTCAGTTAAAAAGAATAACACCGTTATGTGAAATATAAAATTTAAACTGCAATATATTGAAATTCATTTCTTATCGTTTGCAACTTCAGTCACTTTTTTCATAAGGTATGGTGATTTGGCTTAATAATTACACAGTAATCAACTAGTTACATTAATTATATGTGCAATAAAATTACAGCCGTTCTCAAAATTTACGTAACGTGGTCAAGAATAATAACGTCACGCTAAGCATACTAGTAAACAAATTTCACTTTGAATCGAATATATTTCAAATCATTAAATTCAGAGGAAGCATTTTCGACCGATGAAATATTACTATATCTGAATACGAAGTAAAATATAAATTTTAATAAATTACATCTAATATCAGAAAAGAATCTGAAAGTACGCACACCCTTCCCGTAACACGCCATCACCACCTAGAGATAATAAATTGTTTAAATTTGTAATAAAAAATCTGTCCATTGTAAATTCACTTTTATACTTAATTTCTGACCCTGAATTTGAAACGAAGTCAACACGGCGTGTTGACTTTAATAACTTTAATGGTGTTTAATGTTGACTTTAATGGTGTTTAACATTAATACCACTTTTATTTATTTCAAAATTATGTAGCTTATCGTCATAAAAAAAAATTAATAGCTAAATTTATTAACCCTTTAAAAATGTAAAATAAACATAACTATTGCGGTTTTCTTTAACTGACGTGTATTGATCGACATTTTTAACTTTTTATCAGCTCTAAACATAATCTTTCATAAAGGATAGTTTAAATGTAAACAGAAAACTATTTCATTTATTTACCCGAGTGTAAGAAAAAATTATCTTTACGAATTCTAATCTGAAATTCACCAATTTTACCGTCATAATGTGTAGAAAGCTTACGTAGCGTTGGTGAAGTGTATTAATTAATGCAGTCAGTTGCACATTCTAAAGAACTATAGAATACATTAGCTGCTGTTACAGAAAGCAGACAAATGAATGTAATATAAAACAGATATATATATATTTTTTCCCCGGAGGTGTTGGCCAGAATTAAGCGACTGATTCAGGGCATAAAAATAAAAAAAAAACTTTCATGTGGACCAATGTTATACCTCTCTTCATTTTCCCTTAAATGCTCTGTCCACTATTTTGCATCTTTTTTTTTCTCAATAAAAATTTAAATCTTAAGAATGGAGCGATATATTTTAATTAAATCTACGTGAAAAAAGCTATAATAAAATATTGTTAGAATGCATAATTTTTACGATCCACTTCAATAATTTAGCTAGATCTAAGCTGTTTATAAACCGATCTGAACGAACAAGGTGTTATTTTGATCACAATAAAATACTTAGCATTCTGTAAAATAAAACGTAATTCGGTAAAACTAGCTGTTACCTGAGTTACTAATAATAAAAAAATTTTAGTAGCCATTCGGAATTTTATAAGGTAAAATTTTCAAACTTTTTTAGTAGAAGATGTTGCCGGTAGCAGAAGGTGTTGCGAATTATATTAAAACATTTCGATCCGTTCTTAAGATATACATTTTTATTGAAAGGGAAAAAACAGAAAATGACGGACAGGGGGAAAATGAAGCGAGATAACATTTGTCCTCATCAACCTTTTCGCCTATTTTGATACCCTGAATCATTCCATTAAGTTTGGCCAAAACCATTTGGGACATCCTGTATATCACGTAATGAAGAAGGAATGTTTATCGAGGTACAAATGAAAAGAAAGAGGAACAACATTTTTGAATGATATGAGAGGAGTATGTAAGAGATCGTAAAGATGAAAAGAAAGGCGCAAAATATTTATGAAGGTACTATTAAAACTTTCACAGCAAAAACTCGAAGATAAAAAATGACAGAAAATAAATAAAATCGACAGTATTAAATAATTAAGAGTGCATTTTGAAGTTCGACTTCAGTAAATCCGAACTTTCGATTAATTCGGACCAAAACGGTCGACTGAAATTTGTAATAATAATAATAATAAGGAAAAATCAACGAAAGAAAAATAAATATAAACCTCGTGTGAGCGAGCGTACCGATTAAATTATTAAAACCTGTTTTTTTAGGGAGCCAGTATGCGTTATCAAATCGTAAGTGGATAATGCATTTTTTCGAAAGCAAGAAAAACTATACCATTTTTTAAACTAAGTTACAAGATTTATTTTAAATTTCTATCAAAATGTTTACTTCTACTACACGATCCGCAAGGTATCAAAATATGAAAAGTTTTACCGATTTTTTTCCAGAAAAAGTCCGCTTGGTTTTAATAAGGTAACTTTCGTATCGAAATGACATTTTTAAAAACTGAAAAGCATTTTTGACGAAACCGATTAAAAATTATCATTTTTTAAATTAAAAAACAGATATCCGAATTATTAAAACATCTTTCAAATACGAGAGCTTATCCAGAAAGTAAGTTCCGAAGGCCTGTTAAAAATGCCCTTTGAGGCACAAATCTTCATCTATTTTTCTGCATAATTTCTGCCATTCTGGAGGTGCTTATCACAGTAGAGCGATCGGAAATTATAGCCCTTCGTCTCAGAACAATGCCGTTTGCAACGTAAGACAAGTACGCTCCTTTGTCCTGGTCGTCATCGCGGAACTGTCGGGCCACAAGGAAGGTTTTAAGACACGGTAATAGATTACGGTCGCTTGGTGCGAGATTCAACTTTACGGGAGTTGATCGATTTGTATCTAGCCAAAGGTCGCGAGGAGATATGCGTTGCGGCGGCAGCGTGTGGACGTCAACACGTGTATCAACACAACGGCCGGGGTAAGCGAGTCAAGTCGTTCTGGACGACACAGGACGCAATTTTTTCAACGTTTCACAGCATACATTATTATCGATTGTGCAACCTTGAGGCAAGAAATCGAAAAGCAAAACTCATTTTTTTGTCCAAAACCGCTGTACATATATGATCTTCCGAGTGAAAAATATCGGCCTTCATTAAAAAATTGTTCCCGTCAACGAACTATGGGATCAGTCACTGCATTTTATCCACAAACGTCGTAAATATGATGGTGAATTTTAACCGGTTTTAATTTTCCTTGAATTCGAGAATCGGATCGCAGACCGAATTTCAAACGCGGGGATGTCTCGATTTCCTTAAAAATTATAAAGGGATACTAAGAAGCGTACAAACTTGATAAATGAATAAGAATGGCGTCCATTTCTCCCTAAAATATAGGTGAATCAGCACCCATCCTTAGAATCGCGATCATAGCGCTACAGCGGCAATATTTGGAAAATTAGCTTACTTTCAGGATATACCTCGTAGTTTTTAAAATACTGCTGTATATTTAGGCAAAAATAATCGTAAATTGTTGGCGATACCTCGTTTTACATTTAAATATAAATTGTATATTTATTTATTTTTCAATTTTACATATAACCTATTAAATCAACCTATTCAACAAAAAAAAAAAATCGAATTTTGTGATCCAAAGATTTTCCTTGAAAATACTACTGTTCTTTTTAATCATTTACATAATCAACGCGTCTAAAATTTGGAAAAATAATAATTCCTGGTTAATTCTTTCACCGATCCCGACAGACCGTTACACCCAGATTCAAATAAATTAAATAAATAAATCTTTTTTTGTCATGCTTACTCAAATAGTAAGAAAAAATTTATTCCATTTTTATTCTCGTTAATATTTTAATATGAAACATATTTTATATTTAACAATTTATATTTAACTGCTGTTTTTATTGTGTTTTTTTTTTAGAATTACGGTTTAATTATAGAAAACATTTCATATTATGACCCCATTGTTCGATGAAATAATCGATTGCAACCGTTAAAGTATGAAATAATTTCTTTGTTTTCTTCCTATTGTGTTTTAATAGACGCCACTATGTCTATCTTCAACAGTCGAATACCGTGCGAAAGATTCCTTTGTATTGTATTTGCTGTTCGGAACAGAGAGACAGGATAATGCAAAACACTGATCTAATTAATTACACAAACATTTCATTAAAATCTGTTTATACATATTTCAATTATAACTTGAAACATATATGCAGACAAAGGAACGCATTTAATCGTAGTTAATTAAATTTAAACTAGCGCATATCTAAATTTATTTTTATAAATTAAGGGGTTTCGAAAGTTATTTACAAAAAAACAAATTAATTTTTCATCTGCAATAAGTAAATCCGTTCGACTCATTTACATACTGCGAAGTGCAAATGGGCTACTAAACGTCGGTTTCTCTGAGAATAATATCGTTCGTTATACAACTCTTTCTTTCTTTTTCCTGTTTAGCCTCCGGTAACTACCGTTTAGATAATTCTTCAGAGGATGAATGAGGATGATATGTATGAGTGTAAATGAAGTGTAGTCTTGTACATTCTCAGTTCGACCATTCCTGAGATGTGTGGTTAATTGAAACCCTCGTTATACAACTCTACTGAAACTAAACTCTACGAAACTGAAAAACTAAACTGAGACGAAACTCTACGTCTCTAAATCGCTTGCATTTTAAGGGTCGATACGCAACGGTATAGATATAGGAAAGGTACTTATCGGTTATACGGGACCCCTGCCGAAATCTAATTGTTTTTTGCGTACGCAACTCGACACGATAAAGCTTAATATACGTTTAACTTATTGTACATCGTTTTTACTTTTAACGTTATTCAGACGAAATTAGCAAGCGAAGCGAGCGTAGGCTATGTTTAATTAGATTATGCCGATTCCGTGTAATGGCGAATCGCGATCGTACATCAACATAACCTAACCAAGCATAACCTACGCTCGCTAAACTCGTCTAATAAACGTTAAATATACAAATTATATATATTTTAGGTAATCTAAATTCATATCATAAACAATAAATTAATAGATATATGATGCAAATTTACTAGAATAAGTAAAACGCAAAAAACAATTGGATTTCAGTACGATTTCAATAAGTACCACAGGAAATAACAAATAAATTGAAATAAAAAGATTAAAATCAAAAAACAATGCAGAATAGAAAAGTATATAAAAAATAATAAACTTTATTATCCTAATGTTATGCCGGTAAGTCCACTCATTTTTTATAAGCAGGACAGTCGGACAATTAAGCGGCTAGGACTTGTATAAGACTCCCGTAACAACCGGTCTTGTATGCGACTAGTAAAAGTAATAATGGTGTACCATCGTTAAGTGGATATTATAAAAAATATATGAGGCCATTTTATGCAATAAGCTGTTTCTGGTATTATTTGGTTCATTCCATTTATGTTTTGAACCGATGCTCTCTTCGGTTAACAGCGAAAAATATCCTAGAGTTCCCTGAAAATTATTAGCGGCGCACATCTTAATATTAATAAATTATACATAGTCTTTCATTTTTAGCGCAAAAAGTAAAATTGCTATTTTTTTTTTTAATATCAACCAAAAGGTTTTGAAGCTTTAACATATAACATTATGTTCGAAAAATAATATCAATCATTTGGCCTTCACGGCTTAACTAGACAGAGACTATGACTTAAATAGTCATAAGATGGCTATTTAAGTCATTTTTTGGCTTAATATAACCCCAAGGAAAAAATCTAAAGGAGTCACCACACGATCTTGGTAAGTAATTGACATTACCATTCCGTGAAATTATCCAGTAACCAAACTTTTTACGGGATAACTGAACTGTTTCACCAGCTGTATTGCATATGCCACCATCCTGTTGAAACCATCTCTCACTCAAATCAAAATTTTCCCAATTTGCAAACACAAAATCAAGAATCACAGCTTGATAGCGTTCACCATTTACTGTAATAACATCTCCTTGCTCATTTTCGAAAAAAAAACTGGTCCGAAGATACCACCAGCCAATAGCCCGTAATCCACACCAAACAGTGATTTTTTCGGATGTAATGGTGGTCGCTGTTGAGTCATTTCTGGATTGGAATCATCCCAAATGCGGTAATTTTGCTTATTTACAAAGTCATCAAACCAAAAATGAGCCTTATCTGAAAGGATGATTTTTTATGAAAATTTGGATCCACTTCGAACCGCTCTAGAGCCCAGAGAGGAAACAGTCCTAGAGCAAACCGGTTTGCTGATTTCTAAAACCACGGGATTATTCCCGTAGATCTTGGGTATGCACTAAAATCTTGATGCAAAATTCGCCACGTTGTTGAAGAAGACAACACTGAGAAATCGATAAATTTCGATTTTCAAGAACACTTGCACTTATAGCAGCAATATTCTCTTGATTCCTCGTATTTCTTTTCTGAATTCGTGTTTCAACATCACGTAGAAAAATTCTCTTCGAATTTTTTAATTAAACGATTTATTGTGCTTTTGTCTGGTCAATTAATAAATATCGCGAATCGCACGAAACATAGCTGTAACCGAATATCTATTATTTCGATAATAAACCTTTATGATTTGTAAACGTTGTTAAGGCATCTAGCATTTCACGACGATTTTTAATAAATAAACTATTGAAAACAAATGAAGCTTGAAAAATTACAACAGAAAGAAATCAATGTCGCCACCACAATCTGTCAAAACTTTGCGCTCAATCTAAAAGATCCTTTACAATATTAGTTTGTTAATAGGTTGCTTACTTTTATTTTTCTTATCCTTTACGATTCGTGGACGTATAGGAAAATAAACTACGCACATAACAGTCTAACGGTCACAGTAGGAATAGTTTTTACTAACCAAACCTTGGACTGTTACGGTTTGTTTATATCGATTCCAAACGTTAAGTGAAACGGATTATACACATCCTTACAGTAATTTCCATATCGATACGGAAAAAAGAAATTAACTTGTATCGAACTTAATAAATAAAAGATTTAAAAAAAAATATATTTGTATAGAATTTAAAGCGTTAAAGGAAATAGGAAAATAATCTGTATATCGTCGTTGTCGGTTCGTAAAGAGCGAGCGATAAGAAATCCATAGATTATATTCTGAGACTTTTAGACAAGTTTTTTTTTTTTTTTAAATAAGAAATTCTAACCAAAATTCAACGAATTTATTAAGTGAAAGTATGTAACAAATCGTCTGAAGGTTCTTAAGCTACAAGGTAAAAAATATACAACCCATATACAATTAAATAAATTTATATAATCTTCACGAATTAAATATGCAACAGCAATGAATCATCCGGATGTAAGAAACCTATACGTTATGCGTTTGTTTAGTTGTCAATCGATAAAGTATTGTTATATATTTAATGGCTTAAAGTAATTTCCTCTTCAACACCTGTTGATATCGTGTATATAATTGGAGGACGTCTATTTTTTTAAATTAACACGATGTAAAGCTTTAACCCCTAAGAAAAAAAACGTATGAGAGAAATCTTACAATTTCACAATGCAGAACGGCAAAAATATCAAGTGAAAAATAATATCTACAGGTATAGTTTTAAGGAACTGGTTTTTAAGAAAGAAGCGTTAAGAGTAAATGATGAATGCAACAACTGCAGACATGCTTCTGCGTGTTATAACTACGAGTCATGGAGTTGCGAAATAACGTATACCTTCCACAATAGAGAGACGGGAGCTTGCCAGCATTGCTACTGCATTCTTACATAAATAAACGAGAAATTTTACTGTAGTATAAAACACACACACACACACACACACACACACACACATATATATATATATATATATATATATACAGACATATAAAACATAACGATTATAATTATGCCCATAATTATAATATAAACAACTTCCCGTTCATCATAACATACATATACATGTTAATAATTGAAGATACATAAAAAAAATCGTTTGTAACAATAATAAAATAACTGCATTAAATTATCGTTCTTTAAAAAATAAATAAAAAAATACAAATTTCATACTATGAAAAAATTAATAAATGAAGCAGATTTTGTATTGTTAAACGACTAAGTAAGTGTACATGTGTGTTTTGTAAGTTATTATTTTTAATTTTAGCGGAACTGTCACCCATCTAATTCTGTTACTGTACACACTCACCCGTAGGCCTCCTACTAGTATAAGGTATCGCAAAAGAACATATTTTAGTCATATATAATGGCATTAAATAATAATAAAAAAATAAAAAAAAAAAAAAAAAATACTTAAAATACAATATACGTAAACAATTAAAATACAAAGATTAAACGAATAAAATTAAAAATATATAATAAATTTAAAAATAGCAATATAAAAATTACAAAAAGATCACGCGTGAAAAAATTCGATTATATAAACACGTATAAAAAATATTAAAAAGAGCAATGCTTTTAATATAAAATTTACTGCTCATTAAATATGAATTACAATGAATAAAGAATTCGCTTTATATATACATGATTATTATCTAAAACAAATAAAGAAACAAACAGCCGCATTAAAAAAAAAATAACTGAAACGAGATAAAATTAATGCCCGCACAACGTAAATTTGTAAATATCAAAATAATAATTACGGAGTCGAGATTTCTACCATTTAACATATATATAAATATACATATTATTATTATATTACTTTTTAAGTAAGTTTAAAATTATTATAACTTTTTTATTTTACTTATGAAAGAATTTTGTTTAAAAAGATAACGAAACGGTTTCAGAATAGACTAAAGAATGAAAAATATACTCTTACATAAAGTGAGGAGCGGTATACAATGAATAAATTTAGGTCATTGCCGTAGGAAGGACAGTGAAAAAAAAAGTTAAGTGCAAAATAAACTGTAGTGTGTATGAAGTCGTTTATCTGCATGTAAGAATATAACACATAAATAAATCAACATATTCGTACCTAATAAATAATGTCTGATCCATTTTTTCTTGGGAGGCGAAGGATTCCAAATACCGGAGCCTAACATTAATACACCCATTTTTTTAAACGACCAAAAAAAGAAAAATATTCTTTTAGACCGGTATACGACAATACTAAACTGTTAACTACCGTGCAATACATGAAGAGCTTAACGATAACGCACCGAACTACGAGACAGTACAACGCAAACGGCCAACAGGCGATGATAGAATACAGACACCAGAATGAATACGGTAGAGGAGGTATAGTAGGGGGATTACTACGTTGCCAAGTCTTCCCCCACTCTAGTCACGAGTACAGCTACTGAGAGTAAACTACTATACTATCTGTAAACCTAACCGAATACAAGCGTATTTATACAACCCATCAAAGGGAAAACCATGCGCATGCGCAAATACATACAAATATACACCCTCGCACAGAAAAAAATCAAAATTTAGTCGAACAATTTTATAAATAACTACTTAAGTACATACTAACGCTACTGTTTCTTTCCTTAACGATTAACAGGAACAACCGTCACAAATTACAATTTAAATCCGACTTTTAACATGTCATATGTACACCTTCATTCGACTTCATTTTAATTAATACGTAACTATTTTTTTGCGGAATTGACAGTCGGAGGAACGGATTGAAATTTCAATCAAAAGAATACAACGATGACTAAGAAATGTGTACAACAATCAAATTTTAAGTTTTTTAATAAAGATGTTTTATTTAAAAGGAAATCAGTGCGTGAGCGATAAGGTATGAAAAACTGACCGCTCTCTCATCACTACTACGTATAAAGGTCATGCAATTAGAGTCGTAATTTAAATGGCATTGAAACATCACAAAACGGTTTACATCATAAAATGACAGTTTCCTTCCGAGTAATCATTTATTATTAAATAAAATCCGATTAGTTTTTACACAGTATAACAATTTTTGTTAGTTTTTCAGTATTTTAAATTTCTTGAGGCAGACCACTGTAAACGTACAAATGGTAATAGTGATAATAGAGACTTCTAATAAAAATTCAGATGGTATCACGGGATTTTTGTTTTATTTCTATCACAGAGGGCCTGTATGTGTGTGTGTGTGTAAGGAGGTGAGGTTACTAAGTACATGTTGATTATCTGGACGAAATTTGAACAGGTGTAAGTAAATAAATAAAGTAAGAATTTTTCCCTCCTTGGAATAGGGTTTACAAAATTACGATTTACACCTGGTTTACCACTGATCACACATTACTACAATTTTAATTACACTATTATCTTAAACAGAATTTCCCCCAAAAACTGCAACGTATCTGCGAAATGTGTGAAAGTAAGCGAAATAAATTTTCCTCTAGTGGTAAAAAAGCAACACGCAATATATATGATCCAAATCGTGTTAATTTGATAAAATCCTGACATCGTGTTAAGGAGGAAGTTCTATATTAGGGTAAGATCGACCTAACTCTCGACAGGTAACGCGCAATAATTATTTGTTTATTTATTTGTATCGGTAACAAGCTAACGCTGGATTAAGCGATCCTCATTTTTTTTGTTACGGTGGAATGAGTGGTGTAGCTTATGAAAAATACCAAGCCTGGTCGGGATTCAACCCTAGAAACTTTCCGGACGAAAAGAAAATATGCTACTACTTCGTCCAGTAGTAGTCGGGTGTGTAAAAACAATAAAAAACCTATGTAATTATTATTATCAATAAAATGAAAGGATTTGCCAGTTATTTTTCGCAATTTACTTTTCTTAGTTACGACTACTGCTTATAGATAATAGGAAAAGATTTTAATTTTTTAATAACAATTTTTATTTTAAAAAAACAGTACGGTCGAAAATTTCTCATTCTTACACTTAATGTGTGCGCGCGCGAATCCAACTGAGTGTAGCAATTTTTTTGGACTAATTTAAAAAAATGACTTTTATGGTAAAAAGAAACGTGACATTACATCCATCTATAAACCTCCTTACAAATATTTTAAAAATTATACCCAATAACAACTCGTCAATAATTTTGTTTATAGTTGTATCTGCACGTGACTGAAATTTTTATAAACATTTAATTATTGTACAGAAAAATAAATATATAAATAATGTTATAATAATCTTACTGACCTTTGTTGAGAAATTAAGTTTGGTTTTTAAAATCTTAATTCTGGAAAAGGCAGTTTAAATGCCTGGAGTGATCCACTAACTTTCATGTTTTTAAATATCACTGCGAATACTACCTTTTAATTATTGAATCAGGATCAAAGGAGAGAAGAAGACTGCAAACTCTGGAAATGTGGTGTTATAGGAGGTTATTGAAAGCGAGATGGATCGCTAAGGTCAGTAATGAAGAGATCTTGGAGAAAACTGGAAAAGAAAGAAGTTTTTTGGCAAAGGAGTTTTTGTAAAGAGAATAAGAATGAACTTATTGGCCACATTGTGCGTCACGAAAGCTTATTAAAGACAATAATATAAAGTGTTCAAAAAGTGATGTAAATTTATAGAAGAATGTTTCCTTGTTTTGTTTCTGGTTTAATTGAGGGAAAAATGGGTTACACAATGCAGCAGAGAATATTAATTATCTCCCAATACTTTATATGTGCCAGTTATACCAGGTCCCAGAATGCCTTCAAAGTAATTTAAGGTGTGGATCACCAAACAAGTTACCTTCAAGCGGCTGTACAATAATTTCCAAGAGACAGGGAATGTGGCAGATGCAACCAAACCCGATCGATCGAAAGTAACACCAGAAAAGTTGGTGCAAGCTGCATATTCTGTTAGTCCCTAGAAATCTGTGAGACACCTACCTTTCTTTTTCCTGTTTAGCCTCCGGTTAATTCTTCAGAGGATGAATGAGGATGATATGTATGAGTGTAAATGAAGTGTAGTCTTGTACATTCTCAGTTCGACCGTTCCTGAGATGTGTGGTTAATTGAAACCCAACCGCCAAAGAACACCGGTATCCACGATCTAGTATTCAAATCCGTGTAAAAATAACTGGCTTTACTAGGACTTGAACGCAGTAACTCTCGACTTCCAAATCAGCTGATTTGGGAAGCCGCGTTAACCACTAGACCAACCCGGTGGGTTTGTGCGACGCCTACCTAGCCGGTCTGATCTCTCCGTCGGTAGTGTCCACAATGCAATTCGCAATTGTTTAAAGATGCATCCGTACAGAATTCGTGTTGTTACCTGCAGACACTAGAGTACGTGTAGCTTTATGTCAGCGGTTCATGTCATCTGTAACACCAGACGGGGAAGAATTCGATTCGGTCTGACGAAACACGGTTCCACCTTCATGGGTACGTAAATGCACAAAATTCACGCATTCGGTGTACGGAAAATCCACATCAGCTTCACGGAAAAAAGTGGGTGTTTGGTGTGCGATGTCACGTAGGCGAATCTTCATGACATTCTTTCACGGCAGTGAACAGCTAGTGCTACATACAAACGGTATAACAATTGGTAAACACTACAAACCGGCTAGACTACATGTGATTTCAACAGGACAATGGTACGGCTCATACAACCAACAACACTATGACTTTCTTGGATCGGTGTTTTCATGGACATGTGATTTCGAAGGGGTTGTGGCCCCCTCGGTCTGCTGATTTATCCCCTCCAGACTTTTTCTTGTGGGAATACCTTAAGGATATTGCTTACAAATCTGATCCACACACCACTCCCCGAATTGCACGGTGTCGGTGCAATTCCTCAACAAAGCATGCAATGTCGTATTCAATTATGTGAATCGCATAACGGAGGCCACTTTCAACAACTATTGTAACTTACTCGTTTTCCTATAAGGTTGCATTAGTTTTTGAATACCTGTAGAAAGTTACATAGAAGGGAAATGAGGAAGAGGAAAACCAAAACTTCATTATATAGAACAAATTGCTGATGATGTGGGATGTAATTTCATCTCCTATGAGGAGATGAAACGGAGAACGCAGAGTAGAAAAGAATGCAGGACTACTACAAAAGATTTTGACTACTACTGAAAGAGTAGACTACTACTCAGTAGACTACTACTGAAGATTTTTAACCAAAGAAGAATTTTAGAAAAATTACTTCCCGATAATGTAAAAATAATAATTTTATCGAAGTCAAAAAAGAAGCTGTTTTTCAATTATTTAATTTTAACTTTTAGAATAGTAGTGTGGACATTGTTTTTACTCTCGGTTTACAAATTCTTTTACTTTAGTTTTGCGTTTCATAAGAAATTAAATGAATTTTGTCAATTATCCTTACTTGTTTGTCTCTTATTCTGTTTTACAGTTTATTGTCGCATCACCAGAGTATTTAAAAAGTTTCAACAAAATACTATGAAAAATAAAATTTTACTTTATCGTTGATGATATTACAGTAAAAAATTCGTAATATAAAAACCATAGCCGATAAATTCGTAACAATCTCTGTATAAGTAAATATTTTATGATATTTTGAAGCGGTCTGGTTACGACTGGTGAAAAAACTACTTTTTCTTTACTTACTGAGGTTGCATTTATGTAAAATATTTATTTATAGGGACTAAAATAAAAACAAAACAAAAATTGAAACAAATTTTATAAAATTATAAGTTAGCTTCGTTTTCTCTTAACGTAACAATATATTTGAACGTATATATTGACACACATTTTATAATGATTTCTGTAAAAAAAAATTGGTTGGCTCAATTGTATCCGTATAGTATTTCATTTTTTAGCTTGTAGAGAAAGCATATCTGGCGGTCCCGCTTTAAGTTTTCTTCATTTAATCGAAGTGGAAGATTATTTTAATGAATGAACGAAAGATTATATTTTCTCTAAAGACGATTTGAAAATATTTTATTTTTCACATAATCATATTATCGTTTAATGATAAGATAATTATACTAAAATAATCTGGTCTTTTTCTTGCGAAAAGAACAATTGTAGTTTTATTCTTTAATAAAAATAAAACTACAAAATAAAATAAATTTTAAAAAAATAAAAAAGCCGTCCTTTAAAAACCCTTACAAGTAAAAAACAATAACTTTTACAATTCTTTAAATATTTATTTTTTTAAGCCGGGACTCAATTCAATTAATAGTTAAAAAGTTGTTATTTGGTTTTTAATTTGGTAAGGACTTCAAAAAGTCTAAATTTAAGGAAATGGAAAAACATTTCCTTAGTTTTCAATGCTGTTTTTCTGTATTCTATTTATTTATTTGTTTTTTATAGTTCGTCGATTCAGTGATAAAGAATTAACGCTTTAAAAACCTTCTACGGAAAACACTTTGTAAATCTCTACCCGCTTACGGTAACCCCTTTTTTTACAATCTACTCGCTCGCTGGTGATCGATTTTAACCAAGGTTTTAATGTAAATTAAAAAAAAATACTACCCTTTGTGACATTTAGGAATCATTCTGAAATTCACAGCAACTCTAACAGAAATAGTTTATCGTGATGTAACTGGTGCGGATGAATTTTAGCAAAAATATATTTACACATCTATTTTTCCATTATAAAATAAGATCAACTTTATCGGATATTCAACTCGATTCTAGGTCGGACATTTTTTACAACTGTCAGTTAAGAGAAATGTCCGGATAGGACTACAGACAGAATCATTCCGTCGGACCTTATAAATGTCAAGGACGTAGTAACTCAGCAGCCCGTATTTCATATTATTAACTCACGGGCGTGTTGAAAAAATTTATATAAAATCATGGGTATGGAACACAAGAGCGATCTATCCAAAGAAAGATTCCGAAACGAGACGGTTCCGTATAAGAATACTTCAGCTCCACTCCAGACAGCGGCCTCCCGTAAATGCGCGTGGGTATCTTTAAATATGATGAGAGCAAAACATCTTCGCTGAACGACGATTTTGCGTAGACCATCGTAAACAGTTGCTGTGATAAATCGCTTTCCACGTACCGAACGACTACCCGAAGTACGGATCAACCTTCCTTAAGAACCGTCTTCAATCTTCAGAATCATAAGACGTGTGAAAGCGTCAAATCCGATTATACAAACAACAGATCCAGCCTTCCACTGGAGGGGGATCGAATAAGTTACTCAAAACGAAAATACCCTCAACAAATTAAATACTTTCCTTTTACGAATTAGTATATTCATTAGACCAAAGTCAATATTTATTTAATTTTAGGCATCTATCTTTAACTGATAATGCAATTTTTAATTCCATTCCATTCTGTACTAACCTTTTAACAAAATCATAATTCGAACATTGTACATCCCCAATCGTGTTTCTGTCCTCCTTTACACAGGTTTTCATCCTCTACATTTCCTTTTACAACGAAATTAATTAATTATGATCGTCTAAAATATATATGATCTACCAATTTTGAACTTTTAACTAACTTGACCACATTCATCTCTTTTCTCTAATTTTTCGTAACAATAATTCACTTCGTATTCTACCGACGGACCTACTAATTTTCAACATTATTAAATAGAAACAATCGTTTTAAATTTGTAGGATTTATACGGTTTGCCTTTGACCATTTTTCTGCGCCATAAAGAGAAAAAACACAAACCTCTAAACAAATATATTAAATAATTTTTTCTAACCCCAGAATTTATTTTTGACACCTGTAAAATTCTTTTCTGGAAGAAATCTCTCCTGGCTTATATCCTTCTCTTTTCCACGACTAATTACTTAACAAACCAAATAATACAATTACGTAAATTTAAATAAACTTTATTTCAATCGATTCTTTTTAACACCTAAAATGATACAAATTCAATTTCTGATTTTTCGGGATCGGCCATCCGTTTTTAAAACTTCTTTCAAATATGATTTTTCTTTTACTTGAACGTTTTTCAGACTTAAGTACCCTCTATTTCCCGATTGCATTCTTAAAAATTAAGGCAATGTGTATTTCGTAAATTAGATTTTCAAAGGAGAAGGCTATCATTTATTAGTCTTTTCGTACACCCGTAGTCTAATTCAATTATATAAAAAAATAAAAATAAATAAAATACACGGATTTATGTCACCGTCATTGATAATACAATTTGATGAAAAGAAAGTAAAATCATACTAAGTGAAAATATTTATTTTCGCAAATAATAATAATAACAAAATAACAGCTTTAGTATCAGTACGGTAGCTTGCATACAACTGATTGCTCCTTCACAGGTAAAGAGTTTGGGTGTTATTATTGTTCAAATACATTTTTAAAGTTAAAAAAAAGAATAATTCCAAAAAAACAAAAAAAAATAACCAAAGACTATATATGTATACATATAAACACATACACTACATAAAATAAAAAAATAAAACCATTACGGTTACAATACTATAAAGAAGTGTACGTTAACGGGTGTACCTATTTACAACAAATGACTAAAAGTAAATAGCAATAAATGTGTATGCTACAAAAACAGATTTCTTTTGTAATAGGACGACTGACACAGATTAGATTATGTTTGCGAACGGCAGGTTCTTACACCACCATTGTAGCCAATCGTTCATTTCCTATCCTATGCCTGCTGTCTGGCCCTAAAAATAAATAACAATAAATATGAATGAAAAAAGAACAATTGTTTAATGTTATAACGATTAAGAGACAATATCATGCGTTCTGCTACGGGAAGGACTTTTACACCAAGGTTTTCCATGGTAGTGGAATTTTCTGTCCCATCGGCTAACTTCCACCACATCACCATCTCAAAAGCTTCAATTTTGTCCTTCTCTTTCTTTTCTGACTTCAATATTTAACGCCCCGTTTAACAGATATTTGATATTAATTTTTAAAAAGTAGCCTATTGTAGGTACCGCAAGAAAGCATCTGACAGCAAAGTTGCTGTACTTTCTCGTCGTTTAAATAAGATTAAAAATGTATCCCTTTCCATTTTTGATAAGGAGAAAATTGTTATCACACTCGAGAACTAATAATTTTTTATTCTCTTATATTTTTAACTAAAGAAAAATAATAAATAAAGAATGTATTATAATGATAGATTACGCAGTAAACCAGTAAAACGTTACACAAACAACTGAATATCCTTAATTAAATCCTAGGCAAAGGTTCTCAAATAGATTTATAAAACATAACAGAAAGATATTAAAGGACGATATTAAAACTCGTAATAAAACAATATTTTAAAAAACCACTTAAACTGCTCGCTCGGCCTGGCCGCCAAGCCTTTTTTTTAGAGAATAATATTCACTTTAAGGAAAATAAACGTAGCAATTTCTATAACGGATGATGGCTCATGTTATTGCATTTTTTTTGAGCTTAATTTTTATCTTACACAACCGACTTACGGTTGTATAATTCTCTCCTCTACAATATAACAAGGAGCGTGTTTTACGGCACGGTGGCCAGTCCAAGTCAAGGGTTTAAGAGGTAAACTCTTATTGGAGCTATTTTCTGCTTTCTATTTTCGAGTACTTTTACACTGACCTATTTTTTCTAAAACGACACTACACGGTAGTTTAGTTAAAAGTTTTTTTCTTTTTATTTTACAAGAACAGGAAGAAATACTATTTAAAAAAAATAAATAAATAAACAAATAGATTTTCAAAAATCCAACCTGTTGTTTCGGAGAAAACATCCCTTCAATTCCAGATTTCCTAGTTTTATTAGAATTAAAATTCCTAATACAAAAGTAACCTATCGATATCATATTTCAGTATAAATTTTTCCTGCGGGATAAAGTGAAACTAGAAGCTAACGTGCTAGCGCGCACACAAACATAATAAAACGGTAAATTAAATATAAAAAGTACCCCATTCCACGAGGCAATATCAATATTCCACGACTTCGTAGAGAAAAAAATGGATTAATATATAAAAAATAGCACACCCCCCCCCCCGTAATTTGTTTCGGCCACCAATAAACAAATATTCTCTCAATTCTTAATAAAAAGTAAGTTATATTTATCCAGAACAATATGTTTCAACGATATTAAATGAGAATTAATTTATTCGTAAGAAGGTGAATTCATTTACGGAAATTATAAAGATAATACGAAGGGGAAAGGAATTTCTTTAAATAAACAGGCTAAATTTTACTAGTTACAGTGGGATGGCATATCCTATCGTACAGCGTCTAGCGATGCGTTACGTGTATTGTCACGACATGTCTCGATGATCTGAAGGCGTTTTTACGTAAGCGTATTTACAAATAAAAATTACTGTAAAGGTACGATGCAGCAGAAGAGTATAGGTATGAGCCGACCATGGGAAATTCAGTCATCGATTAGAGAAAATAAAGAGTTGATACTTTATGTGCAATATGTGAGCTGAAAGTTTGGCCCTCGCCAACCGTTGTGCCTAGTGTACTAGTTATTATACTTCTAGTCGTTCTGTTTGCAGAATGTGTTTGCATTTTATATATAAATGTGTCATTTTATTAGTAATCGGATGACGTCAACTGGTTAGATAGTACAACAAACCCCGCTAGTCCGTCCCGCCTAAGCCAGCCGACAGTTCGGTTGACAGACAGAGGCTAAGTTTAGGATTACTAAGTTTTTTAATTTTTTTAAAAAACTTTTTTGTTTTTTTTTAAACGGAAATTTTGGATTCACATCGAGGATGGATATACAAATAAGTGTTTAAAATTTTGTGAAAATTAGACAACGGACAACTGAGTTATTTCTGTTTTTTATAGTGGACATTTCGTTCAAGTTAATACAGGAGAGTGAATCACTGTATTCAACGTAAATAAGGACTTGGAAAATTTTTACTAATAACAGTAGCTATACTGAATTTTTTCAGTGTTTACAGACTTTTATAGGGGTAACTTTAAACGTTCATATCTTGTTACCCGTTGGTCGTAGACCAAAACTGTTCAGGATCTATACGAATTGGGTCATTTCCTATCGATTGAACCCCCTTATTTTTTTTATTTTGGGGGACCGTTTCGTCCCCCTTCATTTTTGACCGCCCCGTTGGTCCTGGATCAAAACCGTTCAGGATCTATCCGAATTGGGTCATTCCCGATTGATTGACCCCCCCTAATTTCTTTCGATTTTGGGGGAACATTGACCCCCCTTATTTTTGGCTACCCCACTTGTGGGGTATCAAATTAAAGGGAATTACTTGGAGAACACAACTGCTACATAGTTGTTGAGTTTATTTATCATCCATGGCGGATAAAGCAGAACAAAGTTATGCTAGTGGACAGGGATCCTCAGGCCTTCCGCCGCTGAAACCGACTGATCCCAAGGGCAAAAAACGAATTAGACAATCCTCCTCTGAAGAAGAGGTCTATACTGGTGGCTTAAAGGAGGTTACTCTTCGACTAGGACAAGCGATGATGCGTTACAAACAACATCTGGGGAAAACATGTTAAATTATATGTATGACCGTAGTAAAGAATTAAGAGAAATATACACTGCTTTAAAACATCTGCAGGAGACTACGACTACTCCAGAGACCAGTTGGCAATATACACAGACTGATATGCCCCCTGGTGCAGATCAGGAAGACATATTAAGTCTTGAACTAACCGATGAGGAACTTCTGGATATGACCGCTAACAGATGGTCTGCCTGGACAATGTCTAAAGCCAAATTAAAAACCTTGCCTACAGAGGGCGTTACAGATACCTGTCAATTTATTGATATCATTAAGTCCAAAAGGGCAATGGCAGAGGGCAAGAAGCCTGGAATGATAGCTGTAGACACTTCTGTCATTATGGATGACGAATACGACACTCAGACCAATAAGTATACTGTTTTTTACGACTCGACAGAGGGCGACAGGGCTGCTGCTGGGTGTATACTAGGCGCGGTCAAGAAGATCTTACTAAGGGCCCCTAATGCGGCGTTCGTTCTGCCAAGTGGTCCTATTGGTGTCATGATTAAGAAGATCTGTTCAGGACTAGTGAGACGCCTGCATTGATGGTAGCGCCGAAAAAGACTGAAGAGAGTAGGACGCATTCTAGATCCGCTTCTGCTCGGCGATCAACACCTCCTGTGGAGTGCAGCAAAGTGGTGGTTGTCCGGTTACAGGGCAAGTCGTATGCTGATCTACTCTGGACTGTAAAGGATAAGATCTTTAAAGACGAGGCAGGGGAAATCCTGTCCCTTCGCAAGGGTAGAAATGAAGACTTGGAAGTCAGAATTAAAGATGCTAAAGATGCGGCTCAGTTTACCGCAACATTGAGAGACAGGGCTTCTGACCTTCAAGTGGATTTTCGTACTAAGGGCGACCGACGCGCAGTGGTACACGTTAAAAACATGGAAGAGAGTACCACAGCGCAAAAATTAAGCGAGGCTATTACGGCTGTTATTGGAGACACTGAGTCTTTCAGAATTACCTCATTACGGCAGGATTATGGAAATACTCGAAATGCGACGGTAATAACCAATCAGAGGGCTGCAACTAAGTTAATTTCCAGTAGAATTAAGGTCGGCTGGGTTCACTGCCGGGCTTATATCAGGACTGATAATGTGAGGTGTCAAAGATGCTGGGCCGCTGATCATACGAGTACGGTATGTAAGGGCCCGGATAGGTCAACCCTTTGTTACAACTGCGGTCAGAAAGGCCATGAGATAAAGAGACTGCAAGGAGGCCACTAAATGCCTTGACTGCAACTGCACGGACCATCGCACTGGAGGAGTGCAGTGTGGACTACCTAAATAATGGCTAAAATAATACTATCTAACGCCAACGGGAGCATTCTTTCCCACGATCTGGTGGGGGAGACTGCGAACGATCTTGAGGTTGACTTTATAGTCACCACAGAGCCCAACCTGAGAACGGCGGCCAGAGGTGATTGGTGGGCTGATGCGGTTGGGGATGCTATCAGTAATGTCTCCGGCCGTCTTGGCTGGCACCTACTTCATAGAGGTGAGGGAATTCTGGCAGTAGCACTCCCGGACTTTGTCCTTATAGCCGGTTATGTAAGTCCAAACATTAATATCGGGGACTTTGGGCAGTACATCAACGATTTGCAGGGAATCATACAGCGGGCACCTAGTAGACCTATACTCTTAGGCGACTTTAATTGTAAGTTCATTTTAACTGGCAGCTCTTATACCAATGCAAGGGGACGAATCTTCATTGACATGATGATGACCACAGGGCTGAATGCCTGAATGACTACGAGGCAAGAGGCCATAGATCAGTGCTGGATCTTACGCTGGTGGACGGCAGATGGAATCCTTCCGTCTTTAGTTGGAGCGTTCTTGAATCTGAAACCGGAAGCGATCACCTAGCAACTTTGCTTGTTATGGAAGGCGCAAGAAATTCAACATCACCCACTGCACGATTTAGATTTAGTCCAAGACAAGTTGAGGTGGTGGTTAACAAGATTGCTAGGACCCTATCTGATGGAAGAATAGTAACGCCGCAAGTCCTTCAAGAATCAATTATTACAGAACTGTCTAGAGTCCCGCAGTTTGGAGGGGGTCGTCACCCAGTATACTGGTGGACGACTGAAATTGCAGATCAGCGAAGAGTGTTACAATTTTGGCGTAGGAAAAAGCAAAGGCTGCGGCCCGCTGGCGGTGCGCCATATGACCAGGCGAAGGAAAGATTTGTCCAAGCTAGGCGTACTTTGAATCATCTAATAAAGACTAGTAAAAGAAACTGTTGGAAACAGCTGTGTGCTGACTTGGATTCAGACCCGTGGGGACGGGCATACAAAATAGTAATGAAGAGACTAGGACGCCGCTTGCCTGTCCTAGTTACAGAAACGGCCAGACTGCATCTTCATAGCCTCTTCCCTGTTCAAGACGAGGGACATATGGAAATAATAGACTGTGAAGCTAAATGCTTTACACAAAACGAGGTCGCTATTGCCGTTTCTGGTCTGAAGGATAAAAAAAGTCCGGGTCCGGATGGAATCCCGGCTGCCCTCCTCAAAGGATTAATGAAGATAATCCCCTGGGAAATCACTGACGTGGCCAATTATGGAGTACAAAACAAGACTTTCCCCGCATGCTGGAAGGAGTCACGGACTGTTTTTCTGCCTAAGAAGTCCGGCAGAAATCATTAGCTATCGGCCGTTGAGTCTCACCAATAATATGGGAAAGGTTGCCGAGGGCTTGGTAGCGAACAGACTTATCCAAGAATTAGAGTCCAAAGACGGGCTTCATGATAACCAATTTGGGTTCAGGAAACATAGATCCACGTTGCAAGCTCTGGAAAAAATTACCAACTCGGTATTGTCTGTCAGATCTGGTACGTGGCGTACCAGAAGAATCCCGTTGCTTATTCTGTTAGATATCAAAAATGCCTTTGGATCGGTCCGGTGGGACACGATTATGGCAGCTCTCACGGACAAACAGATTAGTTCCTATATCAAAAGACAAGTACGAGAATATCTGACTGATAGGTGGACTTTGGTCGAGGCGCTCGAAGGTAAATTTAGATATCAGCTTCATGGAGGAGTGCCGCAGGGGTCTGTGTTAGGCCCCTTGCTTTGGCTAATAGTAATTGATGGAATACTCAGACTGAGATTACCTGAAGGCTCGGAAATAATTGCTTATGCCGATGATTTGGCTATATTAATTGAAGCCAAAACTGAACGTGACCTTGAAGTTACCGGTAATGAAGTGCTAACATTGGTTAATAACTGGCTCTCGGACCGAGAACTATCTTTGTCTTTAGATAAATGTCACTATATTTTTCTGGCTGGAAGAAGGCGACTCAAAGGCCTAAATCTCGCGTGGGCGATCGCAGACTAGACCGTGTGGCAGTAACAAAATATCTTGGTGTCATTATAGACCCAGCTCTAAAGTTTAGTCCTCATCTCGCACAGAAATGTAAAGAGGTCGAGAATACCGCAAAGGCTTTAACAAGATTGTTGGGTGGACATGAAGCTCCACGTGCATCTAGGCGGCGGGTCATTGCCTGAACTTTAACCTATGTATTATTGTATGCTGTACCTATATGGGAAAAAGCACTTTGTGTTGCAAGAAATGTCGTAAGACTTAGAACTCTGCATAGGCAAGCTCTTATAAACATCACTTCTGCATACCGCACCATCTCTTGCGATGCGGCTTGTGTATTATCATCGGTTCCCCCTATCGACCTCTTAGTTAAAGAACGATCACTTAGGTATCGTGGCATGCCAAAACAAGAAGCCCAAGCCAACATCAGGCGCATATGGCAGGACAGATGGAATCTTTCCACTAAAGCTACCTGGACCAGGAGATTGATACCCGACTTGGGCATGTGGCTTGATAGAGGACATGGGGAAGTTGGTTATTATCTTACTCAAATACTTTCTAGGCATGGTAGCTTCGAATATTATTTACATCGATTCGGTAGAAGACCAGCACCTATTTGCATGTTCTGCCAGGATTCGGATACTGCCGAACATACTCTGTTCCACTGTAATAGATGGACTATACATAGACGACGTGCAGGGCTGTAAGAATTAAATCCGGAGAATCTGCTTCTTTTTCTTCTGCGATCCGCTGACAATTGGAACAAAATGGATGAGTTTGCCAAGATAGTGCTAAAGGCTAAAGATGATGTAGCCCTTTTAAGAGGCCATTGAGGCCCCGTGGTAACTTAGTAGTTTAATATTTTCGTTAAGGCAAGCAGCTATGAGGAGAAGATCATTCCTTCGTTTGGGGATCATAACAACTGGGTAATGAAAAGACAGAGACCCGGTTCCCTCGGCGGGGGCTAGGGACGGCTTTGTCGGGCCTGGTTCTCTGTCGGGGGGGGGGGGGGGGGCTTGAGGCAGGCACATTAAAACAAAAGATCCAACCGGGGGGCTGACCTGTCGTGCCGGACGTACAACCGGCGGGGGGGGGAGGCCTCCTTTGAGTTTAAAGGACAGTTTCCCGGGCTGCGCATACTTGAATGGATACCCGGCCCGGGGAAGTAGGGGAAGAAAAAAAAATAATAAATGTCTCATTTTATTAGTAATCGGATGACGTCAACTGGTTCGGTAGTACAACAAACCCCGCTAGCCCGTCCCGCCTAAGCCAGCCGACAGTTCGGTTGACAAAGACAGAGGCAAACCTTCAGTTCACTTACTGTAGTTTATGTAGAGGTCGTGAGGATAACATCTACTATGTTATTTGATTTGTCTGCAAGTAAAACACAATTCTTCGAGAAGATTCCGTTTGAATATGGCCACAGAAGAACGCATTCATGGAACGATCGATAGTAAGGAAAAAATTCAATAATTTGGTATGATTTCAAGATTAAACACTGCTGAAGCGTCGGGAATTATTTGTGAGTAGGTTATTCAAAGTTTTATTTGGAGTATTACAAAATTCTTAAGATGTACGGAGTAGCCGATTAGAAAGGACGTCTCGACGCCATATAATTGTCGGAAAGTAATAGAATTTCTACTTTGTTTCTAATGTTGCAGCCACCGATGTAATTCTGTTGATGTTCTATCCATTCCTGATGCAGGAATTAATACAGATGCATTCCTGTTTTTTCTGCTTTATATCGCAAAGTTTTTTTTTTTGTAATGAATTTACCGTACACAATTTTTGAAGCTTGTACGTAGGAATATGGAAATGGAATTTTGTAGCGTATGAAAAATGCTATGCCTGAGCGACATTCGAACCTGGGAAATGAAAGGCCGAGACGTTACCACTTCGCCACGGAGAACGGTATTTCAGTTGCGTCTGGTTACCTATAACCGATCCACACGACTTAAAATTAAAGAAGATAAATTCCAGGAAAAAAGACTATTAACGTTATGGACAGAAAAAAATACGGTGAAAGCGGTCGAGGTACGGCTTTGGAACATTTTCTAGAAGACTGTTCACACCAAGGATGGCTTCCTTCAGCGGGGTGATAGATAGATTTACATAAGAAGAAAAAAGTAAACAAAAAGTTGTTTTATTAAACCGATCGGAATCTTGATCATCTGTCAAGAAATAATAATCGTTTAACAGCGCTTCAAGAAATGTTTTGAGAGCTATTCAAGTGTGTCTGCTCTGTACTTTATGCCTGCAAATTCAACTCTTTTCTTATACACAGCCGAAATTCTCAGTAGCATGTTATGGAAATCGAATAATCTTTTTCCATCCTATTGTTGGAAGCTTAACTTTAGGAAACTTTATACCGTAACTTTATTAATCGTATCGTTAGAACCTGTTTCAGTATAAAAAAAATTCCTATCCGTACAGAGAACCAAAGGATCGATTTTTTTTTATTCAAATGGCCTCCATATTAAAGCAAACTATCGGAAAAAATGTTTAATATACATAAACGACAGATAAAACTCAGTTCTTAAATATACTATTAATACATTCTTTTAAAACATAATTTCTATATTGAAATCAGAAACCAGTTCTGACTCACCCTCAGAAAAATCAAAAGGGGAACGATTATTTTCAGTTAAAATACAAAAAATCAAATCAAATATCTAACTGAAAATAATATAAATAAACTAAACTGAAAAACTCACATAAAACAAAAAATAACTAAAAAAAACTACCTTATAAGACATTTTGTTGGAGAACGTTGAAATCGTGTACCTAGAAAACAGGAGAAAAGGGGGAGGGGTTCATAAGTAATTCACCGTTAAATAGTTTTTTCAAATAAATTGTAATTCACAATACCAAAGAAAATTACAAGATTTAATTCGGTATGAAATAAACTTTACGGGTTTTTCAACCAGCTGTTCTTAAGATATAACTTCTCAAAACAACTTTTCCAATTCCGATTCAGTACGGTCTTATAAAAAAATAACTATCTTTCTACCTTAGCAAGTAAACTTACAAATTTAATAAAAAAATGAATATTCTAACGAATACTAACTGTAAAATGCAAGTTAAGATAAGTAATTGTTTCCAACAACCCCCGGAAACCATATCCTCTTTTTCACTGCTTATAGGATTAATGGGGAATACAACAGACAGATAGTAGCCCCAATAAGAAAATAATAATAATTATTATTTCTATTTTCTAAGGTAGACACCGCGGCTTAGTACTTATTCGATTACCGACTACATGTCGGTAAAGTAGTATTATCTGCTATCTTACCGTATTAATTTTCGGACAACTTATTCTACCGATAACTCTACGTAGGCTACCCCTTTGATAAGTTATCATATATGATACGCATCAAATCATGCAATTTAATACAACGTGCGATTTCAAACCGATAAATAAAGATCCGAACTTAGATCACAATATGAATTAATCAAACTCAAGAAATATACAAGACGCAACAGATCTATAAGCGTCCAGCCCGATCGATAACCTATCACAAAAATGACTTGAAACTTAAAAAATTAAATTTTACAGTTACCTAATACACGCGCGCGCAGATACACAAACATATATACCCAACCCACACACAATTACGAATATTCAGGTTTAGAACTAGATGAAATGACAGTAAATACAAATGGTCTGAACAAGTTGTCACACATTGACATGAATGTAAAGATGTGTTAATCCATCTATTGTATTAGAGACTTACATATATTCGCATACTATCGAACGTATGCCGTCTGCACGTGACTGAAAATGTATATATTTATATATATTAATATTGCAAACAATGAAAATCTATCTGAAACAAACATTTCAGAAACAGCTTCTGGTAATTATTAAATAAAAATCAGAAAATGAAAAAAAGAAAATCCTTTGAATTAAAGCATAAAATAATCCTTTAACAGGTTATGATAGCTCAAGGTTAAAACAAGTATTTCAATAGAACTTTTGTTTTTTTATAATAATCGTGTTATCTCTGCCATCAGTTTAACAATAATTTTAAGAAGCTTAACCTTAAATTGGTTTTTAAAAACTATAAAATAACCATAGTCTTATCTTAATTCCCGATCAGTTTTTGTTTTTTAGACAGAGACTCGTTTAACTAAAATATTTTTTAAACTAATTTGATTCTACGTTCTTCTAAAACGTACACCTGAAAATATGATTCATTAACTGCCAAATAACTCGACTTTTTTCATCAATCGGTCTGAATATGTTTTGACTAACGGTTTTTCAGTTATCGGTCGTTTTTCAAATAACAGGAACGGTTGCGTAATAATACAAAAATTAAAAAAAAAAACAAACATAATTTTGAATTTTAAATATTCTTAAAAAAATAAATGCAAGGACTAATCTAACTACCGCATAAACATATGAAGCAGGCCTTCAACTAAAATAGATTCGATTCATAAAGCTTGAATTCCTAGTTCTTGATGACGACTGATTCATCGTTTTCATCAGTTATTCATCGATCAAGAAAAAAAATGTTACTCGATATAAAAATAAATATATCTTTTGAACGAAAAACCTGTTAACACCTGCTGAAATAATCTACTGATAAATAGTGAAGAAAACTCTTGCTGGATGGTTCTTCCAATAATCGAATTGATCTCTTAGTTAATAATTATTTTTTTGAATGTTAACGGTTCTTAAAACAAAATTTATAATTTCCTTATGTATAATTTATTATAGAAATGTTAAATTCTAGATCGTTTTAAAATATATTTTAATTTTTTTTTAATTATTAGGGAACTTTTAATTACTTAAGTTATACATCAAACTTTGATTGATCGATTTGATGGTATTCACCATTCATATCTGTGCTTATCTTTAAATTTCTATATAATTATTACATTTTATGCCCTCAGTTATCCGTTTTACATAGTCCAATCTTTACTTTCCTCTAGTTTTTACCACCTACAAATCGTAGGTGGTAAAAATCATTACCTTCTATTATTAAATTATATAAATCTGTTTGTTTTAATGCAAGACCTTGTTTGCGTCTATAAGATTCTACTTCATAAGTTTCTTACTTTATCAAAATTTGATATAAGTTAATTATTTTCTTATAACTTTTCACCCACGAGTATCGAACCTAAACAAAGCCTCTACATAGAGCTTTGTAAACATTTACCTTAAAACGTCATTTGAACATGCGTATTTAAGACGTAAATTCTTGCTTTGCTTCACAAGCCGAAATAAGAATAGATCGTAGGTAATTTCTCTCCGCAGTACTTAAGGTAAACTTATGGAATGTAAACGGTAAGTTTCGTCTAGATAACCGTGGACATCTACATGAGAATACTTCTCAAAAGCATTTCTATGGTAAAAAGGGAGGACGCCAGACTTTAGTACCTTTTACGAAATTGCACTGAGATAAAATCTAATGATATCATCGCAGTACGCCAGTACTTTACTCCGAACCAGAATGTTTTAGTAAATTTTAGTAACGATATATTTAATACTGAACGACTAGTGAGAGATGTCTTTTTATAGAGCAATCTGAAAAATTTTATTGCAATGCTCTCGTACTCGAAATATCCTGCGTCCCACAGTTCCATCATTTAATTTTTTTCGCATTTATCATGTCTCTTTCATGAAATTATGATAATAAGAAGAAGAACACGAAATATATATATAAATTGTAATAGAAGCAATCTAACTGACTAAGTGCCCTAATTCCTATTTCAAAATTAGTAAAATTCAGTTCTCCGGTTGGAAATTTAATATTACTTGTAAAAAAAAGATAAAGAAATGCCTTACTTTTGGTTTTATACTGTTAATAATGACAAATTAATTAAAAAATACAATCGTTATTCAAACGAGTGCTCAAGTAACAAATTGGTTTTGCGCTGGTCGTAATCAGAGCCTGTTCGCTAAATGTAGAAAAATAATAAGCAGAGTATGTATTTCCCCCGTTAGTAATTTTACCATTGACGTCAGTTAAACTGGTAAATTTACAAGAACGAATTTTACATCTGCATGCTGCAGAGTAAATGTTTCAGAAGATAGCGATTTAAAATCGCTATCTTCTCGTTACTAAAAATAATGTTCTCAGAATACATTACATAATTATCGACACTGAAAACGGTAATATTACTAAAGAGTTAGTAAATGTACAGTCATAGCGTAATATTACACTCGGGAGCAAAGAATCTGTCCAAAATTTTGAAAATTAGAAGGGCAAAACCGATAGAGAAAATTTGTTAAAAAGCATAGCCGATGAAAATGTTGGTCACTAGACATTCTTGGACAGATTATTTGCTCCAGAGTGTACTACGCTGAGTACAGCAAATTTTCAGTCGCACTAAGAGCAAATTTTTTCTGTAAATTTACCAGAGGGCAATAATAACATTACTTTGGGATTATTTACTATATTAAAACTAGAAGATTTTGGTCTATTTTTAGTTAAATATGTTATTAGATCATAACTTTTAATGGACTCTCTATAAATTAAAAATTCAATCAAGTACCGAGTTACTAAATCAGGCAATACTTTTGTAATAGTATTAATTTAGTATATTAGGTTATTACTGAGAAACGTCGGGTCTAAAGAATGAACTAAAACAAAAATTAATAAACATGAAAAAATAATTTCCAGAAACTTACGTGATTCTGTTTATGATATAATAAAATAGGGACAAGTTCAGGCGTTGTAAATTATAAGTAAACGATTTTTTATTTGAACTATAAATGATTTAACTAATGACAATTTGTTGACGAATTCCTTTATTCTCAAAAAAAAATACAGTGATCACATTTCTCAATCAAATTTTTTTACGGTGTTATTAAAAATTCTTCATCGTATAAAAATTTTCAAAGGCGGAACGCTAGATATTTCAAGTACGAGAACATTGCGATAGAATGTTTCAGATTGCCCTACGCCAACGAGATCTCTCACTAGTCGTTCAGGAATAAATATATCAGCGGTAAAGATTTAGTGAGATATTCTGGTTCGGAGTAAAGCACTAGCACACTGCGATGATATAAGTTTTTGTCGCAGTGCAATTTTATAAATGATACTAAGTCTGGCGTATTCTTTTTTTACATTGGAAATGTTTTTGAGAAGTAATATCAGTGATTTTTGTTCAACAGTGTTTATGAAATTTAATGAAATTCAATAATTTTATGGGTGAAGTAAAATGACTGATTTCATATTTGATAAACATTTTTTTTGTCTTTAATCATTTGACTGGTTTGATGCACCTCTCACTTTTTCCCGGCTTTCCGCCCGCAGCCGGAGCCGTGTACGGCTCCCCGGAAGCAGCGGTCATGATGGCTCCAGGCACTCCTCGATCAGCGGACTGGCCTCTACCGTCCGTCCATTGGCCGAGGCCGCCGTAGGACCCTATCGCAACCAGTCTTGATGGCCCGCCCGAATTGTTCAGCCATCAATTCCACCTCCTCCCTGTGCTCCATGCGCCATTCCAACCCCTGCAAGGCAGCCGCGCACTCGCGCCGCAGCCTGTGCTGATCCAGGCCCCTTAGGTTATAGCGTCCCGAATCTGGAGCTCTTAGACCGCCTCCGTAAACGATCTCATAGGTTATAAGCCTATGATCGCTCACACTGGCCTCGGGCCAGGCAGTCCAACTATTTGTACTTCGCAACAAGTCGCCCGTCACCAAAGTGACGTAGATGTAACTTTCCCCCAGTTCGGAAGAGAATGTTGGCGGTTGTCCTGCATAATTAATCAAGTAGAGGTTCCTGGCTTCCACAAACTGTTCGAGACCATCGCCTCTGGGGTCAGTGAGTGGTGAACCCCAGGCGGGAGACTTGGCATTAGTGTCCAAAGCAACCAGCACTCTGGTGCCTGGGAGACCGTCCAGAATCCTGCCCAACTTCGTCAGCAAGTCATCGATATTCCATCTTAACTGGAAGTATCCCGACACTAGTGCGAAATCGAACGTACCCTTCGTGACTCGTACGACGGTGAATTGCTCATCCGACCATTGGGGCGTCCAAAAGACACCCGATGAATCTGAGCCAACCACGACCGCGGAGAGCGGTCGTCCCCCACGAGAATGAATAACAAGAAATAAAAACATGAATAAAAAGAAAATTTATGCATTAAATTCTCTCAGGACTTGCAAGCAAATCCGGTAAACTTCTTTCCTTGCACATTAATGAAAATTATAAACGCTGATTATTTTCTTTTTGCCAACTTATCCAACAGTACGTACAAATAGGCTTAAAGGCTTAATGAAGAATAGAATTAAATGCTTCATAACGCTAACAATTGTAAGGAGATCCAAGATTGTTTAAAATTATTTATGAAAGATATTTTAATGCGCAATATATTAAGAATAGTAATATTACAAGGTCTGTAGTAATGAACAAACTAGATGATTACGATAAAATCGGGTATGTATGCATGCAAATGTAACATGAAGCTAATAAGGTTTAATTAATGGAGGGCGACAACGTTTATAGAGCAATTGACAAGGAATTCATAATTTAATAATTAATTCAGACTTATTAGACGGCTCACGCGTTCATATAAAATGTTATATATATATATATATATATATATATATATATATATATATATAAGCTGATATTAAAAAGTATATATATATATATACTAATCGATATAGATGCCTGCATGTATAGAATGAGTAAGAATCCACGTGGTGTCTTTTAAAAAGTAAACGTCTTCAAGTTTTGATACTATACAGGTCATGGATGAACACGACCGAGCTTAACCGTGTGCAAGCACTGCACTCGCGATCACCTTGTACACAACTGCAATGTAGCGCATGCTCGCCTATACGATATCGAGGACATGCGCTGTCAGAAGTATAAACGGTCAATGTCACATGCACGAGAGCATTCAAAAACAAGTGAACGGTGAGTGTAATGCACTGTTTAGAACGGGAAAGCTGGAAAGCTAAACGCAAAATATAAAGTATTCATAAACGAATCAAAGTATTGACATTTTTTTTTTTTTTTGAGAAGGCGATAATTTAAAAATAAAAATCATCTGACTGATTTTACTTTCTATTACTTCCACTTAAATCTTACTGTAATTCATTGTGTATTAAAGATTAAATTTTTCATCGTTTGTGACAAAATTTTATTCAGTCCCTTGCGATATAGGGTAAGATTTTCAATACTGAAACAAAAATAGTCTTGTGCTTACGCGAAAATAAGGAAGCTATCTATTAATAAATACTCAAACTACATAAAAAACCAACTATATGATAAAGCCAGAAATACCCGGTTTTCCTGCAGATATTATTTATTATCTAGAAGGGAACCATCGATAAAAAACAAATCCAAAAAGTATCTCTTTAAGTTAATTGCTTCAAATTTTATTTGTTTAAATTCTTATTCATCTGAAATCTTTTACTAAAATTACTTTAAGGCGAGTAAATCAAATAAAATTATCTCGCAAAATTCCACAAATGTTAGCACGAATTTTAATTTGAATCGTTTAAAATTTTTATCTACCAGGGTCATTCGGAAAGTATAAAAAAATTACGCACAAATTCGCCGCAAGCATAAAAAATGACTATGATATTTGTCAAGTACGATCTTTTAGCGTGCTGAGAAGTTTCAATGGCGTGTATCTAGTCGCTTGTTTGTAGCGATCAAAGCAAACAAGTTTTGATATTTTCTGAAAAATGGATAAAATTAACGTTAAAGGTTTTATAAACTACTAAGTTTTTAAATGTTTAACCCCGATGGACATACAAAAAGAACTGAATTCCACTTTAAAGGATTCTCCCCCTTCGTCTTCGTCGGTAAAAAGGTGAGTTGCTGAATTAAAACGTGGTCATACATGATGAACGCTCGGGTTGCCTAAAAACTGCTATGACCGACGAAATCGTCACAAGAATCAACAATGCCGTATTAAATGATCGCCGAATGAAGGTAGGTAAGTTTTCTGACGTTTCAAACATCTCGATAGATCGTCTCTACTACATTTTAAATGGTATTTTCAGGTATGAAAAAACTTTCCGTTCGATAGGTGCCGCATTTGTCAACAATCGACCAAAAACGGATTCAACTGAACACTTCTCGAGGTGTTTAGACATATATAAACGGGATTCCCTGGGTTTCTTTGACGTTTAATAATAATAGATGAAACATGGAGTCAAAATTACATGCCAGAGACCAAACAGTAGATGGAAGCAGGTGAAACTGCACCAAAGAAAGCGAAAACGGTTTCATTTATATGAAAATTCATGGCTACACCGGTTTTTTTTGGATTCTCGTGGTATGGTGCTCGTAGACTACCTAAAAAAAAAGCAGGACCATCACCAAGAAGTATTACGCTTTATTACTGGGCCGATTGAAGGGTACTATTCAGGCTAAACGTCTACCTGTGGCCAAAAAGAAAGTGCTTTTTCACCACAATAACGCACCTGAAAACACGCCTCGGGTTGCTGTAAAACTCCACGACCTATACTTAAGGTGGTTCCAGATTCGCCATATTCGACGGATTTGGCTTCTAGCTATTACTTTCCTTTTCCAAACCAGAAGAAATGGCTCGGTGGAAGTAGATTCAGTTCAAATGGTAGGTCAAATCTGAGATAACAGGTTTTTTTTTCAGAGTTGGACAAATATCATTATATTGAGAACATTAAAGAGTTGTAATGTTGTTGGTCTGAATGTATCGAACTGCATGGTTGAAAAATTTAATATATTTTACGTTGAAAGGTATAATAAAAATTTCCGAAAAATTCTGTTTCCTTTGTCAACGTGAGAACTTTCCAAGCGACCCACGTAATAAACCATAGTGAATAGTTACGTCAATACCAGGGGGAAATATCCGTTTTTTTTTTTCAATTGGAACCAAATTAAGAGATAAAACGTTATTATTAATAGTTAATTTGTTAATAAAGGGTGTCTCATATAAAACGCAACCTATCAATCACCCATTCATGAAATTTCAAAAGTCAAGCGTACTCCCCTACTCGTTATTGAAATGGACTCGTCCAACATCAGAACATCGAGGCGACGCAGTAGAACACTACCGATAGTAACAACAATGCAATCATAACGTTCAGTGTATTGCTAGAGACAAGATGGTGTTTTCGCTAGATGAACGTGTTTTCATTGTTGAGTAGTACTTCAGTACGAAATCGGTGGTTGCAGTGCAAGATTTGTTTCGCCATAAATACCCGGATAAACCAGCTCCTAACAAAACATCAGTATTAAGGTTAGTTGCAAAATTTAGAGAGACCGGTTCTGTTAATAACAAGGAACACAAAAGATCTGCGTCAGTGTTGAATACATATACAATCACTGAAATCAAAGACCGATTACTCGCCTCGCCAAATAAATCGATCAGACGTTTGTCTGCTGAAATTAATTTGTCTAAATCAACTGTTCAGCGGGCGACCAAACGATTACAATTACGACCTTATCGCATTCAAACGGTTTATCAACTTCTTGAGCCCGACAAAGAAAAACGGCTACAATATTGTCAACGGTTCCGTCGATTTCTGCGTGAGGGAATTAATGTTAGGGATTCATTATTTTTTACAGATGAAGCACGGTTTCATTTGGATGGCTACGTAAACAGCCAAAACAGTAGAATTTGGAGTGCTGAAAATCCCCACGTTTATCACGAAAAACAATTACACCCGTAGAAGTTGGGCGTGTGGTGCGCGATATAGCGGAAGAAAATAATCGGTCCTATTTTTTTCGAGTACACCATTAATGCAGAACGATATCAGGATATTTTATTTCAGTTCATCGCACTCTTGGAAGAGGAAGACAGACACTGCTGGCTACAACATGACGGCGCGACATCGCACTACGCAGGTTCAACTTCTGATTTCGTTGAATTCTTTGGAATTCTTTGGTAATCGTGTTATCGGTCGAGGCTTGTGTCCACCAAGATCTCCAGATTTGACTGCGGCGGATTTTTTTCTATGGGGTTACCTCAAAGAAAAAGCCTACAGCAACAAACCACGAACACTTGAACAATTGAAAGTCAATATTGAACAAGCTGTATTAAATATCCAGCCACAAACTTTGAAAAAAGTTGCAAGAAACGCTGTGAAAAGAATTGAAGTTTGTATTCAAGAAGATGGCGGCCACTTCCAACATTTACTCTAAATGTAAGGTAATGGATGGTAATAATAAAAATTACATTTACATTTACACATGACTTTTTATTATTTCAATACCTACCAATATAAGGTTGGGTTGCGTTTTATATGGGACACCCTGTAGTTCATACTCCAGTTGTGTTTGCACAGCTGGAGTTATGATTGTAAAGGCGTAGGTGATACTTTTCTTGAGATGATTTACGTTATGCATATTTCCTGATACACCATGGCCTTAAAAAAATATGTTTATTTATCCTATGTATGGAAACTTAGTGTTACGTGATCTTCAGCAGTGGAGGACTCGCACTAAAAAGTGTTTTCAAAACAACGGCAGTTATGTAAAGCACATTATATAAATAAAAATGATCTTCATAAAAAAACGTTTACTTTTTCTATGTATGAAAACTTACGGGATACCCTGCATTATTGAATTAGTTATACTTTTTAACGATTATACTTTTTATATGAAGTATTTGTCATATAAATCGACTGAATTTACCAAAGAATTAATTTTTTCCTCCGATTATGGCTGGTTATGGAGCTTAAGAGGAAAGGATTTTAACCCTACCTAGATGTCTTACCTGATGCCAATCTACTAAATAGCTGGAGGATATAAGCGATGTAACTATGCTAGATATTAAGAAGAAATATCAAGTTTCTCTTTAAACTTCAATGTAATTTAAAACTTTCTTAAAAATTGAGACGAACTCGGAAAGTACAACAGAATCGAACATAACATCGATTTAACACCCGTTCCCACGAAAAACTTATTAACTGCAGACCCATCTCAAGAAAACTTCGCCTCAACTGTCGTTATAAGGCGCCTCGGTTAATTTACGTATAGATCTAACTATAAACTTTTTAAAATTATAATCAAGAAGATTTTATTTTCTCATGAAATTAAAACCTACTCAGAATTTTCAGACTAAGTAATCTTTTCTTTTTAATTAAATACTCGTGTATATAATATACATTTAAATATTAATAAACAACTCCCACATAAGCTCGAAGCTTGTGTATGGGAATATGAAAATCGAACTTTTGTAGCGTTATGAAAAATGTCATGCCTGACTAGGATTCGAATCTGGGACCTCCGGATGAAAGGCCCGAGACGCTACCACTTCGCCACGGAGATCGGCAACAAATATACACAACGCGTTTGAAAAGTAACTTTGCACCTGATGTTCATAGATTATTAAAAACTTATAGTTAATATTCATCACCGATTTTTAACAGAACTAATAAAAGAAGGAGGTAATGTTATTATATGGATGTAGTCCTGGGCATATTCAAATAACTTAAACAGCCGACTTTATGCAATGCTATGTATCTACACAAATACTCAAGGATGAATCCTTCGGCGAAGTGTGATATACCTTTATTTTTCTGATAGGTACACCAAGTAATGCGACAAATTTAAATTCGGTGATCGAAGGGCAATGAAAAAAGCACATTTTTTATGATTAACGTCTAGAGCACAGATTTTTAAACTCACCACACAAAAGTTTCACGGGTCAGTTGCGGCGTATGACACCATTTAGTCGGAATAAACCAATAAATGATATCCGGTTTCTACAAGCTGATCGATGAAATGTATTCCCGAATTACAGAAAAAAAACCATTGAAATTAATAGCCCTTTTCAAAGAAGATATGGCCGATAGTACGACTTCTACAAAGTCAACCCATACTTCTACTTTTGATATGTCGGAGTCTTACATAAAAACAATAAGAGATTTCAGGCGGACACAATTATGTATTAATCGAATAATTTAGAACGCGCTGTGTAAATAATCTGACTTAAAACTTGTGTAATGTGTACTTAAAACTATGAGAAGGGTACAAAAACAATAAAATATAATCGGTTTTATGAAGAATAATACCGATGGTATTACTTATTTTGAAACAAACTGAATCGCGTCCAGGACTGCACATCCGGACAAGGTATTTGTACTTTTACCATCTTTCTATAAGTCCCGAATCTGAAATCTATAATAAACGTTATTAAACTTTATCGACATATGATGTGAAGTGCACATCGGTTTACCGATTTATTAAAATATGTAAGTAACGAAACAATTTTTTTTTTAAATAACAGTTACAAATTATCGTATTTCTCCATAAAGCTTGAAGTGACAGTCCTATATCGTAATATAAAAATAAATCATCGGCCTTTCATCCGGAGGTCCCGGGTTCGAATTCCGGTCAGGAATGGCGCTTTTCGTATGCTACAAAATTCCATTTCCATATCCCACGCACAAGCTTAAAGCATATGTGGCGATATTATAAAATCAAAAAAAGCGATGTATTTTATGGTTATGAAAATATAATGTCTATTATATGATCTGTTAATGATCTATTTTATGGTAATGATTTAGAAAAGATTATACGGCCCGGCTTTTTCTATAGGCAGATAAAAGAGTACTCATGCCATCGAAAAGGATGCCGTAAGTCCCTAAAGAGATATGCCATACAGCAACACGCAGAGGATACATACACGCCCCCGCATTTTCAAAATTGACCAAACGGTACTTCCAATTCGGGGAAGATGGAATAGAAGATAAATAAAATCGAGAAAATAGTGATGAGACGTACCTATTCCGGATCGGATCACGGCACAATGCAAATTATCAAGAAACATTATCTCCTCAAGAATCCTAAAGTGAGTTACTCAGGATAGCTTGAGACAGTAAGGGTCATCCATAACTCCTTGGAAGATTGAGGCAATTTTACTTGGGATGGAAGTAGAATATTAATGATTAAAACTATTACACCGGCCATTTAAAGTATATTTTCAGAACGTATTCTGCAGAACCTACAATATTTTTGCGACACATCTAAATATTATTGAAGAGATAATCGGTAGAAAAGTTATTTTAAATCTATTAAAAAAATATTTAACCTTTAATCATCCGTTTTACGGGTTCATCCTTAATTGTAAAATAAAATTTATCGGGATCCTGAAAAATCTACTCGTCGAGTTCTTCAGTCAAAGAATAATATTATAACGGAACCACATTACGATAAATCGTACGCTATAACTAACGTATTATTTTTTTTTCAAAAAAAGTTTCCTAAAAACATTAAGTACAGATTAACTGAAAGAATAGTTACTTTTAATTGTATTTTAATGTTCACTTTACCAGTATAATTAGGTCACAGAGGTAAATCAACAACACTCGTACAAAGTAGGTCGACTTCAGTCGGGACAAGACACAGACCTTACTTAAGTCAGTACATATCATAACACATTGTCATCGTTTCAAAAAATATATAAAAAAATAAAAAGTTTCTAAAACCCAACGATATTGCTATTTGTAAAAAGCCATCTATTTTGAAAGAAACCCGTGTACAGTATAAAAGTTTTCTCTTAAATGGTGCCAGTAAACAAATCTAGTGACCTGGTATAGCTGCTGCAAAGGTTATTCCTGATAAATGGAATTTATATGTAAACGTGGTAGCCGGCGAAACGTAATGTAATGATTTATTCTAATGCATACGAAATTTTGAAATAAAAATCGTTTTATGAGCACTTTTTAGTGCTCATAAAACGGTTTTCATTTCAAAATTTCGTATGCAATAAATATACAATTTTTTTTTTTTTTTTACCAATTCCAATCTATTAGCAAACGAATCCGACAAAGACAGTCAGACATTTATGGCAGAATCTTGTTAGGAGACGAATCAACAAAAATTACTAAAAGGATGACTAAAAAATAAAAGTCGTAAAAGAGAACAAAGATAGAAATTTATAAAACACAATTTTTTTTTGCTTGATGATATCGCCAAAAGGTAATGCGCGGGATACGGAAATGGAATTTTGCAGTGTATGAAAAGTGCCCTGCCTGACCGTGGGATTCGAACCCGGGACCTCCAAATGAGAAGGCCGAGAAACTACTACTCCGCCGCGGAGATCGGCGGAGTATACAGTAAATATGACACGGTTACAACGTTTAGCAAAGAATAGAAAATAATTAGAACAACATCAAACCGGTCAATTAACAATAGTCTGACCAAAAAAAAAAACATTTTTCCTTACAGGGTTTCCACTGAATTTTAAGATTCGTTTATCCTGACTTTTACTGACTCTCAAAACGTTACGCTACACCATTTACTTTACAAAATATACAGATATTTTATTTTTTGTAGCCTCCACCATCCCCATAGCTGCCCAATTCATGCCATTTTGTATTACTTATTATTATATTCATTTTTAGTTTACGTTTTAATAATTTTTTACAGCAAACACTCAAAATTAGGCTATTTTTTATGATAAATTGTTTTAGTAAATTACACTGAAAAGTACAAAAAAACAACAATATTTAATAAGTTTCTTGCAAAAACTGAGGTCATGGTAACTAAAAGTAACATAGATAAGAAATAAAAACTAAAGCAATTTTTTAAAATAATTGGCTCGCACCTACGATTGCTTAAATATTTTTCACAAACACTAGCCTACATTATTCTGAAAAGTAAACAAATAATATTAATAACTTGGTTTCCATAAAAATACTAAGAAACATAGATTTCTATTTAACAAAAAATATTTGTATGATCACAACTTAACTAAAATCACTGACTGAAAGTAATACATACTCGTATAGAAAACTAGAACAGAACATCTTATTTTGTACAGAAAACAAACATTAACATTTACTGGAAAAATATTTTTAATTATTTTATTTGTCATAATTACTCTCACGTATACTAAAAAATAAAAAAAAATATAATGAGATCTCATGACATACGTATTATGCACGTATACAACACAGGGAAACTTTTCTTTATTATCTTTAGATTCTTAATAGTTTTCCTTTTGTTAAAGTTTAATTTTGGTGGCTATCTGTTCTACTTCTAAGAAGGTTATGGCGCTCAAATGTTTCTTATCTTCCTTCAGTTGTTTAATTTCTGCTTGCATTTTCTTTTTAAGGGTTCTATTCTGTTCTTCTTGAGAGAATTTTTTTCTTTTTTCTACAGTACATTCTTCATATCCTCTTTTAGAGCTTCTTCCTGCAGTGAGCATTTTTTGGGTAATTAAAACATTCTCCTTGCCCCTATCATTTACAATCGCATCGAAAACCTTTAGTCAATTAAATATCGTCTCTTTGTGTAAATTCTCCACAAGAAGAGCGACCTTAATGGAAAAGTCAAGTTCGAATCTTGCGTTTCCCTTCGAAAAAATTAGGAGTAGTTTTACTATTTTCACAGGCCTATAGATTTTAGATTTTTTACTAAAATAGATGAAAAAAATTTATCCAACTTCCTCTTATCTTTCGATTTTTTTCTCTCATCGTCTTCAGTATCCGGTGAAAATATTTTGAACCCGCCACTCAGAGCTCTTTAAGCATCCACGAATAGCAAAGAATATTGTTTCTTAGCTTTTTCAGCTATATTTTCAGTAAATCTATGAGCTTCATATAATGCTTCCAATAAACACTTCATTTTGTTATAACTAAGTTCAGGCTCATGAAGGATTACAGCTGGATCTATGATGATAGAATACTTACCCCTCACAACTTCATATTTTTAAGGAATTTGTTCAACAAACTTTAAGATGAGTTTAACTAATATAGTTTGACACTTTTCACGAAACCTTAATTCATCGCTTTTTGATGTTTTTATTTCTTTCAGATATTTAGTAGTTTGAAATCCAAGACCGATTTTCTTTAATTCACGTAAATTTTTTAAGTCGGTAAAATCGACTGAAGTAAGTTTCGAAGAAGTGTTTGCAGCAGCTTTATTATTTAATTTAATTATAAGGCTAAGAAGCGTTTTTTGGTGGATCATTAAGGAGTGAAAATAAATAAGGAACAAGAAGATCTGGGCTCTGCAACTGCCTTAAAAAGGGTTTACAGTCAGACGAAATCGATTTGTAAAATGCCAATTTAGATTTTAGGAATTTGTATTTACAATGCTCGACAACAATAGCGTATGGCTTAGATTGAAGTTTCATTGATCTGCCAGTAAATTACAACATCCAAAATTAGTAAGGCTCATTCTAAGCGTTTCACGTTATCTAACCATCTATAGTCGTGTGGATTTTAAAGGAAATTTATTATTTCCTGTGACTGAAGTAAATTCAACGAGGTATGAATATTTTTTGAAATTTTTACAATTTTTCCTGACTTCCTGTTTTTTTCTAAAGATTCATAAGTTTATATTTTCTGACTTTTACTGCCTGTGGGAACCATATCATACCTACTTTTATTATGTTTTTCTTCAATCCAGTTATTAATCCTTTAATAAAAATAGATTTAGTAATGATGTCTGGTGATCTTTTATGAAAAATGTGTTTGGAAATGTTAATGGCACCGGATAACACTTAAAATATTATTCATGAACAGGATAATTCATATTGAAGATATGTTTTATTTAAAGGAAGACTAAAAAAAAAAAAAATTCACAACCGGGGTAAAGCATTTTGCTTCTAAACGATTACGGAAAATGTTACAATATTGTGAATTATAATATTAATCTAGGTTATCGAAACTTGTACACACTAGAAGTTGAAAAAAAAAAAATATCTCGAGTGCCAACTGCAAACCAAAGACCAATTAGGCACTTAAGAACTGTAAACGACAGCGATTAGCAGAAACTGCATTTTAGAATGAAATTACATAAATTAACTACCGCTGAAAACTTTTCGTTAATGTGGCCACTGTTTATGCGCAGCTACAATCAAAAAAAATATCTGCCACAAATTGAATTTATCAGGATTCCACGAGTGCTTTGGTACTGTTTGTACGTGTTACAGATGATAAAGAGTCTACAGCGTCCTCTGACGGTAAACTATACAGAGCGGTAACAAATGAAGCGATAACACTTTCGACGGTTTGTAAAACATTTTTCAAATATTAAATTATCACTTTTGTGGTTTTACAGGAAATTTCTTTAAGTCTATATCTATAAGTTTTCTGTATGAGCACAGTGAGTTCTCTAGTTACTGTGTGTTTGTGGAAAAAAAAAACGCTCCGTAAATCTTTTCGCAGGAAATAACACAAAACAGATCATTTTAAGGGAACCGTGTATATGTTACAATTCCTCTAATGTTTTCTATTTCCCATATTCGTACGTCTTGTGTACTGAGCTTCTCACTTATGTAGAACGAAATTAGGCTATGAAAAAAAATCTTCTTCGTCAACTGTTTTTACATGTTCACACAGAAATCTTTATGCAATAATTTATTATCATTTAAATTTTGTTCTAATAATAATTTATAAGGCGTCATTTCAACTGTTTCTGCAAAATTTTCCATACAGTTGGTTGCAGAATTAATCGTAAATTCGCCGATCTAGTTGATTTACCTGGACTAGATAGGTCAATACGATCGAATTGTTTTCCTGACTCAGAAGGTATTCTACAATTTATCTTTTTATACAGAATTCAATATTTTCAAAACGCTTTATCCAGTGGTAGACGATTGACTTGTTGGTAATACCGTAATTTGTTGTGAAACGTTACGGACGACATTAACGGAGTTTATTTTGGCTAATTCGAAGATACGGAAACCGAGGTTGCCCCCTCCTTCACCAGCAACAGACAGCTGCCTCCAGCCACCGCATGCGACTCTCTCCGCGAAGCGAGTGCAATTACATCCTCCACAAAACTATGGCCCCATCAGGTGCATTCCTGCTATACCGAAAGTACTTCAGTGGACGGAGTAAAGAGGAATCCCACCGGGAGAAGGACGTAAATATTTTGCTGATCTCTAAAGGAACAGCCCGAGTAAAAATATATTTACACCCACGATCTACAAAGGATCGGAACGCAATCCCGAACACTGTCCGATTAAAAAAAATTAAACTTAACCTACAGCGCCAATAAAAAGAAATACCCGAAATCATTTAGAAAGATCAAGCGGCGAGGTACAAACGTCCAGGATCTGCGATAAATAATGGAAAATAAAATATCCTCCGACATACTTACGTTCCGTTCTGCTTCCGGGCACACAAAAAGCTTTCTCCACACCAATAGCGATCATCCTGCCGGTACCGGTTATGCGACACAATAAAAATACTGACGTCATTAATAGCGGTTGAATCAACATTTCCTTACAAACATATTAGTTACTGTCTTTACGTATTAAAGTTATATTCTTTATAAACCATCAAATATGTCTACTTCATTTTTTAATCGTTCCCATATCCTTACAACGTGATGGTCCTTCAACCCTGGAGCTTCTCAGAGACTAACATAGTAATCATTTTAAATTAACTAAGGATAAAACGCTAACAGTCTGTGACAATTTAATAAATCGTTTCTCGTAGATTACAGACGTCAACACTATTGCAGACACTTACTGAATGTTGTTGACAATGGCTAGTAAACAGTTACCATAACAGTTGATAAAAAAACTGGCAACGTGGCTTTGAAAATTTCCCGTGGGGGGGGGGGGATTGAATCGTTTTATCGTTTGCAGGGAAACACCGATCGATTTTTTCATAAAAATCTAACGGCATCGAATTCTCGCATACAAGATTCATCATATTAAATTTAACGATTTAAGTTCACTCCTTGGTTAAAATATGCTAAATAGTTTATTAAAGGTCGGTTCTAATATTCATAAAAAATTGATAGTATCAATGTCCCATACAGACACCGCACTAAATTTTATGATCCCAACACACATCCATATTTACAGAACCGTGCCCTACATTTTGAACTGAGAAAGAGGAAAAAACCAAGTTCTAAGGATTATTGGCATTAAAATACTTCTATAAGTTCTCTACATGAATATAGTAGAAAAATAAAAAAAATAAGATAAGTCGATAGAGTTACCGATAAAAAGATTTAACTTCAGCAAGATGTCTTCAATTAGATGACACTATGATAGACTATGGAATCAAAATGGATGTTAAGAAAACAAAAGTAATGAGTATAGGAGATGACAATAAGCCGATAAATGTCTACACTAATGAACGAAGAATTTAATAAGTTAACAAGTACAGGTACGATCTTAACAGGAAATTGTGCAAAAAGTGAGAATAAAAAAATAACTACAATAAAAATGGCTAAAAAGAAGCGTTTAATAGAAAGAACCAGTAATTGTGTAGTAATGAAGTTAAAACCTTTTTTTTTTAAGAAGCATCTTGTAAAGTGCTTCACAAGTCCGTACAAAAGTGCACATTTGAACTGCACTTTTGTACGGACGTAAGTATGGGTGCTAAGCAAAAAAGGAAAAAGAGAAAAATGGAGGCATTTGAAATGCGAGCATGGAAGAGGTTGGAGAAACTTAAATGAACAGCGATTGAAAAATGAAGAAATAATAAGAATTAACAAAAATAAAAGTTTAATCAGAACGACTCTGAATAGGAAAGCTAATCGGCTGAGACAACTCGTAAGATAAGGATCAATTAAAACAACGATAAACGGATCGATAGAAGGGGCAGACAGGCCGAAAACTGTTAAAAATTATAGATAATCTAAAAGGTAATGGGAACTGTTAAGAACTCAAAAGTTTAGATGGAAATAGAAGTGAATGGAGACGAGCATGGTGCGAGGGATCCGCCTCAGGGCAAATGAACTGCCTCATACCATTAATATGATGATGTATTCTATATTTTCTAAGTACTACGTTTTAATTCTGAAGGTTTATATTGAACATTAAAAAAAAAGAAAGAGTACGTGGTAATTTGTAGTTCAATACTGTGTTTATTTTGCTGCCAAATGCTGTGCTTCATATCGGCGAGCGTAACACTAGCTGGCAAGATGTCAGGGTGTTACAGTTCATCAACGCGCCTGCACAGGCACATCCCCACCAAGCCGGTTGAACATCCGACCAACAAACACCAGCACCAGCAGCCGACCACTAAACACCGGCGGTTTTATCACCAGTGACACTGAAATAAGAAAGCGTTTCAAATTCCTTTGAAAACGTCTTACTAAATGGAATAAGGCGATCACCGCCCCCACTCGCGAACGCGAATACTGCTGAATCAATTGTAAAATCCAAACATCCTCTTCTCCAATCCAAGAAGATGAAGATAGCCGACAGTCAGCGAAGAATGCGGAAGAAAAAACCCAGCAGTCGCCCGACGGAAGAGAAAAGAGGCCTGCACTTTCCCCCATGTCGCCTTTTTCAGAGCCTCGGGACAATTCAAGGTTAACGGTATGTAAATTATTTACAGCCGGTTTTACAAAAAGGCAGGAGGTTGATGATCGACCGCTACTACGGACTGAACCCGGCCCGACCTGAATCCAGCTGAGATGCAGCGATGAAGACAGCCCGAGTGAAGAAAGTTTCCTAACTTTCTTTCATCAACCAACCATCCTCCTTTCCCAAATCTTACAATTTTGTCGCTGCCAGCACACGCGACTCCCTCCGGGGAAGGGAGTGCATGCATCCTCCTGACACTAAAGCCCCCGGAAGTCGCATTCCTGAAAGATCGGAAGGCTTTAGTATCGAAAAAAAATCACGCCGGAAGATCGAACCACATACGCGGCTTCGACCGGGTTATTGATCGGGCAATATTTCATTCTGGTCTAAAGGATCGGAACGCAATATATAATTCCAGGTTCCAGGTTCTGAGATCAATAGAGAAATATATAATCTCCCGCTATCCTTGCGTTCCGTTCCGCTCCAATAAAGCATTCGCTCAGACCACTACCAGGAAAAAACAAAGAAGAAGAAAGAAGGCTCCCGGCCGACCCAACGTGAAACCTTCCGGCGAATGCCAACATCCCTGGCGGAGCAGAGCCCGCCGAGGGAGCTGCTAGCCGCGGATGCCACATTTCCGCCCCAGCCTGCCGGGCTTCAAACACCAAGCACCCTGGCCGACGGTCCGACCACCGGACCTACTAGCTGTTTCCAGCACAACTGGAATCGCCCGTTGGAGGGCCACATTCCCGCCGGAACAGGAGACCCGGCCAACCTCGCACGCAGACCGCTGGCGCCAGGAAGCGTAGCGGTGAAGACGGAGCCGGACGAGCTCCGTCTCGTCCGCGCCGGGGGAAGATGACCGACACCGACTCGACAATGCGGGGTTCTGGGGGCTACTGATGCCGCGCTGTAGTGAGGGCCCAACTATCGTTGAGGGGAAGCTCGTTTCGATTCCAGTGGACGAGCCTCAACTCCCTGATTTCAACGAGCCAAGCCGACACTGCCGGAGATCAGCTACCGGACTCAACAGCCCTTCTAAAGGCTATCTCATGAAACGTACAAACGGCCCTTTTCAGGGCCACCACTATAGGAAACCAAAGAAACGTTTTCAGGACTACCACAAGGTTCATAGATGGTGCCGTCGAAGCAATTTGGCGACAATTTATACTTCCTAGCAATCCTTATCAACAAAGCCTGGCATAAATTGTTGAGAATATAATATAACATTTTAGAAAGTAACTTTAGTACAATGTCATATCACCTATACGCGTTTGGTTATGACGCATTAAATACTTGTCAGAATTTTTTTCTCGACTTGTATAGTTGCTATACCTGGTATGTGGTTGCTATGGTAATCAATCAAGAGAAACTAATCCCCGACGACTAATAAAGTTTAGGAAACTTCAATATTTTCCTTTTGATAGTAATTATTGGTACATATTTAATTACTTTGGTAATAAATGTAAATAAAAAAAAAATAATAATAGGAAAATGATTACAATCCTGGACTATACTACGAGCCATACAAATTCGCAGATCACTATCCCGTGTTACTGTGATGGCAAAAAATATTTACATCCTAATCGTTTATACTTGAGAGGAAGATAATTGTCTTTCCACGTGCGCCAATTTATCTATAAAGTATTTTAAAATCTACGTCTATCACGCGTCTCTTATCATTTTATTTCGATTTCAAACTCTTATAGTCAAAGTCGTATTGCACTGACAATTCCAACGATACCAAATTTATCGCAAAACGCCCGTCAGATTCCGGAATGCGCTTTAAAAAAACAAAAAATTATAGGCGTTTTAAAAATCGTTTATCCGTGCCTGTACTCAGTAGTGTGATAAATGAGAGTTAGATGAAGAATATATTATCATTTTTTATGGCAATTTATTTTTTAATAAAAAATTTACTTTTCGTTGAAAACGTCAAAAAAAACGTCCTCTTTCTATTTCCCCCTCGAGTAAAAGAAAACGGAAAGTGATACACAAGTGTTTTATGCATTTTACGTTTTAAGGTGTAATTAAATTTTCGTAATATATTTTTTTACTATACAGTAACGTAGCAAAGTCACCCGTCAAGTTATATGACGCTTGGCATAAATAAGGTTAATATTAAGTTTTGTACTTAATTTAAATAATGTAAAGCTGTATTCTTTAAAGGGATATAATAATCTTTTACTAATTTTTTTCTAATCGAAAACTAACAATTATGAAGTTATACAAAACGAACACCATTAGGATGAGTTCATTCCTTTATCTTGCATGAATTTATATGGTATAGATACCATATAGTGGACATTTTTCTTAAAACGAAGAAGTTAAAAACCGTTAATAAAGCTATAATTAATGAAGAGTACTCGATGTGTAGTAAAAAATACACTACATCGAATTGTTTCTTTCTACTCGGGAATCAAAAAATTTCGAGCGGATTTAAATGAAGCATGCAAAATGATATCTTTCGTTATTTATTTGTGAAAGACACTTTACTTTAATTAATACATAAAAAACAGGAAAGAATTACACTTCATAAAATTGACAACAATCTTTGTAGGAAACATTTTTCAAAATTTAAAACAGAAACTCCTTCCAACAGAAATGATTATAGAGATTAACAAAAAAAGGCTCAGATACATTTTACTATAACACCACAACGGGAAACGTACCTCGAAGTCCAGTAGAAGCTGCAGATTACACTGGAAGAAACGGACGACTACTATTACAAAAACGCATTAGATTCTATTCCCATAAAGACACAATTATGTGTTTCAACTGAAGAATGCAAAAGCGCGCTATTGTAAGTTAAAGATTACATGGAGACGGCACAGGTTGAAACACAGCGATAACCCAAGTCTCTAGGAATCACACCAGATCGAACACACTTTTTATACGAAAATGTGAAGGCAAAGATAGAAACGCGGAATAACCTATTATGAACTACCGCCTCTTTAATATAGGATAATTACTATTCAGAGCCCCCCCCCCACGATTGCATTTAAATATTTTCGTTGAAGAACAAAATTTTCTGATCGCTATAAGACCTGGTGAGAACTAAATCATTAGACAACCTTAAATGTCTGATATTTTTACAACATGAAGAATACATTTAAACAAATTAAAACTGTGTGAAAGTTGATTGGTCACCCATTTTTTTTTATTTAATTAAATACTGCATAACGATGTTTAGTCCTTTATTTCTATACCTTGTTTCCTTTACTTTTTTTTTAGTTCGATTTAATGTCGTTTTTTAGTTCAATTTTTTTTGCAGTCGTATTTTTTTAATTTCTATAATTGGTTTTATTATTCCCATCAGGAAAAAGGCCGGTGAAAAGGTTAAAAAGCATTGGCAGGGAAGGAAGGAGAATGAATGCTAAACAAAGCGTTCAACGTGGTCCTTTTAAAATTATCCTAAATTTGGTCTATAATTAAATAATAATAATTGTTATTTTCATTAAAGTAAAAAATACCAATTTAAAATAAATACTTCATTTGCAAATATAACCAAGTTAATAGCCTTTTTAATGAGTATAACAAAACAGGTGTCTAAGTCAGGTGTCTAAAAATAACCAAAGGTATGAAAATTATTTTTAAAAAACTCTGTCGCAGTAAGTGCCTCAAAAGAGCGGATTTCCGGTTTTAGTTAAGAAATATGTTGAACTGCGGTAATAATTTTTGAATACGATACTACTTACGATGTTTTTTTCTACTTCATGTTAAGTTATTATCATGTGTTCAAAACCATTAATACTTCAAAACTAATTTTTGTTGGACACCAACACCTTTCCTAGATACCAGATCACATTTTGGATTATTGCGAAAACCAAAAGTCGGTTTTTTACCGACTTTTCGAAGAAAAATACGGAAAAGTATGCAAAAAGAAAAGATCGTTGGATCTTTTCTGCTATTTGTCACCACTGAGCTACATCATGCACATAAACTAATGCTTTCATGAAAATTATAGTTCCATTTAAGTATAAATCAAACACGCTAGATCGCAGCATATACAGTTTTTTATTGAAAGTACATTTTTCCGAAGCTTTCTAGTTTTTACTACTTTTTTTTTATTTTAAATATTAAGCTAATTATTTTGCGTTTTTTTTGTATTATTCTTATTATAATTTAAAAAATAATATTTATTACACAATACATTTAAAAATAATTAGCTTAATATTTTATGTATACTTAAATGGAGCCGTAGTTTCCATGCAAGCATTAGTTTAAGCGCATGATTTAATAGTGCTTAATAGTAGAAGGAAGAAAGATGAAAATGTACCAAAAAAACAAACTATTTTTGGCTCTAACTCTGGTTTCTTTAAACCGATTCGCTAAAAAATCAATAGGACTCTATTTCCAATAGGTTTACCCCACACAGTTCCGTCAAAATCTTATACACACACACACACACACACACACACACACACACACACACACGCACATAAACATGACCAGACGCTCCCGCAAAAAAGAACTGTTTTGAAAAAGTCAAAGTATTTCCATATTAAAACATTTTTTGGCCAACTTTTCATTTAGATACCACATTTCTTTAATCGTTTTATTTACAAACCTTCGTTTAAATTTGGAATGACGCAAAGCTCCAAAAATGTTGGCCTTTAGAAAACACTGAAAAAATTATCTTGGTCGATTTGATACATCGAAAAGAACCAATCCTGAGATTACACGAAAAATAATACCGAATTAATGTAAAACAATTTTTATCTAAAATATAAAAAAAGTTTTCTCGACATTTGCATACGATCTAAAAATTCTTACACTCCATTCGGCAAAGTGTTCAATAATAATAATTTCCATATTTACAGGTAAATATGAAAAAATTCAACATTATTAGTTAAAATGATAAAGTTATAAAACTTGTGACAAATTTAACCGTGAATTACAGCATTGCTACAATTTACAATTTATTTTCATAAATTCTATTTAAAACAAATCAGATGACAATAATTTTCCCTAAAAAAACAAAACATTACCGTATTTGCATCCCCTTCCCACCAAGACCTAATGTAACCCAGTACCTTAATTTTTTTTTTTTTGTGAAAAATAAAACGAAAATAATTTTTGAATTATTAATGTTTGTTTTATATTAACGTTTACTTCTGTAAATTGGAGGAAAGTATAACCTGTAAACAAAAATAAATCGGACATAAGTTAAAATTATTATTATGATAAATTTACAAAACTTAATCCAAAGAGCACCAAGTTTATAGAAAAGAATTCCTTCCTTGCTCTCAACACTGTCTCTGAAGAAGGTTGATTTACAGCGAAAGCAAACTCAGATTTAGATAAAGTTATTATAACTTTTACCTTAAAATAGAAGTGTAGTAGTCGATTTAAAAAGTGTTTTATATTTTATTAAACACCGTACGTCACGGATAACAAAATTCAAACTTTTTATTGTTTCAATCGAGCGACTTAAAAGTTTTCCTATTACTTTTTTCTAAATGAAGCGTTATCAGGTACGAAAAGTTTTCAACTTTTATTACAACGTTAAAGTTTAAAATTTATTTAAGTTAATTTTTTTTAAATAATTCAAAATATTGTGATTTGATGCTTTTTTAATTATGTATAATGAACGTACCTTCTGATGAAAGTGTAGGATTGAATTTGTATTAATTTTCACAAAAACTTACAGATTCTAAACCGGTGTAAAGAATTATTCTAAAAGAGGCTTTTTTTCTCGTTTTCTATTTCGGTAATAAAGTACATTAAATAAAATCATAATTAGTACTAATAATTAATATAGTTTTCAACTTTATAAGTAGGAAGGATTAAATTCCTCTAGTAGAGATTAAACATTCAATTTACCCGATGAAGAATTCAGTAATATCGTTTTCAGATTTTCTTTTTTTTTAATAGACCATATAGTAAAAGACAAGAGATACTGCATTAATATGAAATCCCTCCGACTAGTACTTTTAAAATGATAGCTATTATCATGACACTCACTGAAATATATATATAAAATAAAATAAGTAACTTCATATATTTTTTTTTATATTTTATAACTATATACGTACATAAATAAATATATACAATACAGAGCGTCCCAGAAGGTGTTGGCCAAATTTAGGGGAGCCTGATTTAGGACATCAAAACAAACAAAAAGTTTCATGTATATAAATGCCTCACTCTGCTTCATTTTTACTCTGTTCGCCATTTTTTGGAGTTTTTTTTTTAATATAAACTTACACATTAAGAACAAATTGAGATATTTAATGGAATCTATTTTACCAACCGACAACATATTCCAGAAAATAAATAAGTTCAAAAATCCAAAAAAAGGTGGCACAGTGTGAATGTGTATCCGCGCGCGCGTGCGGAAAAAAATTAAGCTAGAAAACTTTTACCTTTAAAAATTCCAGAATGACAGCCATTTAAATCTTTCCAATCGTGAATAACACTGATCAACAATGATTTTGTTAAATGAGAGCGAATGCTTGATTCTTATAATATTTTTCGTACCGATTTAAAATATGAAATCAGAATTCTTCTATCAGGATCACTTTTTTTGTAAATACCATTCTTATTTTCAGGTAGTATTATGCACGAACTCCATAAGCAAAGCATTTTGTGAACGTATTTTATTATATTATTTATCAACTAAATAGCTTTTGTTTATTTATTACAGTTCCTTAATTGTTGTCACACTGATAGTCATCATATTTATTATTAACACAATGATTAAAATGAACAAGAATGTGACTCAATCTTCCTTTTTTCCTGTTTAGCCTCCGGGAATCATCGTCAGGTAATACTTCAGAGGATATGTATGAGTGTAAGTGAAATGTAGTCTTGTAGTCTCAGGTCAACCGTTTCTGAGATGTGTGGTTAATTGAAACCCAACCACCGAAGAATACCGGTATCCACGATCTAGTATTCAAATCCGTATAAAAGTAACTGCCTTTACTAGGATTTGAACGTTAAAACTCTAGACTTCGAAATCAGCTGATTTACGAAGACGCGATCACCACTAGACCAACCCGGTGGGTGACTCATTATTCCTATTTTCATCTATCATCCGTTCGATAGTTATTTTTGTCGTTATTATACTTACTTATACACTGTCGCCCAGACTAGAGAAATATTTTTAATACTCATTCATGTGCGAGTTCTCGTGTGTGTAACATTCAGATTTTTAACTGTCTTCCGTATTTGCGGGTATGTGTTATTCAGTAAAGCGAGTGCAATTCTAATGGTTTGAGAGAATCGAAGAATCACACCGCAGACTGTTATTTTTGTGTAATAAAGATATCTGGGATAACAACTAATCTAGAAGTACTGTTAAATACCCTGATATTCTCTCTGCCACGCGGTCAGTGCCATATAGCCAAGAGCTTCCGATTCCAATACTACCAAATACATGGAACTTAGATGAAGATGAAAATGTCGAATCTTCTGCTGACTTATCAGGCGATGAAGAAAGAATCCAAACTTTTTAGAAAATAGTTATACTGAACCCCGTTATACTGAAAAGTTATATTCCGCCACTACACATTAAGGTAGGTTTATTCAAAAATTTTGTTAGAGCAATGAATAGTAATGGTGCAGGGTTTCAGTTTTTTAAAAACAAATTCCCTAATATAAGCGATACTAAAACAAAGGAAGGTGTCTTTGTTGGACCACAAATAAGAAAACTAATGAGTGATCCGGCATTTAAAGAATGTTTCAATGACTTGGAGGTTGCTGCGTGGAAATCATATCAAAATGCGGTAAACAACTTCCTTGGAAACCGTAAGGCCAGTAACTACAGAGAACTTGTGAGTGAACGCCTTCAAAACCACAAAGAACTTGGGTGTAACGTGTCACTCAAAATCCATTTCTTACATTCTCACTTGGATTTTTTACCAAACAATCTCGGCGCTATACCAGTGATGACCTTGGATAACGCTTTCACCAGGAGATATCTACAATGTAAATAAGACAGCAGGGAAAATGGAACCCAAAAATGTTAGCTGACTACTATTGGAATCTAAATAGGAATCACTTACAGCAAATTACAACAGAAAATCCAAAAGAAATAAATTTCAGATGAGTACAAAATGCATATAATGTATTGTCATATTCACCGTACATTTTTTGTTTCAAAAGAAATTTCTATTACAAAAAACTGAGCCCGATAGAAAAAATCTATTAACATATATGAAATCAGCTTAAAAAATACTATAAGAATCAGCCATTCACCCTCGTTTAACTAACAAAAAATTAAATTTTGTTGACCAGTGTTATTTAATTGCTCTGAAAATATTCGTTGTATCGAACTGTGTTTAAATTAAATAAAATGTTAAGCCTTTTATTGTGAACAAAATGAAACCTAATTTGTTCAAAGCGATAATTAGCCGCTACTTCAGTAAGGCTGAAATTGTTAAAGTGGATCCCAAAAATCACAATGCATTCTGACAATTTTGTACCTATTTCCACTTACTAATAACAGAAATTATCATAGATTGTTTTTCAATCGATATCATCCGGTTTTAGATTTTAAATAACCTTTTTTTGAGCGTTTTTTTGTTCTCAAATGTATTTCTATAACCGCTTAACCGCTTTATTTTCTTTAATATTTACCAACAGATTATAAAAACGTAATATTCCACAAAATAATCGTAAAATTTTACAAACCATTATCTCATTTCATTTCTAAAATACTATTTTCACGGAATATAAAGAAAACGCTTATTATCTTTCAACAAGATGGTGAAAGTTCTTGCGACGGTCAAAAACTATTTTAAAAACGTATATACTTTTCTTTTTAATTGTACTATCAATATTTAAAAAAAAAAATTAATCTTAAAATTTCAAAAACAAAATAAAGGTCAGAATTATTATTAAAAAAGTAATCTTTTTTTTACATCGTTTTGATAGTTTATGAATAATGTTGCATAATGTTGAAAAACGGAATCTATTTTGAAAGGTCAAAAATAAATCTAGAAAAATAAGGACGCATTAAGCATACAAAATTATTTAAATATCTGATTGTGTCGCGATAAAATAATAATTAGTAAAAACAACATTAATTAAAACCGCAACTGATTGTCTATTTATAGCAAATTTCAAACCTGCTTTTCTCCGCAAATGCACGGACTAATTTTTTATTTAAAGCGTGTTAATTACTTCACTAACCCGCCGATATTGTCGCACCAATTTTCCTTACGGTACGTATCAACTAAACGTTGAAACAAAATAAATAAGGGACTATTTTGAAACGAATTCATTTTGAAAAGAAAATTAATACTTTCCAGGAAAATTTTAATTTAAGATAAATGAATCCGACGAATAAGTCGGGGTATAAACCCGCGTTGCAATATGAACGCAAATTTATAAACCGAATACATTTATTTGTCGATACCGCAAAATTTATTGAAACAACGTTAAAACCTCAACAGTTGCACCAGAAATAATCGTACATGCACCTCGTATTGTAATAAAACAACAGATACAATATGCCATTAATAAACTCGCCGACAGTAACAACTATTGTTTAAAATAGGCAGAGCGGCAACGACTACCATCTGCATTAAAAATTCTTCAAGTGAAAGGAAAAATATACTCGCTTTTCCGTTCACCGATTCCATAAAATTATCGTGAAAAGCTAATTTAGAAATTACCGCGTACAAAAATTAGTACGAAATTTACGCGTGATATATCTCCGAACGATCGACGTATTTATTTAATAATAAATGATCCATCGACGAAGAAACTGAACGTCTTTATTCTTTACTGTTTTATGTAGGAAGTAAACGTATGAACCGATAACAGAGAATCATCGCTAGGAAAACGAATTTTAATTCAACAGCTGACAACTATCCACAGGGTAATTTATTCAGTACAAATACAAGTTAAAATTTATTATAATTAAAGGTCGCAAATGTTATTTCAATAAACAATTTCGACTAGAAAAAAAAACTGTTTTAACTATTCAGTAAGAGGGGACTACTCGATTTTTTCCTTAAAGTGTACAGTGGGATTGCTTCCATAAGTTATACGAGTAATTGAATTGTTTTCTAGCAGTTACGTAATAAATTGATTGACGACGGCCAGAAGTCTTTAATAGCACGAAAGATCTCTAAGATAGGGTCGTCCGTGACGTGTGCCGCCATTGGAACCCCGCCAACTACGAAAACAAATGACGTCTCCCTGTACCACGGTGTAGTTTTTCCGCCATTATGCACTTCCCTATATACTTTCAATGTTTTGTTTATGCGAACCGTTCTCGGATCTACCGGAGTTTTACGTGAGATCTATTTTGAAACAAAAACAAACCGTTTTCATATTTTTACATTTACGGGTCGAAGGAACAATTCTGTGTATTCCTTTAAGATCTAGAATACTGCTTCCTCGGTTGACAATAAATCCTAAACTTAAAAAAAAAACTTCACAAGAAAAAACATCTCTAATAGGTGTTAGATTGAATTCTGTTATAACGACAGCGTATAACAAACTAAACTAGACGTGCCGAACTAATCTGAAAACCATAAATTAAGTCGTGTCAATCAATTAATGACAACGTAAAATACGAAACGATGAATAAATCATGAAAGCAAACCGATTAAATGAAGCGTTGTAGTACTGCATTATATAGTATACACTTCAATCGTCAATCCCATTCCCGATTAACCGTTAAATATAGATGTCGATTTGATATTTACAACACCGAGGGGGTGACGCTCGTCAAGAGAACGTTGCACACGGCCACCCGTACCGTATCTTAACGGCCATACCCCATTGCCCACAACAGTAGTCGTCTATCTTCCAGGGACGCTGCAGTTTTTCCTAAAATTTTAGACTATACAAGATAAATATATGTAAAACCCTCTACTCGAAACCGGGTAAACACCTGAAATTCATTTTAACAAGACCAGAAAGAGGAGAAGTGAACCCGGCAAAGGTCAACGGGATTCCCGATCGATATTTGCAATAACAGAAACAACACGGCAAATCCATTATTTCATTATTTCCTGACAATTAACTACGTTCAACGCTCATTTCAAATTAAATACTCCGTCTAACCGAAAATATGAAGAACTAAGTAAATATGACAACAAACATTTGTTAAATTTAAACCTGTCGCTCGACATTCGATTAATGAGGTCACTTCAAATTATTATGAATATTTACCTGTTTCCAGATAACCCAAAACTATTTTTTTACTTTTTGAAAAATTCCAGTTTTTTCAAAAACTCATTTTCATTCATATGAAATCACTCTTTGTAACCGGAAATGTGTCATTTAAGGGATTACAGACGTGGCTTCTACGGTTAATATTGCAAAATTTTTAAACTTAAATTTCTAAGAAACGGTTCTACGGTAAGTTAGATAATTCTCTTCCCTGATGCGTCAGTACTTTTGTCGGCTTCAGCTAAACGTCCGATCCGTGTTAAAGAAACGAGACTTTACAGCGACTTTGAGTTTGATAATCACTATGTTTAGCGGGGGGTCATTTCTGCTTATAGCCGACTGAGGAATGAGGTGGTTACGGGTAAATCCCGGTATCCTAATCACTCTTTAATAAGTAGATGCAATTATTCCGTACACAAGAAAATATACATTGAAAAGTACCACTTATTTGCAGACTGAATGCGATATAAAGTCTTTTACAATATAAAATGCGAAAATAATGGTATACTCGTACTTTTATTTTCCTGTTTAGCCTCAGGGAATCACCGTTACGTATTACTTCAGAGGATGATATTAATGAGTGTAAGTGAAGTGTAGTCTTGTACACTCTCAAGTCGACCGTTTCTCGAGATGTGTGGTTAATCGAAACCCAACCGGCAAAGAACATCGGTATCCACGATCTGGTATTCAAATCCGGATAGAATTTAGTGCCTTTACTAGGATTTGAACGTTGGAACTCTCCACTTTGAAATCAGCTGATTTGCGAAGACGCGTTCACCACTACACCAACCCGGTGGGTTATATTCGTACCTTACATAAATAAAACTGAACGTGATGAAAGTATTTTTACACAGGTTGCCAAAAACTCGTCTTCATAGGATAAATATTAATTATTAAACTCTTATCTAATACAAAGATACGTAATTCTAGGGCTATCGGACACCACCTCAGCCGCAGACCATAGCGATTAGAGTACAATAGATAAAAAAACCGTATCCAATCGAATCGCTCCATCTGTTTCACCTCAACGGAAGGCCATTTCGGAACAATTTTTTAATGTCATAAAGCAACCCCACTGATCCACTCCTCTCCCACAACCCCTCCTTCACGATAGTTCCAGCAGTTATATTACTAGTCAAAATTTATAAATATCGGCTAAGTAACAGGGTGGGTAGATTGCTGAACCGGCGACCGCTTTCTTGCTGCTTATAATCTCCTATCGCAGTAAACTATCCCCTCCACCAGACTATTAGCAGTGCCAACACTACTTCATAACCACTGCGCTTATTAGTTCGTGGTAACTCACGACGGCAGTTAGAAGATCGAGCGCAGGCGGCTTTGTCAACCGCAGAGGGCTACATGGACAAGCAAAATTTAAGGATTTCTGTGCCCAAGACGAAGTACATGCTTCTCAAGGGTGCAGACGAATTATCGTACAGTCGCAATCCTCACATTAAGTATAAAGACTGTGTAATCAGACGAGTGATAGTTCATAAGTGCCTAGGTGTCTTGTTTGATGAGAAGTTGCTTTTTAGCAACCACATTAAGTAAGTAGCGGCAGACGCCGTCTCAATGAAGCACAAACTTAGAAAGACTAATCGGAAAGACTATGGGTTGTCGGGCCGTCAAATGTACACGGTGTACCGAGGTGTCTTTGAAAGCATTAGAGGTCATGGGGAAAATTAGCCACTCACAATCGGCGAGTCAATGTGGCGAGAGTCTCACTATCGGACCGTTTGGCAGTTCCTTGATGCGGTTGCTTTGTTTAACCGACATAAGTAAGGAAAAAAGAATAAGGAAAAAGACTCCTACCGCACTGCTGTGGGAAGCTAACCTAGAGATATGTATGGCTGACCACCAGCCTATTATGGCTCCAAGCGCTTTAATATGGTGGACTTGGTATTCAGCGACCTAGGCGTGGCAGCGAATTTCTGTCTCGACGAAATAAATTTTAATTTATGGATGATATATATATTTTTAGTAGTTGACAGGGTGCACCTACCCATTTTATCAAATATATGACAAGTAAGCGGTTGGGACACGTAATTCGGTGGTGTACGGCACTGCGCTTAATCCGCTTACACTGTTAGGTAAGCTCTAGGAGCAACTTAGAATACTGGTCGCTAAACTGTTAGAGGCTCAGTAGCCGTTTGTGGCACAGATATTTGGTCGTATGCTTTAGGGCGGCCGAATGGGGTGGTGGGGGGAGAAATGCCAAGCAAACCAACTACTGCCCTTCCGTATTTTTACGCGTTCTAGACTTCTACGAGTAATGCTTTACAGTGTGTAAATAAAGGTTAGATGGGTTCCCAATGGCTGATAGTAAGTATTAAGAGGACGGGAATAGATGAGATGACGAGCAAATTACTACGCGTGCGTGAACTGACAGCCAAACAGAACTCGGCATGAGAAGAATCGAGGTTAAGCAAGTACAGGATGATTCAAAGAAACGGGAAATTAAAAAAATTAAATAACGTTAATGAAAAATTTTTTTAGAAAATGAATTTTATTTCATGTAATTGTACAAGTGCTGCCATTTTAGGATACATACATTTTAGTTTATTTTTTAAAGATGACATCTTGCAGGTGACCTCCTCTTCTACGTAAACACTCACGAAGTCTCTTCGTTAAATTGTTCATGGTTTGACGTAACATCTCAACTGGAATTTCCGCAATTGCTTCTCGGATCTTTGCCTTCAGTTCTTCCGTTGTAGCAGGTCTACTGTGGAACACTTTGCTTTTAAGGCGACCCCACAAAAAGTAATCGCAAGCTGAGAGATCAGGCGATCTGGGAGGCCAACTAATGTTACCAATTCGTGAAATGACACGTTGTCCAAACAATCGGCGTACAGCTGCCATCGATATTCGTGCAGTACGTGACGTTGCTCCGTCTTGTTGAAGCCAGGCTGCGTTAAGAATTGGTGGAAATCTCTTTTGTTGTTCCACAACAAAGGTTTCAAGCACGGCTACGTAACGAGCCGACATCACTGTAATCGCAAGACCGTTGTCATCCTCAAAAAAATAAGGGCCTATAACACCGTAAGATGACATAGCCCACCACACGGTCACTTTCTGGCTGTGCAACGGACGTTGGTGTAAAGATTTTCTTGTGCCCAGTATCTGAAATTTTGCTTGTTAACAAATCCACTGAGGTGGAAATGCGCTTCGTCTGACATCCACAGTTCGTGAACAAACTCTTCGTTATCATTTATCTTCTGAAGCATTACATTACAGAATTGTGCTCGCACAATTGCATCGTTCGGTTTCAGTTCCTGGACGATCTGCAACTTGTACGGATGGAATTGCAAGTTCTCCACTAACATTCTTCGAACACTTGAACTATGCAATTGTAATGATGCTGAGAGACGACGGATTGACCGATGTGGACTTCGTGTGACAGCATCTTGTAAAGCTTGAACATTCTGTGGTGTACGGACGGTTCGCTCACGGCTTGGAGGTTTCTTTTTCATTGCCGAACCAGTTTCCTCAAAATTAGATATCCATGTTTTAATTGCATGTGCTGATGGAACACGGTCGTGCCGTCCCAGATTAAAATGACGGCGAAATTCTCTACGCGCTCCCTCCACACTGTCATTGTTTTTGTAAAACGCTTTGATAGCAAATGCACGTTGCGCACCACTCCAAGGATCCATGACAACTAAATGGCAGGTTAGGTTAAAGAGGCTGGCGCCACTTATTAAGTGGTACCAATCGCCCACGGCTACCGACACAACTTTCAAAATTTCCCGTTTCTTTGAATCACTCTGTATTTCCCATCCCTCTTTATCGTAACATTATGGTTTTTTATTCTCATTATTTTATGTAAATCCGTCACAAAACGATTGTATGTATGCTATAATTTAAAAACTAAGGAAACTCTAAATCGGTTTACAAAAATTCTATATGTTTTACGAAATGCTATCGCTGACCTTATATATTACGGGTGATATCATTATTCACTCGAAATCAACAATAATGTTATCAATACAGTATTATACTTTATAACTGATACGTGAACTTCTATCTGTAAGTATTATCTCTGACTCTGATCATACATTCACACCACTATACTACTTCTGCCCCATCCGTACACAGGTTTAGATATAGTGTGGGTAACGAAAGAAAAAAAAGGGTTTGAGTTATTAACTCCAAATTAAAAAAAAATCACTTTATTAATAAAATATAAAGCATACAAAGCGTTGTTCTTTCTACATTGTTTAATAAGTCATTCAAATAATAGTAAACGTATTACACAGGCTGTTCCACGAAGAAACGGAAAAACATTCAGGACATGTTCTACTGGTGAAGATAATAAAAGTAGTTCTATAAACATAAGTCTAGAAACGCGTTGTTTTCGAGTTACGGTTAGCGAAAGATTTCGCCCGGATTTCAGCACTTCTAATAAAAAAAAGCCCTACTGTAACTTTTGGGACCCAAATTAAGAAGTAATGTTGGTGGTTTCTTATGTAATTTGAGGTGGAAATTGGATAAAACGGGTCTCAGAACTCTAACTACAGTAGAGATACTTCGGATGTTTAAGATATCCGAAGTAAAACACAAAATTCGGTGTCGAAAAACATATTTAAGTTTATAGTACATTAGGTTTGTTAAATGACTAATAAATGCGTAAGGTTTAGTAATATAACTTGTAGAAAATTTTATTGAGAAAATTAATGTAAACACAACCGATAAAAAGTAAATAAAAACTTTTAAAAATCAGTTTTTTACGCAAGTAATACAGACGAAAAATATAGACGGATGAAATTTTTCGCTAGCTTACTCGAAGACAAAACGTTTCCAGACTTATGTTTATATGAACTTTTTCATTATTTTCACCAATAAAACATATCCTGAAAGTTACTCCTTTTCTTCGTGGGACAATCTATGTATACTTTTATTAAATACAGAGATGAAGTCTCCTTTTTTTAAAAAACAAACCATTTCAAGTGCTTTACTATTACAAAACAATTTCAAACCAGTTATCAATGAAAAGCCTAGTAAGATTTTCCCGAACGAACATTCTTATTATTATTATTATTATAGTTATCTCAATTATTAATCAATTTCTAACAAAGTTGTACTTAACCTCAATTTACGCTAAATACTCTAAGTTAATATAATTTATTTATCTCGTATTTTGGCTGTTATATGACATATTTTATTTTTTCAAATTATTAAAAAGTTAATTTTCCGTAATTTTGGGGGTCTTACACTTAATTAACAAAATTGTTATTTGTATATTTTATGCATATTAGTAAACCTTATATTAGTGCGTTTGAACCAACTTGTTAGTTTACACCGTTATTCGTTATGATTATTACAATTTTATTTGGCGGCCATTTTGAGGTGAACCCGACGGCCGAACGCAGCCATTCGTGTATTTTTGTAATTCTCTACCGATGCTTAACTCGAATCCCACATCAAAATCCGTGATAAAAAGTGGTCATACACATACATTATATAATGAATACATATACATTATTATATATTATATAATGAATTCAATAACGAACTGTTCGTCGGTTGAAAACATACGCTGTTAATAGAAATGTTAAATAAAAATTGTAGTTTTACCTTCTTAAAATTTTTTGTCGTTTTTTCTACTATTTTGCCATTATTTTTTTTTAAATAGATTTTTATTTTAGTATCCAGATAAACGCACTGAAACAGTTTTTACCATACTAATAAACAAACAACAACAAAAATTGTTAAAGGTTTAAATCGGTAAAATCAGAATATTTATTGAGTAAACTGAAAGTATAATTTTGCAATTTTTGAGACTCTAAGGACCGTTAACATAAGGGAGAGAGAATAAACGAATCTTTGTAATTGTGTGTAGTTAACACACAATTACAAAGATTCGTAAAACGATAGCGATAAAAATCATGTTAAAATAAAATAACGCATAAAAAATGCAACGCACAATTTTTTATCCTACTGCATTGACTACAGTGTGTCTACTTAAATGAGTGTAGATTGCTGTTACAGTACAATTAGCATCGGATAAAAATTGTTAAATGAATTTCAATTTTTTAACACCATCTCTTTTTTTCGAGCATCAGTTCAAATTTATAACTGTGAAAAAACCTTATCGACACGTTTGAAGGGAGGTACTATTTTTCTTTTTAATTTTTTATTTACTTATTTATTTTTTTAAGAACGGAAATTGCAAAATAATGTATGAAATAACCGTGAAATTTTGCGAAGGTGAAGATAGAATTCCATACTTTAACGTAAGACAGTCTTGTCCTCCTGAATGCATAAACGTCCAGGCCGCCATTATAATTGTAAGGAATCACGGGAGAACACGAAATATTTTTATTCACAAGAATCGTGTATCATAACAGATGTACGATGCGGAAAACTGCAGCGAAGTAAAATCGTCAGGAATCAGCCGTTTGCTCCACAGTGAGAATTTAAACGGTTATATATTAACTAAACGGTTTATAGTCATGCGGTCTGTTTTAATACAATTACTCGCAATTTTAGGGACAAACGAAGGTGTTCCAGGAAGGAACACGAGCCCGTTCGTAGGTGGTTATAATCTGTGGAGGAAAAACATAATCCGCCTAATAAATAAATATTTACTCTACTCAAAATCGTTTTATATTTTGTACCGATTGAAGATTAAAACGTTTTACTAATAATAATATCTTTATAAAATTCAATCGATAAAAGTAAAACGAAAAAGACAGGAAATCAGTTTATTAGCTCGACACGAAAGTACTAATCCGATCTAAAAATATTTAAACGAATTAACTCACAAAATTCTTAAATACGTACCGTAGTTTTCAGAACCGCATCAATAGAAAGATTTAAAAAATAACGCCGCTTAAAAATCGATGAAGAACCTTCTGTAAACCTTCGAAAAAATATTTTTTAACGAAAAATTGTGATAATAATGTAACTGAACTGTTATAATGTATACCGTGAACTATTTTTAGTTTGATTTATATTTTTAAAAATATAAAGGAAGAGTTTTTCATATTCAAATGATGTTTTGATCCGTATTAAGTCAATTTTGAAGAAAAGAACGAATAAATAAATAAACAACAACCGAATGTGATTAATAATTAATCGACCAATTTATAAAATTGATATGGTAATGGTAATTTATGACAATGATAACAAATAAGAGAATCTTTTTTGATTCAAAATCTAGAAAAAAGTTACTACTCGTAAAGATAAGAAGTAAAAACCTTAGAGGAGTTTTTAAAATACAAGAATAAATTATTAAAAATAGAATTTGATTTTCCCAACAAAACCAGGTATAAAATATTTAAAACATAAGGGTAAACGAATGCGTAGTGTTGTTTAATACATAACGTGACACACACAAATAGAACCGAGCGTGTGAGTTCAAGAAGTTACAAAATATTATGTACGATTGTGATCGAAATCACGGATTGAAAATCAGAAGAAAAAAACTACTAAAGTAATCTAATTACCATGTTTTGTTGTCTTACTTAAAAAAATAACGAACTCGGCAAGATAAGGCGTGCTCGTTTCTAAATACTAAATACAAATCTTGTCATAAAATTAAAAAGTGATATTTAATTTTTTTAAACATTTATTTCTGACTGAACTAGCAGTTACTTGAAAAATAACTGCTAAGTATTTTCCAAGTAAAATTTGAACGTTTTTAATCGATCTTCCAATAATCGGAAAAGCGATGAAAAATATTCAAATTGAGCAGACTTTATTATGGGCTGCCTTTTAAGAAATACAGATAAGAGGGCCTGCATACTTCAACAAATTTTTCTACAACAATCCGTTCGAACATAGCCTACAACAAATATTTCACATCATTCAAAACTCCGTTTTAAATAATTGACCTTATTCATAAAATTTATTAAAAATTAGACCTACGTTAGGGGTCTTATCAATATACGTTCGTAAAGACAATTTTTGTCATTGAAAGTTTTTAAAAAAGTTATTTAACCTAAAAATAACTAATACCATCTGTGTTGGTGTCACTTTAGATCGATTAGAACTCTAAAAACTCAAGAATATTTTCAAAGATTAAAAAAAAAATCCTCAAGAACATTTCATGTTCTTTTGTATGACTTCCGGCCGGAAGAGTACTGCAACTAGTACTGACCGGAACTGTACCTACTGCAACAATATTCTAAAACGTTTACTAGAGCCAATCTCAGAGTAAAATAAACCCTTTCTTTATCCGCTACAGAGATTTTTTTAAAACTGAGCTTACGAATCTGTTAAAAGAAAAAATATAAAGACCTTCCGCAAACATCAAAGTTCGTAAATTTTACTCGCTGTTAATTTACGGACGCAAATATTTTTTACGTCAGTATGGAACTGTAATAAATATTTCCTCTCCTGAGCAGCAACAAGGAGATACTTATTACTGTTCCATATTGACGTAAAAAAATATTTGCGTCCGTAAATTAATTAATATGCAACGTTTCCCAATAAAAAAAAGTAAATTAATTTGCTGTTTTGCACGATTTTTTCCAGTCTTTCTTATCAATGTGGCGCATGTAAGAACGCGAGGTGCAAGTCAGAATTCTTGTTACAATAACGATAGCCCGTATTTGTGGTACCCTGTGACTCGGAAAAGAAGGTACCGAAACATATTACACAGTTATTTTCTGGACTGTTGCTTTTCGAGAGAGGTCGGCCAGATTTGGTTTGAATAACTCAGGCTTACGCCAGGAGTGTAGGGCCATCGATGATGTACGCCATATTTTATATGTCTGCCCCAGGTACGAAGCTGAACGTATTAAAGTAGCTAGAGAGCTGCAAGGATCAATTCTGGCTTTGATCAGCGAGTTAACTCGACATCCGAAAGGGAACGGAACATAGTCGCTTGCTTCCTTAGATTCTTAGCCCTGCGGAGGATGGCTGACGGGGTCTGATGCTGTTATAGATGTAAAGACAGAATAGCAACCCGGGTGACCAGGGACCCGACTGTGTGATTACTTCGCCAAGATAGGCGATCTGGCATCGAGCTCCGGTTATCTGGAATATTCGCTGTTAAAATGAGAACGGATGTGTGGAGAACTCTGCAATGGAGCTGCGATGCGGGAGGGTGTAAGAATTGACCTCGCTCCCGAAAGCGGACCAGAGCAGAGAGAAATAGGGAATGTTTTCATTAGAGGCTTATTAAATTTGCGAATTCGTTTCTCGATTTTTAATAAAGAGAGAGAACTCGAATAAATTGAATCGTAGGACAATATTGTCGTTACTGCGATCAACACTTATTTTGTCAGTATGAGGATAGTATTTTTGGTATTTTAAGACTCAATCGAGTAATGATCTGAGCGCATAGTCTAATTGCAGTTAGAAAAGGGAAGAGTTTTTGCGTGAAATCTTCGGTGTTAGAGGAAGGGATGGGGATCGATCTTCCGCGAATCGGTTTATTCGATAGTCGAAGGTTATAAGTTACGGAAGGTGGTAGAAGTCGGAAGAGGCCAAAAAAGGCGATAGTAGGTTGTTTAAATACATCGATTGAGATGTCTGCCGAGGCATTTTCATCGGTGGCATTCTGACAAAGACCAAACTGATGACACTCTTGCGTTATCAAGTTCAGAGAGTCTACACTACATCCAGTAAAGCCCATCAGAGCTACGAACGGAAGGGGTGGTGCGGTGACCGGGATCGTCACAAGGCGGGTGTCTTCCCCTACGGGGATCAGGACTCGGAAAACCACTCCAATCCTCATTTTCTTCTTGTAAGCCTGGTACGGGACGCTTATTATTATTATCGATAAAGACTATGCCGTTTTCAGAAAAGATTTTGCTACGCGTGTAAGATCACAAGTAACTTTTTCTATTGTGGCATTTAATAAGCACATGTACACGTAAAATATTTTAAATTATTTATAGAATTTAATCCCGATCATCTTCTGCATAATATTTCGTACAGAGATTGTAACCCTCCCAAACAAAATATTATGTATTTGCGAAGGACCTGCTAAATGTTCACACGTTATTAAACAATAATAACTATTTTAAAAATTTGAACACTCTTCAGCGGAGTTCCAACTGAGAATTTCTGTGTTGCAATTTACCAAAAAAAATTGTACATCTAATCATTTTATAAATAAAATGCGGTACATACAAAAAAAAAATGTTAGGTTTTATATTAGGAACATACGCTTCTGGTCAGAAGCATTAGCAGCATCAGTCACATTATTGCGTGATGCTATAAGAACCCGATTCAAATAACCCCACTTAAATAATTAAAGTCTGATTTAAATTGATGTAATCGATTATACTAGTTTACTTCGATTATGAGTATTCAATTTACACCGAACTCAGGACTGGACTTTTTGAATACAAATAAAAACCGACCGGTGAAATGTAAATTGTTAAGAGCTTCTGTTTGAGGCGATATTAGTACTACTGGTTGCATGCATTTCTCCTGCTTCAGCGCCTTTCAGTAACCTACTCGTATAGACGGAGAAAGATCAATAAAATGCTTGCTTTATCTCCTTAATATTACAAAAATTTTACCAATTAATTATTAATAATACTCAAATCTGCCTGAGTCGTAAGCATCTGTTCGTTATTAAATGTCACCTTTCGACATCAAAAAAAAAGTTATAAAATATGACGTGTATGACAAGTGGCATAAAAAGTTTTGTATTGGAAGAGGTATACCTTACAAAGGGCTGAATAGAATAGGGAGTTATATATTTTAATGTACCTTGTTCTTTTCTGGGTTTTATTTATTTAGCGTATGGCACCAAAACACAACACCAATTACAGTCAAAAATTACAAACAAAGATTTAACAAATTAATATATGCTACTGGTTCTGAAGTCGCCATCAGGAAATTTTCAGGATTCCCTTCATAAGCTGTACTAGGGCAAACTTCTATGATGTGTTTAACAGTTTGATTTTCACCACACTCACAAAGGGGCGTCGGTGTTTTACTCCATTTTCTGGATTATTCTGTAGTTTTAATTTGTTCCAAAAAAAACCTGTAGGAATTACGTTAAATTACACAACAAGTAAACTGGTTTCCACGTAGCACAATATTTTATTACTTCGTTAAAAAAATATGAGAAAAAAATAGTTTTTCAAGTAAGATGTACATTCGAGAACAGAGTTTTTTTATTCATTAATCGTTTTTATTTTAAATTTCCCAAGGTCAGTTTCTACTTGGCGACTATTTAAAAAAACTGTATTTCAGTTCTCAGTAAATACAGGAATTCTTTCTGCACTTAACTACATGATTTAACATTATTAAAGTACGTAATTTTAATTAATGCGATGAAAAAATGAACATGAAGGAAACAATTTCCATTAAAACTGACAGAAATCTAGACCGTCTGTAAGAAAATAATGCAGTCCCTTCGTATAAGCGTGCGGTATGTTACCGAACGTTTATCTGTACAGCTGTTTTCTACTATAATAAAAATGTTACTGAGGACAGCACTGAAGAACTGCCACGCTGAGTTCGTGTAGCGTGAAACCTCATTAATGAAGGGACTAGATTTCCTTCCTGATATGCAGTTCCAGGATGGAACTACAGAATATACGTCATCCGATCCCATCGAGAATACAAATAATACATTAAATGTTGTTTCGAACATGCTATCTGGGGATTTAAAATTCATCACTCGATAGGCCAAATCTCTTGAAATATTCACGAGGTTTCATAGACGGACGGTCTAATAAAACATTTGTTACCCTCAAATCGAGCGTTTTATTTCTTGGAAAGGTATAAATATTTAGAAAGCTTACGGTACACAAGGGTTCGGTTGCAGTTTTTATTATATTCCACTGCCTAACTATTCATCGGTGAGCGAGATACCCGTTACGAACAGATCGGTCGGAGATCATCCTTTAGTTCTCAAATTTTAACCGTTATTTACCAGGGTCAATCGAAAGTTTTCTGACACAAAGATCGATGGATAGTTAGGCAGTAGAATTTAGGCTAAAAGAACCGCATCTAGCCAAAAAGAAAGTGCTTTTTCACCAAGATAATACGCCTGAACACACGTCTTTTTGTTGCTGTAAAACTTCACGATCTAATTTCGAAGTGTTTCCATCTGCGCCATATTCGACGGATCTGGCTCCCAGCGATCTTCCCAAACCTAAAGAAATGGCTCGCCGAACAAAGATTCACTTTAAATAATAAGTCGAATCTGAGACTATCTCTTATTTTGCAGAGTTGGGCAAATCGGATTATACTGAGAATATTAAAAAGTTGGAAAGTCGTGGCTGTAAATGTATCGAATTGTAAGGTGACTACGTTGAAAAACAAAACCAAATTCTGAAAAATCTTGTATTTTGTTTGTCAGGCTAAGAACTTTCCGACCGACCCTAGTAAAACTAGTTTCATGAACTTTATTACCTTTCGCATCTCGTACAAATTCACACGACATTATAACTACAAAATAAACAAGCGTTAAATTTAAAAATTTATATGTATCACATCTATCTTACCCAATCGACCAGTTTTTACGCGGCACACGTCAAAATCAAAACACTGCACTCCAGTCAGGAGAGGGGAAATAGGCAGCATAAAGAAAATATAACAAGTTAATCAAATTGTAAAAATCAGTAACAAAATGTGAGTGTTTGAGCCTTTTGTAAAATATATGTGTTTGGTCTTGCATTTTTATTTTTATAATATACAAAAATATTTAAATACAGTTTGAAAGATTTTCATTGTCAACTACTGACTTCAAATTTATACGGCATTCGTACAAGCGTGTGCCCGTACGTCTAAATGTACAAATATACACATGCGTGCACGTATATATATGCATGCTCTTTAAATAAATAAAAAATTACAAGTATATAATGTATCATATTAACCTCGCATCTGTGATTCGAAATATTCGAATGGCCCAAAACCGTAGTAACTTTGTTCTTTCACCTCCCTCATCATTTAAAAGTCAAATTTTAAAACAAAGATGTAAAATGTAGAGGTACTGTCTTTGTATTTTATCAAATAAATATTAATAAAGAGACAAGATACATAAAAGTAGCGATTTGTGTTGTACGTCAAATAGAACTACATAATATAATGATATTATTTTTCTATAAATCAAGATTAAATAATTTTCAGGTAAAAGTGAACAGGCTGTCACATTTAATAAATTCGACTAACTGCTCGCAACGGAATATGCATGAACTGTCGGTAAATAATTCAACAGTAAATTGTCAAAAAATTATTGACGACTTCCACTTCATCTAATCAATAAATCATACCAAATATTGTTAAGACTAAGGTACCGTATCCGTTTGCTGTAATGATTACAACAAATATAAATAAATATAACAGTTAAATTAATAAAAAAAAAACCAAAAAGAAAAGTATATGATTCAAACGAGATGGCGTGCCACAAGGGCGAGACTTCTGTTACATAACCTCGTTTATCCGTTAGGTATTTGTATGTCGAACGGATTTACTGCGGGTTTGTAATCAAAATTGTTGAAACGGATTCCAGCAGAACGAGCTTAATTTATAATCCTACAAATTAAGGACCGAAATAACGATATGGATAGAGAAGTTTGCCTTCGAGATGTGGAATCTTTCCGCTACATCACTCGCATACTAGATTGTGTCCGATCAATCAAATATTAATGAAATAAATTTTACAGAAATTTAAAGAACGGTCATTATTTAAAAAACTAATTTTTATATTTACGAACATTTTATCTAAAAACTTATTTGTTTATCCTCAATATTAAAAAAAGATAACTTTTTCCATTTACGTCTTTTTGTAGGATGGAAATAAAGTCGTTTATATTTTCTCTAGCTTCAAGAAAAAGTACTGATGTATTCTACGCTTACGAAAAGCGACTGTGTTTGTCTCCAAAAAAAAGGACTGATATTTCATTTTTTAATGAAGTTTTTTCCTTCACAACCCCTTCCATCCAAAATTGAAGTATAAAAGTATGCACTTACTATAATAATGTACTACAAAGCACACCATCGTTCAGTGTTTAAAAAAAAAAAACACTACGCCTACGAGAAATATTGGAACTATCAAGATTAAAACCGTTTTTATTTAATAAATTAGAAAAAAATTCTTTTCACTTCACATATTATTCAGGAAGAAACTAGGGACTGATTGAAGCAATGTACGGTTTTTTTACGATTTAATTCCACGCGTTACACAATTCTAGATATGGGAGAAGATTTTCCTTAAGAAAGCTTAAACCTAGTTAGTTTAATATTTGGAATAAAAAAGATCGGGTGTAAAAGGAAGAAAACTATAGCAGGATATATTTAAAACGATCGATTCGAAAATCGGTGATAAAATTTTTCCCAACCTGGTCAAAGGAACTCTTACATAAAAGGTGATCAAAGACCAACCTGGGTTAGAGGCGCTTAACGAACAAAGCAAAACCTGTTAATTCTTCCTACAACATACTTAGTCTTTCAGTGGTTTTATTAGTAGTGAGTGCTTAGTTACTTGGCTAACAAAATCTAATCTTTAATACTTATCTAATAAATTTTGGGATTACTTGAATATTTTTGTGATCTGTTCAACTTATATTTTTAGGAACAAAAGTCGAAGCTGTGTTTTCTAAAAGTGATTCTTTATGAATTTGATAATTAAACGTTCGAATCTTCTGTTTGAATCAAAAAATAAACTGTCTTGTACTTATATAATCCGAGAGTTTGACACGCAAATATTTCGGTCACTAACGATCATTTACTGTTAACCGGGTTACAACGCGAAGAGCTTGTCTCATCATCGAGCTTTCTGTTCACTGTATACGAATAATAAAATTATAATTGTAAAATAATTACATGCAAATAATCTTTAGATTGAATTAACTGATGGTTTAGTAAAAATAAAAGTAGATGTTGCAAATTATTATTATTGCTACTACGACTACGTTGTACTATAATATAAAATTCTGTCAACCCAAATTAGCATTTAAAATAAAACTTTATAAAAGTTCTATTATTCGTGAAATGAACGATGTCTTAAACGTTTTGAAGGATATTGACGCAATGATAACCGATTTAAAGAATTCGCTTTCAACTTAAGCAGAGCCAACAAAATATCTACGAAATCGTAAAAAACTTAAAACGATTATCAGAGTTGGGTCACGATAATATTGGCTTTAATTGAAAAGCGCACAGCCTGGTGTCAACAGCATCGATACTTTAAATGACCGCTACTGAAGAAACAGCATGCGATTAAATTATTAGCACTACTTAACAGAACACATCCGACTTCAGTAGCGCTATCTTCACGGATCATATGAATAAATTACGTTTCACCAAGCAGCGTGTTAATCGCTTAGTGTGACAGCCCACGGAATAGCTAAGAAATATTATTAATAGCGAGTGGTACAAAAAGCGATATATTTTTTCTGGAAAAATGAACAATTTTTCTCCTGATCTGTTACAAGTGGGTTCAAAATATTTCTAAACAACATTTCGACTCAATATAAAAGAAAACCGAGGTATACTGTAATATCTTGGTTCGGAACGCATGAAAGTGAGAATGACGGTATACGAGATGAAGATGAAAATTAAATTCTCGTCAAAAACGTACTTATCTAATTAAAAGATTTTTTTTCTCTTTAAACCGAGACAGAACCTGATTCCAACAATGTTAACAAGGTGCCTAATTGACGAAATTTAGCGCCACATATTTTCCGTAATCTTTTCAACATAACCAATACGACTTTTAAACAATACATAATTTGTGCTATAACTCCAGTAGTTAGTTATACTACTGGAGTTTTTATTATTAAATACAGAATTGCAGTATGAACCTAGTCGTTTTTAAATAACACAGAAGCAAATAGCTACTATTTAAAAAAAATAAATTATAGCATCTTTTGCTTCAACTTTGTTTTTTTTTTGTTACATTTTCTTTTGTTTACATTTAAATGAAAATACTGTTTTTACATCCTTTCTTTTCGATATATGCAATTTTTAATCTATATAACTTCTACAAAATAAGCGTGTAATATCATCTACTTAACATAACTTAAAATATGAACTTTTACCTTTACCATCACAAAGTTTCAGGTCGTTTCAATGATTACGTCGAGGATAATGAGCCTTTTATCATAAATGGTATTCTCTACATCCACTTATCGCATACAGAAATTATTTTTTAACGGTAAAATCCTTAAACGATATTACAATAGAGACTGAAAATAAATAATAATTTAAATATCTTAAGTTGAACGACTGAAAATATATAAATTCGGACGATGGGAAATTCTGTTTAAAAGTTTTCAGCCGATCGTTCACTACATTGTAAAAGCGTACTTAAAAAAGAATGTATTTTGGAAGCATATCTACTCGTGCTGAAGTGCATACAGTTTTTGCCCAAAAATATTATAAAACTTGTTTTATCCTGTTAAAATAAAAAAAATATTTCACTCTAACATTTTTTAAGATTTTATCATTACAAAATATATAACATTTTTAAAGGTAACATAATGAAACATGTGTGTGGACTCTAGCGGTTCATGATAATGAACATGGGGACAATAGTAAAAACAGAAAGGCAAACAATAGCGGTTTTTGATACGTGACGTTAAAGAGGATAATGAACATTAAATGGTTCGAATGTAATTAGAAATAAAAGGTTTTAAAAGGAATGAGAGAAATTTACGGTAAAATCTTGCAGAGAGGATCTAGGTTATTCGGCTAAGTATGAAAACATCCAGATTTGGTTAAAAAGGAAGTGGAGGGATGTGTAGAAGGCAAAAGTTTTAGAGAGACATGAATAAATGAAAAAAATAAATGATTGTTTCGATTGAAAATCCACAAAACAGAAGGAATGTATAATAATATCAAACCAATTAACCGATTAATGACTAAAAAAAGAAAATAAAACTTAGGCTATTACGCTTCTAAAGGCAAAATATCTATTTTCCCAAAAGACAACTGATTACTACCTAGAGTAGACATAATGTAGCACATTCCAGTTTACTCGATCACGGAGTATTTGATTTTCTTTTACACGCACGATATAATCGATATGAACATCTTAACATTACCATTTCCATCCTCTAATAAAAGATTATAATTTTATGGAAAACCAATTTTTTTAATTCCTGTAATAAAACGGTAAACCGCTATTAAAAACCATTTCGATACGATAACTTGAAATGTTGACTGTTCAAAAAGTGACGCGACCTTAAGGAAGAAAGGAAACATTCTTCCATAAAATACATTCCAATAAAATATCCAATCATTAAAATTTACTGTAGTTAAGATGTGACACTTTCTTTCAGTCTAATTTAATAAAAAGGTTTTATGAATTCTTAGCAATATTTGGGATAGAGATGAAAGCGAACACAACTAAAGACAACACATTAAAGTTATATTTATATTGAGTAATACCGATACAAATATATGAAAATAATAAATGAATAAAATCAGTAAAAAATATTATAAGAATTTCAAAATTGAAAAATACACGTGTTCATATTTAATTAATCAGGATGTAAATTAAATTACAGAAAACTTGGGTTTATTTAATCAATATTATTTTTTTAAATGTACAGAGTTCATAGGTAAAATTTATTACGCAAAACCTTTCAAATGAAATATTTTCAGAAACCATTTTAATAGAAAAATCTCGTTTGTTAACCTTATTTTTTTGGATTTTAAATAAAAAAAACGAGTTTTTCAAAATATTCACATTTATTTGATATTTACTTTAAATCACAATTGTTTAGTGTACAAAAGTAATGCAACCTTATGGAAAAATGTTTCCTTCTTTTTTTTCTGGTTTAATTGAGGAAAAATGGGTTACATAATACAGCAGAGAATATTAATTTTCTCCCACATCTAATGTAATAATATAATGCAATATAATATCCCCAGACCCAGAATGCCTTCACAGAAAAGTACGGTATGGATTCACCAAACAAGTCCTCCTTCAAGCGGCTGTACTATAATTTCCAAGAAACAAGGAACCCGGCAGATGCAGCCAAACGCGCTCTATCGAAAGCGGTAACACCAAAACAGTCGATCGAATTGCAAGCTGCATATTCTGTTTGTCACAAGAGGTCTGTGCGACACCTATCTAGCCGGTCTGCTCTCTCCGTAGGTAGTGCCTACACGGCATCGTACAAGTGTTTAAAGAAGCACCGGTATGCACGAGTTGTTAAATACAGACACTAGAAAACGTGTAGCTTTCTGTCAGCGGTGTATTTCATTTATAAATCCAGACGGAGAAGAACTCGATGACTGGTTTTGGTCTGACGAGGCAGGCGTGATTTCACCATGACGGATACGTGAATGCACAGAATTCACGCATTTGGTGTACGGTAAATCCATTTCAGCTGCACGGATAAAAAGTGGGTGTTTGGTGGGCAATGACATGCAGGCGAATTTTAGCACATTCTTTTACGGCACCATGAACAGTGAGCGCTACATATAAACGGTGCAACAATTTGTAAATACTATACCTGCAGACCGGCTAGACTAAACGATATATCAACAGGACAATGCTACGGCTCAAACAGCCGACACTATGACTTTCTTGGATCAGTGTTTTCGTGGAAAAGTGATTTCGAAGGGGTTCTGACCCCCTCGGTCTCCTGATTTATCCCTTCCTGACTTTTTCATGCGGAGAAACCTTCAGGATGCTGCTTAAAAAACCGATTCTTACATCGTTCCTGAATTGCAGAACGAAACTGAACGGCGTGTCGCTTCAATTCCTCAACAAAGCATGCAACGACGTATTCAATTATGTGAATCACATATCGGAGGCCACTTTCAACAACTATTGTAACTTATTCATTTTCCCATAAGATTGCGACACTTTTTGAACACTTTTTATAATTACTTAAAATAACCTACTATCGTTGAAATAATCACCCAAATGTTGCAAAACCTGATGAGGACGCAAACGGAATTCCAAAATCTAATCTATGTTACTGAAAATTTTATAAAACTGTTTTATGGAATTTATACAGCTCGCAAAGCGCATACATTAAAAAAGGCGGAAAAACACAGTTTCCGCAGATTTTTAGTATAGACTACTACTGAAGGTGATATTCCTTCTCACGAAAGTGATAATACTTCCCCAGTCAGTTTCAGTATTATATTATTATTACTTTCCAAAATATATACATTAACATTTTTAGTTAATTTAATTTGAAAATTAAAGTTACGATAAAAAAACGAAGAAGTTTGCATTTAAAGGAAAGTTAACAGATTTTAACCGTAATCTTTAGTTAGACGGAGGTTAAAGTTCAGAATCGCTAATACAGACAATACGTAATTTTAAAAACGCGAATAATAAAATAAATTATTATATGATATTTAATTGGATTGTTCAATTAAGATGATGGGTTTATAAGATTTAACTATGTTGATCAATAAAGTTGAGTCGGCTGTATTAAATTGGGATTAAAACGTGTAAATTAGAATTCATCAGAACTGCTCAATGAAGTTCAAAATTGAGAACGACAACACAACGTTTTACTTTAGATCAATCTTGCTGATGCAATCACGTTGAAATCTGTAACTGAAATTAACTTTGCTCTAGTGTTACTTGAAAGTGTACGTGCTGCTGCACGAATAACTTAACTTATTTGGGCGCTTCTGGATCAACAATTTTCAAATTTTTGGTAATTTTAAAACAATAGCTTTTTCAAACACGATTTTGTAACACGCGCATGCGCGCGCACACACAAGGTGTGTGACAAACTATTGTAATTCTTAAATAACTTTTCAACAGTTAAAGAAAAAATTGAATTTTAATAAACATATTTAAAAGATTAAAAATTAAGCTTCCGCCACGGAACGAACTATTTTTTGGTATAAGACCAGAAAACCCCAAGCACCTAGCGTATAGACTCAGGTTTCATTCGTGTTATTTGAAATTCACTATTAATGAGAAACATTAATTTTCATTTAAAATAGGACTTTTAAAAAATTTTAAAGATCTTTCGGCTACGGTCGGATTCACACAGCTCTTGACGAATCAGCGGCTCCGTTCGGATGCAGTCGGCTCCTGACGATTTAGCGGCTCCGTACAGTGCACACAGCTCTTTCCTGAAGCACTCGACTCCTGTCGGCTGCACTCGGCTCAGTACAGTTAACACAGCTCCTGACAGATACACGGCTCCGTACTACTATATAAGTAGGTCATACTCTGTCGTCAGAGTAGTCTTCGATCAGTCTCCAAGGACTCAACATGCACTAATTACATAATGTTACTTACAAGATTAATAATGTTACATATATTAATTACAAATACAATGAATTTACATACAGATTTACAAGTGTAATAATGTTATATAACATATATATATGAATGTCAATTAATTTATAAAAAAACATAATTGATAAACGCAACTACATAAAAGCTTAATTTATTTAAAATAATCAGCGATCCACCTAGGGAACCCAAACATTTAAAATGGGAAGTAAATGTGATAAATCCTATTTAACTATACTGAAAAACAAAAATGTTGACAAAAAACCTTCTAGCCAAGATAACCAAAATTCGGGTCATCTATTTTTTTTTTTTTTACAGCTAGTTTTAAAACTGGTCTACAGAAAACCTTAATGTTCCAACAGTGAAAAAAAGAGTATTTACAATTTTTCCTTTTTTATTAACTGTCGAACAGTTATATAAGATACACACCATCAACCACTTCTGAAACCGGCAGTGAAAAACGTTAAATTATTGGCTTCTTTTTAGAATTGTAGCCTAACGTTTTTTACGTAAAAATTTTTGTTTTTTTATTCCCCTTTAAATGATATGTCCCAATTTTACTATTTTCGTTTAACATTTTTGAGTTGCTTCATCGTGGTGGGTTTGAGGGGTATGGTCGTTTCGTACCGATAAATAGATCGTTTTGAGATAAGCACATCGGCTCAATTTAATTTTTCTATGTTTTAACTGTTGAAAAGTTATTTAAGGGTTTATTAATATCACATCTATATACTCGTATTTAATTAAGAGATTTAATTATATTTGTATAATTTTAACGTAAATTACTTTTAATGTAATAACCTATAAATAAATTAAGTTTAAATAAAAACTATTTTCAGTTTTAGATGATTAAATACTAAGATTCATCATGAAATTCAAAATAGGTAGGCTATTGATGCAGAGCGTTTTTTTTATAACGAAATGAAAAATAGTTAAAAATAAAAACCTAGCAGATCCGAATATTTCGAGTAGCATATCACAAAATTATATTTATATAAATAGAAGGTGAGATACAAATACCAGAAAAAAATAAAAAGTATAAAAAGATTTTTTTTAAATAATTGTGCGATACAAATAATTACATAATGCCACATTAGAATGTTGTATGTATGCATAATAAAAAAGTATTCGAAAAATGTTTACTGGTTAAGATAAAAAAAAAATTAATTTTTATTCAAGGTTATTTTTCTTAGATTTAAACAAAGTACCAAAATACATCAATCTCAACATTTTTGATAAAAAATGATACGCTATATATATATCTTTTACTCTGAGTTTTGAAGCGTAACAACACGCTTCATAAAAATAATTAAAAAAAAATCAAAGGTTAACTTATTTTATTCTCCTATCACTTTTCTATTATCCTATACAATTTCATTTCAATACAGAAATTTTTATCAAAAAAAAAAAAAAAAAACTATTTTCGGACTACTTTTTAATCTAGCTTGACTTTACGCCCGCAAAAAAAATTTAGAAGTATGCCTTATTAACACTACAATAGTAACCTTTGCTTATTTTCCTCGCACAATCAATACCAGCCTTTCTCAACCTGGGGGTCACGAAATAACCCTACAACTTTACACCTAAACAAAAATGAAATCATTTACGAGAAGAAAACCATTATAAATTTTACTTAGATTTATACGTACACATGTAAAGAAAATAAATTAATGAAATGGTTGCGTTTGTTTTTCATTTAAAAGTTTCTCTATACGAGGATCTATGTTATTTACACACAAAGGCAAATTGTTTTCAACACGATTTCTATGTTTAGTTTTTAGCGCAACCATAGACGAAAAACCCCTTTTCACAGAGGTAAAATGAAGGGAAAGGGATTAATATTTTCAGTGCTTCTTTGACTAAATTTCCATATATATTCACTTTGACTAGCAATCCAAAACGTATCTAAATCTTCAATGTGAATTGTAGTTGTAAAGTTTTATCGGCAGACATTTCGATTAGCCGGTTGTGGAATCTCAAACGATAAGTTAGCAGCTGCGACAACATTTTCACTAAGTGGATTCGGTACCCGTCTCTTCGAGAAATAATTTTATCTTCCGGGAAATACTCCACCGACTGAATTTTTAGCTGACGCAAATGCATGGCGTGCTATCCAAACTGTAGTGAATAATAGTGTCTTCTTCGTCCAAATTTTTCTCAATATAATCGGAAGTGAGTGGAAACAAATCAGCATTTTTGCTTTGAAGGCGAATAATCCAGATATCAATCTTCTTACTGAAAACACAAACTTTGTTTGTATTAATAAAATATTTTTATCACGTCCTTGTAGATTCACATTCAAGTCGTTTAAATAAATCAGCCTTGTAAGCCAACAGCAACTGTTACTCATTATTACGTAAAACCATTGAGATAGGCGTTGGTATATGCTGTTAAAATATTATTATTTCATTTCGCAATTCCAGTAACCGGGTTTAAAACATTCCTCCTCGATGACCATTTGACTTCTGTATGGAAAAGAGATTTTTCTTTTTACCCGTTTCATATCATAGTTTAACAAACAGTATATTTTGTAACGAGCTACTTTTAATAAAATTAACCATTTTTACAGCTTTAAAAAAAATTTATTTGAAATTTTCCGGCATATTTTTTGTGGCATGAGCACGTCTGTGAAGAAAGCAAGGAAGCAGTGCGTCCATTTAAACCTTGGTGTAAGACGATCTTTTAATTTTTTCAGAAATCCATTGTTCTTTCCTGTTATAGTCTTTGCATCATCACTACATTCTACAATACATTTTGTCCAATCTATGTTATAGTGTTTAGTAGCTTCATAAAAAACCACTATCCTGTTGCACGACCTTGATTGATTTCTGTCCCTATTTATTCGATTTGATTTTTTATTTGATTTATTTTCTGTCCCTATCACATTATCTCACAAAACATAAGAACTAAAAATGTTTGCAACCGTGTTGATCCATCAAAGTGAATACAAAAAAATTCACTTGAACTCGCTTGCTGAATTATCTGATCGCGAACATCGGCAGCCACGTCATCGATTCGCCTCGATACAGCGTCGTTAGAAAGCGGAATATTTTTCAATTTTTTTGCTTCTTCCACGCCTATTAAAACATTGACCGTATCAACTGTAGCAGGCAGTATGAGGTTTTTTGCGATTGTATAAAATTTGGACTTCTTAGCTACTCTTAATGCTACGAGATAAGATACTTCACGTGTACTTTTATCAGCACGGCTAGATTTACAAATAGAAGCTTGTTGATTTCTAAAAGTATGTAATTTTCTTTCGAAAAATTCCAAAGATTTGCTTTTATGATCCGGATGCTTATTTTCAAGTGTGGAATTAATTTTGATGGCTTCGTGCTCTTATCGGAGAGAACTTGAAAGCAAACGAACGCACAGTGGTTTTCCATCCAAAGAGGTAAAACCACAATTTAAATAAATGTCATTGTACGAGATACAATATTGTCTTTTTACCGATCGATTTACTGGATGTAGATGGCTTGGCTCACTTAATTTTTTTCACAAATTTAACATTCTGCATAAAAATTTAATTGAAAAAAAACCCAGTTACACCGTTTGATCGCACACTAAGAAACCGAAACCTCAATTATTATTATTTTCACCAGACACCAGACGCGCGATTCGCATTCGAAACTAAACTCACGTTCTGCAACCCTTACGCCTCTTTAACACTGCTGAGAGCACAACGTGTTCAAACGTATCATATGCATGTTGGAACATGACGCTTCACAACTAGTATTATGCAAGCAGACCAAATTACAAGCAGCACGTACACAAGTAGAAACTTGTAAATTTCTCACACTTATATATTATGTTCATACTCGTCGCTATCAACACAGCTAAATAGTTTTAACTGGCTTTCATTGGGTTGTGGTTGGGGGATCGCAAAATATTCATTATACATTTTTTTTTTTACTTTTTGAATCGCGAAGCTAAAAAGGTTGAGAATCATTGATTTATACCTATGGTTTTTAAAGTTATTAGACATTTTAAAGTAACAGCGGTTTAAATCAGGAATTTCATAATCCAAAAAAAAGGAGCTAAATGTACGTATTAATTAGCTGGGTAGAAATATATATAAGGTACTGTTAAACAATTATCAGAAGATACTGAGAAAACTATACATACAAAAAAAGAAAGTAAACATAATTAAATAAGGAATATAAGTTGATAATAAAAAAAATTCAGTTTTAACTTCACAATATTTTTAAAATTCATTTTCTTATAATTTTTTTTTTTTACTAATTCCTAAATATCTACTGATGATCACTGTTCAAACCAGTTAAAACTTTTACGTAAATTTTTTCCTAAACGGAGTTTAAATATTCTCTTATTATCCAATCTGTTATGAAAATTGATTAATAATGCGTATTTTCAACTTTTTGACGTAAAATAGTAAATTTTTCGTAAATCATTTCCGTGTGTCATGTAAGGATCGTAGAAGGGAAAGATAAACAAATATATATATATATATATATATATATATATTTTTGCTTAATATACGATATTGAGTGGCTTATCAAAATATGGCGTCTCCATTCCTTCCGGGGCTTTTATCTCGAATGATATCATCCAATTAAATGGATACATCGCACCCAATTAAATGGATATATCGCTAGAAAGAATAAAAAATAATTCGTGTATCATAAACGTAATTTTCCCTTTTGAGTTTTCAGACTTATAAAATCGTTAGGATAACGTCAATATCTTAGCCTTGTGGATAACATGTATATTACATATCCACCTATCAAATTCTGTCGCGTTATAACATGTAGAACTCAATAGTCAAACCTAGTGTAAGTTTTACATTACATCGTATAATTTAATAATAATGTAACTCTTCTAAAATATGAAGACTTCGTGGGATGTAGAACGATCCAATTCTCATTTATTTCACCGAGATTGGCAGAGATTAGGACAAAAATTTTGAATTTATGGTTATTGCGCGCATTTCAACCGAGGAATCTCAAAAAATGACGACGTATCATCGGTGAAAGTACTACTAGTTTCATTCATAAAGCAAGACTTGTCGCGAAATACTTTAAATATATTGACTGTTACTAAACATCTTTAGTAGGTAAATATTTGTATTTTTGATTTACCTTTTTGGAAACTAAAAATCTGTTCTCCAATATTATCGGCGTAAGAAACGTACTTTACACAACGTACAGTATACGTACGTCATCAACGTACTTTTGATAAATATTTTTTCAATCGATGGTAATCCCTAAAATTTTGCTTCCTTTTTTTTCTATTTTATTAATGCGATTATCATTAATTTAACGACAGTGATGAAGATGAAGATGTAGTGATATTAAACAGATGCGATGCAGACGATAGTAAGACGAATAATACAATTTCAAAAGCGATCGGAACAAGCAAGCATAACATTCGTTCAAAGAAGAAATCTGCAAGAATCAAATATACATCAAAGAATTACAAAAATGTTTTTTTTAAAATATTTATACGTAGTGTAATCCTTTACGGTAGAGAAACAGCGAAAAAGAACAGAGGCCTTTGAAATGCACTGTTAGAGGAGGATTCTGAAAATCAAGCGAGTCGAGAAACTTCAAAACGAAGAGGTTTTAAGACAAATACGAATCGAGAAAATTTCGTGGCAGAATATTATAAAGAAACGAAATAGATTGACGTATATACATTCTATCGGTCATATATTTTAAGACGTTTTAGTTAATTTGGTGACAAGTCGTGTAGAGGAAGACAAAATCTTAGAAACAGATAATTGATGAAAAAAGAAGCATTAAATATGTTGACGTTAATAAACGAGCGTAGAACAGAAAGGAATGGAAAATAGCTTGAAACCGGTCAACAAACTGATTATTTTTTTTTTAAATGTTATTGTACAGCCATGTTCTTTCGAATTACATTTAATCTGAAATTTATTCAACTCTATTTTCTTTATTCAATATTAATCAATTTCTACATACATACTAATGGGCTGAATGCAAATCTATCCTAGTATTTAGTAAGTGAACGAAAACTTTTACAGAAGATTAACGTATCATAAATATGCATACACGATAGCGCTACGGCGCGTATTATTTGCTAATGTACATCTGGGATTAAAACTGAACATGCATCACAATTTCGGATACACATACGTTATAAAAATATTTCAGAGGTATTATCTAACGATCCCGTGAAAGTAATATATGTACTTGCGTACGTGAGCGCTAGTGAAATCGTAGGATTTTCCTGATGAATTGCGATCTAAAAAATAAAAAAAGGAATTTGATCGTAAAATTAATTAAATATTTTTCAAATTTCTAAGCTAGTAATTTTATCAACAGATCTGGCTTTATTTAGTACCGAAATTGCTCTTTAGTAACGAACGAATTGAGCTCAACAACGAATTAAATTAATTAAGTGAAGACTAAAAAAAAGGTTACAAAAAGGGATTATCGATAGCGATCGAATTAAAAGGTTTAACAGGCGCCAAAAATAATTTTACTGTATTAGTAATACAGTTATCACTTTTTCCAGAAATCACTCGGTAATGACTGTCGAAGAAGTATCTCTACGTTTTTTTTTTTTTTTAATGTCGAAAATGACATTGCCATTTTCAGTCACAAGAAGAAGAGCATGCCACACTTACTACGAAAAGTGAATTAAACTGTTTCCCGTTACCTTTTTCACTGACCTAAGAATATACAACTGCATATCAGCAATCCAAGCCCACCGAATGTAGGTAATATTTAACTTCACAATTGACACTTTCGTTCCTTTTAACCACAGGGAACACCGAAATTATTGGAAAAAGCAGTTTGAGTAGTATCTTTTGTGCTTCACTTGTGCGTTACGACCGTAGAAAAAGAGATAAATATTTTAAAGCAAGAAATTAATGTAACCGTTTCTATTATGAAACTATGCGTCGCATACATTGTTTCTATTTGCGAGGGGGTGCAAAAGATTAAGTATTTAAAAGTGTAAGGAGAATGGCACGAATGTCGTACAGTAGTAGAACGCCCTCTGAGATAAGCGTTAGGATTAAAGATGGAGTAATCCGTAAAAGAATCAAGTATATTGTGTGACGCCATTGAGAAAAATAGTAGAACTGGTGTGTGACTTTAGAAGAGAAAACCGTGTGTATTCAATAACAGTGACAACTAGGAGGAAAAAACTATCCCTCCGGTAGACTCTCATTCACCTGCTGCGTAAAAAATAGCGACCAGAAATCTTAAAAAGTCATTACCCATACGTTGTTCCACTTAACAGAAAGATTCTTACGGTAAAATTTCATAAAAATCGGAAAACGCGTTGGCTGTATGCGTATCGCAACTATATACAAGTAATCGAACGAAGTATTAATAAAAAGCTGGCTTCGATCGGTCGACAGATGTAATTTCTATAGCCGATGGTAAAAGGTTAAAGATTAGCATTCCCGTCGCTTAGTCTAAGGGAAGACATATTTAGATGAAACGGAGGCCAACAAATAAATAATATATTACATAGACACCTACTATTGCGTAAGAGATACGGTACTCGATATTCAAAACAAACAAGATCGATAGTTTATTATTACAACGAAATCGAGCTTAAAATCCGTCTACAAATGCAGAAAAATATGACCTTAAAATGACAGAAAAACATAGAAAAAAAATCGTAGTGTGAAGATATAAACAAATATGTTTTTTATTTTAATGAGAATGTAACGCTGTAGATAAACTCCGTACAAATCACGTCGACTAAACGGAAAACAAAAAGAACTGTTCCGGCAACCGTGCGACAAAAATAAAAAAACATTGGTAAATCCTAGGTTAGAATAGCTTAATAAAATAAACCGATAGAGAATTAAGAAGATGTCATTTTACTTCCTCATCAAAGACGGTTGACACCAGATTACAAATCGAAAGTAAATTTTCTACGGTTTTCCTTTCCCGAGAAAAACAAGTTAAACGGACCCTTACATCTAAAGTAAAACATTTTAAATATAATTAAAAACGACAAACAACAGGAACCGCAGCTGAGCTTTATAATATCAAAGATCGACTGCAGTTATACCTAATCCGTCTACTGACCATAACATTTGTTTAAAAATTTACTAAAATATTTTAATTAAAAAAAAGGACGTGTAGCCCTTTAATTTGATTTAAATACGATACTTAAAACGGTATTAATTTCTTTTTAAGAAAAGAAATTACTTCGTGTAATAGCATGTACGCTATAAAATAAACAAAATAATATTAATAATGATGCTTCGTTAGTTAAGTAATGCTTAAAAAAGTGAGAAATCTCTAAAAAGTCAGAAAACTATTGTACCGTTTTTGACCATCTAGCAACTGAAAGCAACTGAAATATAAATAGTCTATGACACTCCCGGAACGTAAGGATTCCAACGCGGAGTATCACATCTAAATCATTTCAGCCGTTGAGCTGCTACGGTAGAACAAACATTTATACATACACCCTCAATAAATTAAATTCAAATTTTGGGAAGTGTATAAAAAATCACCTCGTCCGTAGTTTTTCATTTCTTGTAAATATTTCAAGATCTGTTTTTAAATGAGGATTTATCAGGATAGTACAGGATGTCCATAGTCTTTCGACGATTACAAAAATGTAATAAAAAAAATTATTACAGTTACTTCTGTGCGGTTTGTGGCAAAAGAAATAAAAAATTATCAAGTTTTTTTACAACGTCAATAAACTTCAACATGTGTGCCTTTTGTAGCTTGTAGAATGCCAATTCTACAAGCTACAAAATCAATTTCACACCATGTGTTGATCAACATCTCTTCGGTAACACTAGCAACAGCTTCAGTTATTCTCCATCTCAATGGGTCCAGATCAGGTATGGGTGTTGCACAGACTCTGTCCTTAACATAACCCCTGAGGAAAATGTCTAAGGAGTTACGTCTGGTGATCGTGGTGGCCAGGGAGTGGAAGCGTCGCACTCAATCCATCTGCCATGAAATGAATCATTCAAAAAATCTCTAACTAGTAATCCCCAATGTGGTGATGCGCCATCCTGCTGGAAAACCACCCTAGGTTGCAAGTCATTTAGTTGAGGTATAGCAAAGTGTTGCAGCATATCCAGGTAAATGTTAGCCATTACTGATTTCTCAATGAAAAAGAATGATGATTCTGTTGCGCATCAAACCGCACCACACATTCACTTTAGGAGAATCTCTCATTTTTTCCCTGGTAAAGTACGGATTTTCTGAGCCCCATATTCTCACATTATGACTGTTTAATTTCCCTGAGGTGTGGAAAGTAGCCTCCTCTGAAAAACACACACGCTACAGATACTCATTGTCGTTATCAATCTGTTGAAAAATCTCAGTCGCAAAGGCAGCACGACGAGGGATGCCATCTGGTTGTAGATATTGCAATATCTGAACTTTATACGCGCGCAACCTTAGTTTCTTATGTAAAATTTTGAGCACTGTTGACCGGGGAATAATTCACGAGATGCGGGTAGATTTGGAAGGGCTATGTTGAAATGCTTGCTGCTCAACCTCAACCTTCTCTTTACTAACGGATGTCCGCCCTGTTCGCAGAAGGTCGACTGCACTTCCACTCTCCGTAAACTTTGCATACCACGCAATGATACTCTTGCTATCAGATGCTGGTCGTCAGTATTCCCTTCTAAAATTTCGCTGCCCAGTAATCGGTGATTTCGACTAGTAATACCACAACACACATTGCGCTTTCTCCTGGACTGACGCCATTTTATAAAAAATTGATCACAGTTCCCTCTACTCTGCCTCTACCTGCAAAAAAATAATATAAAAAAACTTTATAATTATTTTTTTTTTCACAAACCGCACAGCTGTAACTATAATAGTTTTTTTTGTAATAAATTTTTGTAATCGTGGAATGACTTTATGGACAACCTTGTGACAAATTTTTAAAATTCTAAGGGTTAAGGGGTAAATATATCCCATCCGAACAAATAACATTTTACCGTTTAAACCGTATCGACTTGAATATTTTGTCACTTTTTTCTATGTTTTCAACCTTAATCGTAGACGTACGGACCCAAAATTATTTTTATTTTATCGACTAGTTCAAAATATTGTTATTTGAGGTTTTTAAGGTTTTAAGTAAGATTAGAAACGTATCAACATTTTAAGATAGCTTGAGGCAGGAATAATGCGACACAGTCGATTTTTTTTAGAGAACGGATGTCCGGCTTTAGTATGTACTCGTACAGCGGTAGATTATTGGAATATAATATTATTCCTTTGAACACTGATATGAGTAAAATATTCAGAGCATGTAGATGATTAATGCATCATTGGTATACGTCAGCGTCAGAAAGCAACTGACCGATAACCTGTAACTCTTTCTACGAATACACCTCTAATGACAAACGGATTGAAAAATCTATTGGATTTTTATATTATATAAAATTACAATATTATTTATACTTTTCAAAAAATATATAACGTTATTAAAAACGTTTAAATGTTTCCTTAAAAATGAAAATAATCATTCTATATTATGTTATATGATTTTATATAATCTGTCAATTTATCTCAACGATCTCTGCGCTATCGCATTTTTTCTTCATTTATTTCACTTCAAAATAAGCCCTAATCGTAGCAGGCGAGAGAACTGGAAAGACAAAATATAAAAATGATGTGTGATTTTTTTTTAAATGAAACTTTGAACCACAGTATCTTCTAGAAAATTGACTGTTCAAATTCTCCTCCCCGACAAAAAAAAAATTGCAATAATTTCAAACATTTACAAGATAAAGCCATGAAAATTAAATTAATTCATTTTATTTATTTGTTTTTTGACTAAAGTGAATAAAATATCACAATTATTACTGATAAGATTGTCAAATATTTAACAGATCAAATATGAACAAGATTATATTTGACCTCTGAATCAATATCTTGGTCCTTTGAGTTTCGAAGATTTAAAAATATAAATGTTGATAGAAGCTACTCTCAGGTATTCTAAATGCAACAGCTATTTTATGTTATTGACTAACGAAAAGAGATATTTAAAATTCAGGTTCCTAAAGCTTCGCATTAGACTCTACAAAGAAATAAATAATGAGGGAGGTTGAAATTTACTTTGCCTTTTTACATATGAGAATTTACATGTAATAAGTTGAACGTAACACTATTAACATAGGTTACATTTTTCCATTAAAAAAAAAAAAATGTTTACTATGCTATCTTTTCCGAATTTTTATTAACTCCAAATAATACAAAAATCAATCAACGAAACGGTATTTTTTTCATTCAATTATAAAAATTTATATTTTTCTAATGATAATCCAATTTACAAACTAATTAATTTTAATTGTCTTTTTTCTCTTCTGCAGCTGAACGAGATTTTATTTAAACAAATACAGGCTTACATAATGATTCATCAATTGCAGTTTATTTCACTTATACGTAAATAATGCTATTGCTGTCGATCTCACTCTCTCAGTGAAATATCTGTACCCAGTAAATATTACAATCATCGACGAATTTTTTTACGTTAAAAAATAAAAAAAAGTCGGTTTAATTACCAATTATATGTATACGAGTATAATGAACTTATTTAAAACCAAAGGAACATTAACGGTTGGTTTCATATATCTGGTCGTTAATGTTCGTCTCAATTTCATTAATCTGATAACGTACATCCGTTCGGAATATTTGGTAAAACGCGTGGTGTTTCAAAGATAAAAAACCCGGTAAGGCGAACTCCTTTATTTACAGAGCTACAAAATGGATTTTACGCATCAAGTTCAGGTATATTTCCATGCAGTTTCCACAAATACAGCATATAAATCGTCTGATGATAAACGCATTATGGTTTCCATTAAATTAACTTACTACTAAACCGTTAAAATTAAACGCTACTAGTAATTTCAAGTGTCAATACTAGTACATTCCATACAATTCTGAGAAAATGCAGAACCTCTTGACAGGAGTTTTAGCTTGTTGTCGGGTGGCTCTTTAGTTTCTGGAGAAAAAGCAACTTATTACAACCCATATTTGAGCCGGTCAACAGAAAATCTTTGATCAATAATCTGCCGATACCGCCCTTGGTGAAGAATTGAGATCACCCACAGAACCGGAATGATCATCCCATAATACCGATGGGCATCAATCCGGACGATGGCCCTAACAGGACTGAAATATTCCTTCGGGCGGGTTTTCATGTTTCGCTGTCCCTTTGTATCTGCAGTGAAACCGAGAACATATCAGATCCCATTGCATCATCTTGGATTAGATTTGGGATAATCAACCGAAATAACTCCAACTTTAAATTATACACCTCTTTCCCTTACGCTTTACTTTTTCCGCCCGGTGATCTATAAATTTTAGCTAAACATCCCCTCAGAGTAAGGATGCAGGAGCCTTTAGTCACTGCATCGTAAGTATTTGTTTCGTTCTAGGGAGCAGGCCTGCTATAAACATATCCCGGAGGGGAAGGGGCTTATAATGTCGTATACAGCAGCCACGCATAACGTCCAACTTACAGTCGGGATGGATTCGCAGTTGTCCGGGTTTTATAATACTTCATAGTGAGTGAATATATACTATTTCTTTGAACGTTCTAACGAATTCTTTTCATACGAGTACATTCCGTTAACTAACTTACAGTAAAAAACCAATACTTATGGCTTCAAAATTCCAATTTTTTCCATCTTCACCGATTTCTAAATTATCATCTCAAATTTGCAATAATATCATAAATCTTTTATTTTCTATCCAGTAGAATTTACTTAAGATACAGAACGAAATAAACATCAGGTAATTTACTGAAAAAAAAAAAAAACAAATAAAGGCCTTTTTAAACGATTAATAACGCCACCAATCGAATATTAAAAACAGTTTTAAAATTATGTATACTAAAATAAAGAATTCGCTGATGTTATTTTCGAACATATCGATGAAATGCGGATAATAGATTCAGTAACACTATAAGATATTTTAAGATTTAACTTTAAAGGATCTTTAAAACGAAAATAATATTTTTCTTACTTTAAGTTCGCATGATTGGAATACGAGTAAGTTGTACGATAAACAAGAAGTTTCCAAGATATATGATGAAGCTTTATTTGGTCGGGGTTCGTCGGTTACAGGGTTACTTGAACGTGAATTGACAATGCATATGCAGCTGCAATATTATGACACTCCTAACCAAGGAATATTTTTATTTACGGTTCAATAAAGAGCGGTATGCTTAGACTAATAAATAAATCTCTTATAATAATTCGGTGTTCAAAGAAATATGCCACCTTATCTAACTAACTCAATAGAATAAATGAGAAAAAAATGTATTATACAGTTTACTTTTAATCTTTATATATCTTTTTTTAAATTTAATCGTAAAGATTCATGTAAATTATTTCGGGACTTTATAAATTTTAAGAAATAGAAAAAATGACCGATTACACTGGTCAACATGATTTTTGTCTCACGAGTACCAACAGGTGTACTTAATGCAGTTTTATATATCCTGTTTTCAAATATGTATTCGAATTTCTGCATCACCCACAGTTTTTTTTTGTTATTTTAATTAACTAAAATATTTTAAAAACTTTTTTCGTCCGTTTGTTCATTGTCAAATAAAACCTCCTAGAGCATTGTAAACATGATGGAACCAAATGAGCTAACTCAAAGGATAGCGTTGCTACTGTTGTGCAGGTTTAGACGTGTATAGACACGTACAAACCTGATCTAGTGTAGCACACATTTATCAGAACGATGCCAGTTGTGAGATAGTAGTGAACCAGTAAACACTTCATTGTGAGTGCTTTGTTTGTCTGAATTATTGTGTATTACATAATTACAACTTTATTTCTTTTAATTAGTCGTTAATTACAAAATGCCTAGAGTTTGTTTAAATCATCCTAACAATTTTTGTTATGTATGTGGTGAAGTGACGCTCAAGTTCCAAAGGCGAAACCTTACTTTGGAACTCGGGAGAAAAGTTAGGGACCGAACAAGAGCCTGGGCCCCACATATCTGTTTATCGTGTTCTATGCTACTCACCGCATGGAAAAATGGTACATGGCACATGCCATTTGCTATCCCAATGATTTGGAGGGAACCCAAATATCACTCTTTTGACTGTTATTTCTGCTTAAAAAACATTAAAGCGATTACGTAAAAATCGAAACATACAGTGGTGTACCCTAACTTGTAAATTGCAATGAGACCAGTTCCACATTGCGAAGAATTGCCCGTACCAAAGCCTCCGGAACATGTGACAGATGAAAACAGCTCAGTCTGACGGAAGTAAGAAAGAAAAAGAAACAGATTCTGGTGAACCTTTAAACAAAGCAGTGCATCTGAACCTCATTTACTGACTCAAGAAAATCTTAACGATCTCATACGAGATTTAAAGTTATCAAAAAAACAGTCTGAAATGCTTGCTTCCCGGCTAAAAGGATGGAATCTTCTTCAAAAGAATACAAATATATATACTTATCGTAATCGTTATTCTGAATTTAAAGACTATATTTCTGAAGAAAATGGCTTAGTATTTTGTAATGACATTTCTTCTCTTATGGAGACATTTTGTAGTAAACATAAACCAACAGAATGGCGCTTGTCTATCGATTCCTCTAAAGCTAGTTTAAAAGCTATGTTTCTGCATAATGGCAATAAATTCCCATCAAGAAACATATGAAAACTTTAAATTTATATTGGAAAAGCTTCAATATGCAGTGTATGAATCGAATATTTGTAGTGATCTGAACACTTATTCTTGGTCTGCAGCTCGGTTACACAAAGTACTGTTGTTTTTTGTGAGAATGGGATAATAGGAACAGCAAAAACCACTTCATTAGAAAAGAATGGCTTAAACGCGAATCACCCATTCCTAAAGAGAAAAATATGAAACATGACCCATTGTGTAATCCTAAAAATGTGTATCTACCTCCGTTGTATATCAAACTAGGATTAATGAAGAATTTCGACAAGGCTATGGACAATACTCCTGGTGTCACGTACTTAAAACATTAGTTTCCTAAAGTTAATGATGCAAAAATTAAAGAAAGAATATTTGTTGGTCAACAAATACGATCACTAATGCATGATGAAAAGTTTGAGCAGCTATTGAATCCACTGGAGAAAGCAGTTTGGCAAGCATTCAGAAATGTTACTCAGAGTTTTTTGGTAAATCTAAAGGCCGAAAGTTAACGTGATATTGTCAAGATCTTATAACATCTTATAAAAATTTGGGTTGTAATATGTCCTTAAAATACACACTTTCTGCACTCGCACCTAGATTTCTTCCAGGAATATCTTGGCGCAGTGAGCGATGAGCACGGGGAACACTTTCATCAGGAAATTTCAGCTATGGAAAAGAGGTATCAAGGCACACGGAATCCTAATATGTTGGTCGATTATTGTTGATCAAGAGGGACGAAATATAGTAGAAAATTGTCATCTTACTTTCTAGGCGAGTCAAATGTTTGGATATTGTGTAGTTAAGAATGCTGAAAGTATTAAAATGTTTGAAATTATAAATGTCTGTCTCTCGGATACCTTGCGTGGTGGGGAAAAACCGATATCGTGTTTCAATTCAGGAGAAAAAATACTATCAGAATCACATATTTTTCTTCCCGAGACAAAAAAATTCCTTTTTGTTCCCCAGTGTTAATAGTTAATTTTCAGATAATTCGATTAGAACCATGTATCGTGTGCAATTTGTAACAAAGAACTGCTTTTCAAAGATATCATCAAGTAATATTTTTAAGCATACCTATTTTCAGCCAAATTTCCAGTCATATAAGGTTAAAAATAGAGAATAAAAATCGAGTAAATCATATTCAACGAACAGTTATAGTTACTGAATTCATATGTATGTGTGCGAACACTTCTTGTCTGGGATTTTGATTTTGGATTCGGATTAAGCATCGTTAGAGGATTACAAAAATACATGAATGACCGAGATCGGCCGTCTGGTTCACCTCAAAATGGCCACCAAAATTAACATTTTGTAATTATCATTACACAATAACGGTGTAAGCTAACAAGTTAGTTCAAACGCACTAATTTTACCAAAATTTTGCATTTTACCAAAATGCATAAAAATATAAATTTTGTAAATCAAGAGTAAGACCCCTAAAATGGCGGAAAAACTAACTTGTTAATACTTGAAAGAAAAAAATATGCCATAAAACCTTCAAAACACGATGTAAATAAACTACGAGGGTAAGTCAATTATTATGCGCAATTTAGTTATATTTTTGTTTATGTTGGTAGTACTGTCGTGTTGCGTAGAAGACGCATACGTGGTTTAATTGCTGTTATGTCTGTACAGGTTTGCTGTATGTATTTGCTGTCATGTTTGATGCTGCTAAGTTAGTTCCATTATCGCTGACCTGCCGTTAATCATGGCTGCTCCGCTTTCTGTTTGCACCAAAGAAGAGCAACGTTCAGCGATCCATTTTTTGTGGTCGGAAGGTGTATCAGGGGCCGAAATTCGTCGAAGACTTTCGGTACAGTACGGGAACAGTGTGTTGCCGCGATGGAGTTTCTATGAATGGATTGAAAATTTCAAAAATGGTCGCACAAATGTTACGCACGACTAAGAAGCCGGACGACAGTTTACCGCCACAAATGAGCAAAACACTAAGCGTGCACGTGATATGGTTTTCTTAGACAGACGAGTAACTATTGATGAAGTGGCACATCGTCTGCAAATTAGTCACGGTTCTGCCTACGAAATCACCCGCAACAGACTTGGGTTTCATAAAGTCTGTGCAAGATGGGTCCCAAAACAACTCACACAGTTGCATAAACAAACGGGCTTGGACATCTGACAAAAACATTTGGATAGCTATAGTAACGAATCTTCTTAGACAGAATCATCACTGGTGACGAAACACGGATCCATCATTACGAGCCGCAGAGTAAACGGCAGAGTATGGAATGGAAACATCCAAATTTGCCCTGCAAAAAAATGTTCAAGACCCAACCATCCGCAGGAAAACTGATGCTTACGGTTTTTTGGGACTCACAAGGCCCAGTACTGGAATCTTATAAGGAAAGGGACACGACAATAAACAGTGCGCGTTACAGCGAGATGGTTACTGCCAAGCTGAAGCCTGCAATTCGAAGCAAACGCCGAGGACTGCTGTCGAAAGGTGTTGTGTTGTTGCACGACAATGCCAGTCCACATACTACTGCCCACACCGCTGAAACGCTCCAGAAACACAACTTTGAAGTACTGGCTCATCCTCCGTATAGTCCTGATCTTGCCCCTTCTGACTACCACTTGTTTGGTCCACTCAAAGAAACATTAAGGGGCCGTCGATTTACCTCGGACGAAACAGTGAAAGACGCGATGCATTTCTGGCTCGCAGCTCAACCGAAAACCTTCTTTTATGAGGGCATCGGGAAGTTTGTGCAAGGATGGACCAAGTGCGTTGAAATGCAAGGGGACTATGTTGAAAAAATGATGTACATGTACGTTTCCTATCTGTATTGCAATAAAATTTATAGTTACATTGCGGATAATAACTGAGTTACTCTCGTGTATTAAAAAACCATAACTTATTTGCGACACCTGCAGATTTTTAAAAAACCTTTTTTATGTTTAAACTTATAAAAGTGTGTAACTTTTTAATTGTAACAGATACTGGAAAAAGACCAACGTAATATAACACTAAAAATTACGATTAACACAATATGCGAGCACTGATTTGATCGGCCACCAAATAACGGTTACGTGATCTAAGGTAACTTTAAAACATAAAAATCCCTTGGACTTAAGTAACCTTAATATACAATAATGGCATTATTGACATTATTTAACTAATTATAATATTATAATTACATTATAATGTCAACATTATTCAATTAGTTTCAAAATAATAAAATTAGACGATAAATATTTTGTTATGAAAACAACACATTATCGTATTTATACGCTGATATATTGAAATTATTTTAAGAGTAATATTAATTACAGGACAGTTCGTCAATATTAAACACTGAAAATTTATTAAAATTTAATTATAGAAACTTCCTCTGAGTCAGAATACAATGATGATTATCGTAAAATTTATAGAAGAAAATGGATGAAAAACAAACGAAACACTGATAAGAAACATACTTCTCAAGAACGATTAGTAAATCGTAAACGAATGGCAACAAAAAAAAAAAAAAAAACTGACAACGTGAAACATATAGTATTACATATAGATTATACATTATTATAGATTATACATATAGATTGATCCGAACACAGACGTTATTTAATAAAAAGTAACTTTAAATAGAAAAAAGTAATACCAGTACAATCTGTGAATATCTAGTAATTAATATTTCCTTTATTCTTAAACACTTCACGTACACGATTTGGCATTGATTCAACAAGTTTACTACACTTTTTTTTCTTCATCATGAAACCATACCGATATTATTACTTTAATGAGGTGAATTTTTGCGGTACAATTTACTTTTGATAGTCATTTTTTGACTATTGCCGAAATATTTTCAATTGGATTTAAGTCTAGGGAGTTAGTTGGCCACGGGAGAACTTTAATGTTTCATTCTTAGAAAAATGTTTCCACTTTTTTTGGCAGTATAGCATGGCGCCAAATCTTGTTGAAACACTCGTCTTGTGGGAATTTGTTCTGAAGTTGTGTCACAATCCTTTCCTTCAAAATTTTGATATATGCATCAATTTTCAAAATACCATCTACTGGAAATAATGAAGAACCTTCAAATGTGAAACAACAAAAAAATTTTGTTCTGGGTATGTTTAACCGATTGTTGGATATGAGCCGGTATATTTTCATCTGATGCTTTTCTAACGTAAGGAATCCTTTGTCCCTGAACATAAAAATCTGACTCATCGGAAAACATAACATTTTTCCAGTATTCTTTGGTCCAGTTAGCACAGGCGTGGCCAACAGTTTTTGCCTCCGGGCCGAATTGGAAAGAATACTTTTTTCACGCGCCGAAGGAAATATTAAAAAAAAAAGTTAAATAAAAAAAAAACGATTCATTTAAGTAAACAAAATTTTATTATGGAATTTGTTTATGAATAAATTTAAGTAATTTAGTACAACAAATTAACAAAGAAAACTAATGTGACGTGCTAAGTCTTTTTTAAATTTCTGTAATTCCTTAATTCAATGCTTATAAAAAAAGCTAATATTGAAAAATTTTTCGCGGACCGTTTGTTGGCCATGCCTGAGTTAGCATGTGCATGGGCCCACAAGAGAAATTTTTCACATTGCTGGTGTTAAGTTGCTTTTTAGCTGACTGATAAGCTTTCCGTCGGCTGCAAGAAGTCTACGGGTAATAGTTGTCACGTGTAAATTCATTGGCTACTAATTTTCGATTTAAGTCCACAGCAGATAGTTTTGGATCAAGTTTTCTTTTCTCATTAATAAACCGATCCTATGTTAGAGTAGTTTTCATTCGTCTTTCTTTTTGAGTTAAAACAAACCAATTTCTTTAAATCTTTAAAAGTAGCATCCACAGTCCCCAGTCCAATACCAAATTTAAAAGCTACTTGTCGTCGTGTCACACTGGTATGCTGAGAAAGAGAAACAAATTTCGAACGCTTTTTTGGAGTTATAATTATTTTTATGTTCAAGACACACAAACAATTGGATAATATGATTTTTTAATAAAAAGGGAAGTGAACTTTCACAAAACACTATTTATAACATGAAAATTAACCGAAAAATAACCTCACATTACACAGCCCACTTAAAGAATGGGTGTAGTCAGGAAGTGTAGCCACAACATCTATACACGGAATTAAAAAAATTCCCTGTATTCGGATTAATTTGCACGGTATTGTAGTACACAAGAACAACAATTAAATCGTCAAACAATGTCTAAAATTTATTCCGTCGATTCAAAATATCAATTTCAAGATCAAGAAATGAGTTAAGTAGAAGTTAACGGTAATAACTTTGTTAGAAATGTATAAATAACCGAGAGAAAAGTTATAATAATAATAATAAGAAGAAGAAGAATAAGAATATTGGTTCGGGAAAGACTTACTAGATTTTTCACTGATAACTGATTTACTATTAATGATTATAAAAGACATATAATTTCTATAAATTTTATTCTAAAAAAAACTCATTAAATATTGAGTTAGGGCAATACAATACACCGAAACTGGGAGACATTTTGTAAAGGTCGATAGTAAAGGATAGAAAAAGTAATGCAGACATTTAAAGCAGAACTGCACAACCAAACAAGACTTAAATTTTGAAAAGAAACCTGCTTGTAACAAATGAAGAACTAAGAATTAGAAAAAGATTTCTTAAAATATTTGTGTGGAATGTTGCCCCTCAAGATAGAGAAACATAGACAACAAGAAAATAGAAAGAAAAGAATACAAGCCTTTGAGATACGGTGTTAAAGAATGATATTGAAAAACCAGTCGGGTCAATAAAATGAAGAGGAAGACGAATACGAGAGGTGTAAAATTATCGATAGAATCTTTTGAAGAGGCAAATTAGTTTGGTGGCCAAGTATTAACATCCAAGTTTAGGTGATTTAATGATGGGGGACGTGTAGCAGGTAAAAACAGTAGAAGAGAACAAAGAATAAAGCATATGAAACAAGATAATTTAGGACGTAGGATGAAGAATGTTGACATTAAAATGATTAACACACAACAGAAGGGAATCGACAATAGGATCGAACCAGTCAAACGAATAAACACCACGAGATAAAAAAATTCAAACTGTACACGCTTAAACCACAAAAGAAGAAAGTATTTCGTATAAGTTATAGAATAAATATTGATAAATCTGTATCGTTTTGTACGGGTTTCTAAAACCAAGTTTTATCATCAGGTAGAAACATGATGGCTTTAAAATTCTTTTTACACCAGATCAGATACTAACTAGATATTATAAATAACGATAACATTTGAGTGTTAAAAAGAAATTAAAATGTTTGCGATATTAGTACAACGAAATACGGATAATTAAGAAAATTTTATTTAATTACATGCTGTTCTGATGCGACTAGACAAATAAATTAGAGATTTCAAGAGTTTTTTGTTTCCTTGATACTCCAAAGAGATAACGAATCAATAAATAGAAAGAATCGCTTTTTCTTTTTTTTTTAAATTCTCTCCCATGTATCTATATACATATTACCGAATAAAACCAAAACCGTGTATTTAAAATAATCGGTATACACTACTTCAGATCGATAGCTTTTTGCGGTTAAAGCGGAGAGTGATAAGAGTGGCAAAAGGAAGAAAGAAGTAGCGATGAAATGAAAGTAAAAAAGTGGTGTTGGACATGATGTTTAACCGGTTGACGAGATTAGTAGTGGATTACAGAATACAGAGAATTAACGCGCCAAACTATGATGAAAATTATGCTGACACACGTACCAGGATATTTCACTATAAATTGCTATTTTCATCATTCAAAAACAGTACTTTTTGACAACTTCCATAAAACAAAATTGAACTTTCCAAATCATAGGGAAATTTTCCTGTTACAAATAATCATGATTTCGTAAAATGAAATTGGCGAACACAAAAGTAATCCGCTCACGAAATATAACAAACCTTAAAAAAAATTTCTACAAACCATTATTTTTTTCATCTTCCTCAATGCTACCATTAACTGTCATAAATTACCTACTTAATATAGGATAGGGTTCACTAAATCAAAATTGTATAGTTCCTTTCCCTCTCAGAACCGTAAAAAATTGGATATCCTAATATTAATTGTCTAGCTACTATACCTATTAGGATAACAAAGCGACATCTCGTTCGTGCAATATCGGAAAAAGCATATCTACTATATCCACTAAGTACTGATTTTTACCAGTCGCTCAGTGCGAAAATCAAAAAATCCTTAATCCGTAAAGGAAAAAAAATTATCTCTAACTGATCGCTAAAAGGTTAAAAATGACCCGAATTTTATTACTCGACTCGCTTTCTTTTTGGAATATTCAAGAAAAAAAAAAATTGTTCCAGATTTCAAAATTCTGAGCAGGAAAATTATTTTGTGTTTTACATTTTACAACGTGGATTACACAGTTTATTCATTAGTTACTAGAAGTTTATGTTACATCATATCGTAGATAAATGGATTTTATTATTAAAACTTTTACTATTTAAAATGGATTTTATTTTTAAAAATGTATTGTATTTACCAGATATTAACTATTAATAGCGTACAAAAAAGAATCGACAAAAAATTTATTAGACAGAAAAATAATCTTACCATCGAAAAAAAGATGAGAAAAATCGGATAAAATAGTGGTAAAAATTACATACGTAAAACATCACCTACACAGAAATCTGAATTAACGTGATAGTGATTTTATCCAGGAATCTATCCTCGGAAACGCTTAATAAGATATGTCTGAATTTGTCGATTTCTGCTGAAAAGTTCACTTTTTCGAGAACGCTAAGTATAGGGATCTACGATCGGAGTTATGTCAAATCAATACTACCGATTAAGACCGACCAAAAAAAATTGTTTTTCCATCCTAAATATTCATAGTCTCCCCATTTTTTATGGTTGCGCAGAAAATTTAACTTCTAATTAATTGGAAAAACAATACAACACTATAGAATTACAGCGAAATATTTATAACATAACACAACACAAATTCTAAAAGGTTATTAGATATTCCTCGTCAAAAATATCTAATAGCCTGGAAGGATTTTAAAATTATTAAACATTTCTTGTGAAGGTATTTTTACTTGCTTTTCTTTAACTCGATGCATTAACAGAGAAGGATCGAATGAGAAATATTTTACAAAAGCGTTTCTTGAAAATTGTGATATTTAATTAAGTAAATGAATTACCTTAGTATAAAACTTCACAATGCAAAAACTTCACTATTTCGTTACTTTGTATAATAAATGTTAGATTAAAATTTGTTTGACATTTTATAAATATATTAGAAATTTCAATATATGATGTTACCTTTTGAAATCCAAATTAACTTACTAATTAAACTCGTGTAGTGTACCATAATAATTTGATTAAAGTATCACTAAAAATTATAAAGCAAGTTTTTAAAAATGTTTGTAATATTATTTTATCATAATTACATTAAAGTGTCATCCGTCGACAAATTTTATTCACGAGAGAGAATATTTATTTAATCAGTTTAAGGTTCGTAGTATCTGTAATATTTCTTGAAAAACTACGATTTCAACCGACCCTTTATATGGTCGTGCATAAGCTCGTGGTGGGCAACCTCTGTTGTAGTTTAAGTGACTTTGATGTTTTTACGAAACTGTTGTTTGTACGTTTTCGTTTATTTTATGGACGCCGTTTAAAATACTCATTTTATAATGATTATTATTTTTTTTTCAATCGTATTTATTTACATTTTTCTATACTAATTCCAAGTATTATCAATCAACTGACCGTCCATCTAATTTTAGATTTCAAGTAAACGTTTACGTAAATGATATTTTAAAGGTTTTCAATTTTTTCATTTAATAGCAATAACCGTTAAGTCTTTTTGTATATATCTTCTAAGAAACACGTTTCTGTTTTTCCTTTATGTCTCCGTATTTAAATTATTATTTAAAATTGGAAGTAACTATCGATAAACGATTTTCATCATTTTTTTATATTAAATTTCCCATGAAACTGATAAATCACTTAAGCGTAACCTAAAACTTAATTTGCATTTAAAACGGTAAATATAAATGTAAAATTACTAAAATCTTACCTTTATAAGGTTACGTAAATTATATTAGATTTTTTCTCCATATAACGATCCTCAATTTTTTATTTTACAGTTTCTGTTTCTGTTTGGTTTTTTCTTTTTTACAAACATAAAATTTTTTTCTTAAAAATTCAAGAGTCGCGTAGAAAACGGTAATATAAAAAACCTCGTCTACCCACGTGTTATTTCTGTAAATTTTTATATATCCATCAAGATCTTTTAGTTTACTTCGTAAACACTATTTAAAATTCTGAAATGTATTTAAAGGTGTATAATATATTCGATCATATATAATACGATGTTTTGTGTAATATATTTATACATGATACATTCAAAATATATACTTATACGCAACGATGTACAATATCGAGTATATGGACTAATATATTCAATAGGAATAATACTGACAGACCTATTATTCTTTTTAACAAAAAAAAAATATATGTTGGTTTATTTTTAAACAAAAGGACTGTGAGCGCCTTTGTATTGTTAAAAGACAAAACTTGCCAAATAGCAGTTCTTTTCAGACTTGATTGTCTTCAATAATTTATATACATAATACTGAAGTTTCGTACGTATACTACTATGAAGTATTCGTATGATATCATTGCGGTTTCTTACAAAACAGAAGCAGATTAACCTAATCGATAAAAGATATGATTTCTGTACGTTTGTAAATCACGCTAAATGTAAGTTTATTAGTATTAACTATTAGTATTATTAATTACTTCCATTTATTAGATGTAAGAGAATTTTGTATGATGTGTGTATTGTCACCTGAGGGAGCTTAGAGAATTCTAATTTAGATGTGTATTTAATTTATAAGTTTGTATAGTTGATTGGTTAACCCAAAAAAATAATAAAGGTAATATTTCTAATTCTATATTTTATAATTCTATCCAATCAAGAGGAAAATAAACTTAAATAAATTACCTTTAAGTTAATATTCATATATATAAACCATTTTTATGTCATTAAAAATGTAAAAGAAATACTTTTCTTAGTAACGGAAATAATAACAATAACGAACTGCAATTTAAATATTCCAATTAAAACTGACATATACCTCTCCTCCGATTATTATTAGAAGGAGTATAAATCACTTAGAGAAGCGGGAAATGCAGTGCATGCTACTGTAATACTCGTTTGATCACTTGTATAGGTGTAGAGCAATATTAAGCGACTGTATTTTTCACTAACATAAAACAGAGATCGTCAGTAATCTAAAAAAAAAAGAAAAAATATTTTTATCTTCGTAACCATTTTCCCATCCCGTTGTTAACTGAAATTAGGAATTTATAAACATACTGTATTAGTGTTGTTAAAATACATACTTCAGTAATAAAAATTTCTCATCTTTACTAAGAGACGAAATAACAATCCTATTTATCGTCAGGAATACTGAAATCGAACTTGAGAAAATTAAAAAAACTTAAGCAACAGGTAAACTCTATCCTTAAAATGTAAAAATAAGTAAATCATATTAACGGAATTTTACGGATTGTACTACCACAAAAAATAGGCATTAACAGAATAATTTTGATGCGTAATTAGACATTAATTCCTACAAGTTTTTTGAAATAGATAAAGAATTTCAAGAATTATGAAGAAAAAAACAAGATTTAACGCGGTATAAAAAGTAATTCTATCTATCAGGTAATTCGTTAAGATTCCTCAAAGACAAACTTTTTCATTATTTCTTTCGTTGACGAAAATTATGTAAAATTATGAGATTAGTAATAAATTATTGTACATTCAAAGAGTTTCATGTCTTTTTCCTATTTTAAAAAAGGACAACTGAATTTTTACTAAATAACCTTTTATCTTTGCTGATGACTTTTACACGTAAAAGGAGATGAAAATTTAATAATAGTTGGAGATTGGAATGCAAGCATTGGAAAAGGCAAGGAAGGAAATATAGTGGGTGAATACGGGCTGGGCAAAAGGAATGAAAGAGGGGACCGACTTATAGAGTTTTGCACGAAGTATAATTTAGTAATTGCCAACACCCAATTTAAAAATCATAATAGAAGAATATACACTTGGAAAAAGCCAGGCGATACTGCAAGGTATCAGATAGATTATATCATGGTTAAGCAAAGATTTAGAAATCAACTCGTGGACTGCAAAACTTACCCTGGAGCAGACATTGATAGCGACCATAATTTGGTGATAATGAAATGTAGATTGGGGTTTAAAAACCTGAAGAAAAGGTGTCAGATGAATCGGTGGAATTTAGAGAAGCTTGAGGAAGAGGAGGTAAAGAAGATTTTTGAGGAGGACATCGCTAGAGGTCTGAGTAAAAAAGATAAGATAGAAAATGTAGAAGAAGAATGGGAGAATGTTAAAAAGGAAATTCTTAAATCAGCAGAAGCGAACTTAGGCGGAATAAAGAGAACTGGTAGAAAACCTTGGGTTTCAGACGATATATTGCAGCTGATGGATGAACGTAGAAAATATAAGAATGCTAGTGATGAAGAAAGTAAAAGGAACTATCGGCAATTAAGAAATGCTATAAACAGGAAGTGCAAACTGGCGAAAGAAGAGTGGATTAAAGAAAAGTGTTCAGAAGTGGAAAGAGAAATGAACATTGGTAAAATAGACGGAGCATACAGGAAAGTTAAGGAAAATTTTGGGGTACATAAATTAAAATCTAATAATGTGTTAAACAAAGATGGTACACCTATATATAATACGAAAGGTAAAGTCGATAGATGGGTGGAATATATTGAAGAGTTATACGGAGGAAATGAATTAGAAAATGGTTTTATAGAGGAAGAAGAGGAAGTTGAGGAGGATGAAATGGGAGAAACAATACTGAGATCTGAATTTAAGAGAGCATTAAAAGATTTAAATGGCAGAAAGGCTCCTGGAATAGACGGAATACCTGTAGAATTACTGTGCAGTGCAGGGGAGGAGGCGATTGATAGATTATACAAACTGGTGTGTAATATTTATGAAAAAGGGGAATTTCCGTCAGACTTCAAAAAAAGTGTTATAGTAATGATACCAAAGAAATCAGGGGCAGATAAATGTGAAGAATACAGAACAATTAGTTTAACTAGTCATGCATCAAAAATCTTAACTAGAATTCTATACAGAAGAATTGAGAGGAGAGTGGAGGAAGTGTTAGGAGAAGACCAATTTGGTTTCAGGAAAAGTATAGGGACAAGGGAAGCAATTTTAGGCCTCAGATTAATAGTAGAAGGAAGATTAAAGAAAAACAAACCAACATACTTGGCGTTTATAGACCTAGAAAAGGCATTCGATAACGTAGACTGGAATAAAATGTTCAGCATTTTAAAAAAATTAGGGTTCAAATACAGAGATAGAAGAACAATTGCTAACATGTACAGGAACCAAACAGCAACAGTAGCAATTGAAGAACATAAGAAAGAAGCCATAATAAGAAAGGGAGTCCGACAAGGATGTTCTCTATCTCCGTTACTTTTTAATCTTTACATGGAACTAGCAGTTAATGATGTTAAAGAACAATTTAGATTCGGAGTAACAGTACAAGGTGAAAAGATAAAGATGCTACGATTTGCTGATGATATAGTAATTCTAGCCGAGAATAAAAAGGATTTAGAAGAAACAATGAACGGCATAGATGAAGTCCTACGCAAGAACTATCGCATGAAAATAAACAAGAACAAAACAAAAGTAATGAAATGTAGTAGAAATAACAAAGATGGACCACTGAATGTGAAAATAGGAGGAGAAAAGATTATGGAGGTAGAAGAATTTTGTTATTTGGGAAGTAGAATTACTAAAGATGGACGAAGCAGGAGCGATATAAAATGCCGAATAGCACAAGCAAAACGAGCCTTCAGTAAGAAATATAAGTTGTTTACATCAAAAATTAATTTAAATGTCAGGAAAAGATTTTTGAAAGTGTATGTTTGGAGTGTCGCTTTATATGGAAGTGAAACTTGGACAATCGGAGTATCTGAGAAGAAAAGGTTAGAAGCTTTTGAAATGTGGTGCTATAGGAGAATGTTAAAAATCAGATGGGTGGATAAAGTGACAAATGAGGAGGTATTGCGGCAAATAGATGAAGAAAGAAGCATTTGGAAAAATATAGTTAAAAGAAGAGACAGACTTATAGGCCACATACTAAGGCATCCTGGAATAGTCGCTTTAATTTTGGAAGGACAGGTAGAAGGGAAAAATTGTGTAGGCAGGCCACGTTTGGAATATGTAAAACAAATTGTTAGGGATGTAGGATGTAGAGGGTATACTGAAATGAAACGACTAGCACTAGATAGGGAATCTTGGAGAGCTGCATCAAACCAGTCAAATGACTGAAGACAAAAAAAAAAAAAAAAAAAAAAAAAAGATGACTTTTAAGCGAAATAACTCGTTTTAAAATAAAAATAAAAATTAGAGAGTGTTATATGTTGTCATACTCTGGTTTATTTTTCATTTCATTATTAAAATGTATCTTAAAAATAAGCTTTAATCTTGTGTGTTTGTGTGTAAAACCCCACCTAACAACAACAGAAGTTATATTTTGCCTTAAATTACCGTTACTATTTAACCTCTAATCTATTTTATTTACCTTTTACCACTTGCCTTTAAATAATAGCTGGATGAAGCCGTTACACGATGAAAATCTATCATAACAAAAGAAAATACGTATGTATAAGTGCATCGGATTGAATATTTCAATTTTCTCGCTATTTTGTAGATTCATCTATAAACTCACAGTAAATGGGAATAAACCAAGGAATAAGAACAGAGTCTTGTGGAACACCATAAATTACTTTTTAAGTACATCTAAACTACCGTCAATTATATGTATTACGTTCAGTTCCGTATGATTTTAACCAGCCGAGGATAGTAAACTGAAATTACATCGCGTGGTGTAGCGTTTGCTAACTGTTTACTGAAATTTGTAACAAAAATGGGAAAAAAATACTTTGCAAGTTTTGTAAGTAGGCAATTAGACATATGAAATTTTGGTTATATGAAAACTACAAAAGAAATCCTAACATTAAAGTTTGCAAAATGAAAAAAGAAAAGCAAAAATTAATGTAATCCACGTATTATTATTGTTTTAACAAATAATTTCGATCTGGTTTACTTTAAATAAACGAACGTTAATAAGTCATTCAAGTTACGAAAATATTGCCCAAAGAAAAATAAATAAGATTAAAAATAATTAAAGTATGATTTTTATAAATTAGTTCCTCGGTTTCAAGTTTTATTTAGAGAGGATTATATTTAAAGTATTACTTACATAAGGATATGATCTGAAAGGGTAAATTCTGAAGCTCGGTTTTGTGTTTAATATATTTGTATATGTGCACCGTTCGATATCTGCACACATCCAGACGGTAATCCAGCTCTTCCCAAGCACTCACCAGTATGTCGGGTGTAAAGGATGATATTGCCGTAACAATGCTCATCCGTAGGTATTTGATGTCACGGATTTTCTCCGGAAAAAAAACGTTTTTCACATGCCCACACAAAAATAAATCTAGTGGGATCATCTCCTCCTGGGCCCTCCTCTTTTCCAATCCACCTGTCTTGAGACCGAATGTTTAATGCAGCACGGAACGGTTGCTGTAATGCGGCGGAGCGCCGTCTAGCTGATATAAAATTAATCCTTTTTCTTCTTCAATATCGTCAATCTGTGGAAAGACGTAAATTTCGATCGTATAATAGAAAATATCCCCATTAATTTAGCTTTCTACAAAAATGAATGGACCCAAAATATAGTCATTCCGCACCAAACACTGACTGTGGGAGAGTCACGCTGATGTTCGATAATTTCATGCGGTGGCTGTGATCCCCAAATCCTGCAATTGTGTCGATTTACTGACCCGTTAATGTGAAATGTCGCTTAATCTGAAAAATGAATTTTTTCAAGTAGTCCTTATTTTTAACAATGTTGTTAAGCATTAAAGCTGTAATCTCCAATCTTTTCACTTTGACATCGGGTTTGATTTCACGTTAAAGTGAAATCGTTAAAGCCTATGTGTATCATACGCACGTAGTCTAAGCCTCTTACGCACAACTTTTTACACTGTAGATTTAGGTATTCTTGACTCTAAACTGAGCCTTGCTAATGACTTTTTCGGGCTACGCGTACAAAATGCTCGGATCCGTCCCACATTCTGTTCAGATACCGATGGCCTGCCTGAGATTACTTCCCCTAAGACATTGCCCGTTTTCTTAAACTGAATTAATAACTGGAGTATTGTTTTATTTGAAGGCGCGGTACCGCCATATTCACGTCGATAATTACGCTAAATCTTCTGCTGCAGTGTCGTCATGACTGAAAGTGAGACTGCCGACCGGTTACGCAGAGAAGGTCACACAGTGGTGCCAATTGCGACGAATATTTGCGATGAAAACCTAATAATATAAACAAATTTTGATATGTTTTGGTTTAATATATATGTTATTTGGAAGGAACAATTTTTAAATCGTCAAAAGAATCTTAGTTAAGCTTTCATTCTAAAAAAAAACAAAAAAACAAACTTTACGGGAACGTTCAAAATTCGTATTAAACTTTAATTAAGGTTAGCTGAACTAAATCGATTTAAGATAGTCGATTTTCATTTATATATACTGAAATTTTGGCGGACTGGATTTCTGTTGATTGTTGCTGCGCTGTTCGAAGTATCTACCTAATTGATGAATAATGAAATTATTCATTTAGCTTTTTTTAAATAAAAAATGATCATCTTTCAAAAGGTTTCAAGTTCTATAACTAAAAAAAGCAATGATTTTCGAGTCACTTTTGCTGTTAATACAATAATTGTGCGTACCACAAAAGTCAATATGAACATAATACACAATAAAAACAGTAGCAATAAACGCATTCAAAAGACTAGTGAAACGGCACTGGAGTACCGGAATATGGAGCAGTGTGGGTGGATATCAATCCAAGCCTATCGTACGAACGCACCAGAGCACAGAACAATTCAAAACCGATACGCCTGCGTCGTTAGTCAGACACGTGTCCTGCAGGACGGATCGAAATAGGACTGCCACCTGTTGAGTGCTATTCACCCACAGCCCACCAGCGCTTAAACCATTAATATTAACAACGCGAACTACATTTAGATAAGATCGTAAAGGAAATTTTATTTCATACATTTAAATAATAGTATTTAACACTTGCTGTAAAATTAACAACATAACGAACAGAAGAATCACAATTATTTTGACCTGCATAACGATAATAAAAATCATTATTTTTATATTACAACTAAACTAATACTATCAACGATTATTCAAATTTTACGCGATGAGATCAGCAAGGACAATCGATTCTATGTTTAAAAATGTATAAACTCCTATAAGGACAGGAGTTTTAATACTTAAATAACCCACTGAAAACGCTTTAAAATTGTTCCCGTCCTGACAACGACTAATTTAAAAAAAAAGATTATTTCGATAGACTCAACAGTTAAAATTTAACAGGTAAGAAGATGAGATCTATATTTATGGTTTGGAGTGTGTTTATTAACCCTAATCCTCTGATTATCACAGAACAATATTCATCATTTAGAGTTAAAGAAAAAATCTAAAAATTTGAATAGTCAAAGTTAAGAAAACTTAATTTTGCCGCCCCTAAAACATTTAATGACAAAAAGTAAAATTTTAATTGAATCCAACCCTTAGAAGCTCATCATCAATATTTCTCAAACATTTTCGACAGAATTTTTTTCTTTAAAAACTAAATACAATCAATCTCCCTAAAAAAAATTCAGCTAGCATACTAAATTTCATGTTTTTAGGTCAACCGTTTCTAAGAAATAAAACTAAACACAAACAGACACAAAAAAATAAATAAAAAAGTTTATAAAATGGATTATATAATTTCAGAACACCAGAACACAGGGGACTCCGGAACATCGAGGGGAAAAAATGCGGAATCATACATCAATATCAGTACTTTTTTTTATAATACTTTATAACAGTTGAAAAAGTATACAAATAAATCTATAAAGTTATGTTGATAAATTAAAAACAAATTAATGAAACTGAAACTAAACTGAATTTAAAAAATAATTTCAGTCAAATAAAAAAAAGATAGATAAAATTAAAAACAAAACGATTACAAAAGTAAATTTTGAGCTTGGTGAACGTATTGTTGAAATCTGACGCATGAAAAACCTACTAAAGGGCTTATCGAGTAGAAAGAACGATCATAAAATAATTTTTTGACGTAAAATTGCACATAACTATCTAAATCTTAAACATTATTAATTAATAATTCGAGAATTCAATTAATAACTTCGATTAATAACTCGTGAAGTGAAAGTACATTAAGAAGGATACTAAAATAATTATGAAGTAAAGAAAAACTTTAAAAAAATACTCCTAAAGACAAAATAACACAAGATATCATTTACATATTACTTGAACTCGATTAAAAAATAACCTATAAAAATCGATAACCGATAAAACCCTATAGTTTACACTAACTAGTCACCATCTACACACATACACACACACACTCTCTCTCTCATCAAATAAATGGTGGAGTGATGGATTTTGACACGAACACAAATACCAATTTCATGAGGCAATAGACTAATTATGAATCTGGTGGAGAAATGGGTTTTGTAACTAACGCTTCATAAATCTGGCGAGAGTATGTTCAAATCCGGTGACTGTCCCGATCAAGTGAACACAGAAAATTATTTTAAACGGGTTGAGGAAGAATTAATCAAAAATAATCTATAACGCATCTTACCAAAAGGCACTACTGAAAAACACCAATGCCCAGAACCTAGAAATTCGGGTTCCGAAAAAGATTTCCGACCGCGATTAAATCCTTTGTGAGTAAAAGGTAAACTGCCTCGTCCCTTATGTCAGATTTTCATAAAAATGTATTAGTAACAATTTCTTATTTACATGAATCACCATTCCGAATTTCACGGCTGTAAATTCAATCCGTATTAAATTTTTGTCAAAATCTAACTCGAAAAGTAGCCGTGCGTTAAAGAAAACTAACTACTCGACCCGTTTCTACTCGATTTAAAAAAAAAAAAAAAACGTTAATAGGGGGTGAATTTACAGCCTAAAATTTGGAATGGTGATTCACGTATATAACAAATTTTTACTATTATATTGTTATGAAAATCGGACAACGGGATGAGGTACTTTACATTTTATCCATAACGGACTTAACTGCATTCGGAAATGTTATGGAAGGAATTGATCGGAAACATAGCTTCCAAAGTTTTTAAAAATACAAATTAAAAGAATACAGAGTATTATAAATATTATTATTTTATTATAACATAATTAAAAATCTAGGAGACAATGATCTATTATTATTTTAACATATTTTGAAAATTTCTACTTAAAAGATACATTCAATACCGTTCTTCTAAATTTTACTGATTATATATTCAAATAAAAATTCAGAAAATGATACAAGGCTATAAATAGATTGTATCCAAGCACGGTAAATCATTTTAAGTGTCAAAATTTGGGAGTATGTTCTTTTGTTATTAAGTTACTTGTAATTTGAATAATTTAAATTTTAATCGCGTAAAGCTGTAATGTTAAGATCCAGAAAAAGAAAAAAACTTGTCTGTAATTACAACCAGCTACTAAAGATTTAATCATTATTTCGCAAAGAATTATACTACGAATCTCTGCAGAGATAAAAAAAAATCGACAAATAAAATTTATATTTATTCACTTTTTACACGTAAATTACAATAATTTAATTTAATTTTACAGGAACGAATTCAGAGGAGTAGATAACAAAAAAGTTGAAAATGACAACCATTTTTGTCATAATTCTCGCGGATCGTTGAATCTATGAAAAATATTTTGCTGGGTATTTATTCGTTTTTATGTAATTTTTTTGCGAAACGCCAGGATCTGTAGAGTAAATAATTTCAGAAATAAGGTGATTCAAATTTTCACTGACAAAATTTTTAAAAACTATTATTAAATGCCTCATTTTTACCTCCATGTAAATATAAAAAGTATTCTTTAATTACACAAAAACAAACAAAAAAATGCATGCGATCAACAGGATCGGATAAACAAAAAAATATTTTTTATTGATATCTTTTTTTTAACTTGTGAGGGACATTTCTTAATTTTCTTATAGTAAAAATAAAGATTTTAATACTCAGAAATATATTTTTTCAATGGATTTTGTTGATGGGGAAAAAGCTCAACACGGCTGCATTTTCTAAGCTGTATAGTGCAGTTAAAATAATACTTTATACATTTTCGTAATCTTAAGAGCAAGGAAAACTGTGAACAAAGTATAAAAATGAAGCCTTTTTTAGATGATATTTATGTTATAATTTTTTTAGTCGAACTTCTTTTACCGAGATACTATTTACCTCTAATGAGTAAGTGATCTGTTGTAATTTATTATTTATCAAAAAGAGGGGTTGTCAATTCATCTGTTAGTCTACACGATCTGATCCGATTTTTATTACAGCTCTAACGCGTGCAAAACACCTAAGGTACAATCAAGGAGAAATCAAAGTCGCTTTCTCTGCAAGTATTGTCGTTAATTTCATACAGCCTTTGTGATGAATAGACGTCGCTAATATCAATTCGATGTACGATCATATCTTTAAGCTCGGTGAATTAAGCAACGGAAAACCTTTTTACCGATAACTTTTCTTAATAAGCTTATTTTTTTATCTTTAGAATAGCTATCTACTCTGTATGTTTCTGTATTGCTACTCATATCAGGTCGCTTACAACTATTTTTTATTTATTTATTTTTTGTTACAGTATTAACATAATTAAAGGCTGAAGGTTGAACTGCTGTAACTCAAAAAATATTTATCGTAGAAAGGGACCTTCGATTAACTGCGTAAGGATGAAGTCGAAAAGGATTACAAAATCTGACTTCAGTTTACTCGCGAGGATTACAAAATATTCTTACGTAAAATTCTTATTAGAAAATGAAGATTTTCTACCTGTAGCAGATAAAAAATCAATTACGATGAGATCTTTTAAGAATTTTACTGTTTATTACCTATATTAAAAGATAAAAATAATAGAATTTTTGTACATTATACAGAGTCATTCACGGGAACCGGATGTTTTTGAAGTGGGTTGTACTCGGACGTTCGTGGTGGGAGGGGCACGTGGCTGGTGTCTGACGTTTCCTTTGTTCATAGCATTTACATTTTAGTCGTTGATATGGAGCCGTGGAAGCTAGACCAACGCCTGTACGCCTATGACAGTTTTGTGCGAAATGACGAATCCGTAACTGCTGTTCAGCGAGATTTCCGCCGTCAGTTTAATATCCATCGTAATGCAAGTGTCCCTTCTCGTAACACAATATTGCGATGGATAAACAACGTTCGAACACGCGGTTCAATATTGAAGAAAAAAACCACCGGGTCCCCGACGAACTGATAGCACTCCGGAGAACATCGAACGAGTAAAGGAAGCCATTGTCAGAAGCCCACGCCGCTCTATTCAGAGGCATTCAGCAGCGCTTCAAATGAGCACAAGTACGGTAAGACGAATTCTGCATACAGACCTGCATTTCCATCCTTACAAGATAGCCGTCGTTCAGCAGTTAAACGAGCAAGATTTCACGCAGCGATTACAATTTTGTCGACAAATGCTTACCGTTTTTGAAGTAAATGAAAATTTGTTATTGTTAATGAGTGACGAAGCCCATTTTCATCTGAATGGCTTCGTCAACAAACAGAATTTCCGGTATCGGGCAGAAAGAAACCCACATCAGCTTCACGAGAGACCACTTCATAGCCCAAAGGTGACGGTCTGGTGTGCAATAGGAAAGGTCTATTAATAATAGGAAAGGTCTAATATTTTTTTGAAGAAAATGACGCTGCCGTAACTGTAACAGCCGATCTTACATCGCGATGTTGAATACGTTTTTCATACCTGAGTTACGAAACCGGGGAATCGATTTTCAAAATGTGTTATTCCAGCAGGATGGAGCTACAGCGCACAGCGAGGGCAACGATGGCTGTTCTCCGTAACTTGTTTCCGGGACGGATCGTTTCCAGATTCGGCGACATTCCTTGGACCCCTCGGTCCCCCGACTTGAGTAGTTGTGATTTTTTTCTGCGGTGGTTTCTGAAATCGCGTGTGTACGGCAATAAACCGCGTACATTGGAGGACCTAAAGATCGCAATTCGTCATCACGTCACCCAGATTGATGTAGACATGCTGCAAAGAATTGAGACCAGTTACCGTGAAAGGCTACAACAATGTATTGCCCAAAATGGACATCACTTGCCGGACATAATTTTTCGTTCATGCGTAAGAAACAAATGCTTTGATTTAACAAGTGTTTCATTACCAATAAAACTTTTTTAAATTAAATATTCAATTTTTTATGATTATTTTAAAAACATCCGGTTCCCGTGAATGACCCTGTATTTTATTTATTTTTATTGTGAAATTAATTTTCTCATTTTAACAAAACGAAAATTAAAATTGTAAAAAAAAGAATGACTAAAATTTCTGACAGAAATAATGCAATCATAATTAACAGAAATACGAATTAAAAAAATTAAAAAAATTAAATCTATACTATATAAAACAAAACTTACTTTTTATATTATGAATTTATTACACATGTATATATTTACGTATATTTGATTTTTTTTTTAAATACATAATATAATATTTTATTGACATCTATTCTGTATTTAATTAATTTTATTAAAATTTAATTAAAATTTTCATATTGTATCAATTACTTCTATAAATAGTGAGGGGAAGATTAATTTATAAAAACATGCTTAAAGATTTTATGTAATTCAATAAAAAGCTGGCAAGACAGTTGTTGGACTTTCAAAAGTCCTACAACTGCGGGTTTTTCCTGATGCACGGCTTACACGCACACTTTCTCGTTTATTTAATTCGCGCGGGTGTGGCGGTACTAGCGACAACGGTCGGCATTAAGTAAACTAATGTAATTTCACAACTTACGTAGAACAAATTTCGCACAGTCGGCAGACTGGTGTAGCCGCGAGGCTTAACGCACCAGGTACCGAATCAACCGGGAGATCGAGTTTGAGTCTCAACCAGACCGAGTTACTTTTTTAACTTTATATAATATTCATTTATTTTTTATACCGCTCACCTGTGACGTCACAACGTAGCAGAAGACTACAACAGCTGTACATCAGGGCTACAACCTTTGAAATATTAAAGAAATAAAATAAATATTAATATTTAAAGTGTAAGAAATAATTTGGCCGGCAACCCTGTGGAACTTCAAATTTCCCGGTCCAAGAGAACGAGAGAAAAGGGAATTTCCCACAGGGAAAAAGGGAATTTTCAACATGGCGGACTGCGACAGTAGCGCTCCTTGTGGTAACAGGGGGTACAATTGACGCTGTACGCCCGCTTAGCAACTAGTTTAGAGCATTTTTTTTGAGGTGGGGGTGCGATTCTACAAAAAGGTTTTTTGCAAATATTTTTTTTTATCTTTTAATTGCTAACAGATGTGCCTAAAAAATAATATGACCTTAATTAGGCGAAATCACGAGATACTGAGGTTAACCTTGCTCTACAGTCTCATTCCCTTGACGTTTTAAGTTGAAATTTAATGGAATCAGTGCCCTATATATAAAACTATCTTACCAAGTTTGGTAAAAATTGGTTAGGTAGTTGTGGAAATATAAGGTGATTTAGAGGCCAACACCGAACACACACGTATATACGAAGATTAACAACAGGAAAATTTCCATCCGGTTTTTTTTTTTGGGGTCTTTAGATGTCAAAACGTCAGGATCCGGTGAAAACCGCATATGTCCAAATTGGACCGATTACAATACTTTCCCCTCTAGAGCTACAGCGCTATCTAGACGTGAAAGTAATAAAAGCTATGAAATATTTCTCAAGTTTCACGTATACTGATTAGAGATGAAATGAAACAGCAACTGAAAGATTTTAGCTGTGCGCAAGCTCATAAACTGTTTCGCGTGCCTTCCGCCTGAAAGCGCTAGTAACAAAGATGGCGACCCTCTCCCCCCCCCCCAACAAAAAGCGTTCTGTGTTTCACAATTTGTAAAATGTTAATCTGTAATTATCGTTCAACATGCATTCCGTTTGAAGTTCCATTGTGACCCCCAAGTGACAATAAAATTCGTACATGGTATAAACAATTTGAAACCATTGGCTGTATTTGTAAAGGAAAGAGTACAGGACGGCCGAGTGTGTCCGAAGACAATGTCGAACGTGTGACAATCTTTTGTGCATAGTCTTAGGAAATCCCTTAGGAAGGCTAGCCGCAAATTAGCGATTCCAGTAACATCTGTGTGGAGGATTTTAAGAAAACGCTTACAACTGCTTCCATATCGTTTACAGCTGTTATAAGCTCTAAAGTCTACAGATTATGGTTTGCGTGCTAGCTTCAGAAATGAAATGATGCATCGTGACGATGAAGACTTTATTTATCGTGTCGTATTCAGCGACGAATCAACATTTCACGTAACTGAAAAGTAAATATTCATAATGTGCGTATCTGGGGATCAGAAAATCCTTATAAAATATTGCAGCGTGAAGGAGATTCCCCAAAACTAAATGTTTTTGTGTCGTATCCCGGCGGAAGTTTACGGGCCGTTCTTTTACGCGGAAGCAAATGCGTCTGGAACGAAACTACCTTGATATGCTATAAGTATGGCTCTTTCCTCAACTGCAATACGAACCGCAGAACTTCATTTGGTAACAAGATGGTGCGCCTCCTCGCTGGCATAACGCTGCACGTGATCGGTTGAATGAAATTCTCCCAGGCCGCTGAATCGATCGCCGGGGACCAGATGACAGGGCTTGTTTGCCGTGTCCTCTACGTTCGCCCGATCACACCCCGTGCGATTTATTTTCTTTGAGGATTTATAGAGGATTAAGTGTACGTATGTGCCACGTTACCGGCTGACCTACCTGACTTTAGGCGCAGGATTGAAGCAGCTGTCGTATCAATTACTCCAGACTTGCTGATTAAAGTACGGGATAAACTCTCCTATCGGCTGGATGTGTACCGTGTGACCAATGATGCTCACATTGAATACTTATAGGAAATACTGTTTGAGTTGCTCTTTCATTTCACGTATAGTTTATTAATGCAAGTGAAAACTTAATAAACATAACATAACTTTAAAACCCTGATATTCATTTTGAAATACATGTTATTCACATTATTTTTAATTTATTTTTTTTTATTAAAAAAAACGTTTCCTTACTTTTTAATTCTATTTTTAAACCAAAACATTACGTATGAACGGTTAAGAGCGTTGGATTTTTTGAAATCTGTAATCTTAGCCGGCGAGTGGTGCCTAAAAATCATAATTTTAAGCTTAACTAATTAATTAACATTACGTAATAAGTGAAAAGGTATTTTCCATTAATTATTTAAGGGAAAAATTATTCCGTAATGAAAATGACTGAATATTAGAAAGAAAAAGGGTCTTTCTGTTACATTTTTTCGTAAAAGTTCTTGAAAAAAAATACATTGTTGAAAATACATTGTGATATACCCCATAAGTTTGTAAGTATTTAAAAGATAAGTGAAAAACCACAGATTTTTGATCATTACTTTTTTTCTGAATGTTGATTTGTAGAGAATGAAATCCTCATTTAATATACATACAAGTACAAAATACAGTAAGTATTACAATACAATGAGTTCGACTTGACTGATAGGAGAAAATTCTTTCAACCTAAGTTTTATTAAAAAATATAATAATTTTTAGTTAAAAATCGCGTTTCAGAGGAGCGCCTGAAAACAGTATAATTATTTTAATAATATGTTCGTGTAATACATTTTTTTCGAGAATTAGTTAAACAAGAGATTATAAATTTTCTACTAAAACGATAACAAGATAAATAAGAATACTTTTTCCACGGCACGTTCATCCGAAAACATCGACCACACAATATTATTACGGGTAATGTAAACACCTCGGGCAACGTAAAATAACGACTTACATGTCAATCTTTTCTTCAAAGTTTTTTGTATAAAAAAAATCATAAAAAGAACATCGTTATAAATTAAATAATAAAACGATACAGAGACTACTCTTAATTAGCTGTTACTAAAATAATAATTTCGTTATTTATGTTATGTATTATATCTCCTACAGGCGGTTTGACTAATGAACTCAATATTTTTTTTTTTAATGAAGTCAATATTTTTCTTTAAAATTATCTAAAAAAAAAAAAACGAGGTTTATCAATACAGGTTTAATAAAATTGGAAATACACCCGCTTTATTGGTACTTTACCAGGTAAAAAATTACAACCCGGCTGAGTCAACTTGAAATACGTGAAACGGAAGGGTGGTGGCAGTACCAGTATTGCATAATGGATGGGGGTACTAAAAGGTTCTCCTCCGCTCGGCCGAGTAGTCAACACCGATAACTTAGTAGCTACATACAGGTTAAAAATTAATAAATAATTTAATGACGAAAGTCTCGATCTTGATGCTGTTTATAGATTAAAAATAACCGATTAATTATAAATTACAAGCTGAACAACTCCGGGTTCCTCCGAATACCAGATCGTATTTATTACTCGGAAAGGAACCCTCAATAAAAAAAAAATAAATATATTGTGCTTGCTTTAATTCTTGTCCCTTGAAAATGTTTACTAAAATTCACAGACACAGCAATTAAATCACAGAAAAACTGCCCTCAAAAAATGAGGGAAGGAATTCCTGTAGGAAATTTTAATAAAGGTTTCTATTAAGTTGCTCACAATTCTATTTGTTTAAACTTCATCAACTGAAATTTTTCTTTATAATCTATTCTCGATTAGTAAATAACAAAATACAATTAAAAAAAAAAAAAAAAAAATGTCAATAGGAAGTGGAACTCCGTTCTCGTTCAAAATAAAAAGAAACCTTTATAAGAGAATCGATCTGAATTTTATTTTAATCTGTCGAAATGTTTTTTCCGAGGGCATTCTGAGCGTATAATTTTAAAAAAAGTTTCAATGAAAGTGGTGCAAGTTTAATACAGTATAAGTTTCTTTTAAGCAAGTTTTTTTAAGTGAAAAATCAGTTTTTCGTTAAAAGAGGGCCATTCACTGGTAAACTTAAGTAAAGAATCTGTAGATATTGCAAAGATTCATTTTATTAATTTGCTATTCTAGTTAAAATACGTTCAGAATTTCATTTTAAAAAAATGTTCTTGCGTAATCTTGAACAAACAAAGAATAAAATGAAACAAAATAGACAGAAATCGAACTGAACAGAGCCGTTGAAGAAAAAAGGCCAGACTTCTACAGTTTTTTCTTTATGATACGTAAAGATATGAAAATAGAATGCCAATAATTTCCAGACAATTTTAATTATGAAAATACAACGTCGATAATTTCCAGACAATTTTAATTACACATACAACACGTATGTAACCCATGCTTCAAAAAAATCTCCACCTTCAATAATATAAAATAGTTTTTTTTTATTAAGTTAATAACATATCGAGAACAATTCTTTTGTTATGTATAAATGAAATACAAAAACTAAATTCTTTCTATTTTCTAAACGTCAACGGCTAGGACTATGTGTTTATCTCTTACAGTTCTTTTCGTAATACTATTTTAAGAAAAATATATTCATGTAGATATCTACCTATGAAAAATACACATTCTTTGTTTAAGCTTTACTCTTAATCCTACTCCAATAATGACGCAGATAACCGCATAAATTTACGTCAAAACAACCTCATAAAGATAACCTATAAAATAAATACCTATAAACCGGGGTAGACAACCCCGTAAAATTCTTCATAAACAACCTCAAAAAACAGCAATTAAAGGAAAATATACAGATCGGCCAAGCGGCTTTTAAATCTTAAGTGAACATTGATAAGCAACAAATATTCAGATTTATTTATAACCATGATGAAAGATCACTAGAAATGGTTTATAATATCTTTAGATAAACAATAGAAATTTCTTGAAAATTCTAATTTTCTTAGATTTAGTATTTAGTATCCGGAATATTACTTGGATACTCTTTAGGAGAATCTGTATTTGTATATATAAATATATATATACAAAGCATACGAGTGTTTCACCCACAGAATTAAAGAATAAAGAGTACTTATGCGGCAAATACTCAAGAGAAAAGGAAACCGGTTAGGACATATGGTTAGAGGAGGTGGAATCTTGACAACTACATTATAAAGAGAAAGAAAGCGAGGAGGAAGAAGGATGAAGTCAATAGATGAGGTGAAGATTAGAAATTACAAGGAGACGAAGGTGAATACTTAGGACAGAAACGGATGGAAACGGTGTTAACGTAAGGGAACTGCCGAAAGGCAGAACCCAAGATGATGATGTGTTTCACACATAAAGATAACTTTTTATACTAGGAATGTTGAGATTTAACTGAAACCAGGCGAATGGCTTATTTTCTTTATCATAGTACCGTCTTTTCTCAATATGAACGTAGAAGTTCATATCGGGAAAAGACAACATTTTTAAAACAAATATTAGTAATAAGAAACAAATTATACGTATGGTCTTTAACAAGTTCAAAAAACAGAGAAGATGTTTAGCAATCGGCAGAACTTATTACCGTCGATAGCTAATTCCGACGTCATAACCGATCAGGATTTTATATTTTGATTGTGCTCGATAATACAGGAATTTTATCGGTTAAAAATTTCAATCACTTAGAATTCCTACGCTGATGTTACGCCGGTTTATGTGGAATGTCTCAAGTAACTGCTCGGTGAAAACAAAATTACAGACACTTTATACTTAAATTTACGTTTACATTAAGCAAATACAAAAATTAACGGTAATTATATTCTTAGGTTTATAACCTTAAAACAACGCAGTAATTTGAGTCATTAAGCAACAACATTCCATTCACAAGAAATTAAAATGAAAGAAATATTTACAATTAGCTGATAAAATTATAAACTGTGGATTTTTGCTATCAATTTTCTGTCATATTATACCGATAGCAGCTGTGATAAATTACGAAAGTTCAATAAATTAGTAGTCAGTAAAACTTCAAATAAAAGATATCTCCTTCAAGATGCATACTATTACCCACAAGATACCAACGCATTATTATTTTAAGTTAAACCGTTGTTGCAAAAAAGCCAAATTGACGCATATGCCAACGTACAAATTTTTTTTAAAGAAAAGAATACCATATTTCCTCAGTAGTACAATTAAAATAGTTCGTAACTATGAAAATGGATTGTATAGATATATAATAGCGTTATAGTATATTTAATAAAGAACACTTATTCGTTGTTAAAGATTTTACAAATTCTTACGATTGGAAATAATATAATATGGCGGCCAGTAAAAAAAAAAAAAAAATTATTTCGGCTCTCCGAAAGATAGAATTTTTGAAATATATTCCTATTTATTTATAATCCGGGTTCTATTAACACACACACACACACACACACACACACGCACGCACGCACGCACACGCGCGCCTTACATTAGAAGAATAACTAAATCTTTTAACCTACCATTTATAAACCATAGATCCTTAATTTGTTTTCTTGGAAAGAATATTACACATACCTGGAAAAAAAGAAAAAAAATTATCAAAACTTTTATATCATAATTATAATGATAAAATATTTATTCTTTTAGATATTACACGCTTCTTTCCCATTACAATCCACTTTCCCACCCAAAATGAGGATAAGATTTGTGAAATTTATAGGATTTTTTAAAAAAAAGCCTATGCGTGACCAGGATTCGAACCCAAAAGGTTATTGTGTAAAAAATTACAAAGAACATAAAAATACATTATGTGCCAGTTTAATCGGTGCGAAATTAATTTTCTGTTTCTTCACATAAAAAAAAAAAAAGTTGAACAAGTATTTCTTTTTTACTTAGCTCATTTCAGTTTACAAGAAAGGAAAGAAAATTAGTAAAGAATTCATATACAAGGAGCATGACGAAATCATTCTATAACAAAATAAAATATTGAAAATCATGACTATCTATATATCTATATATTCTGATATACGCTAGCAAAAAAGCTTTTTCAAGGCTTCGGACCTTTTTCTCAGCAATATTGTAGACGGGGTTATTGTTAACAGAGTTCATCTTTAGGTGGTTTGAAAATTTATTTAAATTGTTATATACACTTAACGCAAGTTACCGAAACTAACACATGGAGGGTGTCTTCCCCTACGGGGTCAGTATGTTTGTTTAGGCTACGTTGATTTTGTTAAATTATCGCATTTGTAAATATCATGTTCTTCAAGCGTGTTATTTGTATGTATAATTTGCATCTTGCTGTTAATATACATGTACGCGCACCACGGTTATATAAGATGATTTACTATGATTAATTCTGACGTCGTTATGTATTCATTGTACCTGTGGGTGAAAGAGCGTCCGGTTTATCCGATGTAGCGTATACTACTGGAACAGAACTTTATATACACCTGGGTTTCATTTTTTATCGGAGTAACACTATAAGTAATTGATTTGATTGTGAGTTCGAAAGCTACACGATAACAAACATCTTTTTTTTCCTCTGCTCCCCCGGGTCGGTTCATCATTCAAATATAACTCATCCCAGGGAAGTATCTTTGCGACTCTAACGGGCCTTCCAACCCACCGGCTGTATGTCCGGCACGGCAGGTCGGCCCGCCGGTTCTGGATCTTTTTATATACTCGTACCTGCCTCTAACTGGGTGGACAGGGGTAAACCCGGGCCCGGCTATGCCGTTCCCGAGGATCCCTGTCCAAACAGCCGGGACTCGATCTTTCATTATTTCTCTTAACTCGCCTGCCTCAAACCATGAGGGGAGAGAGCCGGACCCGGCTATACCGTTACCGGATCCCGCTTCCACAGTCGGGACTCGGTCTTTCCACAGGTTTTTTCCTGTTACTTTACACTATCTACTCCACTCTTTGTAATCTTCTTTCTTCGTCTTGAGCATTAGTGTCACCAAATATTACACCGCTTTCCATTCGACGTCGTCCTTAAGCATGGGTTTAATCACATTTTCTGGAGAAATCCATTCCAAATAAACCTCCGCCTTGGCATTCTCCCACCGCTGAGATTCGAAGAATGTGTGAAACGGCGAATCTATCTGCGCACAATAAATACATTCCTGGAATCTCCGTCTTCTGAATCTATATAGATAATCGCCAAACTCGCCGTGACCAGAGAGGAACTGAGAGAAGAAAAAATAACATCACTTCAGAAAGTTTTTTAAATGAATGTTTGTTATCTATGTTAGCATCATGCATCATTTATAATTAGGTCTTCAGGTAGATTTCATAAGAAATTTACCTATTGAAATGGGTACCATAATTAAACTTCGGGAAAATTTCCACATATCTTCGCGTTTCATATCCCCAGACCCCAAAACCACTGTCAGCTCAAAAGTTTGTATACACATATATATGTATATATTTCACTTTTTTGTGGACAAGATAACTGCAGTAATTTTGCGCTAACCACTTTCAAACTGTTCCTTAAAAATAACTCGACCCAAAATCCCGGTCGAGTTCGTTAACGGCCAATATCCGACCATGGGGGTGGAAATGGGGCTTTAAAAAAAAAAAACAAATCGCTATAACTTTCTTATTAAGTAAAATATCGAATTCGTTTAAAGTTCCTACTATTCTTTGGATAAGATTTAAAAAATATATAAAAGAATGAAAAGAATGGGATTTTGAAAATAAAAAACATCATACCGCCCTTAATAGACACAGTATCGAATCGGTTTAAAGTGGTTGTTAGTCCTCTAAATATTACCTAAAACTTTTGTCGGAAACAATTTTTGATATGACCAACCCTTACGGCAAGGGATGACAAAAATGCTGCTGAAATTGTAAGAAGATGGAGCTTATCGTATGCTAAGCACGTGAAACTTTTTTTCACATACAACCATTGTCGTATTGAGTAAATTTGAAGTTTTTCTTAACTTTAAGGTGGAAATTTTTTTATCCCCTACTTAGCACTGGTGAAATCTACCTTCCGGTGTGTCGAAAGGGATTTTTTTTTTTTAATTAAGCTATATGTTACCTAGGAGCGTAGATGCATGGCCATCAAGATATCATACAGTTTCCTGATTAACGTTTTATCAACTTATTTTTCTTTTTTTTTAATTTCAAAAGTTTCTTAAACATTACGTTTAAACAAATCGGCTTAAAAACACGTTAACGATTTATAAAAAAAATAAATACGATATACTTTAAAATAAACACAGTCAAAATTTAAGTTCAGGAATAAAATATTTTTCCCTTCGAGTCAAGGGTATTTGATTCCATAATTAAAAAAACCCTACACGGCGAATCAAATGAAAACACTTACTTTAGGTAACAAAATTTTCCAAGAAACGCTTACGTGCGACTTTATTATAAAGGAACGAAAACTTCAGCTTGGAATCCAATGGAAATAAAGCGGGTATGAAGTTAGTACTCTTATTTTAAATTACTTTCTAGCCTTACGATTTTTAATATTTCCAATTTCCTTACTACCGAAAAGTCTTAAAATGATTTTATCGTCATTAAAAATCTCTCGAATTAATGACATTCCGGATTGGTGAAATTATTCTTTTAAACCGGTTTCAAATAAGGATCGAATACGGAAATTTTAGCTTTTTTAATATCGATTTCCCTATTAAATATATTCCCATATTTAAATAAGAAGGCTGAATAAGAACAATTATATTTGTTGTGTGCCTTATTTTCTGATATATTCGTAATAAAAAAGTACAATTAAAAAAAAGTGTAATCACCATTTTAAAATCGAAGAAGGAATTGAATACTTGCAAAAAGGCTCACAACAGAGAGTTTCTTGTATAAATTTTCTCACGTAGAGTACAAGTTTCGAAACAGATTACAAAAACAAATAATTACAAACAGATTACAAAATGTATAATTTTAGAAAACATAAACATTTAAAAAAGTCTTTTATTTTTTTTTTAATTCAGAATTTTCCGTTGTAAAATTTATTTTTAAAGAATTTTTAAGGATAAAATAACACTTTTCAAGCTATTAATAAATAAAATACGAGAAGGAATTTCTTTCAAAGCTAATTAAACTCTACTTAAATTACTAACAAAATTTACCTTTTATTGCGTCTTTGAAATTCTAACTCTTGTAATTAGATACTGAACCAAGTATAAAATATTTTTGTCACTTGAAACCGTTTCAATCGTCTTTGAGGCTATCCTCAGCTAAACGTAATAATATTGTTTTCACAACGGGATCGACTGATGTTACTGCTAACAGTAACCTTTTTAATTATGGAGCTATGTAAAAAGAATATTGTCAAAAAATGTGTGCGATTTGAACTGTATCTGTTCATTCAGTATATCTAAAATATTGCGTGTTTTTGTATATTTATAAATCTCTTACCGTACAAGAGTTTTTATTTCTGGTCTTTTATTGCGCATGTTTAAATACGAAGGTCGTTGTCAAAGTCGGTGGATTTATTCGACGAGGTGATTAGGAAATGTCGACTAAATTCCTACGGAGGATTTTTTTCCCAAATCCAGGAGCTTTTTAGAGGGCAATTGACGCCCGCTATTACGGGTATGAATATAGAAAATTTTAATTCTATCCGATTTAATCCGAAGTAAGGTTTTTAATTTATGGCACTACTTACAAAATAACAGCAAAAACCGAGTTGCTATTAGGAGAAGAATGTTTGTCGACAATTACGGGGTCTCTTTATTACAGGTAGAAGCGAAATCTTCGAATATCTGACATCCGATTAGCGTTCAAATTTAACGATAACTAACTCGGATATATACAATCGGAATTTAATGAAATATAAATACAAATATAGTCCATTTAAAAACGTAGGGAGTTTTGCGTTTGTTGAGCTATTAAATATTTTTCAGACAATTTCAGATGTTTTTTTAAAGTATATACGAAAAAGAGCCTGCTTTTAGAGATCCGATTCGGAAGATATAACTTGGATGGTTATAACGCACGAATTCATGAACAAGATCGTTTCAAATTTTGAAGCGTTCGTCATAGTCATTAAAAAGAAGGGCATATAAAATGATACCTATAATTCTTTTTTTTCTATTGATATTTTATTTAATTCGGGTATAACTATTTTATAACTTGCGTTTAAATTATAGCGTGTAAGTTCTTCCTCCTATTGAACCAACAAATTGTATATAGTTATATAAAGTAATGTTTTACAAAAGAAATTTTGAAGGGAGATTCACAGTAAGAATTGTGGGTGTAAAGAGTACAAGAGGCACTGTTTTTTAAATTAAATGTAAATTTCAGCCGAGTTTGAGAACAAATATCTGGAATATGGACGGTCAAATTTTTATATATTACAGTTAAAATTTTTTTACAAGTTTTTCAGATATTTTTTTTAAATAAATAAAATCTGAAAAAAATGTATTTTTACAACCTTGATTCCGAGGATTTTAATTTGATAGTTTATAAATAGAGAATTCTTCACTAAATATTTTTCAAATCTTGAAACATCATCAGTTATTTTTAAATGCATCTTATTTATACTTTTTATGAAGACACGATATCACCGCAACTACAATTCGTAGAAATATAGGACACATTATGACGGATTTTTTTTTTATATGATGGATATAATAATAAATAGGCCCAACGTTACCAAATTAAACCGGAATATAAAAGTAAGCAGATACCTCACAAATATAAAAAAAATATAAATTTCACAAGTAAATTCAAAATCCTATTAATTGTAATCAAACACAGTGAGGCCTTCGTAATTAGAACTCTAAAGTAAAAATTTCGGATTTAAGTTAAAAAAAAAAACTGCTTCCTAAATAATTTGTCAGAATATTTTTTGAAAGATCAAAACCGAACAGGTAAAATCATTATGTTTACTTTATGATAACTAAAAAATTCTATTCGAAGATATGATATTTACGATAAGTATGATATTTATTTGAAGATATATTCGAAGATATTTATTTGTGTGTTATAGCCGGAGTCAAACCGATAGATATCTTGTCTAATGAGCATAAGGAACGCTACATTTCCAAGGTAAATAACCTATTGACGTCAGAACGAAAACAGGAGATAGAAGACCGGAACCTAGCGTCTTGGCAGGTCAGGTGGGATGAATCCCCCACAGGTCGCTACACGCATGGTATATTTCCTATAGCGTCTGATTTAGGTGGTTTTTGGACGGGTCTCCCCCAATCGATATATCACACAGTTTCTCCCCGGGCACGGTGCCTTTCGGGCGAATTTGGCTAGGTTTCGTTTTGTGGATTCGAGTCGACGTCCGGATTGCGGGAATGATGATACAGTGGACCACATCCTCTACGTCTATCCCCGATACGAGGTCGAACGTTCAGGAGCTGTTAGGGAACTTTAGAGAATACATTCCTTTCTGCATCTCCGTATTAACTGGATGATCCGCGAGGAACGGTCTATAGCGGCTGCTTTTCTTCGCGCCCTTGCGGTGTGTAGGTCTGCAGAGGGAGTTTAATCGAGGTATTTGATCGTGGTAGGATCCCGGGTGGCTAGGATTCCGGTCTAGGCACTGGATTGGTTGCAGGTAGGCGCATCGGCATCGTGCCACGATTATATTGGTGTTGTTTGTGATTCGATTTGTGGCTCCCGCTGGTGAGGGTGGCCGCGCTGCCGAGGAATGGTAGCCCGTGCGACCGGGGGCGTGGCTTCGTTTCGCCAGTGGCGGACCTGGTTGTGACTTGGTAATGCCGCACGAAAGTCCATGATGGGACCGGGTGGGGTGCGGGATTTGTCCCCGGCTCCTGCGCAGACCGGAATGAGGTTACGTTGCCCTTGTTAGGTGACCTAGATCGGTCGACTTACTTGGGTGTAGGTCTAAATTCCTATGTCGCGTAAAACATCATTTTGATCGGTATGAGTGTAGCACTGATTTAACTTTCAACTCGTTCGTTTTCTGAGGCATTCACAGTCACGAACGGTGCTGTCAAATCTGGACTAGGCGCGGGGTTCGCGCTTCCGCGGTTTGGGTCAGTTAGTTTGAGGGAATCGTGTTAGGTTTGATGTGAAGATGTTCGTTTGAGGCCTACGTGAAGGCAAAATTTGATTTGTATTTTACTGATGCAAATGTCTGCCAAGGCATCTACATCGGTGGCATCCCGACCGAGACCTGGCTGATGACTGTGAGATGTAATCGTTAGAGGGTCTAAAGACGACCTTCAGTAAAGTCCCTCAGGGCTCTAAACGGAGGGGATGGTACGGCAACCGGTAACGTCACAAGGTGGGGTGTCTTCCCCCTAAGGGGTTGGGATGCCACTCTGTAGTGGGAACCCAACTGCCGCTGAAGGGAAGCCCGGTCTGATTTCAATGGACGAGCCGCAACTCCCCGACTACAGCCAAGTCGACTTCGCCGAAGACCAGCTTCCGGACCCACTAGCTCTTTTCAGAGCTAACGCAAAACACGACCCTTTTCAGGGATACCTAGAGGTTATAAATTACAACGGGGCGTCGAAGTCATTCGACGACAACAGCTCTTCTCAGGACTACTACAAGGTTATAAAGTGCCATGTGTCGTCGAAGCCATTTTGCGACAATCCATAAGTTTTCGAATCGTGAATTTTTCTCGATGATCACTACAAACTATTAAATAATAAAAATTAAAAAAACACCACTGCCAAAATATAAAAAAATAAATTGAACAAAAAAAAAACAAGGTATAAAAATAAAGGACGAAACATCTTTATGCAGTACTTAATTAAATAAAATAACGGTTGACCAGTCAACTTTCAAACAGTTTTAATACATTTTTCATGTTGTAGAAATAGCAGGCATTTAAGGTTGTCGAATGATGAAAGTTCTCACCAGGTCTTATATCGATAAGAAAACTTTCTCCTTGAACGAAAATTTTTAAATGGAGTCGGGTGGCTCTTTAATGTAGAATAATTCAGAGCTCTTAAATATACGACAATTACTATCAGAGTCTCCCGACTGCGTTTAAATATTTTCGTTGAATGCAAAATTTTCTTATCGATGTAAGACCTGATGAGAACTTAATCATTAGACAACCTTAAATGCCTGCTATTTCTACATGAAAATGTATTTAAACAAATTAAAACTGTCTGAAAGTTGATCGGTCTCCCATTATTTAATTTAATTAAATACTACTGTATAACGATGTTTAGTCCTTTATTTCCGTACCTTGTTTTCTTTTTTTTAGATCGATTTATTGTCGTCTTTTTTTAATTAAATAAATATTTTGAAACAAGATGACTCGTAAAATTACATACAGTTGAAAAAAAGAAATAGCGGATGATGGGACATAGAGAAACGAAACAGGTAACTTTAAAAAGAACCGCAATAAATATTTTAAAAAACAATATCGAAGTGCAGTGCATGAATGTTGTCCTTTTTCGAATATCGTAATCCGTAATTTTCATTTGCAATCTTAAAAATTGATTTTATTAATTATTAGCAAAATGTAATTAATTATACGTATACTTTACGTAGCAACAATTCGAACAGTAAGATTTTTATAAATATTTGGTGTGTGTATGTGTAAGCGAGAAAATTCAACACCTTTTTATTAAATTTCAAAGATATTTTTAATTTATTGAACTCAGTGTAATTTTAGATACTTTCATATTATAAACACGATAGTTCGTAAAGAAAAAACGAAAGTAAGGAAAAACACAAACGACAATGCGATACAATAATAAGTGACCATACCCCAAATCCAAACACTTATACCGCATTGCAATCTTATATCATTGAATACGCCGGTATAAAAGGCGAAACGGGTTAGACTTACGTCTAATCTAATCAATTTATGTTTGGAAATGAAGTTAACTAACTGTCTATGACAATATTCCGTACGCTCATCTGTTGCAGACTGTCCTTGAACTCCCTGTAAATGTTTAGGGCGGAATATTAAAATCAATATTATATAATTAAACACACAGTACGTAACATTAACATGACGTTGGGGTATGATTATTTTTCTTACTGATGTTGACGCTTGGTTATATCAGGGATAGAGTATACACAAAAGAAATATTTGGGTCGTTGGAAAAAGTTTTACCGACCCGACCTTGCGCTGAAACGGTTTACTTACATCATCACTTCTAAACAGAATCTTACTTAAAATGTCTCGCACATTACTTCCAGAAACTTTCAACTAACAAGAAATTGAACTTTTCACGACCTGATTTTCCTGCAGTAAAACTATTAACAAAAAGTATTCTTGAATAACTATAATCTGAAGGGAAAATTCTATTTTTATAAATTCTTTCTCGTGTTAATCGAATGTCTCCACATTCCAAACAATCTAAAACAAACTTTTCTATTATTATTATTACTATTTATAAGTAACGGATAAAACTTGCTCGTTTCCAAAGAGCAAGAAGTTATTTTATTTTTGATTAAATTGACTAATAATCTATTTTTAAAAGTATATCTAATTAAATGAGAACCCATGAATTCACGAACTGTTTCCCATGTTTTTAGTTTACAGCCTTCTACATGGGTTTTTGTAGCACCTCGGGTTGTTTAATCCTTCTAAACGTTCCTATTGTATGATCAGGCGGTATACAACATTAATGGCAATACAGTCACCGATGACGTACTCCATAAGACCTTAACCTCAACAGACAGTTGTCACTATTTCTCTTTCTTTTCTTTGATTGTAGAACTAAAGTTGTTTTGGGAGATGCCTCCCAAAACAAATCTACGAGGCAAGTACACCTAGTCGACTAATAGTTCTATCAGTCAGGACTTAAAGCGCTCATTCTCCGATAAATAAAATCGGGCATAACTGTAATAAGACTCCAACACAGACACAAGCTCACGTCTCTTGGTTATCTTCTGGTAGATTATACGAGAACTAGATTGCGCCGTCTTAGGTAGGCGGCTTGAACAAATAATCTGTAATCCGATGTTACACGATCGATTCTTTCTGGAATCCGGTTACATCGCCGGCACAGATCGTCAGGAAGAATAGGACCGTGCTTATAACTCCTTGTTGTAATCACTCGGTCCTGTACTGCAATCATAAATCCCTCCATCTGAAAATAGTTCGCTCATTCGTTTCCTACTATTGGACGCTCTTTTTTCATATATTCCTGCTTTACAGCGAATCAATGCCTATCATGAATTAACTTATTTGCCCGCTGATCTATTCTAGACTGCGGATCGACCTCATATAAATAGTCATTAAAACTGCACAGATTTCATAGGGTGTAATTTTAATGAGTTTTCACTACTGCCAGGTTTACAATGAAGGACTGTTGTTTACTGGAAAAGAATCTCCGTAGATTATTTAGATCGATCTGCACATCGATTAGTCCACAACCACCTTCAGATCTTGACAGCGTTACCCCTTAGATCATTATATTCTCTATTTCTGTATTATTATTATTATTATTAGGTATACTCATTATAAACTTTTTTTTTTAAATATTGTTTTACGCAATTTTAAATTAAAGTCTACTGATTATTTGAACAATCATTATCGCGAATAACTTCAATTAAAATTATCGTCAACGAAGTGTATGAATCAGTTGTAAGACAATGGGGGTCATCCGAATTGTGTAGATTTACTGATGAGATGTGATCGAATAATACTATTTAATATATCTTGACATAAATTAAATAATGTGTCGAATCATTCGTTAACTAATTAAAAACACTGAAAAGTTTACTAATATAATAAATTATACAATATATAAACTTAAAAATGAATCGCTGCATTAGTCGTAAAATATTTAATACCAGTTTTCGTTTACAACGGTTCTAATATCTATAAACGGTCGGTTCTTAATGAGAACGGTTCGGGGAACCGATGTATCCTGCAAACTTGAGTTCCGAGGCCTGGACCTGGATTTTCGTTAGACAGGGTTAATCCACCCGTATCGTGTTCACAGTAAGTAAAACAATAGAAAAACAAGTGTTATAACGGAAAATTATGTCGTTCTTACGAATAGTTGACGAAAATTTTGAAAATTAAGCGACAGAGAATGAACAGAACCGAGAAGCTGATACATTTTCGCAAAATGGATTCGGTGTGGTCAAAGAACGCGCACGATAAAGACAAGTTCAATTATTTAGGGTATGAGGAAAAAAATTCACAGGTCTTTTGAGGTAAATAAACCGAATGAGATATATTTATTTGATTCAGCCATACTGCAATGAGGAGAACGCTGAAATTTTACCGATACTCAAGTAAATTCTACTGACTGTGCTAAAAGGGTCGACCACTATTTACAGTTTAAGAACGTGAATCGAGGCAACGTCACCATTCTGGATTTTCACGAACGAAGCGTGATTCTATCTTAGTGTATACGTCAATAGTCAGAAATACAAAGTGTATTAATAAAATTCCGTCAATTACATCCGGATTCGATATTAAATGAGACGCTTACTTTTTGATACCGCTATAATGCTGAAGCCTACCGTTCATTCATAGTGTTCTGCCATTAGGGCAGGCCCTGATACGGTTGCTGATCTCACTTTGTTCTATCCTTTACTAACCTCTTTGTTTCAACATATTTTCTCTTTTGGATAATCCCATCCATCATCTGAAATCTCTTCCTTTCCTTCTATTCACCAAGCCGTCTATCGCATCCGTAAATAAACACTTTCTACTCATACAATGTTCTAGCCAGCTCGTTTTCCTATATTCAGTCACATTTAGCAATTTCCTGTTGTCTCCGATTCTCCTTAATACTTCATTTGTTACATGGTCTTACCATCTGACATTTATCATTCTGTACCACACCCACATCTCAAAAGTCTCGTTCGTTTTCTGTCTGCCTTTCACTCCAAATAAAATATTTCATTAATTTCTTCCTTAACGTTAAGTTTAACTTTCCACACAGCAGTCTTTCCTTCTTATTAAATGCCTGCTTACTTAATATTCTTGTTTAATTTCTATCATGCAAGTCAGGTCATCATTTATAAAGCTCCCTAAGTACTGAAATCTTTTCACCTGCTCTAAAATTTAATTTCCTATTTTTGAAGCCTACCGAATATTATCAAACATTTTATTGCAAGAGGATGAACATTACTGCTCGTTCCAGCAGGACATTGTAACTCTTCATAGTGTTAGATGTACGTAAAGATGCCGTATCAACATTTACGGTGAGTAAATCATTTCTACGAAACTATGACTAGTAAGATGTCTTATTTTACCGGTCCAGACTTTTGTGAAGCTAGTTAAAAGGCATCATGTACAGCAAAATCCATACATCCTGGAGGAGTTGAAAATGAATATTATCGATGTAATCTAGGAAACAGAAGATTAAAAACTAAGAAAAAATATTAGGAAAATGTTGAAACCTGTTAATACCTGCATGGAAGTAGCCGAATCATTTACATCAATAGTAAACATATTGTCTTGTACGCATTTATACACAAACTGTAAAAACGAATCTACTTTCACAATTAAAACGCTTTGCAGGAATTTTTACTGATCTAATCTAACGGAATCCATTAATGCGCCTTACAATAAATATTATCATCGATAATAGTAAAAATACTATGTTAACAATATTACAATAGTAATAAAATGCTGGTGCCAATATAATATAAGTTAATCTATATATATATATATATATATATATATATATTGATTTTCGTGATATTTTAAATTAACACTATCATATGTAGTTATAGCGTATGCACTGCTGATTTTTTAACGACATTTTAAGTACTTTTTAGTAACCAGTCGATCAACTGTTTTAATGCTATTTTCTTCCTACGTCCATGTCATATTCTGTGCAAATCATTCTACCTGAACATAACTACTACATCTTAAGTTTTATATGCTCTATTTTTTATCTACCTCTATAATGTTTGCTCTACATCGCTCTATTAACAAACTAATTAAATCTTGATATAATAATATTCTACCTAACGATCCAGTTCTCTTCTTTACAAGGTACTGCCAAAGATTTGTCTCCTCTTCAATTTGTTTTAAGACCTCTTCATTAGGTACTTTATCCCTTCCTCGGATTACCAACAACATTCTCCTTTAACATCACATTTAAGTACCTTATTATCCTTTTTTTTTTTTTTTTAATTATCAATGTTTCGTTACGATTTTACCAAACTATGCACAAATATTTTAAAGAATATCATTCTGCAGCATAGAATAACATCTGATCCTACTCGTACCAAAATATTTTACTATATGAAAAGGTCTGATTGTCTCAAACCGAACAATATAGCGTTCAAAGGTAGGAGCGTACGCTAAACTTATTTTTTTTTTTCATTTTGCGGTTGACAACTATACCAAAAGTCCATTACACATGACCATTATAAAAAAAGTCAAAAATTACTCCTCCTCTATTTTAATTTTGTCCAGATCATAATGGCATCAATGCCTTATAATTTGGACATAGATATTTTTTGAGCCAATTTCGAAGAATTTAGGAATATTAATTAAAATACAGCCAACACAAGTACAGGCAGGTCTACGTACATACTTCTTCCGGAAATATCTACAGCTTTTTTTTGGTTCAAGAGAGTCTAGAAACATCGAAATTTGCGCAAAAAAGTCCGACACCCAAAATTTTGCCCAATATCTAAACTTTCCCTTTACAAATGTTCTGTAGCAGTAGCAATAGAACTATAGGGGGAAAGTAAAAATAGGGTACTTCACTAACGCAAACACAATCTATAGGGTTTAAATTTACAATTTTTCATGCAATTTTACAAAAATTGAAAAATTAATGTCGTGAATTGATAGGTACATTAATAGATAGGAAAAAACAGCCAAAAAATATAACCTCTTCACATTTTTATAAAAAAATTAATAAAATTTGTAAAGTATTTAATTCACAACAAATTTTTATGTTGAAAAACTCAACTGTAAACATGTCATAAAGACCAAACACAGGTTATATATCAAAATAGTTTTACAGTTTATTTTTTTTTTTATTGTAGGTATAAAAAAAGAAAGTTCTACAAAAAAAAACTAAATTAATTCATAAATTACATTTTTATATCACTATTCAAAATTTCACCACGACGAGATAAAGAAAAGACGACTTTTAACTTTTGAGCAAACATTTAAATCTTATATATACAAATACACAGAATGTACCGGACAATACAAAGAAGAGACAGACTTATAGGCCACATACTAAGGCATCCTGGAATAGTCGCTTTAATATTGGAAGGACAGGTAGAAGGGAAAAATTGTGTAGGCAGGCCACGTTTGGAGTATGTAAAACAAATTGTTGGGGATGTAGGATGTAGAGGGTATACTGAAACGAAACGACTAGCACTAGATAGGGAATCTTGGAGAGCTGCATCAAACCAGTCAAATGACTGAAGACAAAAAAAAAAAAAAAAAAAAAAAAAAAAAAAAAAAACCGGACAATCCGTGTAAAGAAAGCGTGAACTAGATTAGTCCTATTAGACCCACCGGGTTGGTCTAGTGGTGAACGCGTCTTCCCAAATCAGCTGATTTGGAAGTCGAGATTTCCAGCGTTCAAGTCCTAGTAAAGCCAGCTATTTTTACACGGACTTGAATACTAAATCGTGGATACCGGCGTTCTTTGGTGGTTGGATTTCAATTAGCCACACATCTCAGGTATGGTCGAACTGAGCTTATACAAGACTACACTCATACATATCATCCTCATTCATCCTCTGAAGTATTATCTAAACGGTAGTTACCGGAGGCTAAACAGGACAAAGAAAGAAAAGATTAGTCCTATTAACCCAACGAGTTGGTCTAGTGGTGAACGCATCTTCCAGATCAGCTGATTTAAAAGTTGAGAGTTCCAGCGTTCAAGTCCTAGTAAAGTCAGTTATTTTTAAACGGATTTGAATACTAGATCGTGGATACCGGTGTTCTTTGGTGGTTCGGTTTCAATTAACCACACATCTCAGAAATGGTCGAACTGAAACTGTACAAAACTAATACCCTTCAGTTACACTCATACATATCATCCTCTGAAGTAATATCTGTACGGTAATTCCCGGAGGCTAAACAGGAAAAGACAGATTAGCCCTATTATGAACGAATACGATATTTTCCAAACGTGCAACAATACGATATAATTATATAAGAATTACAAAACCTAAATTCATCATCCTTCCTTCATCTTACATGATAGCACATGGAAGTGCATTGCACCCTCCGAAAACTAGGGTCCAATTAGGCTAATTCCTACTAGACCGAAAAGCCTTCAGTGGACGGACTGAAGGGGAATCGCGTCAGGAGAAGGACGCAAATATATTGCTAATCTCCCAAGGAATAACCCGAGCAGAAATAACACTTCAAAATCCCCATCTACAAAGGACGGAAACGCAATCCCCAATTCCGTCCATGTTACAATAAAAACAAATATATGGCCGCCATTAAAACTTAAATTCCACCCGATAATAAGAAAGACCAAATAGCAAGTGACCGATGTCCCGGCTCTGCAATTAATATGGAAATAAAATATCCTTCCCTGATACCTTTTCGTTCCGTTCCCTTCCCGCGATAGAAATTTGTAACTGTTGCCGACAACACGTAAAGGAGCATTTATATCATATTTTTAAAATACTTTTTACCCGTTTCACATGGACTTAGTCTAATTAGCTAAAAAAGATTACTTGTTTTAATTATTTTCTCTTCAGTTTATAATAGAAAAAAATCGGTAATGAAATCAAATTGCATAGTTCAGTAGAAAAATCCTCAATTTTTTTACTGAGATTTTAAAACGAGTTACTGTAAGATAAGTGGACTACGTTAAAAAATATAAAAATAAACTGATAATTAGGGCAATAAGGAATGTAAAAAAAAAAAAGTAAATAATTAATAGACTACATCACAAGGAAAAGTTCTCATTGTTATGACTAGGCAATTTCAACCGATCACATAGTCTAGGTTAAAAGATGTACGATTTGTGCGTTTAAACAATGACCTCAGTGTAATATAACATGTGGTTAATGTTTAGTTAATCATCCATACGATCTAAGTGAATATACGTAACATTAAATTACCATCTCTACATTGGTAAAAATAAACTTTATGCGTTATATATGTTTAAAAAAAAAACCTGAATTAACTAGAACATTATTGCCTCGTCGACCAGTACATTCCCGCCGTTTTCTAAGGAAGTATACTCCTCTGTAAGGTCGCCTCCGACATACTCGGACTTAAAGGCAGGGCGTCGCCGATAGATAAGCCTATAGTGATAGGATCCTGCCTTCCGAAAACCTAGAATCCCTTTAAACGGACTGGAACGAAGTTTTATCACTAATATCCGATGAATTCCAGTCAATCCTTACTCTTTATAAGAGCAGTTTTATTAGAATAACCCGGCAGCAAAAGGGTGTAAGTCCGGATACGGCAATTTATATGAGGGTATTTGTACCCTCCGACATCCTTACGTTTCGTTATCTATCTAATTAATTTGACTTGTGAAAATTGATCACAAATTATACAGGAAGAGATTTTAATTTTAATTTAATTAAAATTAAACAGATTTTAATTAAATTTGTAGGATAAACTTATTTTAATAAAAACTAAACTCGGCTAATTCTTAACTTAAATATCGATTAAAAATTGTAATTTTAAACTCAAATGAATTTAATTACGCACAAAATAAAGTTCGTAAGAAATTTCTGTAGAAGCGGTTTTAATCACCGATACATCTTTTTAAAATACTAATTTATACATTTAAAAAATTATACTTAAAAAACCATAATTTTAGGCAAATTACACAGATATTGCTCGAATCTCAAACGGCGTATTTATCCAATTCTAGCAGAGGAACATGTATTTGTCAATCACTGGGGATTAATTTGAGCAAAAATTTCAAAGAAACGAAATAAAATAACAAACTTGAAACATTGTAAGGATTTTTTTTTTAATTTGATCAGGCGTTACTTTCTGGTAATAGATATATTTTAAACCTGGATAAACGCAAATTACGTAAGGGAGGGGTTAAGTGAACCGGCATTATCCGATATGTAACTCAGCGCGCCGGGTTAATCTTACAACCACCTAATTACAAACTGCAGGATAGGTCCATCGGCAGAATCGCTCCATCCCAACAAATCAAGCAAACCGAGGATGAAATTACTCAGACTGGTTCCAAAATTTCAGCACCGATCCAGTGACAGCAAAGCCAAAATACAGGAATACAACTAAAGAAGATATCAAGGATAAGGGAAACGGGTGAATAATAACAAAACGATGATCCTAAAAAACCACAAAATGTGTCGAACAACCCCGCTCAAACGAGTACTATATAAAGTTTCACCTATGCGTCGGGAATTTATCTCGTATACCAATCTCTACGGGTGATCGGGATACCTCTACTATAAGTGCGAGCAACTAGTAGCAATCCAAACCAAATTCCTTTTCCTCTACTTACTAATCTCATGCAGGTTAAGGAAAATCTTCTTCGACGATCTCAAAGACTGTATACCAAGTGGGATTTTATCCAAACCGTAAGAAAACCCATATACGATTTACTCGTTTCGATTTGACCCAAAACATGAACAAACGTGACACAAAAATTTATCAGATAACACAGCATAACTTGTGTATGTGTGCGCGTAAAAATTTACTCAACAGAATACACAAATAAAAACCAACGAATTTGATGATGGTATTTAATGATCGTGTTCGTAGAAATTGCCCTTCCAACGCAACAAATGAGAACATTCAGCCTGTTCGACGTGATAGAAGGAAATCTACGTCGGTATAGAAGCAACGTTGTAAGTTTTTACGAATGGGTTCCAGAAAGATCTTTATTAATGCTGTCAAAAATATTTAACCGCCGAAAGAAATGGCAAATTGTTTCCCATATATACACTATATAAATGGGAATTTTTGAAACTGTCTGTATGTGCGCGCGTCCGCGTATGTAATATATATATATATACACAAAATTACTTAGATTTACACTTGTATTAAGTTTATGTATATATACAAACTTTGTAAGGTATCATAACCGAAATAGTTGAAAGCGACTTGAAATATAAGTCGCTGTTAGAATAAAAAAATCATTATCAAGAAAAGGTAGTATGCCAGCTTTATAAAAAAAAATGAAAGAGTAATATCGTTTCCCTTTATCTTCACCGAGGTGGATATACTTGTTGCAGAACACCATATCCTCTGAAATGAAGTTATTCGGCTCTATAAGAGGACACCCTTAATCTGTTCATCATAAAGACCGACTGTATATAGAACATTATTATTAATCTCACAGAAAGCAACTTTGACTGGTGTCTGTATGCCATTGGCGTTTTACTAGCATCATAGCACCGTAAGACAGAGAGAAAGCGTAAATCAAAATCTACCCTTTTCTATAGGAAACCACGCATTATACACTCAGTAGGGGAGATGAATGTCGGATGATAGTGAAATTTTATTTACTTGTAAGGGTGACAGAATTCACCTTCGATCAAAATAGTGATATAGAAAATAAAAAATACAATCTAACGTAAAGAAAAATACAATACTTAAGAAAGCGAACAGAAATATGTAATATCAAACGGCAAAGCTAAAAACAGGAAAATTTTATTAACATTCAAACAACAGAAATTGTATAATTTAACAGAAATGTTCCAATTATTCAATGAAATAACATATCTCAAATTTTTACTGTACGATACCGATTTATGTCAAAGATAATGAACGAGGGTCGTTCGACAATAATTTGAGAAGAATGACTAGAAAAATTATTATTTATTCGATGGCAATGAAACTAAGATTACTTTTCGAAATAATCCCCGGCTACATTTAAGTACTTCTCTCACCTTTCTTATTCCAGTAATAAAGAATTGTTCACCTTGGTGTCTGAGCCCTTCTTGTACCGCACTCTTGACTCGCTCACTGGCGAATAAGATCATTAACGCGATTTCACAAAACGTCATTCGAAACTTCCACCCGTCTTCAACTACGATGAAAATCTGTGACACTTGTTCTGTTCGATTTTAACTGTTCGAGCCACTTATAAACATTTGCACGATTAGTGCGCTTTTTACCGTACCGTTTTTATACCTGCAAGTGAATTTGGGCCGATTTTACAACTTCGGAAAATAAAAATCTTATCTCAGAACGCTGTTCGTCCAAGGTAAACGTTAAAAGTGAAGCGGTAATTTTGAAATAAGCAAAAGCGCTATAATAATGGAAACTATTTCCGAAAAATAGACGTTTTCTACGTCAGCCTGTCGACCTGGACGTCAACCTGAATGTCAGGCCGTTTCAATTTATTCTACAAACACTTTTATTGCTCTTGTCATTGGTATTTTTAATTATTGAACCCTGGGATATACATAAACACTTGTAGTTTGAAAATAGACTTATACAAGATTTAAAAATGGTATTATTGATACAAGATTGAAAACAGGCTGACAACTATTAACGTAAAAATAAACGGCAAGACCTCTTGAAAGAGCAATTTTCAAGAATATTATGTATTAAGATCTCAGAGGGTGTAAAATTAAATCATCAAAGTTTCTCCCGGATGCGTAGCTTCGGGGAGGTGGGATTCTACCTCTCCCAGCTAATAACAGGGCAAGGGAAGTTTGAAGGATACCTGTGTCGATTTGGAAAGCGTCCTCTGCCTGCAGGTATTGCGAGTTACCGGATACACCCGAGCAGACCATCTATAAATGTTATAGATGGCATGGTGTGAGACAACAGGAGCTTGGATCAGTCTGGCTTACTCCGGAGAGGACCATGGACTACATGTTGTCCAGTAGGCGGACCTGGATGATGTTGAGAAGCTTCCTTCAAGAATACTGATGACAAAACCCGCGATGCTTGGGTGTTGGATCGTGAGTAGCTGTGACTGCATGACGAGTGTGGATGTGGGGCGTGAAGATTAGCCTCTCATGGGGTCGCCGTCCATCCTGACTTGCTTGGGTGGGCGGTGGCGAAGAAGTGTGGGGACATTGGATCCCTTGCGTCTTCCTGCAGAGTAGCGATGTTTTGAGGGTTACATTTAGATCTACACGGGTGGGGCAGTCTACAATGGCTGTTCTGACTGCAGTAGGTAAATCAAATAACAGAAGTTCCAACCGGCGGCCTAACCTGCCATGCCGGAAGGTGGGAGGGCCGTTTGAGTTAAAGGACACGCCCCTCACGTAGTGCAATACTTTGTTGTTGGGCCCGCGCAGGGGTGTAGGAAGGGGAAAAAAGTTTCTCCCGGATACTAAAACTAGTCGGTTAAAGTTGTATTGATCGTGAAAAATTTTACAAACTACAAACCGGTTGAACAGTTCAAAAGCGTTGATAATGACAAACTTTAACGGACGGACGACCGAGTGAGATTTTGATTTCGGCTCTGGAATCTTGCATCGATTTAAATTATTCAAAGAAATAGGCAAGTTACACTACAAAGAGACGACGAATATTGTAATTTAAGCGTTGTAACAGTTCCATCAATTATAAGTAATAAGTTCGAGGACCGTAATATAAAGAGTGTATCACGAAGTTCTCCCGGGACTTTCATAACTTAGTCTACTCCTGAAAATAATGGAAAAAGTACAAATAAACGTATGTCCTAAAATGCTTCGCTTGCGAGTTACGGCTAGTGAAAGATTTCGCTCGGATTACAGCTACAACGGTGAAATGAGGTCGTACTGAAATTTTTAGGACGTTAATTAAGGGGCACAATAATGATTTTGTATGGTTTTTGACCTGAAAAATCGAATAAAATAGGTCACAGAACCTTATATGCAGTAGTTTATGAGAAATCTGGGTAAAACTAAATAAATTTTTATGTTTGACGTACAATATCTTTGTTAAATGGATAATAAACACGTAAAACTTTTAAACGAAACTTGTAGAAAATTTAACTCGGAACAGAATTATGTAAAATAGGTTGAATAAACAAAGAAAAGTTACAAAAATTCGAATTTCATTTAGAAAACGGACACTAGACCAAAGTGCATTATACGTACCAGTTTATAATAAATGTTCAAAAATGAAAACGTCATTTTCAACATATTTCTTAGCACGCTTTTGTACTTTTGTTCCTGTTTTTAGTTCTTCAGGGCTGTCCTTAAGTTGCTTAGCCGCATCCATAATGCGGACAATTAATTTCTCACGAGAATGAATTTTTGTTTTTTATACAATATTTTTCAACCATCCCCAGACGCAAAAACTTAAAGGTGTTAGATAAGTCGATCTTACCGGCCAGGAATGTGGACCTCCACGACCGATCCATTTTTCAGGGAAATAACGATTTAAGAGAGTGGAAACGGCACAGGAGAAGTGGGGAGGTGCGTCATTGTGCTGAAAGTATACTCAGCGCTAGAGGAACGTCTTCAAGCAGCTGCGGAAATTCTTCTGACAGAAAGTGCAAGTAGACCTCAGAATTTAAGCGGCCAGTTAGAAGGGTCCAAACAGCTGATTGTAAAGAAGGTCGCACCATCTTTAACAATTAGGACATACGGTTATATGAATTTTTTCCATTATTTTTACAAGTAGAATAGGCAATGAAAGTCCCGGGAGAACTTCGTGATACACTCTGTATATACAAGATGAATCCTGAAATAGCTTATCGACATCATAAACAAACCAGACATCGAAAAATCTTCAGTATTTGAATTATTTTTAAATAATTTGATACATTTTACAAATCTTATAGAAATTTTTTTTTTTATATTTCAAATAAGAAATCCAAGCAGTAAAGAACAGAGTAGATCATCCTCGGGTCAGGGTAAAATTCAAGACCCTACCCTCAACCGATAAGTGATGCTAATGATCTTTTGGAATGCTAAGTCCAATTTTCCTAAACTTTTTAGAAGGACAGCGTATTATCGATAGTCGGTACGAAAGATATATTTTTGAAATAAAGAATACTGAAGAAAAATTTTGAAAAAAAGATTTCAAAATGTTGAAAATATTATTACCGAAGAAAAAACGGACTGCACTGAAAAGGCAGTTTCTTATTCAAAAAAATACATGTCCACAATTTTTCGGTTAGAAAAATTAGACCGGAAGGTTTTGACACATCGATTTTATAGTCTAGAACTTATTTCATCAGACTTCTTTAGTTTAGACAAGAAGCATAGACTAGCAGCAACGAAGAATTAAGATCCAGTGTACAACAAACCTAGTGCAAACTAAAACGAAAAATTATTTACTTACGTGGTAAAAAATTTAGCTTAGCAATAAGATAGAAGTATATAATTTTAGCTATCCTAAAAAATTTCTTAAGTTAATAAACCGTATTAAAGGAACAAAAAAAAAATAGTTGTTCACTTATTGAATAACCCTCAGTATATACAGAGTTTATAAAAGAATTCTTGGGTTTCAAGAATTATTTAAAGAGGATTATATTTAAACTATTACTTACATAAGGACATATTCTGAAAGGGTAAATTCTAAAGTTTTTTTTTTTGTTTTTAATACCCTTCGATATGAGCACCATTAGTTGCCCTGCACATGTCCAGACGGTAATCCAGATCTTTCCATATATTCGCCAGCACGTCGGGTGCCATGGATGCTACTGTCGCAACAATCCTCTTTAGTAAGTGATCGATGTAACGGATTTTCTCCGTATGAACAATGTTTTTCATATGCCCACACAAAAATAAATCTAGTGTGGTCATGTCTTGGCTTCTTGGTAGCCGTGCTATCGGCCCTCCTCTTCCAATCCACCTGTCTTGAAACCAAATGTTTAACGCAACACGGACACGGTTGCTGTAATGCGGCGGAGCGTCGTCTAGCTGATAGAAAATTAATCTATTTTCTTCAATATTGTCAATCTATGGAAAGATGTAAAGTAGTTCGAGCAAACCACAGAAAATATCCCCATTAAGTTGTGTTTTCTACAAAAACAAACGGGCACACAACACGGTCATTCATATATCCGTACCAAACATTGAGTTTGGGAGTCACTCTGATGTTCGATAATTTCATACGGTAGCTCTGATCCCCATATCCTGCAATTGTTTCGACCTACTGACTCACAATGTGGAATGTCGCTTAATCTGAAAAAATGACATTTTTCAGGTAGTCCTTATTTTTAAAAATATTGTTAAGCATTAAAGCTATAAACTCCGATCTTTTCACTTTGTCATCGGGTTTGAATTCATGATAAAGTTGTTTCTTATACGCACGTACTCTAAGCCTCTTACGCACCACTTTTTTCACCGTAGATTTAGGTATACTTCACTCTAAAATACGCCTTGCTAATGAATTTTTCGGGCTACGCGTACAAGATGCTCGGATCCGTTACACATTCTGTTGAGATACGAATGGCCTACCTGGTGACTTCCCCTTTAAGCACTACTTGTTTCCTTAAACCGATTAAACCACTGGAGTATTGTTTTACTCGTAGGCGCGGCATCGCCATATTCACGTCGGTAATTACGCTGAACTTTCCGCCGCAGTGTCGTCATGACTGAGAGTGAGACTGTCGACCGGATACGCAGTGAAGATTACACAGTGGTGCCAACCGCGATGAAAACTTAATCATATAACGAACATTTATGAAAACCGGATGCTTTCAACTGATTTCATTACAATTTTTTGAAACAGAGAGGTTCTTTTATAAACATCCCGCATTTCCCCAAACTAGTTAACTGCTCAAAGAATAGCAGTTTACTTTATACTACCCAACATAAACCGAGTTAAATGGAGTAGTTCATGTCATAATTCAACGCTGACTTTTCTTAAAAGAATTTTAGTTTAACTTATATATAAGTAATAATTACTTAATAGTACAAATAAAAAATAAATCGTTTAGGGTGAATAATCTATAATAATGAAAGAGATCGATTCAGATTTTTAAATAATCAATTACTAACCGAAATGAACTTTTCCAATTAAAGTAAAGATACTGATTAGTAACAATTGCTTTCTATAATTCCAATCTTTCATTTTTTATTTATTATTATATATTTAAATCATTTTAATGATTTAACGAGTAAAATAAATCGGAATAATGCAGAGATAACGGTTAATTACGTTTTTATTAGTTTCTAACTGAATTACTGGTTATAATATTTCTGTAAGACCATGAATAATTGACCAATTAATTAAGCGAAATGAATTAAGAAATAAATAATATAAATTATCTAATAATTCCGAAACAAGCGATTAATTATTGAACATACACGAATAAGTGGAATAATTATACAATAACTGTTCACGAGACGTTATTATTATAAACAAAAATAAATTATTGGTAAAGAACGTTAGAAAATCGAAAGTAGAATGGTGAGTATTACATAAACAAATAAAAAAACATAAGACTGAAGGTTTTTGTCATTTTCTCACAAAAAAAATAATTAATGACTAATCAAGAGAAATCGTAACTAATTAAACAAGGGAAAATTCTCTAAAAAATATCAGATGAAAAAAACCCGAAACTAAGCAAAAAATGGAATATCATTTCCTTAAAAGACAATAGAGAATACATAAAACTTCTTACGCTAAAGATCCATTCTATATTGTATACGCAATTTAAACACATCAACGGGAACTTTACGAGTATCAAGAAAAATAGAAAAATATTTTGAAAACAAAAAATGTATTAATAATAGTTATATTAAGTAAAAACAGTGAAAAGACGCTCTTGAAATTTGTTTTGGGAGGAAGGAGGTTTACGAAACAATTAACAATAATCAGAAGTCTGTAGCTCCGTTTGTCAAATAAAAGTCATTTGACGAGTCGATCGTACTCTTTAATTGATAAACAAGAAAAAACAGAAATACAGGATTTAAAAAAGAAGAATAATTAGAACTGTTTTATGTAAGAGAACACAGGATACAAGAAAACCGTCCTACGATGTTCGAAGTTTGTGACAGCCGTTTTCCTTTTAATACTTACAAATGATCTGTATCAGGGAGTATTTAAATATTTTATAACCTTTTTGTGAATGATATGACTTACTATATGAAACTGCATAAAATTGATACGCAGTTAAAAGCTGTTTTTAAGAGCGATTAATTCATTTGGGTTGATGCTTTTCAAAAAATTATTATTAATCGACAAACAGATAAAGCATACGTATTTAAACTTACGTGGTGATTTTAATAGTAGATCATGAGTTAGATGACGTCAAAACTAACATTTACAAATGTAAGACTGTTGACAACAGTTGAGAAAGTTGAAATATTTAGATGCAAAAACTGATAGTTTTTGCATGCGACTTGAAAGCTTTTGCACCTGATCGTCATTTTAAACAAGGAACTGGGAATAACACGGAAAAAGACTTTATTATCTAAGTAAAATATATCCCAAAAAAAACGAATCACCAAAAAAAAAACGTTTTTTTGAACAGTTTATCTAAGAAACAACTTGATATGAGTTACATTACGATAAATTACTCGTAAAAATACTTCGTTTTTACGATAAACTAATTTCGCATTTCATAACTTCCTTAAAAGATTATAACTTTAGAATATTTAAGAAAAGACAGTTTTACATTCGTTAATTTTTTTTTTTTTTGCTGGATGATCAATTTCATAAGGTTGCCATTTTTATAAAAAAAGACCCTCAAATAAAGGTCAAAAATTTTTTTCAATGAACAGACGACCCAGAGGTTGCTAGCAATTTTAATGAAAATATTTCCTTCACAACCTGTTTTTAATTTAAAATATGTGTTATTACATACCGAAACTGAAAGAAAACACCATAAAGATAAACGACAGGAAAAACTCTGTTCTAAAACACATTCAAACTCTAAATTTTTATATAAATTTCTTATCGGAAAATTTAAATTGCAACACAGAAAACGGATGAAAAAATGAGGTACTTTTTCTGCGTAATTTACCGTAATTCCCAAGGAATAAATTCGATTTATACTTAATAAACTAAAATGTTACAGAAGAAATCAGAAAAGGATCAAGGTTTATAAGGAATACAAGATTCAATTTTTTCAATATTTTTATAATATTCGTGCCGAATATTATAGTTATCATTAAGCACAGTTATACAACGTTTTTGTCGGTTGGCATTAATAATTCGCTTTGTTATTTTAGAAAAATGCTTTTGGAAGGCAATTATATCTTATCGTCATTACTCATAAATTCATTATGAGAACAGTCTGCAATAATTATTTTATCGATAATGCGCTTCCTTCTTTCAAGTCTCGAAACAAACAATCGCTAACGCTTCTACATTTTACTAAAGTGAATTTTATATAGTTATTGGAAAAAGAAAGTAATTATAAATTGAATTAAATTATTATTAGCCAAAGAAGACATGCTAGAGAAGATTCTTCATAATTAATAATCCCAGAATCTTAAAAAAAGTTATTTAGTAACGTAAGGAGAAACAAGAACCAATCTTTTTTTTAAAAATTCAATAAAGGATTACTATCTTTTATCGATACAATAATTGATTAATTCAATTTGTTTGATCGATTCAGTAGGCAATCTTTACAAGGGTAGTTCGGAGATATTTCGGCCTGACAGAGAAATGGCACAAGTATGGCCAAATGACTACGATATTTGTCAAGAATGATTATGAAATATTTTATTAAAAAAACAAACCGATCTGGAAGTGTGGCTTTATTTTGTCATTAATCTTCTCTCCCAAAAAAAAAAGATCCAACGATTTATTCGAATAATTTAAATTGTTACAATAGAAATACTTATACGTGAAATTACAATTAGAATCGCAACTAGACATTTTCACGCACACCAACTTATAATTGTATTTGAATTAAAATACCACGATCTTTCAAAAAGCTCTGGGTCTGATACAGAGATGGCGCAAGAATGAACAAATGACTACGACATTTGTCGAATATGATCCTTTAGATCACGGGGTGCTGCGAAGTTTAAAACGCATGCGTTTAGATACTTGTTTGTGGCGAATACAACAGATATCGAAACTCACTTTCAGACAGTTAAATAAAAAAATTTAATTTCAGTGAAATTTTATATCGATAAAATAAAATTTTAATTAAAAATTTAAAAACCCCATTAATTTAATTAAAAACGACCGAAAACTGAAAATCGGTTAGTCGAATAACGACCAAATTAAGCCAGGAAAATGATAGAAAAGATTAGTTTCTAGGGAAAAACTGGGAAATATTTTTAAAATCTTTCAAGCGCTTTAAAAATGCACACAAGGGCGCGCTGGTGTAAGGCAAATGACATTAAAAAGTAATCAAAGGTTTTCTCCAAATTTTCGAAAAATTTAAGTAAAAAAATATAATTTAACATAAAAGTTATCGGGAAATAAAACAAGGTCATACGCGACTTTTTTACTGTTTATTAAGCTTCATATTTATCCGCAATGATTTAGCGCGACTAGTATGTTTTTTTTTTATAAATATAATTCATGCCATTATAAATTGTATTCAGATACGAATCTATTAATGAACAAAACAGACAATTATTTAAAACATTTAAAAGTAAGCGAAATATAATAATAAAAATCTTGTAAATTAAATTTCTATATACCTATTACAACACGAATATTTTGAATTCGGCAGAAATTTGTTATGTTTCGACCCAAAAGACAAATGAATACAAATGAAAACTGATTATTCTTTAATACATCCATTGTTAACATAAAATTATGCACACACACACACACACAGAGAGAGAGAGATCAATTTTTTTATTTCTAATCGACTAAAACAAACACTGCGTGCAAAATTTAATAAGTGGTACACTGGATTGCAGTAAAAAAAAGCGGGAGAAGAACCCAGCGCTTAAATGATCTTTCAGTACATATATGATTACAACGTATGTACCCATATAATCCACGCACAGGTGTGACACACACTATATTTCCCCGGTATTAAACTCAGGAAAGATAAATACAAACATAAATTAATATTTTAGATACGTATTATATTATATTTAAAAATAAAAATAAAAATAATAATAATAATGTGTGTGTGTGTGTGTGTGTGTGTGTATGTGCGCGCGTGTGTGTAAAACTTACAAGTTCCCTAGTTTAACGTCCAAAATCTTATCGATCATTATTTCAGATACCAGATCAAAAAAAAAATTATATTAAACAATAAATCCTAATTTACTAATTCCCATAATTAAATTACGGATTAAAGGTGACGACTCACGTGATAGAATGAGACGAACTAGACTAACGATGTGCAAGACAATGTATGAGTTGAAAAGGAAATAGAGACATACATGTAAAAAAAAGAATTAAACTACGAATTGAATAACTATTAACGGTAAGGAAAAGTTACAGTAAGTACATAATTTGATAATTTTAATTAAGAACGGTATAGAGAAAACGGGCTGTCAAGTAAAGAAGAAGGAATGGACATTAAAATTGCTCGACCGTCTGTTAAAGAACAATACAGTTGTACACACACGGAAAAAACAGAGGTACAGACTTGTACAAGATCAGAAATATGTTGAGCGCTCAAATGACGTGACTGTACTGCTTTCAGACGGTCAAGACCCCAACAATTTTAACAAACAATCTTTTTACCTTTATAACTTTTCCAGCCGCGTTATTAATTAAAATTACGAAACCCCTTACGTATTGTAAGAACGATGTTAATCGGTACAAAAATGTTCAAATTTTAGTAAAAATAAAAATAGTTAAAAAACCAAACAGTAATACTGAAACCGACCATCAGAAAAAAATAAAAATAACCTAACAGCATTCCTGATACACATAGTTGAGAAAACTCATAAATACTTCACTCATATAAATAACTAAAAATTATTAAAATCCGTACAAATTTAGGTAATATGTAAAAACATTTTATTTAAAACATTTCGTACACACACGAAAAAAAAGAGGTATAGACTAATACAAAATCAGCAATATGTTGCGCGCTCAAATGACCCGACTGTATTGCAGACAATGCGTTGCACACGATGCATTTTAGACGTAGGTGTCTGAATATTAAATAAAATATTAACCCATTAAACTAAAAATATACCACAAAATAAATACTCTTAATGATCTTTCACCGTTGCCAGTGTTATTTACTGCAGCACCGGTGCAGTAAAAGTTGGGAAATTCGTTATTTTAATCGATTACGTGTAGCTATTGTACCAAGCTAACCAATCGATGATCAATAACGTTATTCCGACCAATAACATCCACCGACCCGACCGATCACGAGTCTCCCATCACTGCAGTCTCGCAAATACGTAAAAAAAGGAAATAAAAAATAAAAGAAGACATTCAAGGCAGAGGGGCTCCACAACAGCCTCAGGCAGCCGAATTCGCCGCCGGATGGCGAGCCAAAGCAGCCACCCAAATTTTAGAAGCCCGGCTGGCCCAGCCTCGCTGTTGTCAGATCCTTTCCTTTCTTTTTCCTGTTTAGCCTCCGGTAACTACCGTTTAGATAATTCTTCAGAGGATGAATGAGGATGATATGTAATGAGTGTAAATGAAGTGTAGTCTTGTACATTCTCAGTTCGACTGTTCCTGAGATGTGTGGTTAATTGAAACCCAACCACCAAAGAACACCGGTATCCACGATCTATTATTCAAATCCGTGTAAAAATATCTGGCTTTACCAGGACTTGAACGCTGGAACTCTCGGCTTCCAAATCAGTTGATTTGGGAAGACGCGTTCACCACTAGACCAACACGGTGGGTTGCTGTTGTCAGATCCAAAGCTTGTAAACCAAACGGCTTCTTTCAGTCAACCTATTAAGGCGAATTCCCGGCTTCCTCAGCCGACAACATTCGATAGACTAAACGATCCTTTTCAGGATTACAGATATTTAAGATGCCAATTGTCAGCAGCCAACTTCCACAACGGTGCTTTTTAGCAATGGCAGTCGCAATCCATGGGCCTCATCGTGCAAGTGACGGAAAAGAAGAGCGGGAAGAGTAGCAACGAGGTTGCTACTCCTCCAGGGTCAATGCTCCGGATTGTAGCATCATGTTATAGAGCCTCTGCCGAGGGTGACAGGTAAAAACTGGCCAACGGTCTTGAAGGCGGAGAAGGAAGAAATTCCCAACGGCGGAGAGAGCGGAATAGCCTATGGAGTAAGCCCGAAGAAAATTCAGGGTAGAATGTGCTCTACGAGCTGTCGTGGAAGCAAACCTCCTAGGAGAAAGGAACTCAAACTAACATCGCCTTGTCAGCCAGGTTGGGAGTCTTGCGTAGGGCTAACTCTTCGGCCACGTAAAGAATTTATTGTTACCAAACCAGGAAACAAGCCTCGGAATGGACAGGACTTATGGAGAATTAAACGAAGTACGAATACGAATGTGAACGGGGGAGTATGCAAAAAAAGGTACGGATATGGACTAGAGAAAAGCGCCGTGAAATTTGAGAACGATGTTGGCAACAGAGAGGATGAGGGAAGTAGCGTAGAAGCTGATTCGTTGTAGGATGGCGCTGGGCACCTCGTCCACGAGATGAAATAGCGCGGCAGTGGACAAATTGATAAAAAGAATTTCTGTAAATTGTACAGCGGAAGGATTATGGTGGGACCGATCACTTTATCAGTAAAGAAATGAAAAGAAAACTGTTAAGTTTCGAACCTGTGTCGGAGAGGTTGTGTATAATTAGGCTGAGAGGTAAATTTAGAAATGTTACTGTAATGTCTGCTCGTACAAAGAAGCGGAGGATTTCTATGATGTGTTGGCGGGTAAGGCAAATGAGGTTCAGAAATATGACATGGTGGTGGACTTGAATACTAAGGTAGGGAGAGAACCGTCGGTAAGATCTGTTGTGAGTCAATGTTCTCTGTATGAGGAGTCAAATAATAATGTATTAATGTATAATAATGTATAGGCGAAATTAGCAGAATGTAATAGGATGGTAATTATGAGCATGGGATCCCCTCATAAAAGCCAACTTGTAAAGTGAAAAGTCCAGGGATCGGATATAGTCAACCAGATTGACCATGTCTTAGTTACAGCTACACACGCATCGAGGATTTTGGATGTACGTATGAGAGGGCCGAATTGCGAGTCTAACCATTTCTTGGTTAGAGTCGCGATTAAATCAAGGCTGGCCAATATACGTAAAGAAAGGGGAATGAAGAGACGCAAATGGGATGTAAAAATAAGTTGAAGGTTGAGGATAGAAACAGATACCATTAGAGGTTGGACGAGGACTGCTGAAGTGATGCGAGACATAGTGGAGGAGGTAAATGTGAAGTCTACGAAGGAATGTAAAGGAATTTTTTGGAAAGGGTGGCTCAAGAGACCATAAGAATGAGACGGCGCGAAGAAGTGATAAGTGGTATGATGGGGAGTGTGAGGTGGTGGTGAGGGAGAGAGATGAGGCTAGTCAAAGGATGATGCAAAAGGATTCAAAAAGTGCTCCGAATAAATACAATGAATTGAGAAGAGTGAAATCGATATTGATGGGCAAAAAACGTGAGGCAATGATGAGGAAAATTGAAGAATTGGAGGTATTATGTGATAGAAATTAAAGCCGAAAAATATAAGGAGATGGACTGGTTTAGAAAGGGATAATGATGAAGTTTTGGAGAGATAGACCGAGAACTTTGAGGTTTTGAATGGGAAGGAGGAGGATGATGTGGGGTAAGAGCTTAATAACAGCCGTACCGCGATGAGTGACCATAGTAGATGAGAAGGGACGGGAATGTATGGATTTGAGTTGGATGATATGGTAACGGAGGGTAAAGCAATGATATGGTTATATTGGGCCCTACCAGGGACCAGGAGCGAATTTGAAGATGCAATATCGAGATTAAAAAGTAATAAAGCTCCTGGGGAGAAAGGTGTGGTGAGTTGAATAAATATGGAAGTGATGGATTAAAGTGGGAAATTTATAAACTGATATTGATAACATGAAGAAACGAAAGGATGCCTGATGAATGGAAGACAAATTGATCTGTCCGATTTTTATAAAGGCTGATAAGACGTATGTAATAATTATAGGGGTGTCTTCTTGCATAGTATAGTACATAAGATCTTCACAAATATTTTATTACAAAGGCTTTATCATTATGGTTTTAGAAGGGGGCGGAGTAGATGGACTAGATCTTCACGTTAAGGCAAGCAGTGGAAAAATGTGGGGAATATGATATTGACCCGAATCTGCTATTTATTAACTATTTAGAGGCCTTTGATAGTATATCAAGGAACAAGATAATGAAGACACTAGAAAGACCATTAAAATTTGTTAAGTTGATCATGATTACCCTTGATGAAACATATTCAGGGGTGAAAAAGAGAAATTTTGTTGGAAGGTGTTTTGCGAAAAGTTCCGGAGTGAGACGGGGAATGTATTGTGTCAACTGTATTGTTTAATGTGGCACTTCAGGAGGCAGTTGGGAATGTTGTGGAACATGAGATCATCAACACTGCAGCAGGTGTGTGCATATGCAGACGATGTGGTCTTTATGTCAAGGACGATACCGGCGTTGAAGGAGGCATTCGGTCTACTGGAGAGGGTGGTAGAGGTGTGGGACATACGATTAATGAAGCTAACACTAACTATATGAAGATATCGTCGTACATCAGCAAGTAGAATAATTCAAGAGATATAGAAATAGGAAATTATATTTTCAAGTCGTGTGTATTTGGGTATGCTGATGGGTAGTAGTGGAAAAGTGTCAGATGAGATAGATAGAAAAATAATGGCGAGTAAGAGTTTTTTATGCCAGTATGAAATTATTTAATTCACGCCTCTTATCTAGAACTAATATGAAACTCTATTAAGGCCTGCGGTATGTTATAGTTCTGAAACATGAGTGTTGACAGTGAAGGATGCATCGAAGCTGAGAACTTTTGAAAGATAATGAGCAGGATCACTGGACCGGTCTGTGAGAATGGAAAGGAGAGCGAGAAATAATAATGCTCTAACTAATGACTTACTGGAAAATTAAGATATTATAAGGTTGTTAAATTGAGACTTAGATGGGTGGGTCAAGTGGCGAGAATGGGAGAAGAGAGGATGGTAAGGATATGGAGAGAAACGATGTACCACGGAATAGATGAATGGATGGTGTGGAACGTGAATTGAAGACGCTTGGCGTTTTCAGTTGGAGAAAACAGGCAGAGGAACGAAATAGACATTGGGGCTATTTTCGAGAGGCCAGAGGTCACATAGGCCTGTAGCGCCTAGGAGTAAATAAATATCGTCAGTAGCCGGTGACATGTCATGCGCGACAAAACATTTAGCTATGGTACTTCATGTCATCCATAGGTTGTATGATTGTCGCTTCTATCTGGCTTTATATTTCTGGAACGGTTTAAACTTCAGTTATGAAATTTGGTGTGGTAACTTATATTTATGAAAATCGATATCACCAAATCTTGGGATTGATACAATCCTAGAATCTAAAATAAAACTTTCTAATTTTTGACCGTTTCGATTTAAAACTTGAAATATTTTTACAATATTTAAAATGAATGAAGCGTTATCAGGATGGAAGTAATTTTGCACAGTTTAATTTTAAATCTTTATCGTGGAGGAATAGCGTATAAAAGAACAATTTCTTTTATTTAATGACACTTTAAAAATGAGCATTGAATGATTTAAAAAAAAAATAAGTCTAAAAAATACTTTAATAAATAAGAAAATAGATCAAGTTGCAAGTGTAAAAACAATTTTGACGTTAATCATTGAAGGAAAGGTTAAATTTTAAGCTCAATACAAATGCCGAGAAGTACAGAAGTACTGTGGCCAGGTTTTTTTTTTAAAAAGCCTTTCTCAAACTTAACATAAAAAAATATGCATTCCATTTCATTATTCATTATATTTTTACTAATTTCTACAATTACAGTAAACATTGTCGAAATACAATTCGGATAAATAAAACATAACTGATATCTGGGACAGATAGAATGCTATTTTAATGCCTATTGTCAACCAGCAACATGAAAACATATATACATAACTTCTCAACGACAGTAACTTCATGTCATCTGCAGGTTGTATGAATGTCCGCAATATTGTTGAACCTCCAACACCTTTTTTGTAAAATCCTTCCGCAAATTTACGATTGTGAAAATAACACAATCAATAATTAATAAATTTTCACTAAAAATAAAATATTATCATTGAAATCAATTACCATTTGGATAAAACTAAATCGCATAAAATATTACTTTACAGGTGTCTTAGATGGTACCTCTAACTCCCAAAGTTAGGTTTTGAAAATTCTATTTTCACTAAATTGTACGTTAGCCTTTTTTCAAAATCTGAGATAAAGCACCTACTCGTCATTTTCGATTTGATTAAATACAACAGAAAACTTTTTTTTTATAATTAATCACTTGCGCCTTAGGTAGATAGATTACCCATATATAAAAATAATTCCTAGGATACGTCATTGAAAGCTAATAAATATTGTTCTATTATTTTAAACCTAGTGAAAAATTAATAAATTATAATAATTAAACAAATTTGTACATTTCTATAATGTTACAGATACGAGTAAGATTTTTAAAACCTAAAAATCGCAGGATATATCAACCTGCGGGGGAAAATCTTTCTTTCTACTGTTTTACTCGTTCAAACTGCAACAGATTTTATTTTAATTTTTTGTTAAATTTGCTAAAAACTAATACAAATAATATGTATAAATTTATAAACTTTAAATCTACGAAAGATTTTTAAAAAATTTGCGGTTAAAAAGTTTATTACAGATCACGAGTGGAAATTTAAATGATTCTATTGCACAGGATCGAACGCCTAGGCTAAAGTGTGGGAGCGTTTTTCCACAAGCTGACCAAATCGAACAAAAAAGTAACGTTACTGTAATGTTTCAACTAGATGGTGCGACCCCACACTTTAGCCTAGGCGTTCGACGCGCTCTCAATCAAAGATCCCTTATCATTGGATTGGGTAGGGCAGGTTCTATGCTTTGCCCTAAGAGAAGCCCAGATTTGACACCGCAAGACTTTTTTCTACAGAGGTATGTTAAAACATTGTCTATAAAAAAATCAGGGATGTACAACATTTAAGACAACGGATCACCCCTGCTATTTCCAAGTTACGCCTGCGATGATCCAGCGGACCTGTGCAGAAGTCGATTATCGGTTGGATGTCGATTGAAACATTCTAAGGTATGTAAAAAAGTTTTTTTTTTTAAATTGGAGTACACCAATCTCGGGGAGAACCTTTTTAAAATTATTTTCGAAAGGGTGGAACCGACCCTCTCCGCTACATTTACCCCAACTCAAAAATCTTAAATAGCAATGGTAACATTTAATTACATTAATTGACAACCCGAAAAAAATAATGAATTTTGGTGAATAGAAAATTAAAATCCGCCTACCCCTTCTCTCTGTAGGTGCGAAAAACCATTCGGGGTAGTACTTTTTTTAAATTTCATCCCAACAAAAATAACTGTAAAATTACATATTACTTCCTAAACCATTTGAAATAATCATAATCTGAGGATTAAAACTGTGAAAATTATTTTTTAAATTACCAACACAAAATTTCGGCCTTAAATGTTTTCTAAATTTTCAAAGATTGAAAACTTATTATTTTTTTAAAATGAGCTTGTGACACCTGATTGGAAGGCCCTTTGAATGACAAGTAAGTTGGTACAAATAAAATAAAAATTGGTTCACTGGTATTGAAGTTACGATTAAAAATGTGTTTTTTTTAAAGATTGTGTTGGGATACAGTGTTACTGACCCAAAGCATTACTTCTGAAATCGTCCGTTCTTGTTAAAAATGTGGGTTTTCGGTTTCTCCAGCATTGAAAAAACGTACCATTAAACACAGCAATATAACATCAGTTAAACATACGAAAAACCAATAATACGTCCTAAAAATATAAATGTGTGGGCCGGGATTTACGGTGATAACATAATCGGTCCAATATTTACAGATGGGAATTTGATAGGTGAAAAGTACTTGTGGATGAAGTTATTCACCCACTAATAATCCATGCCTTAAAAAATCAGTTAGATGACAATAGAAACATATTACTTTTTTGTTTTTCCCCCTACATTCCTGGGCCGGATATCCACTTAAGTATACTCGGCCCAGGAACGTGTCCATTTGACTCTAAGGGGGCGTCCCCCGCCCACCAGTTTTACACCCGGCACGGCAGGTTAGTCCCCCCGGTTCCGGATCTTTTTTAGCGCCTGCCTCAAATCCCCCACGGAAGAGACGAGGTCCGGCTATGCCGTCCCCCACCCCCCCGCAGGTAACCGGGTCTCGGTCTTTATGCCCTGCCTCAAACCGACAGTGCCAGCCCCAGAAAGCACCGAAGCGCCCCCGGGACCAACACCGCCGGCCGGGACTCGGTCTTTACATTTTCCCATACAGTCTGCCCCAGGAGTCCCCGACCCATCACAGGAACCCGCATACCTGAGCATATGGGCCCTCCGGGGCAGGGCTGTCCTCCCTTCCCTACAATTGGACCCCTATAATCCCTGGCGTCTTGAGTCTTCTTCTTTTATCCTGAGGATATTTCTTGCGAAATTCGTGAACCAGTCCCAGTTTGCTTCATTGACCAATAACCACCCGACCAGATTTTCAGCTGTTAAGTTGTTTGCTGCCATTTCGTTTCTGTACTGGGACCATTTGCGACAATCGAAGATTGTATGTTCAACATAGTCTACTTCGTTACAGTAGATACATATAGGCGATAACCTTTTGCCACATCTATGCAAGTAATAGCCAAATGAGCCATGCCCAGACATTAGTTGTGTCATAGAATAATCCAGATTTCCGTGTTTTCTTTCCAGCCAAACCTCCAGATCAGGGATCAATCGTCTTGTCCATACCCCGACCAATGAGACAGACCATTCGGTCTGCCAGTTATTCCTAGTCTCTGCTTCCGCTTCAGTTTTTGATATACCCGTTGCTCTCAGCCTTCGATTTCTTATTTGTAGTTCGATTGGTGGTACCCCAGCCAAGACAGACAGCGCATCATAAGATAGGGTGCGGTACCCCGCCACAACCCCCAATAACGCAACCCGATGTACACTTCTTAATCTCTGTTTATTCCTTTGTATGCTCATTGCTTCACCCCATACCGGGGCTGCATATAGCGCTGACGATATCATGGCTGATGTGATCAGTCTCCTGACTGAAGTTCTAGGTATGCTATGGTTGTTGAACATTCCCCTTAACGCCCTTATAGTGGGGGACCTGTTTGCTTATCATCTCTATGTGTGCTCCAAATTTAAGACTCTTATCGAGCATTACACCAAGGTATTTGGTGCAACTCACCTCTAAGATATGCTCCCCTCGTATTGCGATGTTGATTCCCCGGACTCTTCTTCTACCGGAGAAAAGAATACATCTCGACTTGGCAGTGGGCACTTGTAACTTGTTGCTTTCTAGCCATTCGTCGATTATTCCGAGAGACTGATTAGCTTTGACCTCTAAATTCTCTACTTCTCGATCCTCGACCAGAATTGTCACATCATCCGCATAACCTACTATAATTACCCCTTCCGGGTATGGCAGTCTAAAGATCTGGTCATAAAAAATATTCCAGAGCAGGGGTCCTAACACTGACCCCTGCGGAACACCTCCAAATATCTGAAATGTAACAGTTCCTTCAATCGTTCTGATTTCCGTATATATTTCATGCAGGTAGTGATTAATTTGGTTGATTAAATACATACTGATGTTCATTCTTTTTAACGCATTATAATCGCAGGCCAAGGGACTGAGCCGAAGGCATTTTTTATATCTAATAGTATCATTAAAGGTAGTCTCTTGTCCGCCAGGTGCCCTCCCGAACTCCTGCCGCCCAATTTGTCACCCTATTAATTGCGTTTATCGTTGAGTATCCTTTACGAAAACCGTATTGATCTACATGTAGACTCTTCTTCTGTTCTAATTCTTCTTGCAGTCTACACGCAATTAACCTCTCCACCACTTTTCCCATGTTATTGATCAAGCTGATAGGGCGGTATTCACCTTGGCCCGCAGTAGCACCCGGTTTGAGCAAGAAGACTGTTCTGGCTGCTTTCCAACAGTTAAAGAAGACGCAATTCTGCAGTCCATAGCTAGCGACATCGACTAATTCCCACGGAATGACTTCAGCGAGGCCCTTGATGATTGCCGCCGGGATCCCATCTGGCCCCGGGCTTTTCTTATTATTTAGTTTTTTAACCGCATTAATCACCTCTTGCTGTGTAAATCTACCTCGAACACATGTGATTTCTTCACGATTTTCCGTTTCTTCCCTTGGAAACAGTATGCTCATTTGCTGAGCCGCAGTGTCCTTGTTTAACATAGGCATGTGTCTGCCAAGGCGTTTTGTCACTATCTGGAATGCGCGACCCCAGGGGTCGGCATCCAGTTCGCGACATAGTTCCAGCCATTTCCTTTTTTTAGTCTGTTATATTAGAAAGTTCAGTTTTTTCCTTGCCGCCCTGTATTCCTCGATGGCCATATTACTCTCTTCCATCGTACCCGCACGAGCACGCATTCTATGCACCTTTCTTCTACATCTCTGCATGAGGTTCCTCTGGTCCTCTATTTCGCGAGTCCACCAGTATACCGGGTGGTACTTGTCTGTTCTATGTGGAACTCTGGCGATTTCTTCGACTATTATCTCCTGAAACATGTCTGAATTAATCTGCGCATGTTCTGCAATTCTGCGTGCAGATCTCCTAACCACCAGTTGAATCTGCCTATTTGTTAGTCTGGGGATGATGTTCTGCCGTGTCGTCCCTGTGTGATGATCACTAATTACAACTGAGACCGCCAGGTGGTCACTGCCGGTCTCTTCGCTCAGTAAGGTAAATGCAGTCAGATCTGGGTCCATTCTTCGATCTATTGTAGCCAAATCTAATATCGATTCGTGCCCTCTAGCTTTGAATGTCTGCATACCATCATTAATGCATACTGCGCCGGTGATTGCTAGAAATTCAAGAATCCCACCCCTGGCTTTGGAGGAGGCTGCACCTGCCGCCGTCGTTCTACAATTGAAATCCCCGAGAATAAGTACTCTTTTGTGAGACTGCATGACTATGCGTTGAAGCTGGAATATCTTGTCTTGGAACGATCCCAATAGAATGTTTGGGCTTATATAAACGCCAATTATAACTATTTCGTTTAGTTCAACTGCTACCAAACCCTCCGCTCTACGGTAAAGGCCATATTCCCTGTTCCCTGCTACCCTTCTAATGGCCACATCTCCATTCGTATCAGAGACCCATTGTGGTCTGGCTGCTGAATAAACGTGCGGCTCAGTGGCCACTACGAAGTCATAATTGCCTCTAGTGGCAATTTCTTCTGGTAAGTCATTCGATAAGATACTCCTGTGGTTGTTTTTTTAGTAACGTTCTAATCATGTGACTTAGTACAAACAGCACTGCCCGTTCTGTGAGTCAGACTTCTGCAGTCGAGGTACTTTGAGGCCTCGCGACAATCCCTTATTATGTGACCTGGTTCACCGCAATTATAACAAAAGTTTGTTCTATCGGGTCCTTCACAGAGCCTGCTACCATGGCCCGTTCTCCAGCATCTATAACATCTTTCATTTTCTGTCCGGATGCATGTCCAACAGTTGACCCAGCCGACCCTTAGTCTCGAGGCCACCAATTTGATTGCGCCTCTATAGGTAGTGATTACTGTCGCCGTATGCGCCTCGGAGCGAAGTCACCTGAAAGCTTTCGTCTGCTCCCAGTACTCTCTCAACTGCCTCCTTCACTTCTTGCTCGGTTGTATCGCATACTAGATCTTTAATATGACCACCGTCCTACGATCCCCTCTGGTTCTGACATCCACTTGCAGGTCCGATACACGGTATCTCAGCATTGAAGTAAATTCCCCCGCCTTCTGGGTGCCCTTAATCCTGACTTCTAGTTCTTGATTCCTCCCCTTTCTTATTGAACATTACTTCACATTCTTATTGAATATTACTTCTCCGGCCTCGTCCACACTGACCTTGTCCTTCAGGGTCTTTAATAAATCAGCATATGATTTTCCGGGCGCTTTAACTACAACTGCTTTGCTATCGGTCACCGGCGGGGTGCCCCTCCTCGCCGACGCCGATCTAGATCTAGCGCGAGCCTGGTCTCCCAAATTGGGCAAGACCATTCTAGGTAGTGTTTTGCCTTTGCGCATCAGGTAAATTACGACTTTCTTGATTATCGTACCGGCCGTCCCCGGGGGAATGACGAACACTGAGGATTCAGACTTACCCACAACCCTCCTCAGCGCTTTGATTACATGGGATGCCATCATCCTTTCTGAATTATACAGTACTGTATATTTAGTTCCTCTTGTTATTTTATTGTCTTCCAAGATAGTAGAGTCTTGCAGCACCAATGTGCCAGGACTTGCTCCAAAGTATTGACTGTTTGGCCTTTGGTTAGCCAGGTCAACAAAGTGACAGCTGTCGTCACCCATCTTAAGAGCATTAACCTGGGTCAACCTATTCATGACCCAGGTGGACCATCTTGTCGGTAGCCTGTCCAGTAATTGCTCATCCGTCAAGTCTACATTTAATATGTCGGACATCTCAGTATTGCCTATCAGTCTGTGTCCCCTGTTCAGTTGTTTCCAATGTCTCTTCATTAATCCGTTGCAGTTCCTTGTATATTTCTGTTAATTCTCGCTCATGGGCTTTAATCGCCGTGGTACTTGACTTTCCCAAATTCTGGCGTAGCTGGATTAGGGCGTGCCCCAGCTTATAGGTCACCTCCTTGAGTGTAAGAGGGGGCTCTTCCTCTTCTGACGAGCCAGCCCTCACTCTTTTCGCCCCTCTAGCATCAGCAGGTTTCCAGTTTTACTTCTCCTGTACACTAACAGACCCGATAGTACTAGTTTCCATCCCTTCGGTCTCTGTTACTGGATGTTCCTTTCTTAAAATGGTCTATTTCGATGATCCGGCCCCTTGCGAGGTCGTATCTTCTGAAGGCAGGGACCCACGTCGACACATATCGTGGCACTGGCCTCAGGGGGTCGTTCCGTATCTAACGACACCCCACACGGGCAGGAGCCCCCAAAAAAAATTTGGTGGGTGGTTGGGGGTAAGTAAAATGTATGTATCCAAAAAGGTGATTAAAAATATTTGGGGGGTCAGGGGGTAGGGAAAGTTAGGATTCGGATAGATCTGGAAGAAGTTTGGAGATAGTGTGAAAAATACAGAAGTTATGGTAGGAAAAGGATTGCCCGTATAATTCGCCTTTAGAACTTAGAAAATTTCTGTCCTACGAATAATATATGAAAAAAGTTTAAGTCCTTGTTTACAACAAAATGTAATGACGTCACCGACAAGCCTAGGCTTGTCGATCAACTTAGAAAATTTTAACTATGCACTATACTATAAGTATAACCTCAAAATTATAAAAAATAACACAACCAGTGCTTTTTTACTCACACTATTGATATAAGAAGTCTTGTCCAATCACTTAAAACCGCTATTAACTCTTACAGATCCATAATATCGCACCAAAAACAAAAGAAAAGCGAAAAAACAACTCACTTTTCACTAAAATTATTAGTTTAAAAAAAATGCAAATAACTTAATCAGTCCGTAACCAAAACTCATAAAACTTAGTAAATTTGTCCGTTATCCATACCTCAATAATATCCAATGTACAAATCCGTAAATTTCTCCGAAAAACCAACCAAAAAACAATGAAAACGCGGAGCGACAAAAATCTCGTGTATTCACCAAGAAGTCTCCCACTCGACTAGAAACATATTACTTAACGAAGACATGCTTCACTTTCAACAAGATGGAGCACCTGCTCACTGTTCACTTCCAGTTCGACAATGGTTGGACCGAATGTTTCCTGGGCACTGGATAGGTAGAAAGGAACAGTTGAGTGGCCGGCAAGATCTGCTGATCTTGTACCGCTGGACATTTTTTTTGTGGGGTTATTAAAAATCAATAATTTATGAAGGAATTTGTGCTAACATACAAGAGTTGAAAAATAAAATTGTAAGAGCATGTAGGGGTGTAACTAAGTAAGATGTGAATTTCAACAGGTTTTGTTATTGTTTACAGAAAAATGGAAATCATTTTGAACAGATGATTTAAAAATTGATACTTTTATTTTATTGTGGTAAAAATATGTATTTCACTTATTATTTCTTAAGGACTCTTACTGTTAAGAACCTTCATAACAAAATTCACTAATGAATGATTTAAGCTTAATTATTTTATTAACAATTATTCATTTATGAATTAGTTTCTATTTAATTATTTAATCATTAAATTTATATGGTAATAAATTTTTCAACATGTTACCAGCAAAGAAGTAAGTACCTTATTATTGTTTTTCCGAATGTTTAACTGATGATATAATGCTGAGTTTAATGGTACGTTTTTTCAATGCTGAAGAAACCGAAAACCCACATTTTTAACAAGAACGGACGATTTCAGAAGTAATGCTGTGGGTCAGTAACACTGTATCCCAACACAATCTTAAAAAACACATTTTTAATCGTAACTTCAATACCAGTGAACCAATTTTTATTTTATTTGTACCAACTTACTTTTCATTCAAAGGGCCTTCCAATGAGGTGCCACAAGCTCATTTAAAAAAAAAAATAAAAATAAGTTTTCAACCCTTGAAAATTTAGAAAATATTTAAGGGCGAAATTTTGTTTTGGTAATTTAAAAAATAATTTTCACAGTTTTAATCCTCAGATTATGATTATTTCAAATGATTTAGGAAGTAATATGTAATTTTACAGTTATTTTTGTTGGAATGAAATTTAAAAAAAGTACTACCCCAAATGGCTTTTCTCACCTACAGAGAGAAGGCGTCTGCGGATTTTAATTTTCTATTTACCAAAATTCATTATTTTTTTCGGGTTGTCAATTAATGTAATTAAATGTTACCATTGCTATTTAAGATTTTTGAGTTGGGGTAAATGTAGCGGGGAGGGTCGCCCCCCCCCCCCCGAGAATGGTACACATGCCTACAAACAGAAATTCGATGCGATTGATAGCTTTTGAATAATAAATGTGGTAACTTTTCAAATGATCCGGTATATGAACAAGTATTTATTTTTCATAGTCGGTAAGCAATTTTTAATTTAATTTTTTATTTATTTATAGCTTGTTTATAATGTATATAGGGTACATATACTTAATAATATAGTATGAGTGATTAGATGCGGTGTTAGTAACACAGAGAGCAAGGCCGAATCCACCAGGGACACGAAGCACTTGATCCTCTCCCTACATGCGATCCGACTTCTTCACGAACTCGTACGATAAATATATTAATCTTCAGCAGAAATTTGAATTTTCGAAATAATTTTGGAAGCGCACACTTTCTAACTACTGATAAAATGCTGTTTTAAGCAAAAAAAAAAAAAAACCAAACTGCCTCCCGGTAAAAGCCCTCCAAATGGAGCTTACGGGAGCTACTAATTTCAGTAAATCTGTCCTTATCATAAAGAGAGGATTCCACACCTTTTTAATTAAAAATGCCACATAAATCTCTCCATAACTACCACCTGACACCTGCAGAACTTACAGTAACAATTACGATACAATATTCCTGCTCAAACTTAACTAAATCTATGGACGGTGTCAATTTTTTTAATATGTCAATGTGTGGATATATAGTAGCGATTAACAACATTTAGGTTTACTACATTGTTAGATGCATAATAAAAACTAAAAACGCATACAAAATGATAAGAAAATTGGTATTTAAACCCTAAGAAAAAAACATAAGGGCACTTCAATTTAGCAACAACTCAAAGATGGGGAAAATATGATTCATCTTGTAAGAAAAAAATTAATAAAAATTTTACAAAAGTTGTAAAGTAAAAAAAAAAACACTCGCACAAAATTAACCATAACCGGCAATGCTATAAAACAAAAATAAAGATTAAACGACATACTCCAATATTTTCAAGTAAGCTAAGGTATTCAAAGGATAAAAAACACTTACTACCGACAAGTACTTTCCTTACTACATAGAAGCTTATTTCAAAATAAACTTGAAACACACTTAAAAGATTTTAAGAACTTCAATTTTTAAATTATATATTCAATACGTACTAGGTAACTTTCCACATCAGACCAACCGTACGAAAGTCAAACAAAAAAAAACTTCTACAAGAACACCAGGCGAACGTTTTGTTCGTCTTGGATATAATATAATTTTTTTAAATATGAGCAAATTTATTCAAATTACCAAACGAACCAAACGGATTCTGACACATCGAGTAGAAACACAGACTTATTCGTTTGGTTATATCTAAGAACGAATATCTTATAACAACTCTGACAGTCGGATAACATGCGGGTTAGAGTAATGTCAACCGCTAACAGATTAGAACCTTTTCCTTTTTTTTCTTATAAACGTTGCCGTAGCAAGACGATAGCGACTACAGTACTCGTCCGGTCTCTGCAGTATATCAGCACACACAGTTCGTATCGTTAAACATAACGTCATTACTTGTTTTGTTGAGCGATGCGTCATCGCCTGCCACCTGTGCCGACGTACTAGAACTGACGACTACGTTACTAAATATTTGACTCGTATAATATTTTCAGCAATAAGAGTATGCAGCATGGCGTCTTTTTATGTCATTACTAACGGTCGTACATGTTTACCACAGTACAAATGGTTGTCGATATGTATACTTAGTTGAAAAAATTCCACGTCCGTAAGGCGTTCTTAACTGTTCGATTTTCGTAAATTTAACGATAGAAAATAGAGGTTATAATTTTCACCGGCTGATTTTTTGATCCGCTTTTAATTATAAGTATTTTCTTGGATGTTGAACTACTTCATTAAGTTCTTAACAGTAGGATGTTATATTTATAAATCTTGATTTTAACTAGCTCCCATTTCAGAGTAAAGCTTTGAGTTTTAAACTTCAAGGAATAAGAATCGGCTTTGTATGTAATTTTTTAGACGATTATGAAATATTTCATTAAAAAAAAACAAATTGATTTCCGTATAAAATTTTATATGCGAAGAGTGTGGATTTATTTACGTCATTAATCCACCCACTCAAAAAAAGATCAACAATTTATTCGAATAATTTTAATTGTTACAGTACAAATACATGGAATTACAATTAAAATCGCAGCTAGACATTTACGCGCACGCCTATTTTAAATGAATTTGAATTAAAATAGCAGATTCGTTTGGAAAGTTCTGGGCCTGACACAGAGTTGGCGCGAGAATGAACAAATGACTATGATATTTGTCAAGAATGATCCTTTAGATCACGGTGTGCTGCGAAGTTTCATACGCATGCGTTTAGCTACTTGTTTTTGGCGAATTAGAAAAGCAAAAATATTTGTCATTTTTTGAAAAATCTATAAAATTGAAGTTCCAACTGTTATAAGTACTCTGTTTTGGCGTTCCGAGCATTCATGTTCGGAACGCCAAATAAGATCGCCGACTGAAAGTACGCAAGCTTGCTGACATCGCAAACATCTTGGCAGACCGTGTCCAATATATTTTATATGGTGTTTTTGGTATGAAAAAGGTTTTCCGCTCGCGTTTGTCAACAGTCGACCAAAAACACATTTGACTAAACACTTTTCGATAGCGATTAGACTTATTTAAACGCAATTTTGCCGAGTGTTATAACAGTAGATGAAACACGGATTCACAATTACACGCAAGAGACCAAAGCGCGGTCCAAAGAGTGAGTGGGAACAGGTGAAGGTGCGCCGAATAAAGTGAAAACTTGTTTCATTCGCAAAAAGGCTACGTTGTTTTGGGATTCTCGTAGTGCGGTGCTCATAGAGTACCCGGAAAAAGGCAGGATCATCAACGGAAACTATTACGCTTCAATACCGAACCGATTGAAGGTGTTATTCAGGCTAAATGTCCGCATCTGGGCAACAAAAAGCGCTCTTTCCCCTCGATAATGCGCCTGCACATACGTCTCGGATTTTCACCGCAAACCTTCAAACTGCTTTAAGTGCCATATTTGGCTCCCAGCGTTAGTTTTTCTTCCTAAACCTGAAAAAACGGCTAGCTGGACGAAGATTCACTTCAAATTATGAGGTCAAAGCTCAGAGATAACAGCTCATTCTGTACGAGTTGAATAAATCGCATTATACTGAGAGTACTGAAAAGTGGGAAAGTCCTTCATCTAAATGTAACGAAAGACGACTACAATTTTGAAAAATAAAAAAAATCCGGAAAATTCTTGTTTCTTTCTCAGGCCGAGAACTTTCCAAACGATCCTCGATTATGATAGAGACAAATAAAGAGATACACTAAAATTAAAACAGCTTAGAAGAGCAGACTACGCTCCAAAAACCAAATACAAAACTTTTTTTAAATCTAAACCTAGATGGCCATGTCGATCGTCAAACAATTACTATCACTAGACGGAAGTGTAAATAAAAAAAAAAATTGAAAAAACCAAAAAAATAAACAACTTTATTTGACAAATAACAGTGCTTATGAATCACTATAAAACAAATAATTTTTAGCCAAGATTTTAGAATAAAAAAAGGTTAAAAAAAATTATTTATTTTTATTGACTTTAAACTATACAGTTTAAAGGCGATAAAAGTAAAAATCATTAATACATATACATATTTTTTTTACACAAAAAAAAAATTAATTCGTTGAACTAAACTATAAGCAAACGAAAAAATTATGAAGCCGTCCGTTGTTTTTAACACACGAATGGTAAAAATATACTACATAATACACGAGAAAGATGGCGGTAATGTCAGAAAGAAGTTTGCCGATCACTAAAGTGTTCATAATAACAGTGACATGTAGAATAAATATAACTTTTAATTTTACTGTAATATATACTTTTTTCCATAAAAGTGATATCGAGTTACGTTAGAAAGAAGATATAAAATAACATAAAACGATTCGAACTACACATCCTGGTATCTGTGAAAAGAAGGAAGACCATTAAAAATAAAACATTCGGCGGTGTTAAAATTTAAGAATAACGAAATGATTTTAAGGCAGGCGAAAAAAGAACAAGAATTAAATTTTGGTTGTAACGACACGGATAAACGGAAACTTCGCTGTCGGCGCTTGACCGTCGGTCAAGCGGGCTATGACAGGAACGAGAAATATTGCCCTGCGCATGACCGTGTCGTTACAAGAATTCTGGAGGAAGGTGAACAAGGAAAGTGAGATGAAAGGAAAACCTACAGGGAGAGAAGTAATACGGAAATTAAGTAACCGAACGACTAGAGTAGTACCAAGGCCAAGTCCGTCGGTATAGCGTAAACTGGTTACGGGTAGAGCTGTTCATAGCAAAGATAGTCTGAACTAGTCCCCGTCGAATACTAGTCGCAACTTCTTAAGATAGTAAAAAAGCTAACGACGGTCGAAAAGCACACGATCTACGTTGTAGCTTACAATTAAACACCGATCCGCGCTAGAGATCATCGACCGTTAGGAATACTGCGTTTAAAATTTTTAATTCTCACCGATCACACGTTAAACTTTACAAATTTAAATCTAAATCGGACAGAAAGGCGGAGATATTACCGCTCCACCGCGGAAATGAACGATTCATATAAACAAAACCAGACACGCATCACATGTATAACATACGACACGGCATACGTGTGAAAATGTAGAAATCCATAAACAACAATCAACGATGATTTTTTAATATGATATAATCAAGCTGCCTCAACCCACCAGTCTAGTGGTGAACGCGTCTTCGCAAATCAGCTGATTTCGAAGTCGAGAGTTGCAGCGTTCAAGTCCTAGTAAAGGCAGTTACTTTTATACGGATTTGAATACTAGATCGTGGATACCGCTGTTCTTTGGTGGTCGGGTTTCAATTAACCACACACCTCAGGAATGGTCGACCTGAGACTATAAGACTACACTTCACTTGCACTCATAATCATCCTCTGAAGTAATACCTGACGGCGATTCCCGGAGGCTAAACAGGAAAAAGGAAGGAATCAAGCCGCCTGACTAAATTCTACCTGCTCTGACAGCAATTTCTTTCTATTGCACGATTCCTACATGCGTTATACAGACTATTAATTATTTTTTTATAATCGGTTCTGAGAAAACCGTATCCTTAAAAAGCTTTTTTAATCTAGGCAGGTAAAATGATCGTGCTCATTTGATTAATTTTTTGGGTAATCGTACGCCCGATCTGTATTCATAATCTGAGAAACTGGATTATATTTTTATGAGGAATAAATCCTTCAGATTAAGCCGGTAGGCGTCCGAGTAACTAATTTGGATTTTTTTCGGTTAGCCGGGAAAGAGATAGAGTATCTACATTGCGCCTTAATACATAAGCGGCCAACTTATTGGCAAACAGAAAGCACAGGACGATCAAAACAAACGAACCGATTCACATACCACTCATCCGAGAAAGAAGGAATAAAGATTAGAGAAAGGGGTGGAATAAGTAACGGAACGGTCGACCCACAGAGGGACTGCTTTTTGAGCAGATGGTCAGAATTTCAAAAAAATTGTGACTGAATTTTAGATATTCATATGAAGAATACACACACCAAAAATCAAGCTGATATATTCATTTTTTACCAAAAAGTTTAAAAAAATAGTAAATTTCATTGTTACTACATTTTAATACTTTAATCTCGAAATTTCAAAAATTCCTTTCTTAGTATACACTTACACTTTAAGAAGAACATGTATACAAATTTTCAACAACTTATATTCAGTAGTTTTTGCTGGGTGAGGATTATCAATTACTCACACGTTTGAAAAAATACACATGTGTGTGTGCGCGCGCGTGAAAATGTGTATATATATATATATATGTGTGTGTGTGTGTGTGTGTGTGTGTGTGTGTGTGTGTACTTTTTTAATTTTTTTAAAATAAAATACTTTAAACAAAATCTTTAAAGTAAAATTAAAGATGTGTGAATAAAAATGTAAATAGTGTAATACGTTCGTAGTATAAATCTAGAATCTAATTTAAGCAGCCACTCTCAAACTCTTGGTTTCCTATAAAAAGTGGCAATTCAGCAAGGTGGCCATTGAAAGGAGGTAAAGGGAGGGAGGTAATATCAATAATAAAACTGATCTTAGAATGTGTTTCCTGTTAGTTAGACACAGTATATTGTAGTTCAATATTAAGCAATATTATATTACGCTGTTACTTCTAACAAATAATAAAAATAATTAAATTATATTATTTGTATAAATAAATTTTATTAGAATTACTATAGCACAGAATATAAAAACTTCCAAACTGTTAAAAAAAAACAAACATTATTTTTAATTATGTAAATTGAATCTGTAATAAAATAGTAAATTAAATTCCTTTTACATGACAGTTTTGACACGTGGAATTCATCAACAGTTTTAACATCTCCTCATTTTCAGAACAAATCGAATTCATTCTCTCTTTTCCGACAACATAAAATAATGTAATAATTTCAAATGTCTCCAAAAATTATATGAAAGTAATATAAAAGACTATGTAATGATTAAAAAGTTTAAAGAAATTCTAACAGACTGCAACTATTTTCATAATTCAGCAATGATCCTACAGATGTAAGTATTAAAATTAAACTCATTTTCTTAAGGTTTTTTTTTAAAAACAGTCGGCCAAAAACATTTCCACCAGTTATCCAGCCAGATGGAAACCTCATAACTTAATAAGACCTGTTTATTATGTACAAGTTCAACCTTTTGCCATTTTATCGACTTCACAAACATTTATCTTCAAAATATTTAAGTTGAGATCACTTGTATGTTTGTATGTCACACAAATCTTCATACAAGAGGGACTTTCGCTAACAAAGCCTGTTCTTTAATATTTGGAGAAAAAACAATATAATGATCATCCTTTTATCTCAGCCGGCCGAAGCAAAAACCACCAATCAATAGAGGCCAACTCCCACTACAAGTGAACATCTACGAGGCGTGTGAGAAAAGTATGAGTGACTTTTTACTTACCAAAGTTTTTATATTCTTCAAACAACAATTTATCCCATTCAAAGTAGTTCCCTTGGGCAGCTATACACCCACCTATATCCTGGTAGCAGTGCTGGAAGGCTTCAACTGGTAGGGCTTTTAACTGGTCGGTCAGTCTTTTGAATGTTCTCCAGAGTTCCAAAATGACGTCCTTTTAAGACGTTTCAATTTCGGGAAAAGGAAAAAGTCACAAGGTCTCAAATCAGGTGAATAGAGGGGTTGAGGAACCATAGGAATGCGTTTTGAAGTCAAAATTTCCCTGATGGAAATGGCCGTGTGACACAGGGCATTGTCATGATGAAGCATCCACTTGTCCGCAATATCTAGTCTCACGCGAATCACTCTTTTCCTGAGCCTTTCAAGGACACCTTTGTAAAACACTTGGCTGACAGTTTGTCCTGGAGGAACAAATTTTTTATGCACGATACTCCTACTGTCAAAAAAGCAAATCAGCATGGTTTTGATCTTTGATTTGCTCATTCGACATTTTTTCGGTCGAGGAGATGACGGAGTGTGCCACTCTTCGCTTTGCCGCTTTGTTTCAGGATCGCACTCAAATATCCAGGATTCATCACCTGTAATCACATGATTGAAGAATTCTTGGTCATTGTCAATCGTCTCAATAAGATCAACACACACGTTTCTTCGATTTCCCTTCTGTTCCGTTGTGAGGTTTTTCGGCACCAATTTCGCATGTCCAAATCGTCTGTTAAAATTTGATGTACGGTGAAAGTGTTTAAATTTAACTGTTCACTCATCATCCTTATTGTTAAACGACGGTCTGATCTCACAAGAACGTGCTCAACGTTTTCGTCAGATTTTGAAGTTGAAGGTCTCCCTGAGAGAGGTTGCTCTTCAACGTGTTCTCGGCCTTCCAAAAATGATTTGTGCCAGCGGAAAACTTGTGCTCTTGATAAGCAATATTCCCCATAAGCCTGTTTCAACTTTTCAAAGGTCAAACTCGCAGATTCCCCAAGTTTAACACAACATTTGATTGCACAACGTTGCTCTAAATTCCGACGCTCCATTTTCGTAACGCACAACAAAAACACAACTTCACTGATGGCGCTGTCAAAAATAATGTGTTGGGTGAACGGAGTTGAAACTCGTACCGAGCATGTGGAAGGGATTAAAAACCGGTCTAGCACAGACCGGTAGACACAGCGTTGCCGCCAACTGCCAGTGTTACCAATCTCATTACTTTTCTCACACACCTTGTATGTATTACAGTTTAGTGAATAACAACAGTTAATTGATCATGTCAGAAATAATTCAAATATTATATATATATATATATATATATTTGTTAATTATTTTTATTCTTGAACTTTTGTTGAAGAATACCAGGAACTGTGGGAAATGAAATATATTAAAATAATCACTAAATAAAATCAGTACAAATAAAATAATTACAAAGGTTTAATGGAAATTCAGGACATATTACTGGTAGATAATAAATTGGAATGCAGAAAATACATGTTTATTTAATTAGTATGTTAAAAAATCATCAGCAAAGTAGTACTGATTTTGTTACAAATATTATCAAATTTTAAATAAATCAGTAGGAAGCATTTTGCCATTTTTAATAAAATACAGATGAATGCTTGCATAAGAATTTGTTTTAATACTAAGGGTAAAACAGCCCTTTGTCACAGCCCTAAATACTATCCATGTAGTAGCGCTATGACATATTTGTCATACCCCAATAGTAGTCATGACTTATTTGTCATAGCCCTGAATACTGGATTATGGAAAAACAATCCTGGAAGAGACGATAATCTATTCTCATATTTAAAATGTCCTTTTTCCCCACCTCCTTCCATACTCTTGATCCTTCTACACCCTTTTCAGTTTTGTGGGTGTAGATTTGATTACTACTAGGTTATCCATACTTCAAATGCCAGGACCAGAAGAGGTAGCATGTCCTTGCAAGGGGATCTGTAACTGGAATGACTCATCTCTCTGTTAGCTGCAGAGGATGAAGTGTGTACTGGGTGAGCCGAGCTACTAAATCTTGCCGGTACCAATAAGTGAAAATGATCTTGTTTTGAATAGATAAAAGTGGGCTTTTTTTAAAGAAGTCAACATTTTTAATTCATTTAACATTAGTCAATGAAATTCATATTTACAGGTGCTTAACATTTTTATAAAAAACCACTTTTGCAGTCTGAAAACTTGTTCTGATTTTTTTTTCAAATGAGCGGAACTTTAATAACAGGTTAAGAGAGAAATCAAAGAATATACAGAGAGCATAAAAGCTATTATAAAGAGCTGTTCAATCCAACATCACTGAAGTCTAACAAACAAACTCTAGAATTAATCACAACTGCACCACTATTCTTACATAAAAAAAAAGTTATTATCTAACAAACAGATTTAAATTAATATAATTTTATAAAATGAAACATTAATTCAATCATGGTTATCAACGTTAGCGATGTTAATATACCAATTCACACACAAATACAGTAATGCAAATGGATATAAGACCATTCGTTCACTTCACAGGTTACACAGTCTGTGAAATAAGTTAACATTAGGAAACACATCCGGCAATAACAATCTTCAAATCAAATTCCTGCTTACTAAGCCAACAAAATTAAGAAAAATTTGTATAAAACGCAAAAAATAATTTTATTAACCTATTGCATATGACTGGGACAGTGACATCTCATTCGAAGTCGAGTATAACATACAAATTAATACTTTATTCAGACCATAACACAGTTATAAATAAATTAAATAGATCTCATCACAACAGGATGATAGAGTTATTATATGAACAACAAAAAGTAAATTCTTCACCGTTTAGTTGAAAAAGTTAAGGGAATAAATATATTTGTCTGTTAATTTCACCTTCAAAAAAGATTACTTTCTACACAAAACTGACTTCCTGATGGTATAACACTGTTTAAATTAATTTGTATATTCTCTAAATATACTTTTACATTACATGAGATAAAAATAACACATCATTTCACAGGAATTTTTCCAACTGATTTCAGTATTCCATTAGTTCATTACGCAAAATAAAAATTTAACTCTGGTTACATGAATATATAATCAAAAAGTCCTCTTTACAGTGACAAAAAAAAGTTTTTAGAAATAACAAACAGTACACTTTTATAGTTTAAGTGAAAGTTATAAAAACTTTAGTTAATCTAAGTTAACTTTTGCTGTAAATCAAATTTCTTTCGATATCACTGCTGGGAGCCCATAGTATTACCATTCTGTAAGATATGGTGTTAATGTTTGAATTAAAATTTCAAGGAATCTTGTCGGTTACGTTGTGCAAACATTAATAACATGAAAACTTCATAAATATTCATTCATGAAAACTTGGCATGTTTTAGCAACACAGAATACAGAAACACAAATACTACTGTAAATTAAACACAATTTTAATCGTACACAAACAACAAGATCCTTCAAATTCTAATTAAAACACCAGTGCCAATCCAACAACCCAATACTCACTGCTCCCAGTAGCAGTCTATGAAAAGCATCTACAAAAGAATGAAAGCTTGCATAGACTCAGGTGCATTTTTATAACCTTTAACTTAAAAAAAGTGTAAAACAGTTAATTTAAAACCTGCTATATAATTAGGTAGATTTCATAAAAAACCTACCTAATGATTTACCATGATTTGACTTCTGGAAAATTTCAACATACATTCGTGTTTCACATTCCCCAGACTCCAAAACCACCATCAGTTCAAAAGTTTACAAGACTTTTGAAAAGATACTTTTACATAGATTTTTTTTGGGAGGGGTGCAAAAAACGCCTAAGCCTTATCATCACCTGTTTTAGTAAACTAAAACTTACAACTAATATCACAGCTAAAATCTAAAATTTAACTAAAAATAAATAAAATCAAAAAAAGCCTAAGAGGGATATAAAGGGCCCCTTCTCGGATAACAGAAAGATGAAAAACTAACAAAAACTATAACTAACATAAATTAGAACTAGATTAAAAACTAAAATAATAAAAATTAAATAAAACTTAAAACAAATATCACTAAAAACCTACAACTAGTATAACTAAAACCTCACAACTAATATCACAGTTGGAGTCTTAAAAATATGATAAATTTATTTAAAAGAAACATAAAAGTAAAAATAATAACAAAAACTATATAAAATTTAATAAAGTTCGAGAGGGGGTATAAAGGTTCCCTTCGCAGATAACAGAATCAAAAGCTAACACAGAACCACAAAGATTAAAACCAAAACAAACTCATTAAAACCTAATCCAATGCAAAACATATATGCAACATCAAATTTTTTGTATAAATCCAGCACTACACAAAAATAGAAACATCCGGTCTAAAACTTCATTATCATTACAAAGACTCCACGGATATATCTGGGCAGTTTTAAATTTATGATGCAATCCCGCATAACATATACAATCCACACATAAGTGGCAAAGTCATGTGGCAGTTGCATCATGCACATAAGGGTGCGTGTCCTGCTGACATCAGGTACTCGTGTGCGACACTGGTATGTCCCAATCCCAATTGACAGAGGACCACTTCCTCACGAGTTTTTCTACATGAGAAGTCCCATGGCAACACAGAATCTTTAATGTGCCGGAGTTTGTTATCAAGGTAACCGTCCAGTCACCTTGCCACTTTGCTCGAAGAGACTACAATTAATAAAGTCAGAAGCAGCAACACAAATTGTGAAAGGAAGTTGATTACATGCATCTTTATCAGTGGAATCTGCACGTTCATTACCTGGAATTTCCATGTGGCTAGAAATCCAACAGAAACTCACTAGTGTGTTGTGATGGTTCAACTTAGCAATTGCGTTATAGATTTCAGTGACGAAAGGATGTCTAGAGTAAAAATCTTCCAAAGCTTGGAGTGCACTACACGAGTTGCTACAAATTAGGATATTTTTGTAGTTAGGGTTAATGATATTCATGATCTTATTTATAGCAGATAGTTCAGCAGTAAACACACCCGTAGTACCAGGTAGACCAAACATATAAGTTCTATCATTGACAACAAATTCACAACCAATGGTATCATTCTGTTTTGATGCATTTGTGTGCACTATTGCATCCGGGATTATCTTGGAGAATGAAACATTTGCTGGAAGACAATAGGTGGTGTTGATCCTTTATTGTATATTGTAAAGTCAAACATAAAATTTATAAGGTTGATTCCTCATGGAGGATATGAGCACAGATGTGTTGGAAAAATAGAAGGTGTGTTGACATTTATAAGGTGGAGTAGACGTCAGGTACAAACACCTACAGGTGCAGTACAATGTGGATGGTCATCATGCCTTTGTAAATTAGGATTCCCAAGGACCGAGTCAAAAGCCGAGTGGCTGATTTGGCTGTCCTTTATGAGCAAAATAAGATGCTAAAAGCTGGTCCTGTCTATCCCAAAGTGATGGGTCACTGCAGTCAACAAGTAAGCTTGTGACAGGGCTTGATCTAAATGCACCTGTGACAAGCCGAAGGAAAGCATGATGTACAGCATCCAGCATTTTAAACACGGTCTGGCAAGCTGAAGAGTGGGTGACACAACCATAATCTAAACGGGAACGAACTAAGGAATAATAAAAACATATCATACATGACCGATCAGCTCCCCAATTGGTGTTGCTAAGGACTCACATCATATCTAAAAGTTAACAATTTGTTTTTAATTTTTTAATGTGTTTGACCCAAGTAAGGCAGCTATTAAAAAATAAACCTAAAACCTTGACATCAGCATTTATAGCAATAAGCTCTCCATTCAGAAAAACTTGTGGAATGTAAAAGTTCCACAGCCACGAAAAGACTACACATTTTGTCTTTTCAGGTGAAAAAGTGAAGCTGGTAACCCTGGACAAAGCTTCAAGGACAAGATATAGTGTTGTGAGATTAGTGTATAGTCTGCTATGGGTGTTGAATGGGATGCAATGTTTATAACAAAATCGTCAACAAATAAAGACATGAGACAGGTGGTTAGACACATTTAGTAATATTGTTGATAGCTATAGAAAATAAGGTGGTACTTAATACACTACTACACTACCTTGAAGCATTCCATTCTCCAAAATGACGCTACTGGACAGAGAATCTCTAACACAAACGCAGAACGTTCAGTGATTTAAGAAACCCCGAACAAAAGCAAGCATATTGCCCTTGACTGCCCATTTTTTGAGGGTGTTAAGAATACCACATCGCCAGGCCATGTCATACGCCTTTCTGATATCAAAGAAGATAGCAATGAGGCGGTGGCGGAGTAGGAAAGTGTTTTGAATGGCTGTTTATATAGATATCTATATATATATATTTCTTTCTTTTGGACATAACTGCTGAAATTTGGCACCAAACACTTTCAAATTGATACATAAAATATAATGACCCAAAATCTCAGTTGAGTTAGTTAATGGGCAAAATCAGACCATGTGAGTGGAAATAGGGGGCTTTTTAAAAAAAAACAAAATATCGCTACAACTTCCTTATTAGGTAAAATATCGAATTTGTTTACGGTAAAGTTTTATGATATCACCAACCATTGGCTCTGGGGATGGAAAAAGTGGGGTTTCAAAAACAAAAAAAACATACCTCCTTTAATAGGCACAGTATCGAATCATTTTAAAGTGGTTGTTAGTCCTCTAAACATTACCTAAAACTTTTGTCTGAAATAATTTTTTATATGACCAATCCTTATGGCAAGGGATGACCAAAATTTTGCTGGAATTGTAAGAAGATGAGGCTTGTCATATGCTAAAAACTTTTCTTCACATGCAACCATTGTCATATTGTAAGTGTCCCTTGTGTGCACTCCATAAATATAAAAACAAATTATGTATTTGACTTTACTTATACAATGAAATTTTTTTGAAACTGGTAATAAATTTATGACTACCTACATTTAACATGGAAAGTCAGTTATTGAGTAGTAAGAGAGGACCATAGATAACAAATTATTAAAGGTATTACAGAAAAAACTATTCAATTAATCATGTTTTTTTTTTGTTATATAAGTCCATTACTATAAATGTTTTTCTTAGAATACAAAGTTCAACAAACGTAAAAGACTATCACTCTTTAATTACCTGGTCAACTTAAGCCAGGCAATTAATTCTTAGTTTCCACCTACTTTCATTAATTTACATTATGTGGTGTAACCGAAAAGGATGTAAATGATCTGATACTAGATACATCTCACTCCTGGAATTGGCGTAGTAAATCTCAAGATAACAAGCAAACGATTCCAGGCTTATTGAGGAAAGTCAAGAAAGAAACTGTTTCTTGTTGCCTATTTCACAAAATCAAACACGCTGTTGCACAACGGCATATCAAGTCTGCTCAAATGACATTGAAATTTACAAGGGTCATCACTTCATTCACCTCAGGAACTGGATGGTGTATAGTGAACATCATTACTCTCAGAGAAAACAACTTCCAGTACTTCAGGTGCTTTACAAGCATCACAGCCAAAACAAAAACTGGGACAGATAAAGTGCCAAACTGATTTGCCTTTCTGTTGCGAAACAAAGCACTACAAACAATGCCTCTAAACAAAATATTAATCTACTGCCTACTAAGTTGTGCAATTCCTTTTCACTTCTTTCTTATCAGGTTTTCTTACTTATCAAGTATTTTTACTGCATGATTTTTTTTTAATGCCTGATTTAGCTAAAATACAAGAACTACTACTTCTTTTGGTTCATCTTGAGTACTACCTAGCAAACAATCCAGCAGCTGCCAGCTGGAAAGAATGTGAATGGAAAACTAACTACTCTAAACAAGTGAAGGAGGCTAAATTTATAATTTTTTTTTTTTTTCTATGGACAGAAATTATTCACAATACACATAGTCTTCATTTTTAAATAAAAAAAATAAATTATTAAAAAACTTTTATCAGTTAAAAAAAAAAAAACAGCAGAAATAACATTAATTGCTCTTTCACAACAGTACAACAGAAAAAGCATTTTGGTTCTTCAAAAGAGGCTGAACAAAAGTAAATCATTAATAATACAACCTAATAACTCATGAAGTTTTCAACTTTTGTCCTGCAGTACCTATTTCTGCAGTAAAATAAAATGTAGTACAACTTTGTTACAAAAACTTGTCAAAATTTTCTTTAGAAAAAAGTTATTTGACCCATTTCTCAAGTTGTCAGCAAATAGTAGATGAATCTACGTATGATGTGATATTAGATTTTTCATAATCTGGTGAAAATTAACAAGAAACTATAGATGATTTTAATATAAGATTTAAAGAATTTGAAATGCTGAAAAAATAAGTGTCCTGCAACTAAGATTCTTTTGGCACCATCACTGAATAATAACTAGGCATGATTAATTAAAACTGCATGATTAACAAGAATCCTATCCGATGAACAATTTTGAAAATGTTCAAAATGAAAGCAATGTTTTAGAACTATGTGCAATTGTGAAATGATGTCCTCCACAGTGAAATTCATCAAAAACCACAGTAAAAGTCAGCACAAAGATTCTTCCATAAATCACCTAATGAGAATGGACAACTTGGGTCAATGTGGATATTCCTGCTTTTTGGCTACAGCAAATCAACCTCAATTAACTTTTTCTTCTTTTTTTTTAGATGTTCAGCATTATATTATTGACATACTAAAGAATGTTCAATAAAAGTTGTTTAATATATAATTAGATATCTTCAAATTACCCTGTTTTACTTATTAAATACTATCATTTTTTATCTTTATATCATTAGACAAAAATTAACAGGCAAAGATGATGTTACTCACCACTAGATTTCTGAATTTAACCATGACCATCACACACAATCGGAAACCACTGTGGAAGATCATGTGGGGTATATTACATAACTGAATCCAGAATTTTTGTACACAGATAGTAGCGTATGGAAAAGAAAGGGTAAAAAGTGTGATAATACATTTTCCATAAATTAAAAATTTCTTAAATTTCAAAAACTAAACCTTAATTAAAAACTGTTACGATTAAGGAATCTGCTCACTAATTCTCTCCTCAATTTTTGAGCAATGTATTAAACTGTATCCCTTATAACCTGATGTTTCAAAACTCAGAATTCAGATGATGCCAGGTGGAAAAACATGATATGTGCATATAATTCCAGGTGATCATGCAAAAAGCTAGGAAAGGTTATTGACCAATAGATCCTTTGCTAAATTTAAATTTCTCTTCGATAACAACCTGATGAACATGTGCTAAGCTGCATGTAATAGTTAGTACAACATTTTCAATAATCTTACTTCATACTGTTCTACATATCGATTTAGATTATCCTCACAGAACATGATGAACACCTCATAGGTATAAGTAAATTCCTTTTTCAATAAATTTAAACAGTTTTTTCTGTGCATATAATATTGGCATTTAACAGATAGTTTTTTATTATATCTTCATTATACCAGAATTACATTAAAGTATACAGATAAGATGCTATTACAAAGAAGATCGGGGGTATTCGAACGTTTGACAAGATTAGAACCAGAAAAACTTCTGGTTTAAATTGTTAATATTATATAATGAATCCTGACCCTACATGTTAAATTTTCTTTATATAAAGTTAACAATTTCTTCCTTACTGGTCTTAATACAAATCTGCTAATGCAGATTTGTATTAACACTATTAACAGATTTGTATTAAGACTAGTCCAAGCCAGGCTATGAAATTTTTAACAACTTCTGAGGAAAAAAATAGCTGACTTAAATATAAACTTGTGAGTGCTATATTTGTACATCCAACTTAATTATTATATTAAAAGACCTGGGTTTTGGAACACGATAACCTTCCAGTCATAGATAGGAAAATGCATAATCTGAACACAGCTTGTTTACGTCTACACAAACATTCTGCTATCATACAAGGAACCATATTAATCTTAGTCGAGAATAAAAAAAGTTCATGAATGTTATACAGGTTAGATAATGGACATAACCTAAAGTTTTTTACATACTTTATTTTGATCATCTGGACCGTCACTAAAAAAAAAAAACTGGGACATTAAATGTAATCCCCAATCTTCACCAGTTCTGTCAGATCCATGTTATCAGTTTACTAATATGTTACATGATGCTTATTACAATAGTAAATAAAAAAAAAAATTAAGAAATAAAATTTGAAAATTAGACACAACAAAAAGAAAACATTTAAATTTAATGCAACCGTATGTTATACTTAAATATTTGTGAATTTAAACTAGTAAGTTTAAACTGTGTTAAGATTTTGAGAAGTAAAAATAATAGAAATTAATTTATTAAAAAAAAATTAGGAATTAATAAAAATAATTAATGAAAACATCAATTTCACAGAGACACATCAGATTATAAAAGATGAAGTTCAACACCTCATACAGGAAAGGAGCTAAATATGAAAAATGAAGTGCTCAAAAGAAAACGCATTATAGATAGGCAGTGAAGAAGATATTATTTCTTGAATTATAACCACATAATAAAAAACTAAAAAATTAAATAATATAAAAATTTAGAACACAATTATGTAGAACAAATCCTTTTAACTTATTCAACATTTACAACTTTCAATTTTAAATACAATCTGCTAGATCGATTATGAAGAGCACACATCAGGACAACTTATTAGGCCTACTTGTGATTATGTAAATAGCTTGTTACAACATTGTCTGGTGTACATATATTCAAGAAATTCAGAAATTATTAGTAAAAAAGAAATGATAAACACAATATTTCATCTTAACAAACATCTATGCAACACAACACAACATATACGAGCATGTAAAATTAGTCAACAAGAATGGAGAACAAGAATATGTTATAGCAACAATACATATGTATTAAGCGTGTGTAATAAACTTATGTATAAATATTACAAATATAAGGAACATGTTCACGTCTAGGCATAGATTATAACTAATTAAGTTAAGTGTTGAAAGAAAGTGTGTAGATCTAGTAATAATAACGACTTCTGGATTTAAAATGTCAATAAAACAATTTACTATTAACTTCTTCAAATAAATATTTAATTAATCAGAGGCTAAAATTTACATAATTTTTAAATATAAGTAGGTTTTCAGTATTTCCTATGGATGCTGTTTCAATTAAGTTTTAAAAAATACCAAATTAATTTTTATATAAATTATAAATTACAAGTTGCTCTTTATAAACATATTTATAATTTTACTTTTTAAACTATCTATTTTAGCAAAATAGGATATATTATCTATATCAGATAGTAAGGCTCTAAAAATGAAATAAGACATTTTGGGCAAACACAGTGACACCTTCAAACAGTATACAGTATTCAGGCTTAGAAAAATATACACATAGATTGAGGAATCCATAGTTTAAGTGGAACCTAAGAAAAACACTTTATTACAGTTCTCGTCTATGAAAAACTCTTATTTATATTACTTTTATCATGGCATTCTTTCTACATCTAAAGGAGTACAATGAACTAGCTAACAGGCAAGATGATATAAATAATGCTAAATATTATACCACACTGTTCATTACAGTAAAATTGACTGTTTTATAACTATGACATGTTGAATCGCTCCAGCACAGACAAGTAAGTAATCTTTGTGAATCTACCATATCCTTATTCAAAAGCTACTCATAATTTTGTGGTTAAGTTCTGGGTATAAAATTAAAAACATCTTCCCTTTCTTTTGTACATATATTTCTGTTAATGTTAAAAAATTCACCTGTTTCAATGCTTTAACTTAGGCAAACAATTAATATACTGCATTTACAAATGTCAATAATATAATTTACTGTGATTTACAGGTGCAAACACGAAAAATCATTTTTCCCTCAAGAAACCCTGCTTTATGAAAACATCTTAACTTTAAAGAAGTGAAAAGTGTTTTGATTTGTATTGTATATGAAGTCAGTGCTAATTGGTGCATATTTGATTAAACAAAATCAACTTTACTCTGACATGAGTATGATGACCCACGCAGTAAGCAATGTCATTCTCTCATCTAGTGACAAAATTTTGCCTTTTGTTTAGAGTGTCTGTTGTTTGACAGTGTCCATTAACAGAGGTTTTGATATATAAAATAGTATACTATATCCAATAGTTTTCACTAATACTTCCACCACATGTCTTTTTGTCTGTTAAGCCTCCAGAACCACTGTAAGATATTACTTCAGAGGATAAATGAGGATGATATGTATTAATGTAAATAAAGTGTAGTCTTGTACAGTCTCAGGTCGACTGTTGCTGAGATGTGTGGTTAATTGAAACCCAACCAACAAAGAACACCAGTATCCATCTAGTATTCAAATCCGTATAAAAGTAACTGCTTTTACTAGGAATTGAACCTGAGAACTCTTGACTTCAAAATCAGCTTATTTGTGATGACAAGTTCACCACTAGACGAACTCAGTGGGTACATCTAGAAGATTTCAGAGAGAAACATAAAAGTGTGCTTCAGAGAGGATTATTTGGTAAAATAAATATAAAAATGATAACAAATATAAAAAATATAAGCAGAAGTCAAAAAGTTTCAATAAAGTACTGGAATTTAATGGGCAAATTTTTTTCCACCTGGATGCACACCTTATTGCTATTAGCAAATGACCAATGGTGGAAGCCAGTTGATAATTTATACAATTAAATTAGATAAAAAGTACAATCAGAAAACACAATGAAAGAGATGCGATGATCCTGCAATAGATGATGTGCATTTTTGATTACGGCACATATCTATTACAAATCAAACCAACAACTATCAAAATTCTATCCAAAAACATTTTTCCCCATAACTCTTTCAGTCTAACATCATATTCTACTGTTCTTTCTCCTGAGATTTTCTTTCTGAGACCTTTTTCTTACTGGATTCTTCTTCCCCTTGACAATTTTGGCCACAACCAAACGAGGTTCTTTAATAGGCTGACACTACTAAGGACAGGAATAAATGGCTAGAGGCAATGTTTCTTCTATTTCTTTATTACTCATTTTCTCTGGAGAGAAATTCTGTAGAAGTTCCTGAGAAAACATAATATCAGTACATTCTCTCAGAGGTGCTGATGTTATGGACTACTAGCAAGCATCAGATATAGGTGGAATGATAAATTTAGAGAAAAACAAAATACAATTTGAAACACAGAATATAACATCACTAACAAGCAAATAAGTTGGAAACAATGCAGGAGATAAGAAAAACAAACTGGAGGCAATGAGTGCTGTAAAAATGAAAAAAAAAAAAACAGGATATGAGAATGGTTATTTACTGATGGTTGGATTGGGGAAATACATTTTAAAATCGGGTAGCAAAGACAAACATCCATGATGGAAATAAAGGGGTTAACTAAGAATAGCATGAAGTGCAGAAGAAAGAATAGGACTGGTTCCCTGATGATGTAATCGGTAAAGGGTACTGAAAAAGGTGTATTCTTTTCCTGTACAATACAACCAATAACATGGAGATTTAGTTTGGTATGTATTATGAGTGATTGGATGGAGTAATTTTACAGATCCCACATCCTTACTATGGATCCAGCAACTTTTCTTTTTCTTGTTTAGCCTTCAGTAATTACCTTTCAGATAATACTTCAGAGGACGAATGAGGATGATATGTATGAGTGTAAATGAAGTGTAGTCTTGTACAGTCTCAGTTCGACCATTCCTGAGATGTGTGGTTGGGTTAAAACCCAACCACTAAAGAACACTGGTATCCATGTTCTAGTATTCAAATCTGTGTAAAAATAACTGACTACTGACTTTACTAGGACTTGAACCCTGGAACTCTTGACTTCCAAATCTGCTGATTTGGGAAGATGCGTTCACCACTAGACCAATCTAGTGGGTTACGGATCCAGCAACTGTCTACCAAAACCTATAACGCCAGGAAAGATGGGATCAAGGATAAAGAAAAATGGTGGATAATGAGAACGAGATGATCCACCTACAGAGAAACTGTGAAATAAGACAATCAAACCAATCCAAATAGATGCACCAAAGCCTCTCCAAGCAGCAGATGTCACCCCACCAATTCCTAAACAAATAAGAATACATTTTACCCAGGATGAGAGAAGCTAATTACTGATAAACAATTTTGCAATGAACAGCACAAATAATGCTGCAACATATTAAATTTCTTTCACATACCAAATAACCACCAGATAACAGGCTCACACTTCATAAACAAAGCCTTCATACATCCCAGGAACTGTGTGGTATGTAGAAGTAATCAACTGAATAATTTTAAACACTGACAAGACAATTTAGGTCCAGTGTAGTCAGGTCAGCAAAACCACATATACTTGTATCACTGATCACTAAAACCAAAAAGTTACCTTAGGAGGATCAAGTGGCTCATATACATGAAAAGCAGAAAATCTGTAGATGAAGTACAAGAAAAAGAAATTATCCATGTTACTTTGTTATTCACAGTACTCATATTTTACTAGGTAAATCAAGGCTTCTAATTTTTCACAGTTTATGTTATGAAATATATTCAGAACATTTTAAATTTCACTTTTAATCGGTATATTCATTATTAATTCTCAGATCAATACATTATTTTTAATGGTAGAGAAACAGAATCAATAAGAATGAGGGGTTAATCACTTGATTTAATAAAGATCCTATTACCATTAGCAAAACTTAACTAATTTACAAATAACACGTCTTAGTTGTACAATGCAAAAGGATGAAAAATTAGTGACTACAGAACTCACTAGTAAATGAAAAAAACACTTAATGAGGCAGAAAATGTTTAATACCAGTACCTAGCAGTTGATCATGTCTCACTTGTAAGTAGCTTTTAACTACTATATATAACAATAATAAAGTAGCAACACAATGTTGGCTTGTTTAGCTAAGACTAAATTAGGCTCTAAAAGTAGAAATCCTGGTTTCCTCCAGATAGGTATCTCAGTCAACACAGTTTTTCTGGTATCATTGGATATGAAACATGGTCCCTGCATGAGCGAGCTAAAGTCCCTGCATAATTATTTTTGCATTAGTCTGAAGCATAATATTTTGTATTTTAAGGGGGATTAATTAGGAACACTTGGCTTTAAGAAAAACTTCAGCCATTAGGCTTATTATGAAACACTTGATAGAAAATGAATAGCCTCAGTATAGATCCATGCCTCCTCTTCATGGACCTAGCAGAGTGTGACCTACATCCATAAAATCCAAAGAGAAAAGGGATTAAGGATAAACAAATAGTGCAGATGATAAGAAAGGATGATCGATCAATAGAAAACACTGCAGGACAAGAAAAACAACCACACTCAGTAAGTAGCTTAAAAGCATCTTTAAACAGGTGATGATAATTGCACTAACTTCTAAGACTGAAACACCCTTCACCCATGGCAGCAGCACATTACTTATCATCAAACTTACAGCAAGTCATCAGCATAATTATATGCTGAAAGAAATCTCTTTCCTTTTAAAAATAACTGCCACTGGATAACTGACTCAGGTTTCATTAAGGTATTATAAAAATTTCATGGCATGTGAAAGTATTCAATTGAAATTTAAATCATTCAGCCAGACAAATCCTCATTACACAGAGTTCTTAGAGTAAACAGACATTGATTGACTGATGTGGTACTAGTTTTAACCTGCTTTTAACAAACAGGAATATGTGCCAATAATTTAGCATTTTTGCAACTCGCATGAATATTTCCCAGACAACCCCACAACAGTCGATACTCATTACATCCCAACAAATAAACTGACTAACAAGTAGGCGTGGGAGTTTAGGATCTCAAATCAATCCATAAGGGAGCTTCAGCATATCCTACGGTATATATATGACAGGAAAAGACAACAATAAAAAAACTTGGGGAAAAAGGAAGTAGAGGACAATCAACAAATACATTCATGGAGACAATGACCTAGTATATCAGGAAAATTTAATGTCATTACCAAGACCGGGACCAGGAAACTGAAAACATAATGGTAAATTAGTACACATCATCAAAATTAAAATGTAATACACAAATAGGTGGAAGTTCAATCCTAAGAAAAATATATAAAAGAATTAATAAATCCCTATCATGTAAATGACTAAGAATTACCAACTGGTTGTGAATACAGTTGGATAATGTAACACAAGTACTCTGTTAGTAGTTTTAGTTCCTGCACTTGCAAAGAAATTATTTCTGTTTTATATAATGAAATACAAGAAAAGTTTATGCTAATACATGTAAGTTTACTAAATTAAAAAGTTGTTTTAATTTAATATGATGTCAGGTATGATTAGTCAATAAGCAAGATTATTATAGGCAAGACAGACTCTCACCATAAAGACCTGCCTGTGCTTGAAAGTATTTATTCTTAAATCAACTTTATTATTATAAATTCCTCTGAGATTGTATGCCAGTTTTCCCTTTGATGGCAATCCTAATTTACCTTAGTTTCTCATTCCTAAAAGAAGAAAAGAAGGCAAAGAAACTGCACTCTTGCTCACTCATTTCTTTTCAGAGCTGTTGGAAGTGCAGTTACAAAAATAAAAGAGATAGGCTCAACTAACATACACACCAACCTGAAATCCTTAATTCAAATTACAATAATCCCAAATTTATATTACGAAAGACTGTTTTAGTCTAATCAACCAGAACACAACCGTCATTTTCCTAAAACAGTTAATCAAGTAGGAACAGGCTGTAAAATCATATCCGACATACACACCATACAGGAAGACTACATACAAAAATTGGCTTTCAGCTTATTTGAGGCAGAAAGGGAGTGCATCATGATCAGATGAGCAACTTAATCACATCTTTCCATCATCTATCGGGATCATGCCCATCCAAAACCTTTAAAAGATGCAGAACGCAGTTTTATCATTCTCATCCCATGAATACCAGCCAAACCTTATACATAAACAGCCATTTCATCAGAACCACCCATCTCAATTCGTCCCCAAGGGAAAAGAACACCTGCCTTGTGATATGCCTGGTTGCAACACCACACCCTCCATTCCTAGCCATTAGTGGCTTAATCGGAGGACATTTTCTTGCCCTCTGATCACATTCATCAGTTGCCCTCGTGAGATATCACCGATGCAAATGCTTCGAAAGACATTCACAGCAGTAAATTCCAGCCTAGTCAAGATTTGTTTTCTTAAAAGACATCAGACGCCTAACTCTATCACGCAGCCCTCAGGAACTGCTAAACTAACTGCCTACCTGTGGAAGATCAAAGACCCTGCACGCCTAACTTTATCACCAATCTACCACCATCTACATCAGAACCATCCAGCAGCAAAGAACAAAAGTCTACATACCACAATTCATAGGAGAATACGTCATTCCTCTAATGTCTTTGCGTACTATTCCAACATTAGCCAACAAGCAATTAACATACCCCAAAGGATAATTATATTCAGAAATGTTTTACATCACTGCAAAGGAAACACTCTATTAGATGTGGCTTCAACTATTAGTATTTTTATCTTTACTTCACATTTTTTCCATAATGCAATACGCTGAAAGGTTCCTGGAGTTACAGAACCAAAATTTACAACAGGTGTACTTAAGCATTTGGTTGAAGATCCTTAAGGTTCATTCAATTCATAGTTTCATGCATGAAGAGTAATTTTTTTTTTAATAACCACCTGCTGGTGAATCTGTAATCTGAACTGAACAAAGAGTGAATCAGAGGTAATTCTACATATTAGTGGGAAGAAAAAAAAATACACTCCTCTATAAAGCAAATAAAGTTTTTTAATGAAAGCAATCTTAATGTCTAATTTTTAAAAGTTTTTTCATAAAAATTTCTAATATGACAAGATAATTTCTTAATAAACTTTGTTCAAACATAAAATGGTTTACAATATTTTTCAATGGGCTTCTACAACCACCCATTTTTTGATAAATCTTAAATCAAACTGACTGTTATACACATTAGCTACTACAAAACCAAAAAACTATCCAGTAAACTGCAACCACTACGTTTCTTTGATCTATGGGAACCAATTCATTAACACAGCTTTCGGCATTGGCATTTCATTATTACTTTACATCCTTCAATTTTCATGATGTTTCAGTAAACTGCACATAATGTGCAGTTTACCACCCTATGGAGGACCCATAAACATAGTTGTTCCATTTCTTGCCTTTTAATTAGGACTGTCTGAATTTTGAAAAATATATCTGGTTTTAAAGTTAATTATAACTGGGGAAAAAATGTATAAAGAAAACATCATCAGCTGTGGACCTTTAACAGACCTACTTATAAAAGGTTTTTTTAAATATTAACCTACACCTTTCAAATGCCCTTATTCATAACACGTATAACTAGATGCTGTCTAAACCCTAAAACCTCTTTCTAAATGTTGTTTAGACTATGTTTTGAAAGTGATATAGAATAATGTATATAAAATTGCCAATCCACGATATGCTGCTCTTAATTTGTAACCACAAACCCAGATATTAATATCAGAATAAAATTTAAAAGAATTAACAATTTTTTTTTCAAATGCATTCTAAGTGGCTGATAATTTCTAGACAGTTTTTTTGTAATCAATCATTACATCTAAAATTACATTACTGTTTGTTAGAAATATGACCAATGATGATATTAATATTATTTTCTTGTGATCCACTTCTTCCTCATTAAGTTATGCAAACTACAAAATTGTTTAAATCAGTTCAACAATGAACTGAACACAAATATTTTTAGTTTGATTACATGTATCAACTGGATTTATAAATTTGTAACATTTAAAACTGTCCTACTAAGTAGTGATAGTGTGTGTAATGCGCTGTTTCTCAGTAGAATAGACTACATTACACTGTTGCTTTACTCTATCTCTCACAATTTTCTTATGACTGTTATTTATACAAATAATCTTAGGTACAAATGGCACTAATTACAGATGCTTTCTTTGGGAGTAATGATGGCCATTACGGAACTAGTCTCTGTGGTGAACAGAATGGTGTCTTGCATGGTTGAAAATCACCTGCGTTACAGTAGACTTAGCATGTAGATTTGCAACAAAATAATTGTCTCAGTGAAGAAGGCAACAAGAAACCACTTCATGTTTTACTTTTTGTAATAAGCCTAACATGGAAAGGCATGATATTTATAAAGCCTCCTATACTATTTTTGAGAATGTCTTTGTCATGTCCCACTGCCTACAACCATTACACTTACAGAACGAATGAACAAAAAAACACACACACACAAAACCATTTAAAATAAATATATTTTATTTTTTATACCACCTTAGATATACTTTTACACAAATATTTAATGAAGAAGAAAATTGTACTTGAACAATTCTTAAAAATCCCTTACCCCTACTGCCCAATCAAAACTTAGACTGGTAATGAACACGGATTGAACAGGTAAGCAACTGGCCACCCTTGATGAATTCATGTTCATAGCTAACCTTTTTATTCAGATAAGAGGCTAAATCGTATGTATATATATATATATATATATTATAAAAATACAAAAACCCTCAAAAAGATTAATTTAGATGAATTTACCAGTTTTTAGTTACAACCATGACAAATGTGATTTTTCTAAAAATTTATATCAACAAATATCTTACATTAACTCAGTCTGATAAACAATATTTTAAAGAAGTAAATGAAAGTTTTTAATTTAATATATAAAATGTACTCATACATTGCCAGTAAAAACAGATAAATTATACAAACTTAGAAAAATTAACTGGGGAGATTTACATTAAAATTAATATAACTCATTCACATTACTGCAAAATAATTTGTAAAAATGTCAGATGAATAGTAGCTTTATGAAAAATATTAACAGGATAAACATACATGCCAAATTAAGAGATGTTTTTGTGGGGGGGGGGGGATTAAAAGAAATAAGTATTTATAACTAAAATGACAACTAATATAAGTGAAAATGATATATACAATAACTTTGTAAAAATAAAAATGTATATATAAAAGTCACTCTTTAAGACAAAAGTAATTTACATGCCAGGACAGTCCAGGTTACATGTTGATGAAAATTCAATATTTTTACATGATTAGAAATTTACTGTTAAGTTTTAAATATTGTAAATTTTGGGTGGTTATAATTCTTTACTGCTGATGTGTCATGAACAAAGAACTAATTCAAAAACATATTATTTCAATAAAACATAATTATCTTATAACAAAATGCTATGTGAATATTTAAATTACAATTAAATTAGCATTTATTACAAAATAATTCCTTTTCCATTAATCATAATGTGTAACTGGAGAATGGAAAATAAATCAAATGTAAACATTTATTATACATACACTGCACATACGTAAACATAAGATTAAATTGTTCTGCAAATAAAAATGACAACGATAAAGATAAAAGTATATATATATATATATATTTTTATTTTTTTTTTTTTTTTCAGCGACTACATATATATAGTCACTGAAAAAGGACTTGTAATGTCAAACAGTGCCTTAATGTATTCATAAAGACATTCAATTTTCTAAAAATTGAAAGACAACAGAATGTTTACATGAACAATATTATTAATGTAAATGATAATAAAATTCATAAATAGAACAGTACAGCCTCAGTAATCTAAAGCAGAGCTATAAGACCAATCAAAATTAAATCAGAAATAAATTTATTGTTTGACAATTTAAAAAAAAAAAATATATATACACTTTTTTGTCAGGATCAGCCTCGCTCCATTTGTTGACAGCTAGGAGTAGTTTGTTTATTTTTATCTGTTATATTGTCCTCAAACTTCATACACATATATATATATATATATTATAACTTCACAAACACAGAAAACACTGATAACCATTACAAGGAACCCCTAAATAAAGTTAATTAAATAAAGCTCATTTTTTATACATTAATTGTACAGAATAAGTTCATATTTTTAAAATTATGAAAGGAAATATACAAAAAATTATTATAAAGTTTCTTTTAACAGACCAATCACATACATAATTTTACTTCTATAAGTTCTCCATACTTAGTCATAGCATACAAGAAAAAAAAATTTGATACTTTTTTACCTTCATAGAGATATTGGAAAGCAACATTCAGTTACTTTTTTTTTAATTTAATTACTTTCAAATGGTTTTTTTGGGGGGGGCTGCTATTTACTACTACCACAGTAAAAAATTTATATAATAAAAAATATATAGAAAAATTAATGAAGAAAAGGTTGATATTTTGTACAGATTAATAAGAGAAATAATTAAAGAACTATTAAGTATTACATAATTTTCTCAAAAGATGGTTCTTATTTGATAATGATGACAAATAAACTATTTACTTTAGTTGGTGACAGATGGAGGATGATCTTGACAAACACAAAACTTTTCGAGACTGTTATTGGCTAATTTCAAGTAGAACGAACCATAAACAATTCAGTTTGTTCACTATTGGTGAACAAATCACCAATAGTATTCCATATATATCAGTAATAACATGGCCTACAAAAAATCATAGAACACAAGGTACAGCCACAAAAAAATTCACAGTTTTTGATTTTCCTATTACAGAGTGCAATGTACAGAACATTAATTCAACTTTTTACCAACTGTTAAGTCAAAGCCTCTAATGCAGGGTAAATTAGTTTTTGAGAACACATAATTACTTGGGTTTGAATCAAAGAAAATGTAAAACAAAACCTCATCATAATAAAAGACAATGAGCAGCCATGACTACCTGGAAGGTAATATGTATTATTTTATACATAATTGTTTATGTATAAATTTTGTTGAATTTTAGTATATAAAATTTCTGAAAATTAACCTAAATTCACATATACAAGATCAGAGGGCTATTTATTTTTAACTGCATGAAAAAAAATCACAAAATGTGTTTTATATTTTAAAAACTACCTAAAAATTAGAAAATTTCCAATCATTCTTTAAATTAAAATTTTTGAATAATGGTGCAAAATTAAACAAAAAAAAAACAAAGCAATAATACAAAAAAGTTTCTAAATTTAATTTGGTAACAACATTAAATACTACTTTAAAGGATAACAGAAAAAATATTACTTTTTAATACATTTTCTTACTTTGATTTTATTGTTTTAAGTTTACCACATTATCAACGAACCAACACAGTTCGTTATTGTGTATATATATATATATATATATATATATATATATATATATATATATATATGTGTGTGTGTGTGTGTGTGTGTGGACACTTTTCGTCTCGGATTTTGATTTTGTCTTCGGATTAAGCATCGTTAGAGGATTACAAAAATAAACGAAAGGCCGCGATCGGCCGTCTGGTTCACCTCAAAATGGCCGCCAAAATTAAACTTTTGTAACAATTATTACACAATAACAATGTAAGCTACAAATCTGGTTCAAAAATACTAATGTAAAGTTTATTAAAATATATAAATATCAATTTTGTATATAAAACCAAGTATAAAACCCCAAACTGCAGGAAAATTAACTTTTTAATAGTTGTAAACAAAATATATCACACAAAACGGCCAAAACACGAGAAAATAGATTTTGTTTCGGATTCAGATTAAGCATAGTTAGATTACAAAAATACACGAATGGCCGTGATCGGCCGTCGGGTTCACCTCAAAATGACCGCCGAAATTAAAATGGTTTAATAATAATTAAGCAATACTGGCATAAGCTGTCTAGTTGATTCAAACCCACTAATGTAACGTTTACTAAAATCCATAAAAAAATATAAATATCAATTTTGTAAATAAAGTGTAAGACCCCAGAATGGTGGAAAAACAAACATTTTAATAATTTAAAAAAAAGGGAATGAATTAATAATCGAGAGAATAATATAATACTAAGAATGTTCGTTCAGGAAAGTCTTACTAGACTTTTCATTCATAACTGGTTTTGTTTAATATTTGTATCAGGCTACAAAAACCGCATGAATAAAAACTATTCCCAAAAAATATAAAGGTAATAAAACTACATCTTGAGAAAAATAAGAAAAGAAATACAGATTAATGACCTAAATTGTTCTCGAACATGAGCCAACTTATGTGGAAGTAATATGTATTATTTTATACCCTATTTAATCCAAATAATTTTCTTAAATTTTTGTAAAAATGCTTTTAATATTAGAATTATGTCAGGGTGTATCATTATGCTGTAACAATAAAATAATATGTAATAACAGCAATAAAAAATGAAAAAAAATTTAAACCATCTATAAAGATAACATAATTTATAATAGGACCATCGAGGGAACTCTACAAGAATAAAAGAATAATCGACATTGGTAAGTTAGGTAAAGAGTAAGCTAGAATGTATGTTTAAAAAATGCAGGTTGAACTCCTCTGCCGGCCCCCATGGCACAAGAGGTAGCACCTCAGCCTTTCAGTTGGAGGTCCTGGGTTTGAATCCCCATCATGAATGACATTTTCACACACTAAAAATCATTCATCTCATCCTCTGAAGCAATACCTAATGGTGGTCCCAGAGGTTAAAAAAAAGTTGAACTTCTGTGTAAAATGATAGAAAGAACTAGAATGTAAACAATGATGGACTTACAGTAAAATTAGAAGACAGTGTCTCAATACATTCTCTTAATATTAAAGGAGATACATTTTATTCGTTACATACATAATGAATCTAATTGCTCTATACGTGAATTAAAATATTCAATACTAAGTAAACATGTGACTGCTCGGGGACAAAATTTCCAGTGTCATTTTTGAAGTTACAGGAAGTTACGGTATAAGTGAAAATCATTCATTAATTTTTTATCACAGATTTCATGTCATAAAACAGGTTTCATTTAACCCAACTCCAGATAAGCAAAGTTGCACAATAATAATTACCAATCAAATCTAAAATTAAACTAACTTAGAATACAATAATTTCTAAGGGTATAATATCAGTAATGAGTTCAATAACTGTTCTTTATTAAAAACAAAAGAGATGCTAATTAATACATTTTACATGATTAAAATATCCACTAAAAATTAAAATAAACTTTACAAACAAAATCTAGATAGTAAATCAATGAAGTCACAAAAAACAAATAAATCTATAAAAAGAGAACATTTGCCATATAGCTCATCAAATGGTACATTATTAATAATATGATAGTAACTAATTTAAAATACACCTTTATTTAGTTATCCTACAAATAAAATATAAATACATTTTTTTAAATACGTCTACACCATTATCCATCAAGCAGAATAATATTACTAACATAAAATTTGATTTTGACAATTTTGAAATAAAAAAAAAAACAATTTTCAAATTCTAACCTCTTTAATCTAAAATTAATGTAAAATATAATTTAAAATTCTGCAGCTTCCAGTATGTATCAACAAGTAGTCCATAAGCTGTACATAATAGGAATCATGTAACATAATTCCTAAATACAATCAATAAATCATTGGCCTTCATCATAATCTTATTTAAATCATAATGCAACAATTTATAGTCACCAATCTGCAATTAAAAATTAATCTAAGCTGAACCTAAACAACTGTATAAATATCAATCACATAGGATTTTTATATTTAAATGCAAACTAATATCAATAACTGAACAGATTAAAAAAGATTACTTGCTTATTATTACATTTCTCAAATATACTGTGAAGCTAATTACTAAAAAGGATTAAGAAAAGAAAATACCTAAATGAACAATTATGAAATCAAAAAAACTACCCATAATAATCAAAATATTACAATACTGGTTTTGTGAATGCATAATATACACTTTCACAAAATAGATTGCATAAACGTGAAGAAAATTCAATTATCTTTAAGCAAATTTACTAAACTACCTTGTAATAATACAGTAAATAAGCAAAACTTAAAACACAACAAATCAATGTAACATACAACATAACAATACAACACATAATAATGACAAGTAGATTAATGATTCATTCATAATTTTTAAAAAGGCATATTAAATATTATCAAAATAAATAAGAAAGTTTAATAATATCATGAATTCATGGCTCATTTCTAAAATTTTGAAGGTTAGGTTCACTGGATCTTTTCTATTTTGAAGGTTAGGTTTCCTTTAAATTAGAGGTTAGAAAACTGGCAAAGTCTTATAATCTCTATCACTTACCTCTAAGCACGACAAAGTTCTTTTTCTTTTGCAGTTCTTGTTGTTCCACATATTTTGCCGCTTCTAATAAAGTTTCTAAGCCTCCCCCATTAACCATACCGCTGCCACCCCCACAGCTCATTTTTGCCCCCACCCCCACCCTAATTAAATAAAATAATGAACAAATAATTTTTTTATCAAACAGACCTTCCTTAAAATACAAGGCTACCTAAGACATTTTTCCAACACGATAAGATGTCCCATTGTAAATTATTTAAAACGCGTTACTGTGCAGTGTACTTCACGCCAGTCAACGACACCATTGAGTAATAATAAGCGAATTCAATACATGTCGTAGAACAATTTAAAAAGTTCATTGTCCAGTACCAGTTTTAAAATCAACTCCAAATTTATTAAATACAAAGAATATTTTAAACATAAAGCCTATAGTTACGAAAACTGTTACTTTAACTGAACCAGCCAAAATACAATGGCAGAAACTCAGCTCATACTTGTAAATATTTAATACCTTAATACTCATTCATAAAAAATACATTAATAACCCACATGCTTCTCGAACTACGGATCTACAAAAACGGTCGTTACTGTGCAATGACAGGCGGATTGCGAGTACCGAGGTATTTCACAGTGCTAGCGTGCAGTCATGAGCACAACATAGACACTGGAAGCTGCACACCACGCACGCTGATAACCCCCACCATTCACCCTCAAATGACTAACAACACTCACGTGAAATCATGAGTGGTTGTAAGACAAACTAAAACGAGCGGGAATCATTGAAACCAATAATACAGGTTTGCTGCCTTCACGTAAATATAAATACAAAGGAACGTCTGTTCATACATCTTTAGTAACTATGAATTATTGCTATGAACCACTGATTATCTTTATATTTATTATACACATTAATTACTATCTATGTTTATTAAACCTATTCCTGAACAATTTATGGCAGTTTTAAACCAACAGTATTTAATTCTAAATAGGATTTGTAAAATAGTCCTTGTTTTACCTAAAGAAAGCTTTCTAATTTTTCATGTTTTATAAAATCTGAATTCACTGAACTGGATTGAGCTCTCTTTCCCCATGTACATATGAATACGTGTATATATGTAATAATGAATAATATGTTTGACCCACATACTTTATTAAACTATAAAAATTATTCTGCTAAGAAAATTCTGCAAATCTTAGGTCTAAACATGCTCAAACAACCATAATATAGTTGGTCTGAATTAATACCTTGTCATAGGATAATTCTGTGACAGATACCTTCACTATCCATGCAGCAAAAGTAGGTAATCTGTATATATACAAAAATCGTATTAACCATTTTGATAAGCTTTACACAACTTAACATTTATAGGGCAGATATGATGTTCATACTTCATTACTCAACACTCAGTCAATGATATGGCATGTCAAATACATAATTTCCCTGCTTAAAGGGTCACTTCACTATCTTCATATAGTCTAACTACAACTACTATTAAAACTCACTGAATTTTATTTTTAATAACTTGTTTCATAATAATGCTAAAAATTAATGATGACATTATTATATTCCACAATCACTTTTCTGTTAAACTATGCAATGTCATTTTACAATTGAAACCTTTCTTCAAAATATTTTTGAAAAATTAAGAAAAAACTGCTTTTTATCTACCTTTTTTTTTTTAATTTTTTAACCACTTGAGAGCAATTGGTAACACCTAGAAGACGTTACTTCGGTCGGACCCAAGTGATGTGGCTGAAGACTAGTCCTCCCCCCCCCTTAGTGCAGCTTGAAGCTGATCTCCCGACAGGGTCCCTCTTGGATCATTGAGACATCACGACATGCCTCCTGGTTGCCACGGTGACTCTCTCCAAGAGGGCTACCCTTCCCTTCCCTATCGGCTAGTCTGGGTCCAGGTATGCACCCCATGCATACCCCCCTGAATCATGTACCCACCTCATAAACCTCAAGGGTCCTCAATGCGTCATCAGAATATCCTGATCCAGCCATCTGCTGGAAAACGTCCTCAGCAAAGAGGCTGCCTCCCTGGCCCTGCACATATCCTTTTTTTACCTACTTAGAATTAATGTATGATTGCACAAAAAAATTATGAAAATATACTTTATTAAACGAGTAATAATAATTAATCTTTTCTCATATTCTGTGCACAATATGGGAGATTTTGGACCAATGTTTTTCAAGTTATTTTGAAATAATAACAATTTCAGTCAGAAAGTATGTAATTTTAAAAAATTAAAAAACTATATGTTGGTATTAAGGTGAGCTGGAAAACATGTATGGTAATTTCATCTAAACCTTACAGAGAAATAAAGAAAAACTGGAAAAATATCCTCTTTCATTGCTTTTTAAGCTAATCTGAGTATATACTGGTCTAAATCATAAAAAATATCTAATATGTTGTACCAACAGTCTAACTAACTTTTTCTCACTATCCTCGCCCAATTTACAGACCAGTAACTTTCCAGTTGCACACAATTTATCATGTAATAGATATTTCAGTTACCAATGCATACAGACCAGATGCTCATGTTCGGATGTAACATATGATAAAAGTCACCTTTGAAATTGTTACAGACATTCTCTTGATAACAAGCTTACTAAGAAAAATGAAAAGGGAATAATGAAGAGGTTTCTTGTTGCCTTCTATAAAGTATTCCAAGCCCATCAAAATGCAGTTATGTCCATTTTTAGCAACTCTGACTCATTTATCTTGTATTCCAGGTTCTTTACATGTATCATAGTTATAAAAAAGACTGAGACAGATGTTATACAAATAAATTAATGCATTCCTTCTGTGAAGAAGAAACAATGGAAGAACTGTTACATTAAATTTTTTTGTAAACTCCTTTTCATTTTGAAAATGTAAGGAAATCTATGTTGTAATAACCATTATTACATTGTATGTGAAGTCATATTTACCAATAAAAATGTGATTAAATATTTTGTACACAAAAAATAATTGAGCAGCAGTATACAACAGCTTTCACAAGATAGCTGGTGCCTTGTTTTATAAGAACCAGTCTACAATGGCAGCTGTGTTATTTATGATATTAAATGACTGGCACTTTCCTTAAATGATCAGCACTTCCCCTCTCAAAAGTTATTTTAAAATAATTTTTTCTAAATATTACTTTATTCCCGTCATAATAAGGGTTCTTTTAATTACCATACACAATTTTCTTATTCAGCATATCAAAATGAAAATACATGATTTTAACAATTCCTGACTGAAATAACTATTATCTGATAAATGTATAATAACTGAAAAACGGTTGGCCTAAAATGACCCAAATTGATGAGAAAAGGTTATTAGGCAGTTTAAAATGCATATTTATGTGAAAAAATAAAATTGTTCACATGGGCATAAAGTTAAGTTAGTTAAAAAGTAGAAACATTTTTTTTCTTTACCATCCTAAACGTTTTGAAAAGAGTTTCTGTATTTAAAATAAATCACATAGATTAACAGAAAAATGATTGAATAATAAAATTATATCTTCAATTCATATTTTTATTATGAAGCATATTGTTATAAGTTTCAAACTCAATGAGAATGGTAAAAATGAGACCGTTAAACAAATTTTTGAAAGAATAATAAATTTAACAAACAAATGATATGAAATATAATGACAAAAAAAGGGATACAGAACAGATAGATAAACTTTTAGACTCTGGGTACAATATTACTTAAAAAACAAAATAAATAATCACTCTGATCATACAACTACATTCATCAACACCCAAACATAGAGACCACAAATTAAAAATATTAATCAGAAAACACAGATGTCTAACATAACTTAATCATATTAGAGTAACAACACAATTATCATTAACTCTGACACTTCAAACAATAAACTTAAAAAAAACAGCATTAGAGAACTTAACGAGTATTCCAGTAAATAAATACCAGACCATGATTAAAAACATCATTAACAACAAACACACAAAAATATTTCCCTAAACAGATCCAATCTTACTCATCAAGCCTTTCCAAAAACACACAAACTGAGATTTCCATATACCTAAAAGTAAATTACCAAAATCATCCTACCCACAAACTTGTGCAATGAATAGATAAGTTCATTAGAAAGTACAATAACCGTTTTTCTAATGCATATATCAAATGTAGCATGTCTTCATAAATAAGATAAAAAATTTAAAAAATCAATGTATCCCATAACTCAACATCAGCATTTTATATAAAAGTCTACTACACAAACATCCCGTTATTAGAAGCACAATTTATTCTTAAAAATAATCACTACAAAGTACAAAATACCAAAGCACAACAGCAATAAAAAGTAACAGAATATATTTTAGAAATAATAAATATTAAAAAAAAATGTTGGTAACCTTTTCCAAAACAATTATTACATGTAATCAGATGACCTCAAATAATCTTTCCTATTTCTAATAACTAGCAGAAATCTCTTTACATTGCTACAATAGACTTATATACTTGTTTCAGAAACACAATCCAGAGACTGTTCAACACATCCCACATCATTAGAAAAATTAACACTATAGAATACCTAGCACACACTAATGGGTTGACAACACAGCCTTTGACTTGCACCTAAAAAAATATAAAAATAATAACAAAGTAATCAAAACAAAAGATATACTACACTAACACAGATAAAAAAAATCAATGAAAATAGGTCACAAATTTGAAAAACTATGATAAAATGAGCATTTAAATTAAAAAAAAAGAAATTAGTTTCAGAACTGCTTGACTGCACCATGGCCTACAATGGTCGTATGGGATACAGCTTCAAAGAAAGATATAATGATGACTTTAAAGTCCTCCACAGCATAAAAAACATCATTAACAATAACAAGTATTGTGTATTGTGTTGGTAAGTATTGACAATGTGTGTCAATACTTACCAACCGCTTCACAGATACAAATCCACAACATACAACTTGATATTCTAAACATATTGTAACTGGTAGCGAAGCTTCCAGAAATGCATCGAGTGAATTATTGATTTTTTATTGTTGTACTGTTAATTCTAAATTAGTTTCTATTAGTTATAAAGTTTTTAGTAAATCGGAATTGAATTTTGGTATCTATAATTTAATTACATTTTGTACCTAATTTGAATTACTAATTTTTGTACCTGATAAATTATTTAAGAATAATAAACTGTATTTGCAAAAAGCTTTTTGTATTATTTCTCAATATCCTTGTCAAACCACAAACATGCGACACTGGTCTCTGAACTGGGATATTGAAAGTGCTAGGGTTAGTCAGTGGTAGTTTAAGGTTTATATTTGTTAAATTTTAATTAGTTCTTGGTAGTTTTATCTGCTTGCTTACGCTTTAATTTATTTTTGAGCTATTTATTCTCTAAATTTGGTTTAGTGTTTAAAATTTAATAGCAGTGCTAGTTACCTTTTAAGTTACTGATATGGTTTTTTTTTGTTTCTGTGTCTATAACTGTAATTTATTAGTATTAAAAGGTCGCTATCGATAAATTAATTATTGTGTTGTTACCCCAAATTAATGAAAGTATCAAAGAAAATATGAATCAAAATGTGAGTAGATTAAATTATAATTGAATAAGATTAATGAAAAAATGGATAATCATGTGTCTCATATTAAGAAAAATTAGGTACCCTAAGTGCAGAACTTGTGCTTCTTGAGATAAAAGTAGAGAATGATAACTGTGATTTAGATGGTTTTAAGTTAGACTTAATAAGTTAGAGGATAGGTTAATTAAGGTTGAACAATTAGTTAATAGTAACCTAAGAATTAATGTAAATATAGTAATTAGCCTTAAGGACAATGGACAGGCAACAGAGTAGCCTGTAGCACTGGGGAGCTGCCTGTTAAAAATTCACAAAACCAAGAATTAGGTGCATTGAATGGACATCCCATAGCAGTGAAACCAACCAAGTTTGACAGAAGTACATCTTGGGCTGTTTCAAGTGGCAGTACGAGGTGGCATCCTCGTACTGCCACCTCATACATCATAATGATTGGACAGAACTGCAGAAGGCCACATTCCTGATTACTGCACTTCATGGCCAATCAGCAGAAGTCCTTAACGGTGTATCATCTTCGGCTGGATATACCGACATCATTCCAGCATTAGATGGTCACTACAGACACCACAATCTGCTGGCTTTCTAGAGGTATGAGCTGCAAGGATGAGTTCAGATGACCAATGAAACACTGCAGAAGTTCACCACCGTTATCAAGCAGTTGACATAATGGGCTTTAGTTGGGCTGCCACTGGCATACATTCAGGTGGAGGCAACATAATTGTTCATCTACCAGCTATGGGTCAACTATGCTCTCACTCAGGTTCTGCAACTGGAGCGTTATCTCGCCTTCAAAGAATGGTAGCTGAGTGCAACGAGGAGTCAGCAAACGATGTCAAAAATTCTGTAAAGGAGTTATAGAACCTGACAATGTGACAGCCAACAACAAAGTTCAAATTGGCTGTTCGCCAATTACAAGGAAGTTCTCTGTCTGGATGGTACATCTCAGAACTGCTGAACAAACTGTGTCAAAAGGAACCAATCTGGGAAAGTGTGAACCTGAAGTCTGGGCAACTCCTAGAAATTTGAAAGAGAAAGTGCTAAAGAAGAAGGAGCACGCTGGGTACAGGACCATGAAGAATACTACCTGTAAGCAAATTTGTCTGTATTTCAAGAAGATCAAGTATGGCTCTACCATCCAAGGAAGACAGTTGGAAGAAGATTTTTTCAAAATGTCACATCAACTTGGAAGGATCTTACACCATACTGAATAAAATCAATGACGTAGTCTACAGAATTCAGTGCAATCCAAGAACAAAGATCATAGTTCATCTGGAATGCCTGGTACTTTATAAGAGGGCTGTTCAGGACGAACAGCATTAAGGGCGAGCAATGTAACAGGTAGAGAAGCTTCCAGAAAGAAGAAAGAGAGAGAAAATGAAGAAAGAAGAATCTAGAAGGAATAACAAAGGGATTCTTTCTAGAAAAGGACTTATAGAAAAGTGTAAAAGGTGTGGTCAATGGAAATTATTATGCTTGAACAATCAAAAGGATGGGATGGGTACTGGTACTGCAGACCAAGAGAAATAAATGTAGTCAGGGACCAGTGAAGTGATAGTTTTCAAGTTTCAAGTTTTAGTTTAGTGTATGATAAAAGCAATCACATTGTGTGGGAGCATTTGGAGTAAGTGTTTGGTAACAAACAGGTGAAATGCGCATCATGAATTTGCCATTTTGGACAGTGGTTGTCAACAAAAAGCTGTTCACTGCGTTATTTGTGAAGAGGAGTGAGAGTGAGTTTATTCTATTGATTTATAAAGTATAAGGTAGTTCTTTTGTAAACAGTAAAAATGAATAATTCTTGCATGGAGTGAAAGTGAGTTTATTCTATTGATTTATAAAGTATAAGGTAGTTCTTTTGTAAACAGTAAAAGTGAATAATTCTTGCATGGAGTGAATTGTTGATTTTTTTATTGTTATCTTACTGTGAATTCAATATTAGTTACTATTATTTATTTTAAAGTTTTTAGTAAATCAGAATTGAATTTTGGTATCTATAATTTAATTATTATTAAATTAATTTTGTATTTAATTTGAGTTGCTATTTTTGTACCTTATAAATTATTTAAGAGTAATAAACTGTATTTGTGAGAAATTTTTATACATGCTATCTTTCAATAGCCTTGTCAAACTATGAACATGCGACATACAAAATAGTACCACATATTAGCACCCTGCAACATTATATACACAATGATATAGTGAATCAACTGACACGATTCAAATCAGACACATTTCATGATCACATTCTACACAGATCTGCCCGACTCAAAAAATCACCATCAGACACCAGGGAGGCAACAGTAGAACCAATCATATATGGTTAAAAGGGCAAGTAAAAATGTTCTAAAGTTATTAAAAATGTTACAATTCATTTGTCATTTTAAAAGTATAAAGTTTTAAATAATGACCTATATTATTTTTTAATTTTCAAGTTCCCTGAATATTCTTCACAATGTTGTCTTTTATTAAATTTGCTCATGAGGAATATTTTTCCTCAATAAAACGTAAAACAATTTAATAAAAAATATAACTTAATTGTTAAAGGTTGGTTACATGTATTCTTTTACAGCAATATAATATCACTCGGTTTTACTAGACAATTAAAAAAATAATTTTATGTTAGTACAGCATACACAACTTTTTTTTAAAAATATTTTTATTTAAAGTCGCATCAACAATTAGTCTTTAGCAGCGACTCTTCAATATCTGTGCGAATGTACCGGTTAATGTGTAGTTTTGAACAGGCAGGCTGACTATTCCTACCTACCGGGTTGGTCTAGTGGTGAAAGCGTCTTCCCAAATCAGCTGATTTGTAAGTCGAGAGTTCCAGCGTTCAAGTCCTAGTAAAGCCAGCTATTTTTACACGGACTTGAATACTAGATCGTGGATACCGGTGTTCTTTGGTGATTGGGTTTCAATGAACCACACATCTCAGGTATGGTCAAAATGAGAATGTACAAGACTTCACTTCATTCACACTCATACATATCATCCTCAGAAGTATTATCTAAATGGTAGTTACCGGAGGCTAAACAGGAAAAAGAAAGAAAGATAAGCTTAAAGAAAAAGAAAGGCTGACCATTCCTGCCTGAAATGTGGTTAACTGAAACCCAACAACCAAAGAATACCGGCATCCACAATTTAGTATTCAAATCCGAATAAAAGCAACTACCTTTATTAGGATTTGAACCTTAGAACTCTCGCCTTCAAAATCAGCTGATTTACAATGACAAGTTTTACCACTACACCAACTTGGTGGGAAGCAGAATAACATTTATGAACATATTTAAACAGTTCAGTTCATATCATTGTATCACGTGAATGAAGCAAACATTTTCAAGTGAGCATCTCAGATTGTTCAATAAGAGTCACAAGTAGTAACAGAAAGATGAGAAAAATTTTAGATTAAAAATATGAGTGGAAAACTTTAGATTTCTGGATAACCAGTCTTCAGTTCATGCTAAAGGTTAAGGAGATATAATATTATTCTAGTAACACAACTGTGAAATTTGAAGAGTTTATAAAAATACTCCATAATTTTTAATTGAGACTAAAATATTAAACATACTTTAAATATTTGGTACTTTGGGGTTACTGTACTACTAGATTTATCATATGTATCTTATTCTGGCACAAACAGTTGAAAATTACCTTAAAATCTCACTAAACTTATCTAATTCAGGATTTTTATCTCTGAAATACCACATAAATAAATCTAGAAGATTTCCCAATGAGAACCATACATTTTTTGTTTTTCATCTTCACCGAATGCCACATTTGTTCCATGTGCTAAGCATGTACTTGTGTTTCTTGATTGAGAAAGTTTAGCTTACGGTTTGTTAACAGGTGATTAAATGTTCCAACACCACCTAGCACAACTATATTATAGCCTTCCACAAATTTGAGGTAACACTTGAATTTGGTCTCACATGTTGTTCTAACAACTATGTAATTTCAGAGGAATTGTTTGGAGTACAGCTACCAGGAAAATCTTCTTTGTCTTTGTAGAACACACCCTTGATTGTTTTCCACTTGGCAAACAGACTTACATCAATTTTTACTGTCATCCCATGTTTCCCAGTTGCTGTAAGGTTATCTTAGAACGAGCAAGCACAGATTTCTTGAAGGTAATTCCAGTCAGGGGTGGTACCAGCATCAATTTCTAACTCATGTTTACAAAATGATAGACATAAAAAACATCACTCCACCAATAAATGAATTACAAATTCGTCTAATTATAATTGGCTGTTAAAGAACCATGTATCTGATCAAGCACCGTGAGTGTTTTATACTTACTGCATTAGTATAAAATTTATAACTATATAACAATTTCATATCATCACCATCACTAATTTTTTTAATGATATGCATGAGCCTCTCTGTTGAAAAAATTCAATGGTATGTTTCTCACTAAAATATACATAGACCACTTGATTGTAATTAATTGTTGCCATATTAATTAACTAATTGACACGAAATAACAAATGTAGGATACTCTAAGAAATGTAAAAATAACCTATTCTATATATTTTTTATAATATTACCAATTAAATTCTTATCTTTTGAATGCATTGTACCAAGTAAACAACAACCACAAGCAATTCAAACCGTTAATTTGAAACAAATTTTTGCTCAAACAACAAAGATAATAATAGTATAGATTTTTTTTTATAGTTTTTTTTTGTATGATCCATTTTTTTCACTTGATACTTGTTAACAGATTATACATAAAGAATACAAACTAAATTATCAACAAAATTAAGGATGTACACATCCCAGAATTGCATACTATGATATAATTTAATCTCTATGCTAATGTACCTGTAAAAGAATCCATTAAAATACATCAATCAGTAAGAAGCAATACAATGTGAATACATAACCAAAATCATATCCTTAATGTAAGGATACAAAACCCATGGTTATAAGCAAAACAAAAACTTGTACACTCAACCAGGCTTTCCAGCTGGTTCAGTGATTTCTGGCAGTTTGGCTGAAAAAGCTTAACAACACTTTGAAAATAATCTTCTACAGCATAATGAGAAACATACAGCTAAATATTACAACAGCACCACTACTTTGTCATCTTACTTCTGACTAGAAGCGACACAACACAATGTTATATCCCTTACACCCTAAACTTAGTTTATTGAAGATTATGAATCGCTTAACTTCTTTGACCTCACCACATCCAAATTAGATAACACATTTTTAAAATACACAGAAAAATCATAACTGACACTTATCCAGAACTCACCTTATCATACAAAACAGCACTCACAAACATGTAGCTTCTCACACATACATAAGTGCCTTGTTGCCTGATAACTATACTAAAGAATTTCATACAATAAAACATCTAGCGCAGATTAATTGTGATCCACCCATACTAATAGATAATACATAAAGTGCAGAACAAAATATAAAACACACCTGAAGACTGGAACTTCGTAATAGTAACATATATTGATCAGTAGGTGCACAGAATTGCTATTATTCCAGAAAACAAGATTACTGTTTCACATTCAAACCCACAAAAAATATACACAAGTTCATGAAACTAACAAAACACATACTGTCAAGTTCAATAGCCCAGGAGTATATAAATTAAACTACCGTATCTGACTAAATTAAGTAATGGATGGAATGGACACACATTCAAACAGATACAAAGAATACATACAAGCACTAAAAATACAACATAACCTTTGTAAACCACCTCATAGAAAACAAATACACAGATATCAGAAACAACATATTATTTCTGATAACATAATAAGTCATGGTCTCACATAAATTGAGATGTGTGCTTCATTTTGAATGTGTGCTTCATATTGATCAAACCCACTAGGTTGACCTAGTGGTCTTCCCGAATCAGCTGATTTGAAAGTCGAGAGTTCCAGTGTTCAAGTCCTAGTAAAGTCAGTTATTATTACACGGATTTGAATACTAGATCGTGGATACTGGTGTTCTTTGGTGGTTGGGTTTCAATTAATCACACATCTCAAGAATGGTCAAACTGAGACTGTACAAGACTACACATCATTTACACTCATACATATCATCCTCTGAATTATTATCTGAACGTAATTACTGGAGGCTAAACAGGAAAAAAAAAGAAAAGTATATTGATCAAAGTAACCTAAAACTAGGCTGATTTTAATATGATTAAAATAGAGATTTAAAAACTTTTCAAAAGTTATTGTCAAAACATAGGTCATATTAAATTTAAAGAATATTTATTTTTAACGATAAATTAAAAAACCATCTTACTTTTAATTAGCACTTTTTATTCTGAAATACTTTATAGTGATTTCAGTAGTTATTGCAACTTCCTTTGATGACATCAGTAGAATTAATTTTCACTGCTGACCATGATGTACAACATGGAAAAAATATTAAAACTATTTTATGAAACTTAAGAATTTGTACTAGATTAAAAAACTGCAAGACTAATAAATTCTGAATTGCTTTATTTCTCTTTATGAAAATGGGAGTACTACTGTACAGAGGAAATGCTGGTAGTTCTAAATATTACAATACAAATTTAATAACAACATAAAATTTTTACTGATAAACCAAGATCTACAAACTACAGGAAAGAATTACTAGTATACATCTTAGAGCATCCTTGCCCTCTTTCTCGCTTCTGTAATTACGGTCAAAATTTCACATTTTAATTGAAGTTTCCATAAAGAAACTTGTACACATTAAATGAACAAATATACAAGATAAGCTGAATAAATTATTTTATGGTATACTAAAATTTTTTAACAGTTTTAGGCAGGATATTAAAAACAATGCCACCAGTAACTCCACTGAAGAAGTAGGTACATAATTAGTTTTGAAAATAACTTACAACAATTTCCATGTAAATAAAAAAGAGTTATTTATAATTTTTAATAATTTAAAACCTTACAATATTTTAATAATTTTATATTAGGATAATTATATTCATTTAAATTATATAGTATTTAATATTAACAGTAATTATTATAAAAGCACTCACAAAGAAAAAAAAATGAGCGCAAGCACACTTCCTGAGAAAATAATTAATATACATTTGAGCTACTGCTAGCATTTATTTCAATAAAATAATTAATTTATTATAAGTATTAATGAATTTACAGATTTCCTTACTACTTTATAAAGATCACGCTATTGATTTTGAAAAGGACATTTTTTAACATCTCAAGCTCTTGAAACCAATGGATACAAGAGTATTATTATTAGATAGTACTACCAACCTTTCTGTTTCTGTTTAGCCTCTAGAACCACCATAAGGTATTACTTCAGAGGATGATATGTATGACAGTAAAATGAAGTGTAGTCTTTTACAGTCTCAGATGGACTGTTCCTGAGATGTGTGGTTAACTGAAACCCAAGCAACAAAGAACACCGGTATCCATCTAGTATTCAAATCCATATAAAGTAACTGCCTTTACTAGGATTTGAATCTTAGAACTCTTGATTTTGAAATCAGCTGATTTGCAATGATGAGTTCACCACTAGACAAACCCGGTGGGTATTACTACCAACCTGTAGATGAACTGAAAAATATGCAAGAGTAGCTAGTTAAAATACACTATATAAAATACAGACTTAAAAAATGTTGAAAGTGACTGCCAAAGTTGTATCAAGCTGGAAGTTAAACATCCTACTTCATTGCAGACAACTATGCAAAAAGTGGACTATACTTTTGAATAATTAATAGCAAATAAGCAAATAAATTATTTTTATAATGCATAATGTATCCAATTAAATTTACAGTGCATAAGATTTAAAGTGCGGTACTTATCAAATTAATATCAACTTGCGCTAATGATGTATAAACACAAGTTTAATTTTTTGTTGTATACAGTCAGAAAAAAGATTCATGGTATCTCATTCTACTGTTTTAAAATAGCAGATACCTTTTAATTTTATAGAGTTTATGGATTTAGTTATAGTGTGAAAAAAGGAAAAAAATCAGACAGTAATTAGAAAAATAATTTGTCATATTTAATTACTCAAATACTTTATAAATAAAAAACAATATCAGTTATAAAAATATGATCATTATTTCCCAGAACTGTTAAAAACACTGAAATATCAATGTCTGAAACACCATGTGTATCAAGCACTGAATGCTTGCAGTCCAGTGATTGATCTTCCTAGAACCAACGTATGAATATCATAAGTTCCTGAAACATATAAATTAATTTATATAATTTTACAGTATTATGATTTAAAATAAGAAACACACACACACACACACACACACACACACACACACAACATACATGTCAATTAGAAAAGTTCAAGTTCAAAATCTGTGTAAAATTATTGAAATTTCTGTTGAAAACATGTACATAATAAGAGAAATATAAAAAAAAAATATGAGGTCTGTTCAAAAGGTTTGTAACCATATTATTTTCTCAAAAAGTATTTGAATGCAAGCAGTAATCATAATAAATATTTTGATTATGTTTTTATAACAGCCAATTTTTCAATTGGCTTTTGAAACTTAATCCTGCTTTTTTTACTTCATCAAATAAACAGTTAATTAACTCAAACAATCTTTCAGGTTTTTAATAATATGTTTATTAAAAGTAATTCATGATGGGAATAAAAAAATTGCTGGTTCAGCTATTGGGGAATGCCCTCTGATGATGGGACATTCTTACCAACTTTGGATGAAGGGTACTGGGGAAATAAAATATCCATGGTGGACAAAAACCAGTGAAGATGATGTTGGGTAAAGTTAACAAAATTAAAAGAACACACAGCTTGTATTTGCCAAAAGAAATTGGACTTTAATTAGAAAGAAAACAACTGAACTTATGTTAAATCATAACATTAAAAAATAAAAGAAATTATGAAATAAACATAACTTAATTCTATATAAGAAATATCAGCTGAAATCAGCATATAAATAATGATATTAAATGAGAAAATACATGAATATACATTTTTCAAATACACATTTTGAAAATCTACAATTTAACAAAGCCTGAATATTTACAATTATATACTTAGAAAAACATAACATCAATAAACATAGTATGACTGGAAAACTATTGCATTACTGACATATGCTGTAATATTGAAAAATTAGCAATGAACAAATGTCATTAACTTAAGACAAATAAACTACAGTAAATCTTATTATTGGCACTGGCCTTTTCTGAATTATGAACATCACCAAACTTAACATTAAATAATTAAAACATGTAATTCTAGTTTAGTATAGAAAAAAGGCCACGATAATATTCCAATATTAAAAAAAAAGAGTTAATTACAATAATCAAATTGAAATAAGTGAACATAAATAGAGTTCATTTTAGAAAATAAGTTTTCTTGAAAACATGAAATTACAAATTACAAAGTCCAAAAACATAAATTCACATCAGGAGTAATTTTCTTTAGATTAATATAAGAAGAAGTAATATGAATTCGGTTCATGAATAGATAAGAATTAATCTCGGCGATTAAAAAGTTACAAGATTAAATGATAGAGGTAATTACAATAAAAACAAATTGTAATAAGTAAGCACGTAAAATATGTTGCACATGAACAATAACATAACCTTATATAAGCCACCTGCCGTGACTGGACTTAAGTGAATAAATGGTTTTTTAAACCAAACTTGAAATTGAAAAGCATAATGTACGATTAACTGAATGTTTTACAAATTTTACTAATAACGTAACTAATTACGTAACGTTACTAATAACGTAACTGTTTACTATAAATAATAATGAAGGATTTGAACATCCCTTAATAACACACGAATATTGGTAAAAAATGAACTCGTGAAATTAAAGTGCACAGATACATACAGTTTATCCTTGGTGTAGTCTGTAACAGAGGTAACAATTTGTGATTAGAAGTTGAAACAATACTTGGCGTCTCAGATTTATAGTAATGAGTTTGGAGAGATTCTGCATCGATGAAAATGTAATCAGCAGCTGGAGAAGATTCGATGTCGATAGAGTTGACAGTTTGTAGCGATTGAAACACTTTTACGAGAGACGTAATATACAGAATTTGAAGATTAACTTAACAAAGAAATGAGGCTGGACGAACATAGAAAACTGTGAAATCACGAAAACACTGATGAGTAGAACAAGAGAATATTTCGACAGAGAAATACCACAACATTTATGAGTATGAAGACAACAAAAGTATTAACACATTATACGAGAGAGAGAACCGCAAGCTGGTCCCCGCCCGGGGACCAGCCTGTACATCCAAACAACATTAAATACAGAACTGGAATGAACAAAGCTGGCGTGGTGAGAAGGGGAAGTGAACAAAGCAATGGACAGAAGAGTGTGTATGTGTGTTGACAACAAGAGTAGTGTCTAAGTGTTAGTATGAGAACGATTAGAGAAAACGTGTGGAATTCGGGAACAAAGACAAAACAAAAATAATTTACAAGCAAGCAGACCACCAAAGAATTACGTAAGACTGATAAAATAATTTCTGAATACGTACAAGTTGAAGAAATGACATCAGGGTAGACAAAGAGAAATAGACTTCTAGGAACTATGACAATATTGAAATTGGTGAAAATAAAAAACACTTAAGACTAATATATATATTAAGACTAAACAGCAATAAATAATGCGTGATAGAAATAAGCTGACACCAATATGATGATGCAACAGTCAGTCAAGCTGGAGCCTGAGAGAAATGATATCGAAAACAAACCCAAACAACTCAACCTATTTTAAAAATACACATATGATAAGCCTTACAAAAATGCAAAATAAATTTACCAACCCTGTAAACTACAAGACTCGACCATAACCTTGAATTTATTGGAATAAACGCAACTTTACGCAATGACGTAAACAGATGGCCTGAAGGCAGAAGAGGAAGACTTCCCAATGGCAGAAGGGGCAGATGATCATAGGGAAATAACCTGAATAAAATCCAGCATAGATAGAGCTCTATAAGCTGGAGTCTGTCTAGGAGAATGGAAGCCTTAAAAGATTATCCACTGGTCCTCCAGGTTGTGGGCCGGGCGTGATATTAGCAACTCCACCCTTGAAAAGAAAACTGCTATGAAACCAAATGATGAGCCTCGAATCAGATTGGAATTATGGATAACGAAAATAGACATGTCATAAACAAACAAGATTGCAAAGGAAACATACTTTAAATATTGCATCCTGGAATGTGCAAGCAATGTTGAAAGCAGGAAAAATGATGGGAATAGGAGATGAAATCAAGAAGTACAACACTGATGTAACAGCACTACAAGAGGTCAGATGGAGAGGAACAGATAGAGTGGGCAAAAAGGATTATAGCTTATATTAAAGTGGAAATGAAGAAAATTCTGGCAGTTATGGAACAGCTTTATATTGTAAATGTGAAAGTAAAAACATGCCAGTTGGCTTTTGAGCTGGATTGTAAGTGAATATGTAAAAATGAATTAAAGGGCGATTCAGGAATATAACTATGATTTCAGCCTACGTGCTAACAGAAGAAGTGGCAAAAGAGGAAAAACCTTCTATAAAAATTTGGCCAAAATATGATATATTGCTGTTGTCAAGATTTTAATCCAAAAATAGAGAAGGAGCTTTTTCTAGCAGAAGAATCAGGAAAGCACACACTCAATGAAGAAAGTAATGAGAATGGAAAAATGCTTGCAGAGCTGGTAGAGGGGCAAGCATTGCTAAAGCACAGTGTTCGAACATAAAAAAATCCACCTGAGTACTTGGAAAATGCTGGTAACTAATTCAGTCAATCAAATCGACCACATGTTGGTATCCGAAAAATAAGCAAGCTCCATAGAAAATGTTAGAACATGAGGTTCCGACTGTGATTGATCATTTTGTGGTTAGAACTGCAATTTTGCAAAAGATGTCAATGACTGATTTGAGGAAGAGGGTAGGGTGTATCAGAATGCCCTGAAAGGAAAACTTTAAGATGCCCAAAGGCAAATAGAGAGAGAAAGGTAATGTGGATAGGATGTAGGATGCTACAAAACAGGCAGTGATGGAAGCAGCAGAGGAAACCACTGGAGAGAGTGATGATCTAGAGGAAAACAAGACAGGCAGAATTAAAGCTAAAAAATTGCAAAAATGTTTTGCAATTGCAATTTTTTTATTTTAAGTTTAATTTTTTAACAAAACTTTTTTGATATAATAAGATATTTATATTATATCATTGAACTGATTAATTATTATACTACAAAAAAGGAAAAATAAGTATATTATAATATATATATATTATATATAGCAATATATTTATTTAAATATAATTATTTCTCCCTTTAATATATAATTTTATTAAATATTAAGCTTTAATTCTTAGATGTAATATAAATTAAAAAATGTATCATATAGGATTAACTTATTCAATATCAGTTAAATCAAAATTAATTCAAAATAAGTTTTTATTTTAATGTAAAATAGTTTTCGTAAAGATATTCATATAAAATAAATTATTTAATTAAATGCATCAATAAAATAATTATAATAAATTCAAATTCAATTTCAATTAAATGATAATGGAATAGTTTAATTTCTTATTTAATTAAATTAAATAACCTTTGATTATAATTAATAACCTTTGTAGAACAAACTCTACAAAGCTATTAGAGTAATGAATACTAGGTACCGGACTAATATCAGGGAATTTAAGAACAAGGAGGAATCATAATAGCAGAGGAAAGGAAAGTGATGGAAAGATAGATTGAACACTCTGAAAAGCTATGCTTCCAGAATGAAGATACCCAGAAAGAAGAAGATTGGGTACCAGAGTAACATACAGCTGAAGAAGAAGTGTCAGCCTTTGGAGAGGTTAATGAGGTGGTGAAAAGACTGAAAAACAGAAAGGAAACTGGTGAGAATTCAGTGATGGCAAAAATGTGAAAGTATGGAGGAGAGGAACTGGCAAGTTGGATGCAAAAACTGATCTAGATTATTTGGAGAGAAGAGAAGATGTCAAGATACTGGAGGAAAGGATTGGTGTGCCCTATATAAGAAAGGTGACAAGTTGACCTACAGCAATTACTGAGGGATTAATTTGTTAGATGTAGCCTATAAAGTCTACTTTAGAGCCCCGACAAATAGATCAAGAACTTTGGCAGAGAGTCTAGAAATTCTATGAACATAACATAAGTTTACATTTGTTATTTAATGACTTTTTCTTTTTTTTTTCATAAAATGCATATACAAAAAATTTTAAAAGCAATGTTTTTCTTTCGATGCAAACAAATTAAAAAACAACACATTTCTTCCTGTTTAAATTAGTTCTTAATAATATAAGTAAGCCTGTTCTGTCTTACAGGTTTAATTCAGTGTTCATTATGATTTTTATAATAAAATTTAATTACATAATTAACAACTCAATTTTTTTTTTTCTTGAACAGACTACAGTTGAAAACACATAGGATGTGTGTCTCTGTCAATGTGAAAGACATTAGCACAATTGTTTAAAATATTTTTGGTAAAATTGTTTCCTTTCAGTTTGAAATAAGTCCATGTGGGAAAGTAAACATATTACAAAGATGTCACATTATTTTTAATGAAGAGAAATAATGATTCTGTGTATGACATTTTTGCAATGAAAAACCAAAAGCTAAACAATGAGACAAAGGCAAGACATAAATGTTATGTTTATTCAGCAGTAACATCATTAAGAATATAATAAAGTAAAATAAATAATTTCAAATCACATACTGTTTTTAATGGAGCAGCATAAAAAAATTGCCTCAGGTTGTTTATACAAAAGCCAATCAAGCAAGAAGTATAACTCTTGTAACAAAGACATCACAGAAATCTATTCACTGTCAGCACAGACCAACTCAAGTGATTGTAATGGAGCTAAAGTCAAGATAGATTTTTGAGTGGTTAATCAGCAGATAGAATTGAAAGTGTTACAGAGAAAATAAAGTGTTATAGGAGGAGAAATTCCAACTGCTTGATCAGTAAGGAATCTGTCAGAAAACACTGGATAAACAGGGAGAGATGGCATGAAACTGGTTTCTTACATATTTATGTAAGATTGGAATCTAGGAGAGATCATTATAATACATAAGTATGACAAAATATTTATGAATGTAATCTTTTAGAGCCGTGCATGAAAACTGGTAGAGCTACAGTCTACATGTTATGGAAAGTAGATGTGTTCATTTGGTTAAAAGATATAAAGATAAGATAAAATATAGATATAAACATTAAAATAAAGATATAGGATAATTTAATTTTTAAATGTGTAATTCTCTAGGGAAATAAGGAGAGAACATCATTTGCTAAAGTACATTATGCAAATAAAAAATTATATATTATTTTGAAGGAAAAAATTGCTAAATTTGATTAAATGGTTAAGAGATTACTTTATCATTTCATTATTTATAGTAAGGCGTTTTCATAAAGCAAATTTTATGTTTTAGTGTCTGTTTCACTCACTCTTACTTTGAGTGTGTGTATATTTATGCATGTGTGCACACACAGGCTGCCTCATGGCTCCGAGTATAAAAATTTATCATATTAAATCAACATTAACTTTGGTGCATATAATAATCCATTAAGCATTATGGTATCAGAACATGACTGCAGGCAATAAGAAACATGCAATGAATGGTTTATAATGGGATACTAAATAAGAAAAAATGGCACTAACAGATTTAAATAGAATACTTATCTGGTGGTTTTAAAATAGTAAAAATAAATTAATTTTTGAAGGTATTATTTTTTAAATAAATAGATATGTTTTGAATCATACACATACACATAGTGAGAGAGAGGGGGAAATACTGATGAATTCTATATCAGCTTGAATTTGATTGCTGAATAATGATTATGATTGCTATTATTATTAACGCACAAGATGCAAAACATAATACAGAAATTATTTAACATACTTTATCTCAGCTAGAGATCTACACAGAAAGTACAAATAAATAAAATAATATTTATTATACCTTCATAAGTATTTACTGCTTCTAAATTCATCACATGTCTTATAACATGATATTCATCAGAGATTCCATTACCACCCAGCATATCTCGTGCAGTCCTGGCAATTTCTAATGCTTTTCCACAAGAATTTCTTTTAATCATAGAAACCATTTCAAATGTAGCCCTGTACATAAAAAAAAGAACATTAAAGATTTATCTTTTTATATAAAATCTTTAAAAATATCTGAGCTAATTATTAAAAAAAAATATTGTAATATAAATTTATACATAAAGTAAATCAGGAAACATATTAAAATACAACAGAATTATAATATAACATAATAGATGTTTTTTTCTATTCATTTAATTAAACAACATACATTTTTTCAACAATCTAAACAATTAGGGGTTAATAAATGTTAAAATATTTTTTTTTTAAATGATTATAAATTCAAAAGAGAATCACATGGATTTGTACTTCACAAGTAGTAAAATATTTACAACCTCCTTATGGGCCTGGATTGCACTGTGATTCCTGAGATTATTGTAAATTATTTTCATAATGTGTATAAAAGACAGAAAAACTACGTGATGGGAAAAGAAATATAATCACATATAAAATTGAAAAAGAATTATAGAACTATAAAAAATGGAAATCTGGAATAATTAGACTATTGATTTAGGTAAATATTTATTTAAAAAGATTAGCAATTAAAATAATAAGTAACATTATAACGAAAAGTAATCTTGCGATGATTCTGAAGTATACTGTACTGAATAAATTAATCCAGAAATAATACAAAAATCTAGACAGAAGGCAGGAGAGAAGTTTGATTTCATTTATTTTGGTGCCAGGATTCTAAAATACTAAAGACAGCTACAAAATAGAAAAAATACAAATTGCATTACTAAACCAAATAGTTATATAAAAAAAGAAGAAAATTAACTTATTCAAAAAAAAGAAGAAATATATATAAAGATGTAAATAAATATTTATATTTTGGATCTGAAATATATATAAATTTATATTTAAAATTAATTAATAATTTATATTTCAATTTATATTAATCATACATTATTAACTATCATTAAACTTTTAAAAAAAGTTTCGTACTTTTTTTACTTTTTAAAAAAGGCCAATTTCTCAATAAGAAACTTCAATAAAGATACCCTCTTGAAGGAATCCACAGATCTTAACATGAGGAAAATAGTTGCCAGACTACTACACAATCTTAAAGGCTGACACAGTAAATGGCAAATTGAGCATTACAGTTTGGTATAAGGGCTCCTGTAAAGCAAACATATAAAATATTGTATCCCTTGAATGGACTGTGGACATAAGTTTAAAAAAATTCTTTAAATAAGGAAAACCCTATCTTTTTAACAAAATGTTTTTATAAAATTACAGTAATAAAATAATCTTGATTCAACTATTTTAAAATAGTCTAATTAATATAAAATGGAAATTTAGAATAATTAGACTTTTGATGAAATGTAACAAATATATTAAAGTTTCAGAAGAGACTACTGCAGAGAATAAAAAAACAAAAACAAAACAAAATCACATCTTATTAACATAAATGCCAGTATTGAAAAAAAAAATAATAATTCAAAAAATATTACTCTAATTTTCAAATATTTGAAATCTAAAAAGATATAAATTATTTTATAGAAAAAATAATTAACTGCAGAAACTAAAGACCGACGACTGTTGTTCAGTGTTTTAAACAGCCTTAGTAAGAATCTAGAACCATAAGCTGGAATTCAATGCCACATCTGACTACATGATTTGAATAGTGATACCTGCCTATCGCACAAACAATCCATATAATTCAGTACAGAAGGTAATATAGCCATTACATAATCCCATGATTTGGTAAAAATACATTAAATTACACAATCAATTTAAATTAAATTATAATACGTACATATCTCTATCTTTAAGTCGAGAAACCTGTAAGCACGCTTGAAGTGCAAGTGATATTTCAGTGAGCATATCAGCCATTTTCTTTTGCATAAGCTGATTAGCAGCCAATGGCCGACCAAACTGATAGCGATCTAAAGTATACTGTCTGGCAGCACTGAAACAGAATTCAGCAGCTCCAAGCACTCCCCAAGCAATCCCTGTACGTGCTGATGTCAAACATCCTAGTGCACCCTAAGAAAATATATTTATTTTTATTAAAATTTCAAATATAATTAGAATAATGAGTTATAATTCATTAAAAAATATACACATACATAAATATTCCATTAATTATAATGTACTAAAGAAACAATTATTTTATCACTGTAAAAAATCAAATTTACATGTATTAAATGTAATTAATTGTAACTTATTAGCACAACATTCTTATCATTTATATAACTACCTATACGGATTCAGTGTAGATGCAATTGAGCTACACATATATCACATTTTATTTAATATTTAATGTGCAGCGGTCATAATTGTAAGTTGGAGATATTTTATGTATTTAAAATACGTTGCAGCACAACAGAAATTTTACAAATTTTCTACTGGTTAAGTTTAATTTTAATTTTTTTTGTTGAAAATAATGGACAAACTGTTGGTGAAGATTTTAATCTAATAATGTTTTTTTATCTATAAGCAGGTGTATATTGTTGTATCTAGTGTTCAGATATCAACATGCCATGTTATAAACATTCAATTTTCTTTATTATACAAACAATTCCAATAAAAAATACTGTTTGTAAACAAAGATAAGTAAAGAAATATTAACATAATTACATGTCCATAATAATTACAGGTAATTTTTATATCATTATGCGCTTAAAAAACCTAAGTATAAATAAAAGAGAATGACAACAAACATAAGATAAATAAAAGTAAACTACCAGTAAAAAAGATAAACAGTTTTATTAAATAATGTTAAGTACATTTTAAAACAAACAATAACATATTTCTTGTTAAAACTGTGTTAGACAAAAGATTTTGTTAAGGTTATAAAATTTGTCACACTCTAGATGCAGATAGATTAATAAAAGTTCAATAATTGCACTGATAAACATAATTTTTATTTCCTAACATGCGATACATGATTTTAGTCTGTTTTTTGATGCTGAAAATGAATATGAACTCAGAATCTTTCTATCACCATTTTTGAAAAATTTTATTAAAGGAATATTTTTAATTTTTCAACATATAGTTAGCATTTTAAGCTCCTGTATTGAATTTTGTTAGCTAATTTTTTATTGTTTAACTTTGTTAATATAATTTATAAGCTATAAATAAACAATACTAGACAAAGAATTAAATCATACCATAGTCACATATTATAACGTCATATCTAATACTGAACAGTGACAAGATTAATCATAAATGTACAGGTCAAAATATGTAGCTGAAAACAGAGTTGTGTTGTTTGTATTAAGCACTGGATTTAGGAATGAATTAATTTTGTTCGGTCTTATTTCTGTCTTAAGTTTATTAACAGTGCAGTGTCATAATGCCTCGAAATTGTGTAAATGATATGGATGCCTTTTGATATGTATTTGATGATTTTACTGTAAAATCAAATAGAAAAAACATTACACCTTTAATTACAAAAGCATATTATTTGTACTTTCAGTGTAAAATTGGTGTTCAAGATAAGATGTGGGCTCCTCATATAGTATGCACTAATTGTTCTGTATATTTAAGATGACTGAAAGGTAGATGGAAGGCTTTTTTTTTATGTACCTGTGGTTTGGTGTGAAACAAAGGATTATATAACCAACTGTTACTTCTGTTTAACACGTGTATTTTGAATTTCTAAAAAATCTAAACATACTGTAAAATATCCTTCATTGTAATCTGTAATCAGGCCTGTACCTCACAGTGAAATTATTCCAGTTCCTGAGCCACCTGTGAATGTATGTTTCGAAAGTAGTGATGAAGAATCGGGCAGTACTGAAGAAGACAAAAATGATTTTGATTTTTAATTATCTTCCAATAAGCCACATCTTATATCACAAGGTGAATTAAATGACTTGGTCATGGATTTAAATTTATCAAACAATCAAGCTGAACTGTTAGGATCAAGACTGCAAAATTGGAAATTACTTCAAAAAAATTCAAACATTTTGGGCTTTCGAAGCTGACAAAAAGAATTTCTCAGTACTTTAATGGTGAAAATAATTTGGTTTATTGCACAAATATTGATGAGCTTATGTTGCACTTAGGACAAGTTCATAAACCTGAGGACTGGCACCTCTTTTCATAGATCCATCCAAGTATAGTTTAAAAGTAGTTCTACTATACAACAGTAACAAATATCCATCGATAAGAATCGCTTTTGGTATTAATTTGAAAGAGACATACGATGTGATGAAAGATATTCTTGAAAAAATAAATAATACAAAACATAGCTGGAACATATGTGGTGATTTGTAAGATATAGCTAGTTTGTTAGGCATGCAGTTAGGATATACTAAGTACAAGTGTTTTCTTTGTGAATGGGACAGCCAAGCTAGGAATAAACATTATGTTACCAAACAGTGGAAGAAACAAGACAACTTAACTCCAAATGGAAAAAATATTATTCATGAGCCCTTAGTTGAATCCAAAAATATTTTTACCCCCTCTTCATATCAAGCTAGGACTAATGAAAAATGTTGTAAAAGCAATGAAAAAGAATAGTCCTGGATTTTTGTACATCAGGCAGAAATTTATGAATGTAAGTGAAGGAAAAATTAAAGAAGGAATATTTGTTGGTCCTCAGAAAATAGAGCTGGTCAAAGATGATGTATTTAATTCAGTGTTAAATGATGGAGAAAGTGCAGCATGAGCTTCATTTAAAGAAGTCTGCAAAAATCTTCTCGTTAAACAAAAATCCAACAATTACCATGATATTGCTAATCAACTTCTTACTTCATACAGAACTATGGAATGTAATATGTCTTTGAAAATACATTTCCTCCACTCACATCTGGATTTTTCCCAGACAACCTCGGAGACGTAAGTGAACACAGTGAATGTTTCCATCAAGACATTTCGGTGATGGGAAAACTGCTACAAAGGGAAATGGAATACTAATATGCTAGCCGATTACTGTTGGACATTAATTTGGGATGTGCCTGAGGCTATCTATAAAAGAAAAGCATCAGCAAAATCATTCAAGGTATGGCCATGCAAAATTATAAATTTAACAGATTTTAACTATATTTTCCCATAATTTTTTTTTAAGTATAATTTATTTAAAACTAAAGGTGATAGAAAAATTGTATTTACAGATCTGTAATGTACGCAAAAAAGCAATTCAAGAAATGGTATCATCACACTTAGAGAAACATTAAAAAAAAATGTTTTTTGTTTATCAGTGTTATTTGTAGATTTAAGAAATGTAAAGAGCACTGATAAGGTAGTCAATAATATGTTGTGACAATGAAAAACTTGGCAATATAGGACGATGCTGTTCAGTTCTATCACAGACATGCTGTGAAATTAAGTCCCTTCTTCATCAGCCTTTAGATCTGACACAGTAACTTCTACTCAATTCAATATTTTTTTTTTTAGATTTTTAAAAACAGTTTACATAATTTATTTATTCTCATTAAAAATGAATGGTTTTCTAATTAAGGTAATTTGCTTTAAAAAGCTTAGCAACTATCTATGATCATGCAGATATGGGTATTTTTAAACTCATCCAGCTTTACAATCTAATACGAGCAATAGTTCCAAAATGTTAGATATTTACACTGGACGGCTACTTATTGACAAAGTTTTGGTACTTATTTGCTCCTGAAATTCGCCTCTTTATTTTTAATACAGAGTCCATTTGCATTCAAAATTTATTTAATTTTCTAATTAAAAAAAAACTATTATTTAAATAAAATCGCATTATAAATTAAACTTTGAAATGTAAATTTAAAAAAAATAAATAAAAAATAAAAGTATACCATAATTTAATTACATTATAAGACTGAAAATAGCATGAAAAACTGGTTTTAAAATAACTGATATTAGGAAGAAATATGTCCAATTATCATCTCCTTTACTTAGTAACTGGTTGTAATTTTATTTTTATTGTTTACAACATTAATGTAATATTAAATAAAAATCAGAAAATCTGATTTTTATGATAAAATAATAGTTAACTTATTGAAAACATGCGTCCGTAAACACAAACCTTTAATCCAACTATACTAGGAAGTAAATTTTCTTCAGGAACACGTACTTCATCCATTACAATCATTCCTGTAGTTGAAGCTCTAAGTGCAAATTTACCTTCTATTCTAGGAGTTGAGAGACCCAGAAAACCACGTTCCAATATGAATCCCCTAACAACTCCATCTTCACACTTAGCCCATACAATGAAAACATCCGCAATTGGAGAATTTGTTATCCTAAAAATATTAATTAAAAATAACATATATTGTTTTGAAATTATTTGAAATTCCTACAATCAAATATTCAAACTTAAAAAAGTTTCTGGATTATGACAAAAAATATCCACCATCTGCTGTTTAATATCTTTGTTTTTTCTTGAAGACAGGAAATATTGCTGATCTATTTACTCCAGGAATTTGAGTATTTTGACTGATGAAAATTTGTTGAAGAACTGAGAGATTGGTGTGTTCTATAATGTTACTATGTAGACAATACGGACTATCTACGGAAGTGTTCAGAAAGAGATGAAAATGTTGAAGATTTATCCTTTCTGGATTCATACAACGTGCATTAAAAGTAGACAAGATGTGACAATATTACTGATAGTAATAGCAGATATAGCAATAAAATCACTTGCAAAGTATTTCAATTTTCATCAATTTTACACAACTTAAAAAAAATTACTCTCATTAACGGATCATTCAATAATTAAAGAATCAAATGGCAACAATGGGAAAACTATTTAATAGAATAAACTGAAACTGTCTGAAATTCAAGATGGCAATCCTGATATAAAAGAATCAGCTGTTCAACAAGACTTTCCATTGTTATAATCTCTTCTATTTATTTCAAAATGTCGGTTCTGCTTGAAACTTCTACAGTGGATGAATAGCATACTGCAATAAGATTTGTATTTTTTGAAGGTGTATATTCACTCATGAATATTAAAAAAAATATGGTAAAAAAGCATATTAACCTAGCAAATTTTTATACAAGGGGCATTCAATAATTAGCGAGACAAACTGATGTAGTGAAAAAGGCTCATTCAATGACAATGAAACTTAGTGAGGGTCAAGTTGGCAACCTTGGGAACACATTTAATCAGAATTTTTTGATCATAATTAATATAAACATAATAAACATAACCTCTTTTATTGATTTCAGAATGTCAGCTCCGCTTGAAATGTGTATGACAGAAGATCAATGTTCAATGATAAGATTTTTACTATCAGAAAGTGAAACCATTTAATTCGGGCAGAATAAGTGCGACTGATCTCCATCGCTCTGGAAGACCTGCTGAAGTTTCAACTACTGCACTGCAAAATCGCATAAATGATCTTATTCATCAAGACAGGGGAGTCAAAATTTCCCAAATTGCTAGTTTGTGTAGTATTAGTGTTGGAACCACGCATCCAATTATTCATGACGTGCTGAATTATCCCAAAACATGTTTGAGATGGGTCTTAAGACAGCTGACTCAAGCCCATAAAAACACTCAGATTCACATTTGTTCTGAGCTAAAAGAACAGTTTTAAGCAAAACGTAATAAACTTTCTAGACTGTATAATAACATGTGATGAAATGTGGATACACCATTTCTAGCCCAAATCTAAACGGCAAAGTCTTGACTGGAAACATGTGAGTTCAACCACCAAGAAAAAATTCAAAACTCATGCATCAGCTGGTAAAGTAATGTTGATGGTCTTCTCAGACTCACAAGGCCCAATTTTTTGTGACTATTTAGAAGAACAATGTACAATGAAAGTGAGTACTATTCTAACATGCTCCAACAGAAAGTGAGATCCATGATCAGGACACTCTTTCAAAAGCTGAGATTCTCTTGCATGACAATGTGTGCCCTCACATTGCTCAGATATGAGGGCAGATCTGAGCCCTAACATCTTGAACTTGTCAAGTGTTTCGGGAAAACCACTTGAGAAGTTGGATTGGGAGGAGTTGCCACATCCTACTTGCAGCCCCAAGCTCACCCTGTCTAATTTTCATTTGTTCAGCCTGCTCGAAGACTTTTTATGCAAGAAGTTTGATGACAACAAAGCGGTCAAAAATGCAGTACACGAATGCTTCAAACAGCAAGGTAAAGATGAAGCAATCAAAAAGCTCACAGAATGGTAGGATAAGTGTCTAAATGTTATTAGAGACTATGTTGAAAAGTAGTGTAAGTTTCATTGTCACTGAATAAATCGTTTTTTCCCTAAATCAATTTGTCTCATTAATTATTGAATGTCCCTCGCAGGTGAACTGAATAATTTATATTGGTGAACAAGTGTCACTGATTTTCATTGTAGTGAAAGACCAGTGTAAGGTCTGATTGACCTTTGGAAAATTGCATTGATGATCTTATTAACTGCATTAAGGATAGATGCATAAAAATTAGGGAAATTGCAAATGTTGTAGAGTCACATGCTAGGAAATAAAGTGAAACCCGCAATAAGGAGGAAACGTCCTAGTTCTTTCTCAAAAATCATAACTCTTATGCATGATAACACCTGACCCCTCACTGTTCAAAAGATACAAGAAGCTATTCAAAAGCTGGGTTGTGATGTGTTGCCACATCACCTTACAGTCCTGATCTCACATCATCAGATTTTTTTTTGTGTTCAGACTGTTCAAAGAATTTTTATGTGGTACCAAGTTCGACAACAATAAGCGGGTCAATAATGTAGTACAATGGCTCACCCACATTGAAGTGAACAATTTTTTACTACTGGCATAAGAAAGTTCACACAGTATTTGTGCCTAAATGAAACTGGGGATGATGTTGAAAACTAGCATTAGATTCATTGTTATTTAATAAAACGTTTTCTTCAATCAGTTGTCTTTAATTACTGAATGACCCTCTTAAAAATAATAACATAATTATCATTCTGCAATGTACACACAAGTCATGCAACCAATAAAAAAAAGAAAAAAATTGAAAACCACTTAGTGAATGAATACAATGAATTTGCCTGATATAACCTTCTCAATTCACCCAATTTATAGATGGATCCACATTTTATTGTACTCAAAACAAGCTAGTTCATTTTTGACAGCATGTGTTTACAGAATTTTAAATAAATATGTCTCTTGAAGGTCATACATGTTTTAAAATCCATTTCATTAAGCTATATGCTAGGTTTGATTTTTATTACCAAGGTAAAATGGAATTCTTTCTCCTTTCTTGATGACAGATGTATACATATGGCTTTATGTTTTAACAATGCAATAAAGTAACTTTATGTACTCGAGGTCAGTTGAGAAAATAGCCAAACATTTTTAATTACGCACCAATGGAGATAGTTAGTGACGTGCAGTTGGCAGCACTGTGTTCCACATAACTTCCTCTGCAACCACATGTTCTTGGACTGTTGATATCTCATTTAGTTTTTGTATTATTGTTATTTGAGTACAACGTGTTTAAGTGTTAGTAGCGATTTTTGTAATGTGTGATTTTCCAGAGCAACAATACAACAAAAAATTTGTGTGAAACTGGGAAAAACTTTCACAGAAACATTTCAACTTTGGAAATAAGTTTATGGAGATGTTACTCTGGGTCATACAGAATGTTAAGAATGGCTTTCATGATTTTAAAGAGTTCGTCAGTCAATTGAAGATGACCGTCGACCAAAGAAGGCCTTCAACTTCTACTGATGATATCCATATTCAGAAAATTAAAACTCTAGTGTGTGCAAATCGACAATTGACTGTCAGAGAACTTGCAGAAGAGGTTAGCATCTCAATTGGATCATGCCAAGACATTTTGACTGAAAAACTGAACACGCTTCAAGTTGCAGCAAAGTTTGTTCCTCGTTTGATGATCGAGAAAGCCCAACCTCGATCCAATGTCAATGTGATGCTCTCTGTTCTTTTGATTTTAATGAAATTGTGCATATTGAATTCTTGCCTCATGGTGAAACAGTGAACCGTCCATTCTATCAAGGCATTTTACAATGGTTATGTGAAAAAATCCACAAAAAAAGACCAGAGTGTGGTGAGACAACTCATGGTTCCTTCACCACGACAATGCGCCTGAATACTCAGCTTTGTCAATTCATCAGTTTTGTGCCAAAAATCGGATGACTGTCCTCCCTACTCACCAGATCTGGCTCCTTGCAATTTTTTATTATTTAAAAAATTGAAATTAATGATTAAAGGATGCCATTTTGAGACTATTGATGACATTAAACCAAATTTGTCACAGACCTTAAAGGTGATTTCAAATGAAGCTATTCAGAACTGCTTTGCGAATTGGAAATGCCGCTGGGAAAAATGTGTAAATAGAGGAGGGGAGTACTTTGAAGGGGTCAATGACCAATAATCTATAAAATTAAAAAGATAAGTTTGGTTATTCTCTGAACAGACCTCATACATGCATTTTTTATTAAATTCACTTTTGTATAACTCAGCTTAATATTCATCTGGCTTCTATTTCTATCATATCTGCTCATGCAATGAAATGTATATATAGGTATACACAAAACTGTTTAAAATATCATGGAAATGTTTACTAAATAAGATAAATGACAAATACACAATAAAAATATTTATTCCAATAATTTAGTTTTCCCTGGCTGAGTTAAGGCATTGTATGTAATGTACTTTTTCACAACAGAAAGAGATATATTAATTTGTTGCTTTACATTACCTATCACAGATATCATACAGAATTCTGTAAAGGACCTAAATAATAAGTCATTTGTTAAGTATTACTTTCTTTGAGAGTAATGATGTTGACTATACAACCAAACCATGTAGTGCACAGAGTGAAGACATAACTTGTAGGGTTTAACACCATTTGCATAATGGCTTTGACATGCCGAAATATTATGATAATTACATGTTTGTTCTACTTAAATCCTTAGTTTTCTTAGTAAACCTGACCTTTGTCAGGTTTGACCTTGGCCTTTCACCATGACCTTTGTTATGCTGACAATGATGTGTCACTTTCAAGAATGACTTGTGATTTATTCAGATCACCTATAGCCATCATACAGTTCTGGCACTTAAAATACTTATTTCAGCCAAAAAAGTCAAATGCTGAATATGAATTTTTACATGCACCCTTATCACTCCTTTAAAGACGAACTACAACATTTAAAAAAAATTGGATGATTACTACAAGAGGCTCAAAATTAACTCAAAATTACCTAACTTTACTGAATTACCCTTGAAAACCTGCATCTCATAGTGAACGGAAATTTTTGCAACATAAGCCGATGCTGTACAGTTAATAAAGGAGTTCTTAAAGAGCTTTCCCCAAAGCAATAACAACTGCATAATAAAAATATTAATGGAAACTATACTAGTTTATTAACATTAATAATTGTTAGTCAAATGTTTAATTAAATTTTAATATTAAATTATTGTTGTTTATTAATATTATTATTGTTAATAGCGATATAATTTTCAAGAAAAAATCTATAAATACCATGTTTTGCTACCAGAAATTGTATAAGTTTTAGACTCAGAACAGTATTTGGCTCTTGTTTCCATGCCTGAAGGGTCACTTCCATGATTAGGCTCAGTCAAACCAAAACAACCAATCAGTTCACCTTTTGCTACCATAAAATCATAAACCAAATTCATACATATATATACATATGTATATAGTATTACTAAATATACAAATTTTATGTATGCATAATTTAATTATTTAAGCGCTAATACCAATCTATTAGCTGTTCGTAGACTATGTAACAAAATAAAAACAAAACAGAATAATAAAGTCCAATAAAAATAAAAAAAATTATGTTAAATTCACTTTAATTCACTCTACAGGTATGAAAATTTTATTGGAGAATACAAAAGAAAGATTCAACTAGAACAGAAAATTCATTTCACTATTCAATGTAATTAATAAATAATCTCCAGAACAATTTTGCAAAGTTTTTGATGACATCTTGAATGAAACTATAACATAATTATACTATTAACTATTTGTATATATAATGTTACTACTTGTAATATATTCCTTAATAATAAAACTAAAATTTTCATTGAAATCAGCAAAAAAAAATCTATAATCTATTTTACTGTAGAAACCAAGACAAGTTTCCAGAAAGAAGTATCAGATTGGAACAAGTTTTATAATAAATAGATCTATTTAGATGCCAATTACCTTTACATTAGTGAACAAGAGAAAAAACTATAATAAATGGAAAATTTAAAGGTTTAACTTAAATTTCTTACTGCAATCCTGGAGATAAGAGATGAATGAGGAAAAATATCAGTTTTACGAAGAGCCAGAAAAAATACTATGAATTTCCCAAGCAAAAAGTTGACAAACAATAAACAACATGGAGTTAATACAAAAAATATGAATGATGGCAATGATGATAATTTAAGTCATTTGTTGGGAATTTTGCGCAGACTCAAATGTAAATGAAAGAAGGTAGGTGAATTTGGTACCACTAAGGGATAAAAAGATAAAGGAAATTAGGTAAAAAAAAATCTGCTTAAAACACATAAATGAGATGGACATCAACAGATACTGCTACCAAAAAAGCAGCTGACACTGCTCTTGTACAGCAGATTTAGACATTCCAGAATTGTCAGAGATTGTAAGAATAGAAGAAGTGCCGGGTTTGCTTTAGATTGATGCACATGAGATAAAAAATTAAAGAAAAAACATGTTTAGCAAAATTAGCCTATTAGAAGTTAATGAAATATAACTGAAGCGACTAATGTTGAAATAGAAGTGTGAAATGAAAGCAATTATAACAAAACCAACAAAGAAGATTATGGATAAAAGAAAAGCTGGAAGAAAGCCTGGGATTAATGATAAATGTTAAGAATAAAGAATGGAAAAAGGAGTGCTGTTTAAAACAGCTAAGCATATAGATAGTGTAGAATTATTAGTGGCAGGCTATTTGGAAGATGAAGTAGAGATCAACATGATAGATGCCATTAATAGAAATGACAGCTTGCAGTTAGCACCCCATAAAACCTCCGCTGTTGCTATGGTTGCTCAGAGAAGAATACGCAACATCAAATTCATGGTTGATGGTCACAAAATCACCACATCCAAGAATATGAAACACCTGGGTGTGTGGTTGGATAAATCCAGACTTTTCAACACACTTATCAAAGTTATGATCAAAAGAACTGAGAACATCATTGGTAGTCTCGGTAGGCTGATGGGACTGTGATGGGGGCCTTGTGCCAGTAAGAAAAGACTGATACTTACTGCCACCACATTGGTACTGCTGTATGCAGTGCCGGCGTGGGCTGATTGCTTCATGATACAGAGAAACATTAAGAGAACAGCCCTAACAAGACAGATGGTTCATGCGGATTTCTGCAGCATACAAAAAAATCTCATCACAAGCCATACACATGATCGCTGGGTTTCCCCCAGCTCATCTTAAAGCATCCCAACTCCAACAGGTATATTCTAATGTTGATCCAGAGCAAGTAAGAGCCCTCTTACTTTGGGATTTACAAACCAAATAGGATAACACCAACCTGGGCAGATGGATCAAACTACTGATCCCTCGAATCGAGCCATGGCTCAGGTGGGGGTTTGGTGAGGTGCATTTTCATCTCACCCAGTTCCTGTCTGGGTACAGGAACTTCTGTGCATACCTTCATAGATTCAGAGGAGGGCCTCCCCAGGATGCCTCTACTGTGATGAAGAAGATACCCCTGCCCACACATTCTTTGAGTGCATTAGATAGGGTCAGATGAGACTGAGACACAGGGTAAATAAACTAAGACCTGAGACTACTGTGAATTATATGCTGACTAACAGAAGAACTTGGGATGAAGTAGCAAAGTATGTTGAAGAAATTCTGATGGCTAAAGAGATAGATAACAGAGAATGGGGAGCAGATTAATGTTATCCTGAAGACAAGTCATTGCAAAAGAGCTTATGAGCGAAGGGTTGATGGACAGCCCCCTGCTGAGCTGCTGCTTGTCTGCAATTGGGTGGAAGGATGTCAGTGATGAGGTATGGGAACTCCTGATCCCCGAGCCTGACACTCTCTGGGTCATAGAATGCTTAATTGATGGGGCGGCCCAAGGGGAGAGGAACGGTGAGATAAGAGTTTTAGTTGGTAGGGTGCAGATACACATAGGCACTTAATTACATCTAGCCAAACCCGTGCAAGTTCAACACTCCCCCATTTATGGGAGGTACGTAAATGGTATTTCTATCACTCATCAAAAAAAAAAACCACAGATAAAAGTTAAAGAAAATATAATGGTTAACAAAGTTAAGTTAGTGCCTAATAAAATGTGCAAAAAGAAAACTACAGAAGATAAACCATAAACAGAAGAAATAAGTTTTTCAAACTTGAAAAAAAATTTTATAAAGTCACAAGATTCTTCAAAACAGTTTTAAAACTAGGGTGATTAGTATCCAAGGAAAAGTAACTATAAGAGGTAAAGAAATCCTGAAAAAATGTAATAATCACTTTCAGAAGTTATTAAACAATCCAAGCTGATATGGATGAACATACACGGAAAAAAATTTATTCTACCTGAAAAGAGGGTAAAACAATTTTTTGGGTAATGGGTATTGTAGTAAAGCACATCCCTTACAAATTGATGATTCTACAACACCAGGAACATCTCAGGTGGAAGTTTCCTGGAAATTGTATTGTAAGAAATAAGGATAAAATACTATCATCCAAAGCTCAATTAAAAAAAGAAGATGTAAAGAGATATAAAGCAACTCAATCATAAAATATTCAGAAACTATCCTTATAAGAAGCAGTAAGAACTATAAGATTCACTGATTAACTGTGGAAAAGCAGTAAATATTATGTTATTTCTGGTGAATTAATTAACTATGGTGGTTAAGACTTATAAAAGGTTCATGAATCTCTAAAGAATTAAAGGAAAATCACATGCCAGAAGTCTCGAAGAAGCTACAGAGTGTTCAAAAAGTGACACAACCTGATGGAAGAATGTTTCCTTCTTTTGTTGTATGTTTAATTGAGGAAAAATGGGTTACATAATACAGCAGAGAATATTCATTGTCTCCCAATGCATTAGGTGTGCTAGTTATACCCAGACCCAGAATGCCTTTACAGAAAATTATGGTATGGATGCACCAAACAAGTCCTTCATCAAGCAGCTGTACGACAAGTTCCAAGAGGCAAGGAATATAGGAGATGCAGCTAAAAATGGTCGACCATAAGCGCTAACACCAGAAATGTTGAACGACGTGCAAGCAGCATATTCTGTTAGTCCCGAGAGGTCTGTGGGATACCTATCTAGCCAGTCTGGTCTCTTTGTTGGTATTGTCCACATGGCATCACACAAATGTTTAAAGATGCACCTGTAAAGATTTTGTGTTGTAACCTGGAGACAATGTTAAACGTGTAGCTTTCTGTCAGTGGTTCATGTTATCTGTAATGCCAGATGGGGAAGAACTTGATGATTGGTTTTGGTCTGACGAGGTACGGTTCATCTTGATGGATACGTGAATGCACAGAATTCACGCATTTGGTGTATGGAAAATCCACATCAGCTACACGAGTCTCCTCTGCATGGATAAAGAATGGGTGTTTCATGTGCAATGTCACATAGGCAAATCTTCGTGGCATTCTTTCATGGCACAGTGAACAGTGAGCACTACATACAGATAGTGCAACAATTTGTAGACCCTATACCTGCACACCAGGTAGAGTACACTTGGTTTCAGTAGGACAACACTATGGCTCATACAGCCCACACTATGGATCAGTGTTCTCATGGAAAGTGATTTTGAAGGGGTTGTGGCCTCCTTGGTCTCCAGATTTATCCCCTCCTGACTTTTTCTTGTGGGGATACCTTAAGGATGCCACTTACAAAACTCACTATTTATTGCACACCATTCCTAATTTGCAGAGTGAAATTGAACAATGTGTCACTGCAATTCCTCAACAAAATTACATATGTTTAAGAGTATGCAACATTGTATTCAATTATGTGAATCACATGATGGAGGCCACTTTCAACAACTATTGTAACTTACTTATTTTCCCATAAGGTTGTGTTACTTTTTGAACACTGTATGTTTTATCCAGCCTAGTCAAAACTGAATATCTAAAAAAAGTGCAGCTTTAAAGAACTACAGATAACAATTTCAGACATTACATGAAAGTTCTGTTTAAAAATCTAATGAACAGAATAACACTACATGTTAGTGCACATCAAACAGGATTCCATAAGAAGAATTACTGTACACCAAATATTCAGTAAGAAAACAGTTATAGAGAAAAATTATGTTATCTTTTTTATTATTATTTAGATTTTTATGTTATATAATACAATTTAGAAATTATAACTTAAAAAAATAATGGGAACTTAATAACAAAATAGAAGCTGCAGGGTTCAAGCAGAAGTAGCCAAAGGATACACTGATACAAAAAAAAATTAAACCTGTAATGCAGCGTTTCTCAACTTTTCAGTATTTGTACCCCAATTTTCAATCATAATTTTCATCACCCCCCCCCCTCATACAATAAAAGTGTATTTTGACACTACAACTACACTACGACCTTAATTACAAACCTTACAAATTACCAAGAAGTAAATTTATTGGTATTTGGCAACACTAATCCGCTGCATCGACAAAACCAGAATCGATGCCTCTCTATTGCTCTCTGTCTTACGTCCACCATATTGAACATTCTCACGGCTCCGCGAGAAGTTTTGATTTGTCTCATACATTCTGGAACATCTGTGTGACTGACTGTGCAAACATGTATAAATGCTGCACCTCGTTCAGTTCCAACCAGTTTCAGTCGAGTTGATCCTTCTATTGCTATTGAATCTTTTGTGAAGGTATATGTTGTAATATGCGTGTTAATTGCAATTCATGGTATTAAATATTCATGGCAGCAGATTTATACAGAATCATGGATAAATTGAGTGGGTGTAAGCAAGCATTAGATGATAGTGAAGCATCAACAAGTGCACAGATGAGCATGGTTCCGAAAATAAAATCAAGAAAATATTAAAATCATATGAAAAGCAAACATCATTTTTAAAAAAAACCTTGTTTGTGAATGAAAAAGCTTTACATGCCTTTTACAAAATTTAATAGCCAGATGTAAAAAGCCTCACACCATTGGTGAAAAGCTTATTTTGCCAGCTGCAACTGAGATTGTAGAAATTATGTTTGGAGATAATTTTGCCAAACAACTGTAGTCCATACATGTATCAAATGATATCGTAGCCCACCAAATTGGTGATATAGCTGAAGATGTACAGCATCAGCTTTTCGGGAAGTTACATGACAAATTATTTTCAATTCAGCTTGATGAGGCAACAGATAGCAATAAAGATGCTCATTTCATTGCCTATATTCGATTTTGTAATACTATGTCAACAGCAGAAGAACTACTTTTCTGCAAACCAATAGAACTCACAGCAACAACACTTCCATTATTTGCTATCTTAAATGATTTTATAAATGAGGTGTAAACATGCGCATAAGTTGGTATTTTGCACATTCATAAATTACATGGTATGCATCGTCTAGTTGTCCACAATCTGGACATACACATGAATCCACCAGGCCAAATCACTGAAGTCTGTCTCGAAAGGCATCATGGACAGAAAGAAATTGCAGCAGATACTTGTTAGAGTGAACCCAAGGGGCGCTCTGCAAACCAACAACGTCTGGGAAGAGATCATGTGTATAACGCCTATTCTCTACCTCATCCCATCTGGCCTGCCATCAAGCATTATCGTGCAGTTCTATCTTGCAAATTTCTTCTCAAGAAATTGAATTCTGGTAAATTGAAGAAATTCAATTTACCAGAGTTCTTAGTATCATAATGGTGCCGCTTTTCTGATGCAACTAAATTTATCAGTTTTATGCCTGCAATCACCAAGATTGCCTCCCATGAAATAGTACAGTAACCTCCCATTACCATTAATAATATAAGGCATTGAGCTTTTAATAATATATCCTATTAGTTTTTAAATTTTAGCCTATCTGCCCAAACAGGCACCACATATAGCGTAATTGCCTCAGACACACCCTTATACAGGATACTCATAGTCTTAAAATTAAGACCCCATCAGGATTGACAATTCATCGAATACCAAAGAAGGCCTTCTCTGCGACGTAATTAAGGTGCTTCTTGAACTGCAATTTCTCATCATGTAACACCACAAGGTACTTTTGAACTTGAACATATTTAATATGAATGTCTGACATCGAAACACGAACCTGATGCCTCACTGCCAAACGACCTTTAAGAAGATCATTGTGGTCTTCTCTGCGCTGAATGTCATCTTATGTTGATGGCCCCACAACTCAAGTGGGGTCATGGTAATGGCAAGGGTCATACTGCAGTACATTTGCGTTACTATTTTACTGCGAGGCAAGATGGTTATCATGTGGGAAACTTTTGCAACCTGTTTATGAATTACGAGATGCAATCGCCATTTTTCTAGAAGAAGAAAACCGACCAGAAGCTGAGAAGTTTCGAGATGGTTTATTTGTGATGGAATTGAGTTACTTGGTTGACGTATTCAAGAAATTAAATACCTTGAGTCTTCAACTCCAAGAAACAAATACACATATGTTGAATATGAGTGATAAAGTTAATGCTTTCTGTAGAAAATTGGAATTGTGAAGCAGAAATTTAAAGCAAAAAAACTAGAAATGTTTCCAAATGAGGATGAATGTGTTAAAACTTACAAGGCTGAAGAACAATATGTGAAAGTTGTTTTTGCAACCACTGAAAATCATGTAGCTATGCTGGCAAAGAATTTAAAAGTACTTTCTTGCCGACAACAACTTGGTAGCAAGTTACAAGTGAGTTACGGATCCATTTCAAAATACTCCCAAAGGGCTCTCAACTGCCATAGAAGAAATCTTCATAGACTTCACAGCACTTCAAGCAAATCAAGATTATTTAGTAATAAATCACTCTTTGAATTTTAGGCAGGGGTGGATGATGAGTTTCTACATTGAAAACAATAGTATTTCATATGCTATTACCATTTTCAACGTCCTACCTTTGCGAAACTGGATTTTCTGCAGTGGCTACTTTGAAGACAAAATATAGATCTCAGCTAAATAAAGAAAAAGAAATCAGAGTGTCTATTTCTAATATTAAACCTTCCTTTGAAAAACTTTGCTCTGCAAGACAAGCCCAAGGGAGTAACTAATAATTATTAAACTTGTTTTTAATTTAGTATTGATAAGTTAATTATTAAAAACATTGTGCAGTACTGATACAAGCCTATTTAAAAGTGTATTATATCAGTGTAAATGTGCATTTTATTTTTTATTATGTCAGAATGTATTTTTTTTTTCTCAGTAAATTAATAAATTTTTTTTAATATTTTCTTTTCGATATGCTCGTGTCCCCATTTAATTTTATCATGCTCCCATAAGGGAGTGCACCCCACAGGTTGAGAAACACTGCTGTAATAGGTAAAAAGATGACACTTTTAAGTAAATGTTAATGTTGCTTATAGCTGAGAAGTGAACACTAAGAAAATATATGGCCTTGGCAAAGAAGTAAATGATGAAAAGTTGGAGGAAAAGAGAACAGCTAAGAGGAATAAATAAAGAAGCTCCAAAGTGAATGACTGAAATGTTGAGGAAGAACACGGAAGAGATGAAAATGACATTATGAAATATGATATGAAGATGACCTCTAATATCATATTTCATATGATATGTTCTAGGAGCTACAGAAGATAATTGAAGATCTAATTATTTCAAGAAAAATCTTCAGGATGTATTTCCTGAATGAACATGCAAATCATTTAATGTGCGATTCATCAATATTATAACTACTTACTGGAATGATTTGATTGTATATTAGTTACAATTTGTCTAAATCTGGTTTAAATGTCATAAAGTGATGAAATTTTCAAGTGGTAGGTGAAAGTGGTAAATGATTAAGATTACGTTAAATGGATTCTGCTACAACTGTAGTTATAAACTGACAGTGCATACATAAAACTAACCTACAGAATGGTCAGATGTAAATAACATAGCTGAAAATACATACCTAATCCTGGCAAATATTTCTGCTTTTGTTCTTCAGATCCGTAAGCATATATTGGATGTATGACAAGAGAAGATTGTACACTCATTGCTGAACGGTAACTACTATCAACCCTCTCGATTTCTCTTGCCAATAATCCATAAGAAACAGTTGAAACTCCCGCGCATCCATAACCATTTACATTACAACCAAGAATACCCATTTCACCTAATTCATTCATTATTTTTTTATCAAATTCTGAAAAAAAAAATCAAAGAAAATGTAATCAACATTATTTTGATTAATAATAATAAACAATAATTATCCAACAATTAATTTAAATCATTTATTTTAGTTTACACATCCAGACCCCTTAGGGGAAGACACCCTCCATGGGACGGTTTCAGTCCCCACGCCACCCCCTTCGTACCTAGCCCTTATGGGCTTCACCAGAGGTCAACTTCAGTACCAAGGCAATGACATCTTTCAGTCAAACCTCAGCCAGGATGCCATCAATGCGAATGTCTCAAGCGACATTACCATCAGTGTACTACTAACATAAACTCCAATCAAAACACATCTAGCCATCTCAGACAAGACTGAATGACTGTTTAAGAACAAAGGAACTTTACCTATCCAAAAGTAAAAATGAGTTTGACACACAACGAATCATAAAACGCAACACAAAAACACTACAAAAACATAACGATAACAATACATAATGAGATATAACAGCAACATAAAACATAAACAAAAAAAAAATCTATAACCAAACAGAAACAAAAATAGCAATAAGACAACAATAAAACCAAACATAAACTCAAAGAAGTAAAGTCCAAGCAAAGATCACAGTCCTTCAGTGATTTTTCTTTAGCCAAATACACAATAAAACTTTCTACAATCACCCATTTGGCCTGGCTTTTCCAATTAACATGGAGATCAAGTGGTGACCTGATAATATCAAGCTCTCTCTATCAAGATAATATCAATAGTCTCCATGCGCATTAAGTCATACTTAACACATTCATATATCACATGATAAACATCGTCCAACAATCCACATTGCGAACACATACCAGAGTCTATCAGGCCGAATTTCTGTTATCTGTCCTGAAAAACGCTGTGCCCTGAAAGAAATTGCACCACATACTTGTTCGTGTATACTCAAGAGATGTCTCGAAAATCAACATTAGGCAAAAATGATCATGCGTATAACGCTCACACTCTGTCTCCACAGAAAGAGGGCCTGCCACAGGGTGTCACTATGGTGTTCTATATCCTTTATTTTCTCCGAAGTCAATTCACCTGTCTTAGCAACAAAACGCTGTTGCCTCTCAGACACAATCAAGTCTCTTGGTTTCATGCCTGCGGCCACCAAGATCGCCTTCGATGAAATTATACGGTAACCACCCCTTACTGTTAGCAATATAAGGCATTGAGCCCATAACAAAATATCCCGATAGCGTTCAAAATTTAAACTGTTAAATAAACAATTATGTATACAGTTAGTGTTTCAGTCAATCAGGTAACTTTACTCCTTCCACAGCTTTTGGTCACTTTTCTTTTTTTCTAACATTGTAATTCCTCAAGTTACTGGAAGCCACTTAACTGATGAAAGGTTATAGCTAAATTACTGCATAAACTTTGTAAAAAGAAATTGGATATGTTATTACTGGTATCAACCTGAAGTTACAAAGAAGATTCATGACTGTATCTGGTAGTTAATAAAAAATATGAAGTTATTAAAATAAATTTATTTATTACTTGCACCAATTCATTACCCAGCTGTTTAGAGCTTTAAGAATAGTAAAAATAACAAAAAGAAAAAAACAGTCAAAATTAAATCATAATGAAAAGAGGGAAAATGCTAAAGGTGAGAGAATATGGTGCTCTTAAATTACACTAAATTTTTTTTTTAGAAGCTATAAAACAGCCAAAAGTAACAAAAATGTTATTAATGATATACATAAAAAAAATTAACCAAAACAACTTAAAAGAAGTGGGTATAAAATAAAACAAGGGTTAAAACGTGGGTTATTCTATATAGGACAAACTAAATTTTCGTTACATATAAGACAAAACCTACATAATAGGTTTTTAATATATTATATATTGAGATCATAGTTCTAATATGGCTAATTATTGCAATAATACATTATAAATACATAGTGACAGTTAGATAACATGGTTTTGAAAATCTAATTTGCAACTCTTTTCACCCACTTGTGAGAGTGAGGAAAAATCCCTTCTTAGTAATAGCTTATTACCTAAGGTATACGCTCATGTCAAGTTTGAAAATTTCAGCTCTTCTAGTCAAAACATAACAGTTAAATTTATTTTAATTTTAATTTATGCAAAAGTTATTCATCAAAATCTATTTTTTATACTTTTTTTTCAAGTACAACTGTTTAAAGTTGCATAGGAGTTGATACATACTTTGATAAAAGAAAAACAATAATAGATTAAGTTACTATAAAATAATTCTAAAATATATATGTGTGTGTGTATATACAGAGTGTCTCACTTTAATCTCCCCAGGCGATTTTCTTGTAAACTACGCACAATACAAAAAAATTACCTAAATAAAAGTTACTCATATTTGAGGGAGTACCTTATTTCAAGATGCAATCTTTTCATTTGGAATGACCTATTTCTGACCCCAACAATGAAAATAGCACAAAACTTTATATTGAAATGTGTTATCACACATATGACCTTACAACGTTTTTGAAGTCATACGGTTAACCATCCGAGATAGTGTTATACGGATGCTTGATTCTTTTCACACGTATTTAGTTACTGGTTTCTAAGTTGCTGAAAGTGTGGTTACTATCTGGTACTGTCCCATATAACATTATCTCTGATGGTTAGCTGTATACCTTCAAAACACTTCCAAGGCCAAATGTGTGGCCACATATTCCAATGTAAACTTTTCTGCTCTTTTCATTGGGGGGATCAAAAATAGGTGATTCCATTTGAAAAAATCATGTTAACCTTGAAATCAGGTCAAGGTCAAGTTCAAATCCAAGGTCACCATGAGGTGTCCCCTCCGATCTGGGTAACTTTTGTTTAGGTCATTTTTTTTTGTATTGTGTGTAGTTTACGAGAAAATCGCCAGTGGCGATGAAAATGAAATACTCTATATGTATAAATCCTTTTTCAATCATTCAGTCTAAGAATATTAAATAAGGTTTTAGTTTTAAAAAATATTCTACTTAACTTAAGATACTTAAAATTCTAACTTTTTACAAATGTAACCACCAGCCCTTACATAAATAAGGAATCTATTTGAAATATTAACGTGTTGCTCAATGTAATAAATAAAGAAGACACAAATAACACAGTCAATGAATATAATACATAATATGCATATTCACCAATGAATTTGAAAACATTCTTCATTTGACCATAATTATGAATATATAAAACAAAATGGCATAAAAATTGGTCATTACAAATTGAAAGTTTAAAAAGTGTACACATAAGTGCACAGTAATTCTATGTAGGATGTCTGAAGTAGTGTAGCACTACTAACAATATAATGAAGGAGGTATTAATGTAACAGGAAGTCACAGGTAGCAAGAAGCTTAGTCACAATACTACCTGACTTTGTGCATTAGTTGATGTTTCTAAACTCTGATGAGTAATAAAATACCAGATTCACTAACATACATAATCAGTGCTTTAATATAAATTTCAAGTGCACATATATATTGTTGCCATTTAGCCTGAGATATAAAATGCATTCAAAACAACGAATAAATGTCTTTAACATATACATTCAGTGACTAATATAATTATTTTTTTTTAAATTTAAATCCAACTGATATGAAAAAAGGAAAAAAGTTAACATATTCAATGTTTAACATAAAATCCTAATTAATTTAAGAATATTTGAATAAAAACATTCTACTTATAAAAATTACTTACAAAAGTAAAATTACCTATATCACCTAAAATTCAGCCATATTAAAAAAAAATTACTAATTCATAAGATTAACTTACAGAGAGCCCCTTTTATTAACAAATAAATCCTGTGATTTCATCATATAATCTTTGAAAAGGGAACTTTCAAATGTTCCCTCTACCACTTCATTAAATGGTACAATATGAGCTTCAAAATTGTCCTCTTCACAGTAAAATCCTGGATAATATAATAATAAATAATAGAAAGATCTTCAGAAAACGAATAAATAATCATTCATTAATGGAGATAAGTATACTATACCTGGAATAAAAATTATCCAATTTAAAGTGGAAAAATAAAAATTGATCGGCTCAAATTTAAATCAACAGAAAAAGTATTTTTCCTTAGAGAAATGATTAAATCACTGGAGGTTCTAGCTGTGAGATTTACTGGGTTTAGAAAAAAAACATAATTGTTTAAGTACACTGAAAGTAGAATCGCATCATAATAAATCCAGGTTTCATAAACAAAAAATACTTCAAGTTACAGCCTCAATTTCAATCTAATAAATTAAACAAATAACTAAAATTTATGATGTTCCAAAAATCCACTTTTGAATAAATAATCACACACCTTGACAATCTGGAGCAAAAACCTGCAGACGTATGATGACCAATTAAATAAAATTCACCATCTTCTTCCGTAGTAAATAAATTGAACATCAAGAGGATTAAATTCCCTTTCTCACTAAAAACATTTTATGAAATGTGTATTTGTAGATTATAAGTTTTCTTTTTTCGATTAGACTGTTTTGGCATTTGTGTCCACTGATGCATCAGTGCTCGGTTCTGAATCTACATTCAGTCATTCTCTATATCTGCTGATCATGCAGTTTTATTAAGGTATATAAATAGTTCATCCAGTGAATCGATAGTCATTGGATGGAAATTCTCTTTGAGTATTAATATAAATATTACCATTTCTACCGCAACACTATGTAACTGATTTTTTTCTAATATTTTAAGGCGGTCTTTTTCTTAAAAAGATAGTAGTTCAGTGGTGACAGGTAATCATTGATAAAAATAGAAACCAGTTTACTAGGGCTGAAATCTAATCTATTTACATCATTTTTATGTAATTCAGAATGTGTTATAATTTTAAGTTTAACAGGGTTATGCAAAAATTTTGCAATAACTAATGGGGAGGGAAAATATTCAGAGCTTTCTGACAATATATTGATTCTAATATCTCTCTTCCTTAAAATTTAAATCACAATTAAAACAGAATATACAATTTCTTTTTCAATAGCTTGAACACTGTCAATTTTAATCATTTTATAAATGAAATTTGAGTGCAAAGAGAATTTATTGATTAAAAATAACAATCTGCAGTTTTAAGATAGCGTATCAGCTTTAATAGATGATACTTCTCTTTTACTTCATTAACTTCCTTGTTAACCCTTTTAAAAGAATCACTCATACATAATTTATGGTATTAATATCAGTTTTAATATTACATAGTTCATTAAGGATTTCATCAAGGTGATCTATTATTAAATTGTAAATAAATTTGTTGAAAACTTACTTTCATTACGATTAGCTAAAAGTATCCTTGGCATAAGCTTTTCTTGACAGTATGACCTAAAAGAGTCTCTTAAAATCTTTTCATCTTCATCAAGTTGAGATTCCAGATTTAGTGCATCTTCCCATGACCACAAAACTAGAAATACAAACAAATTATACATTTTTTAAAAGTTTTTGGCTGACTTTAAAGTAATATTGTTTGCTAATATAATTCAGTTACTGAATTACAAAAGCATACAGCTTCCATCCTAAGGGAAACTGCACCTAGGAACGGGTGTAAATAGTTAACTGCAAGTATTTACGAGAAATGGTTTCTTAAATGTGGTGTGGAGATTATATCCTTTTACTTCTAAGGCTGCCACTCACAGCAGTTGTAAAAAATTTTAGATGAAGATTAAGAAATAAAAAAAGCATCAACCATACATGAAACACAAAATGAAGAATCTTGCACAGGTAGAAACATGATTATTAGTTACAGAGAAACTGAATTCTGTTTTTATAAAACACTAAATTCAAAAGTATTGGGTATTTTGAAGTTTAGATAGAAGCAGATGAGATGCAAGTGTTATTATTACACATTTGAAGCATTATTTTTCATAAGGCTTAAAAATCACTTAAACAATATAAAATGACAGATTTATTCAGAGTACCTTTTGAATGTACATCATGACGTGAGTAATGTTCAGTTTTAGTTTACACAAAACTGAAATTTTATTTTTCAGTTCTGAGTATAATAATTTCATTTTTTTAATGTTGCTCACCATAATAATTAAAAAAATCTGTATTATATCTTCAAAAATAAATTTTATAATGAGCATACTGTAATATTAAAATTTTTGTTAATATAAGTGTCATATACCCTTTAAACACTGTTCAGCACACATTATAAGCAATAAAACATATACTCTATTCCGTACTGCACTATAATCAAATAATGTACTGTTGCTAAACGTTTGTAATGGTAATAATAATAATAATAATAATAATAATAATAATAATAATAATAATAATAATAATAATAATAATAATTAAACTAAAAAATTACAAAAAGTATGTTATAATAAAAATATTTAATTTAGTATTTTCATCCCTACTCCCAGGTTTATTAAGGTCATACGACAATAGCAATCCAAAACAACTTTAGCCACCAATCATTTATTCTTGTTTTCTATACAAATTTATAGTAGAATCTTGATCAGAGTAATTTTATAAAATTAAAAAAATTTAGAACCACTTAATGTCCACATTAGTAAATGAAAATAATAAACTTAGGTTATAATAGTACAGCAAATATGTAAAGATACTAGTAAATAACAGCAGTAAAAGGAAAAATAACAAGGAAAACTCATTTCAGGATGTGAAACAAAAATAGATTTAATAGGTTATTAAACATTAAGTCTAGTATTGTAATACTAAAACTTACCTTTTGATTTACTTGAAAATGAAGCATAATCTGACAAAAATTAAGGAAAATATTCTTAAAATGCTAGGCTTAATTTGTTTACTACATAGTCTACTTAACAGTTGGAAAGGTCATACAATCGTGATATGGATAAACTTCTTAAAGGAGGCATGAATAGTGTCTATTTTAAAAGTCTACTAAAAAAAATGGCTTATTTCCTTGTAGAACAGATATTTAATACTCTTTTCTGATATTATATTACTTTCTTGGTTCATCCTGAGCTAAGGTAGGAGAAACCTTATTAGCTATAGATATGGTTAGATGCAAGCAGATTATGGTGCTAATTATTTACCATCAGTACTTACAGTTCATGATGTTTTTTCATGAATAAATGCCACTATATTTTTTACTACTTTTGCAGCCAATTCAGACACTCTTTTTCATGATCAATCAGTAAATTAGGAAAACCCATAATTTATCCTCATAATTACTTATTTTAGTGTTAAATAAATATGAGTTCACAAGTCAAAAAATGTTAACTGCTTCATATTTACAGGGTGTACAGGCAAACACAACTAAAGGTCCACTGGAAACTAATCACAAACAAAAGTGATTAATGTAACAGTGTTGTTATAGTCATTCAGTATTTAAGGGTAGGAGAACCAGTTTTTCCTTGTAAGCATCTTGGCCATTAGTTTAATCTTGTTTGCTCTTTGACAAGAAATGTCTAAGAGTCCCTGTACCTTCAGGAAAACCCTTATATCAATTCTGGTGTGAATCAGAATTCAAACAGGTTTAGTCTGGTCAAATTAAGCCTGTTCAAGGATAGCTCTATAACTGGAGGAAAAACAATTTGCTACAGCATATATTTCAGGTGGTCAACACAAGATTGTTGATGAGTAACATGCTGCTCCCATTCTGGTAAAAAATACCCTGATCTCTCAAGGAATTTTGGAGAGGATGGATGTTCACTGCCTGGAGAAGGTACTGAAGCAGGTTTTGAGTGAAGCTGTTTGACTTTTTATATAATATATTTACTCTTGGGATAGATCAACAGTTTCTCACTATCCATCACTTTCCTCAGTCCTTGATATCTTCTCCCCCTGGCGGGTTCTGGTGAATGCCAACTGGATTCATATTAAAGAGTGGGGACCTTTAGAGTTACAACATCCTTGCTGTTTATATGATCTAATGGTACTGGATCTACCTATGGATCCATCCAAGTATTCTGTTATAGCCAAGTATGCGGCAGCTGTACAGAAGCTGAAATGACTTTAAAGCACTTACTGGGGCAGCTAGTCCACTAACACCTACTAACACACATATGACATTCAGAATAAAATATAAATCACCGTTTATATTTCAGGCAATGTGTTTGGACAGTAAGGGATATGAACAAAACTGAGTCAGCTACATTCTTCATTACTTCAATAAATAAATTTCAAAATGAAAGTTCTTACTTTAAGAACTATTTTAAATTGAATAACATACATGGTTATTGTAAGGTTAAAAATAAATTATTTCTTGTAGGTTAACATTTGTAATAAATAAAATACATCGATAAAAACTAAAAAACATTAATAAAAACTGATAACTAAAAAAACTCTTTCACTAGACATTCACAAAAATAACTAAAAATGCATACTCATATAAGATAAAAAATTTTCGATAGAGTAATAAGTCACTACAAAAAGGATAAACTTTTAACATGAACTTTGATTAGTAATTTATTTATAGATAGCGTAAATTTAATGTCCACTATATATGACTTATAATGATCACATTGTAGAATAATTAATAAATCATATACACTCTATTCATACAAAAAAGGATACGTGAAGTTGTACTCTTTTTCAACGACGAATACTTAATTAACTTATGATGCACGAATCTACGAGTAAAATTAAACGAGGCCGACGACATGTTCCAAATTTAATAACGCACATTGAAGAGAAAGTAATTTGATGACATACAAATTACATAACAATGTTATCAGTTTTTTTTTTATGCATGTATTATCACTTACAAAGTAACTTGTAACAATACAGCATGATAACCATTAACCTAATAATAAATTAGCATCGATACATGAAAACAACAACTATACGTGATCTAACCATCGATTTAACGTACAAGTATCAGTCGCGTGTTTTTAAGTCAAAACTTTCGATCGATTCACATCTAAATACGATAAAGTTACGACTATTCCTCGCTTCAGCAGCCGCGTAATATAAACTCTTTTGCGCGCAAAACTATGCCTCCAATTTCAAATTATTGAACACGCTCAACCGTTCCAGAATATCAAAATATCTCATTATTTTATTTCAGAATGGACTCAAAAATAATTATGTTAGGTATGTTCAAAAACATTTTAACCGTTGGCCGTGAAAGATAAATAGGTTACCTAGAAATCCAGTCACTTTTGAAGTAGTCTCCTTATGACCCCATACACTTATCTAGCAGCCCTTCCATTACTGGAAACATTTTCGTAGACTTCTTTGGAAATGGCTACCAGCTGTGCTATCGCGTTCGTCATTATGTCCTACCCGCTGTCCTTTTTAGTGGCATCCAGCTTGGGCAACAAAAAATTACATGGAGCCATATCTGGGTAGTAGAGCATTGTCAACCTGATAATTCTGTTTGATCCAGAAATCTTGGATTAGACGTGAATGAACAGGCATGTTATCATAATAAAATTGCCACATCCATGATTTGACAATAGTCAAAAGAAAAAAGTCAGTATCAGTTTCACTTTGCTTCTTGAAGACAAACTGCGAACGTCAATGACATTTAGATTTCGGCATATTCATAAGTACTGGTGTGCTATCACTTTCACCTAAATTTTGCTCACTTTGAAAAAGATTGTATCACTTTTTTTAATTTTTAAAGCTCATAGTTTCATTCCTGAAAGACTACTTAATCACATAGATTATTTCGCTTTGGGTATCACCAAGCTTTTGACAGAACTTGGTGATTTAATGTTCAAAATATTCCATTATTATGCACAAAATAAAAATGTGACAAGCCTGTGTTACAATAACACACACAATGGCTATTGAACAACCGATTGATTCTGTGGTTAGAAATAAAACACATGTGTATTAGGTACTACAGCTGTACCCACTGGGTTGGTCTAGTGATGAATGCGTCTTCGCAAATCAGCTTATTTGGAAGTTGAGAGTTCTTGCGTTCAAGGCCTAGTAAATGCAGTTACTTTTATACAGATTTAACATAAATTAGCATTGATACTCATGATGTGAATACTAGATCATGGACACCAGTGTTCTTTGGTGGTTGGGTTTCAGTTAATCACACATCTCAGATATGGTCGACCTGAGACTGTACAAGACTACACTTCACTTACACTCATACATAACATCCTCTGAAATAATACCTGACAGTAATTCCAGGAGGCTAAACAGGAAAAAGGAAGATACTATAGCTGCACTCTAATGTTTTATCACTAACATGCAAGTACTTTTCAAGAAAAAAAAAGGTCATATTTGTTTTAAAAAGACCTCAACGCCTATTAAGAAAATGAAATATACATTTTTTGAGGTACCACCAGCAATTGTGAATTTTTTTATTGATAAGCAAGATGAAAAGAGTTTATATTTAAAAAAATAATCATAATTTACTTTCTAAACATATTTCCAGAATATCTTTTATATATTTTAAGAATCATAATCTAGCTCTTTCCTTGGTAGTACTGCAGATGAATAACACCTCCAATACCACTGAGTAAAGTGGTATTGGAGAGTGGTATTACCACGGAGTAAACTGGATTATAGTCCTAAAAAGTTATTTGGGAACATATTCTTAAAAATAAAACGGATTATTTTTTACATTTTTTTTTATTAAAAAAAGATCACATTATCTTGTGTAATGTGTCTTTTCTATGACTGAAATGTAAGATTGCCTTTATGTGGAAATTCTTGGATTGTGTATAATATGAAGTTCAACCGTGCTAACCCACCAGTTCAAGTTACTATTTATTTACTTTTTGTTTTTAATTTCAATGATTTTTTTTCTTGTTTTACAAACATTAAGTTTTTACACATACTTTATCTAATTTCATTATTTATTTTAGCCATCTTACATTCTTTTTATTTTTAATCATATAGGAGTCACATATTTATTGTTATGTAACCATGGCACTGCACCATATATAATTTTATTGAAAAAGTTGAGATTGAAGAGTGGGAAATGCGATCTTCATCTTGTGGTTGCAACAGCATCATTGAACAGGCATCTTTGTACTAATTATTTATTTTAGAAATGCTGTCTGTTAACAGGAAAAATGTATATCTTTGAAACTTTTACTTTGAAAGCAAACTTTAAAATAATAAACCTATGACCAAATGACATAAGTTGAGAGACTGTGCTTTTAATAATTCATTCTTACATCTGAAACTGAAAAAAGTAACCACATTGACAAAGCTATTATCTGTTAATAATTTTTTTACAGCAAAAAGACTTTTTTTTTGCTCTATTCAGCAAATGAAAAAATATCACATGAACATTTAAGTTAGAAATATGCCCTATTATATGTTACATAGGTTGACAGCAAACGTAAAACAATGAGGATTGCAGTAAGGGTTGTGTTTTGTGTGTAGTATGCTCACTGGTGTAGCATTTCTAATATTAAAAACAATTACTTATTTGCTTTGTACAACACTGTTAAAATCAATAACTGTCTGAGGTTGTGCTTCACAACTTTTTATATTATTTTTAATTTGATATAAATAGTTTAAATATAAATTTAATAATTAATTTTAAGTAATTTAAAATAAAAACAATTTATATCTAATCTATTTATTGCAATATTTTTAAAATGGCAATTCAATGATAAAAACAAAAAAAAAGACAAAAAATAATTATTAGTTGTAAAAAATTCACCAAAATAGAAATAAATAAATACAAATATATTTAATTTTAATGGTATGTTTTTGCTAGTTACACCATTGTTATTACAAATGTTGAAAATTTAACATCAAAGCTAGTGCTGTCTAGAATGGACTAAGGTATACTTTTGCCACAGCATTCATATGTTTATTCTTGCTATCAGTTATAAAATAGGATACAAGTACTGAGAAAATCCTTGCAGTCTAGTAACACATAGATCACACAAGAATGTAAATTATTTAAGTTCTAAACACTTATTTTTTTAAATTAATACTATTTATAAATAAATGTCCTCTATGCAATGAGAGGTAAAATGTATTAATCAAATTGTATTCAATGTACTGGAAACATAAGGACATATTGAAATTAAAAAAAAAACAGGACAGTTGCAAAATTAAAGCCAACCTAACTGCACTGTAAACATTATCCAATAAATGCAAACTAATTTATCAGCAAGCAAAATGCTTTCAAATGACTACAAAATCTACTTACTGCATGGTAGTATTTTTCATAACCTGCCCATTACAGTCCTTCCCCAATTTACTAAAAATACTATTAAATGATTTTTCATAAATATAAAGTAATAAGGTGAATAATCAGTCTCTTTTAAAAAAGTGACGGTTTTTAAAATGAGTTGGCAGGACATCGTGTATGCAAGTGGATAAAGCTCTCAGGAATGTTAACTGAATTAGAAAAACAGTGCTGAATGTGGATTGAATCAAACAGTGCACACCACAGTTCAAGTAAATTTTCCTGGTGTGACTACTGTAGCAGATGCTTGACTATATTTTGTTCTTGGAACTATTTTAACTGTATTTTGTGAGCGATTAGGAGGCCCAGCTGACAGGGACTTATTATAAAGCAACAGGTCAGGAATGTAATCTCCAGACACTAAAGCTGTGAATTGGTGCTACTAGTCCTCCCTCCGTCAGCATCAATCTAGTGGGACTTGCGATCTAGGTCCGCAGATTCCAAAGTAGGTGAGGATTGAGGAAAAGAAAATAGGGTGGATAGTGAGAATGGGCAATATAGTTGTGGTGAAACATCAGCATAAGACAAATAATCCTAATCAAAAGGTAGGTTCAAGAACCCTTCAGAAAGCAGGTGTCTCTAACGCTAAAAAAACATACAGACAGGCTAAGGCAGCAGATTACTGTTCAAAGATTTTGCATTTACCAGCTTGAATATATGTTGTAACAGTATTTCTTCCACCAAATATTAAATACCTATGTGAGAACAGGATCGGGCTTCTTGAAGGAACACCATACCTATTTCCAATATTGTGTGGCATATGGAAGTATCCTTAAACTATATGATCATTTAGTTATACTCTCTCCCAACGGAACGGAACGCAAGAATGGTGGAAGTTTCAATATTTATCCCTACAGATCACAGAGCCTGGACAATGTCCCTTGCTGCTGTGCCTTTCTATTATCGGGCGGATTTCATCGGTTATTTAGTGGCGGTTATAAATTTTAATTTTATTTATGGACGGATTTGGTAATTTGCGTTCCTATCCGTATGGACCATCGTGAAATTTATTTACTGGTTCTGACCGTGAGAGACTAAGCTTTTGAGTCTAGTAATCCCGGCGTGATTCCCCTTCAGTACATTCGCTGAAGTCCTTTCGGTACCAGTACCTATGGGCTAGCAGAAGTGCGCCTACCGGAGCCCTAGTTATTTGGAGGGAGAAATGCGCCTCGTTCTCCGGAGGGAGTCACATATGCTCACTAAATGATATTATGATCTCTTCGTGGGACGATGTGGAGTGTTGTCTAGCTTTTTATAGTTTTAACAAAATTTAATTGCGAAAACGGTCACTTTCGCGGCCGGAATTTTCGCGCGGTTTCCATTAATAGGTTACGCGATATAGAGGACCCTAAGCCTGGTTTGTCATTTTTTGACTCTCGTACCGCCTCTTCACGATGGTTCGTCTATACGGCATGAAGCCGTTTTCTTATACCCTGTGGAGTACGGTCCTCTCGGCAACGTCCCGGAGATGGCCGTGTTCGGACACGGCCGCTCTCCCGAACAGTTTGCGTGCCTGCGCCACCCCCACATCGGATACGATGTCCCGCACCGTAGCGAAGAGTGACATTTCTGACGAACCACGGTGCTCCAAATATCGTCCGCCACGCTATGTTTTGGACGGCTTCTAATTTCTTTTGAAGCGTGGAGTTCAACAAAGCTCCCCATGCTGGGTAAACATATGTTAGAATCGGCAGGACGTATAGCCGAAAAATGAGCAATTTGGTCGCGAGTGGATATGGGCTGGCACTGCTCAGTACTGGGTATAGTGAGGGCCTGACGGCCTTTGCGTCACATATTTAACATGTTCTCCTAAGGTAAGCCGTTTGTCCAGGACTACTCCCACGTACTTGACTGTTTTCCCAAAGGGGATTTTCTCTCCTGAGATTTCCAGCTGCCTGGCTGGAGCACGTGTCTTGTATGTGAACATCACTGCCACCGATTTTTCACAGTTGACCTTGATTCTCCACATATCGAGCCACGGCTCTAATAGATCCAATTGCCGTTGGATTCTCTCGATCGCGTAATCTACACTTCCGGATTCATAATAATATGCCGTGTCGTCCGCGTATAGAGCTATTTTGACTCCTTCCGACAGCGGCATATCGTTGACGTAGGCCGTGTACAAAAACGGCGAAAGCACTGCTCCTTGGGGGACTCCAGCGGCTACGTCTCTGGTGGAGGAGATTGTTTCCCCTACGCGTACAACAAATTGTCGGTCTAGTAAATAAGACCGTATCAATCTGACATAACGACAGGGAATCGTCGTATGTGCGAGTTTATACAGCAAGCCGCTATACCAAACTTTGTCAAAGGCTTTAGCCACATCTAGAAAAACGGTTGCAGTTATCGCTTTTCTATTTAGGCCTTCGACAAGACTGTCGATTATTTTAACCAGTTGGAGGGTCGTCGAGTGGCCCTTCCTGAACCCAAATTGCTCAGGCCGTACTCCTTTTCCCAAATCTCGCCTAAGTCTCTGCAGGAAAATCCTTTTGAATAGCGTTGACAACACTGGTAATAAGGAAATCGGCCTGTAATTCTGGGGAAGAGCAGACTTTTCCCAGGTTTGGGTAGGCATTCCACCGTTGCACTTTTCCAGCAATTCGGAAAATATCCAACGTACAAAATTGACGTGAATATTGTGGTTATGGTCGCTATAAGAGCGGATGGAACATTCCGGAATGGGCGGGCACCGATCCCGTCAACACCCGTAGCCTTGTCGGGGGCTTCTGGCTTTGATTGCAACGGAAACCTCCGCCTCAGTGACTTGGTTTCTCTCCCAACTAGTAGAGAGAATACAAAGAATGTTGGGTCTCAGATTTTTCTTTTAGTCCTATATTACTTTAACAATTTAAAAAGCAAGAGTTAGATTACATCAATTCTTTCTGTACAGCAACATGCCTTTTTTTACTATAACAATTTGATTTTTGTAAAAAGCTTTTTTTATATTATAAATATACATCTGAAAATAAGTATTTCATTCCATATGTATCTTAGTCTATAATCACATGTTCTAAGATTTCTTAAAAATGTAATCAAACTTAGTTAAACAAACAAATGCAAATTGCAGTCATTATTATGTTGCTGTAGTGGTTTGCTTAAGTAAATCTAAAAATATTTGATTTTTTACTGTCTATATTTATTTAACAGTGTAAAGTCAAATTTTGATCTGTATTTCCAAATTATAGCTGTATACATGCTAAACTGCAGGTGATATTGATTCATAAAATGTCTATTTTCATTTCATGGGTTGTGGAGTTAGGACTATCAGAAACATAATGCTCTTTTTCACCCTTAGTTAAGAAATTTCAAACTTTCCAGGTAATTTGTGCACTTATAAGTCAGAAACTCAAAACTTATAAATCTTACAAATTAACGCTTGTCAGAATAATATGATATAATTAATATATATATTATATATGATTTGAGTCCCACAGGACTCAAATCTTCATGATTATAAGTCTGCAGTGGTAGTTTTAGATTCTTAATAACAATCAAAACTTGTGTTGTATTAAATTCTAGGCTTAATATAATATTAGCGTTTTGGGTAATAATTTATTTTTAAGCATTCCAAGAGTTATTTTACTAATGTTTCTGAAATTTATAACAGTTTTTTGTTGTAAATTGTGAAAAACTAACTTTTCAGTTTTTTAACACAAAATTTTTTTTTTTACATAAAATTAAATTGATGAACTAATGAGAGAAGTGTAATCAGAAAAATTTGATACAAAAGATAACTGGCCAAGAAATAGAGAGGAAAAGGGTTGATTATAACAGTGCTAGAAGGATCAAACTAGACAGATAAAAAATGAATAAAAATTATTAATGATCTTAAAGGAAATGAGTTATCAGGAATTCAAATGTTTATCTGAAATTGAAGAGAATATAAACAGACATGGCAGAAGAAACTTGTTAACGATTCTACTCAGAACCCTATTTGTAGTAGAAAAATGTAGGATAAAAGAAGTCGTAATATGTCATATTCATATAAATATTGCACGAAAGATAAATTTAATAATTACAAATACTGAAACATAATGAACATTAAAACAAATATAAAAACTAAAAAAATATAACCTAGTTTTAAAAATAGATCATTTATAATTTATACAATTAAATTTTTCATATAAATATACAGTAAAATACCTAGTTGTCTAAAACGTATTGGGCCTTTGGAGGCCAACATTGAGAATACATTATTATTATTGGAAAGTAACATTACGAAACCACATATTCACCATTTTTTTTCGATGACCTGCCATTTTTCTGGCAACACCATAATCCTGTAGCTGTAAAACTTCTATGGTTTCTGCTCAAAAAATTGTGACATGTAGTTTTCACAGGGGTCTTTTGAAACTAATTTAACATCATTCAAAGAGTTCTGGAAAGAGCGAAACAAATAGCAGTGCCAGGTCCGGGTTATATGGCAGATACATTAAAACCTCCCAGTCAAGTTCACTAAATCTGCGACAGGTTGTTAAAGATGTATGCAGTCTGGCATTATCAGCATGATGTATGACACTCTTTCTGTTGACCAGTTCAGGCTGTTGCTTTTGAATTGCTGGGTGCAATCATACTAACTGATAACAGTACAATTCTGAGTCTATTATTTGGCAGCAGTAGCTCATGATTCATGATGCCCTTCCAATCCCACCAAAAACACAACATAACCTTCCTGGGCATTAGTGTGGTCTTTGCCACAGGCTGTGGAGCTTCTCCTCGCTTCAACCATGATCTTTTTCTCACACTGTTGTTGTAGGTTATCCACTTTTCATCACTTGTGATCAGCAAAATGGCTTGATTTCATTATGTTTCAGTAGAGATTTACAAATAGAAATTTGATTGGGTAAATTCTTCCGAGTCAGATCATGGGGCACCCAAATGTCAAGCTTCTTTTTGTAGCCAGCTTTCTCCAAATGGTTTAATAGTTAGGTGATGGATGTTTAGGTCATTCACGATGTCATGACTGCTTACATGCTGGGCTTCCTAGACTTTTGTCAGAATATATTAATGTTATCTCATGCACAAAAGGTTCGATAGACTACCTATTGTATATAAATTATCACTAGTTTGTACTGTATTTTCTGAAGGGGAAAAAGGATTCTTTGTCTACTAATCTTCTTTAGTTTTCCGTTTTGTACAGCAACTGATGATGTGGCATTGTATAGTTCAAATTGTACCTTTAAGAATGTATATAACTAAAAAAATTACTAGTCTTAAAAACTGGTAGTTTTCATTAGTTGTTGAAATATTTTTTTTTAAATTGATGATCTATTCTGTTATTTTTCCCTTTGTTCTTGTATTTTTGCAAGTTGTACTGCTAATATGTAATTTCAGGAGTATTGTAAGGTATCATTTTATTTAAATTTTTAAGATTGCAACTCATAAATTTTGGTTTGTTTTATACAATACAACTTACATATCTATATATTATTCTATTTTGGTGTCTCTAGCACACTTTTTTTACTTATTTTTTGTATACCAATTTTTAATTTTATATAAATTATAATTCAGCACAAGTGCACAGTCTGTGCTTTTTCTCATTCTAATGATGCCTGAACACAGTAAGTATTAAATGTGGTATCTATCCACAATTCCACCTTCAAGCTTGTAATTTTTATTTTGTTGTTATAATATTGTGTAATAATATTTATAAGTTAAAACTAATTAACTGTACACTTTTTATTTTGTTTTTATGCTTAAACTGTTCTTATTTATTAAATCTAAGATTGTATTGTAGCATTTGTAGAAATAAATAGATTGAAATACTATCTGGTAACGCATAACCATCATTATATGTAAAAACTGATAGTTGTCATGATAAACTAAACAGCAGTTCCAGTTGGCAACAGGTATGCCCATTTATATCGTTTTCAGAGTTCAAAATTGACTGGTTGTCATTAGTGTATGTTTGTATTCATAAATGTAATATTTCTTCAGATGTTTAAGTTTATTATTATTATGTATTTTTAATATTTTTAGGCTATTTTCCGTATTTGTTACTGTAGTTCACATTTAATGAGATAATCAGTAAAAATTTAAAAATTCTTTATTTTATATGCTCTCAAATGTTCAAAATATCTCCATTTATAACTTAACTGTATAATAACAAATATAAAAATTAAAAAACAAGACTGCCAAAAAAGGTAAGTTCTCATAAGATCTTACATTGATAAGAAAATTTTGTCCTTCAATGAAAATTTTTAAATGCTGTCAGGGGGTTCTTTAATATAGGATGATAATTACTAATCAGAGCCCCTCAACTGCAGTTAAATACTTTTGTTAAAGGACAAAATTTTCTTACTGATGTAAGACCTGGTCAGATTTTAATCAGTTGACAACCTTAAATGCCTGCTATCTCTACAACATGAAAAATATATTTAAACAAATTAAAACTAAAAGGATTCTTTATTTCATGTGGAGAGCCGTGTACACGGATTCATCCACAACCCTCTTATGCTAGAAGCAGTTCGTTGTCAATTAATTTACAGATTATATCTAATTTAATTTCTAACTATAGATTATTTTTATTTACTTATTATTAATTAATTTTATTTATTTAATAAATTCAAATAATCAAATATTTATTGGTCAACAAATACCGCCAAAATAGATAGATAAATAAGTTTGAATAATCAAATATTTACCGCCTATCACAGAACCAAAATATTATATTACCTGAGAAATCGAATACAACTGCCTTAACCTAACTACTATATGTATATAAAAAAAACAAATTAATATTGTCTGATATTCAATAATTAACAATTATCAGCAGCTTATGCTCTCGTAATTCAGTAGACTGCATTTAACGCAATACATCTGCCACCTAGCAGAGAGCCAATATACTACGTAAAAAGTTATTGCCAGAGCGCAACCTATCTGCCGCTTAGTGGAGAGTCAACATACTATGTATGGAGAGAGAGTGAAGCATTATCCTTTTTAATGTTTTTTCAACACGAAATATATTGACAAACCTTCTCAGTTATACCAAGTAACATGGGTAATAATCTGGTTAAGTAGTTTTTTGTTTATCCCGAACAAAAATCCCCTTCCTCTTTTTATAATAGTATAAATTTGTAATTTTTTTTTACTTATTATTATTTATTAATTTTATTTATTTAATTCTATTAATAAAAGAAAGGGATTATTATTTAATAGTTAGCATAAAATTGTGGTGCAGTCTGAACCAATGGTGGTGCACCAGGTGGCTGCACACAGCTCTCTCCAGCTAGCAGTCTGTTGTCAATTAATTTACAGATTGTTATTTAACTTCTAAGTGTAGGTTATGTTTATTTATATTTTCATTTTTATTAATAAATTAAAAGAAAGGGATTATTAGTTAAATGTTTAAACAAAATTTACAGTTTCTAGGAAAAAACCAACAGCAAAAAGAGGGAAACCTACAACAAAAGAATAAAAATGAACTCAAGTAAAAGAATGAAAAGATTGGCAAAGCTTCAAAGCTAGTAAAAAAAAATGCAAAGTTAAGTTGTTCATAACATGGTCCATAGAAGACATGACAAAAAAATCTCTTTAGATAACCTAATATGCAAGTTATTGAAGTAAATAGATGTAACCTCAATAATTTATTTTTCTCCATTTTTTACAATCAAAATTTAAGGATACAGCTGATATTCAAATAACTAAATACATACTGCATTGTAAACATTATTATCTTAAAAATAAATTTGATTGGCCATCAGCATTGTTGTATGATAATTTGCTGTTATTCCCTTTTAGGAAAACTATTTCCCATGATTAAATGCTGTTTTTCTTTAATCTATTTAATAAAATTCCTTTTTACAGGATGATTATAGATGAAGTAAACATATGTGAGGTTTATAAAAAATTTAATTTTCATAAGTTAAGACATTACTCTAATACATATGGCTGCTTTACAGTGAATGTTTTTAACTTGTATAACTGATGGTATTGACATCAATGTTGATTACTGCATTACACAGACGGTTTGGCAAATAAGTTGCTACTCCTGTGAAGAAAGTTTTTTGTGTGCTTGAATTAGCCAAAATAAACTGTTACTATCATGGAGTGATGCTTCAAAACAAAGTGCGATGAGTGACCATCAAGGCAATGCACCTACAACTGGAGAAAGCAATTAGAAAAAAAAAATATATATATATAGTCTATTTAAGAAATAAGTTCTGGAATGCCTCCTGTATCAGAAAAACAAGTGGATTGTGTCTGTACTGTGTATCAACATACTCTGAGTAGATTGACTAGATCAGTGAGTTCATAATGACAAATTCTTCAATCGACCAGGTGGAAAATTTTGCAGAAAGTTGAAAATGATGCCTCATAAATTTCATTTAGTAAAAAGTTAAGTAATGAATTTAGTAAAAAGTTAAGTGATGAAAACATCAAGTTGATGCATTGACCTCTAAGAAGTTCTGACTTGACATGGGAATACTTTTAAAACAACATATCAAAAATGCTGTTGCTGGTGTTAAGCAAAATATGCTTTCACATATTTGTGATGAAGTTGAGTACCAAGCTGATATCTGTTATACGAATCATGGTGTACACATGGAATACATCTGAGAAATTTCCTGTAAAACTATATAAGTAGCCATCTCTCAACATATGAAAAATACATTTTTTATAAACAATCAAAAGTGTCTACATATATGCATATGTAAACCTATCTATTTTTTATAAAAAAAATCATTATGACAAGTACACATATTCAGCTATAATGTTTGACAGATGATGCTTAAGATTTTAAGTTGAAGTTCACTGTGCTGTAACTACGCTTGCCAGGTGAACACTATACGTGTTCACCTGCACCAGACATGCCGTTTTTTTCCAATAATTAAAGTTATACATGTATAAATATAGTAAAATATATATGATGATACTTTGTTTCTTGTCACACCTTGCCCAGCCACTTTGTTCATTGGCTCTAGCACCAAACAAAAAAGTAGATACTGCAAAATATCTTCAGGTCAAATAATCCAGAAACTCCAATAGACTAATAATATTAATATTACAAAAAAACAATATTTCTTAGTCATAAAAATCAGAAAATTTTTAAATTGAAAAACTCAAACCTTAATAACATGAGCTAGAAAAATAATACGTTAGTGATAGAAAAGACCACTCTGCTTATCAATATAATGAAGGTGTAAACTTGTTATAAATATACTACTTTTATTTAAAATCTTATTTTAAAATCACACATCAAGTTATAATACATTGTAATAAGTAAATAGAAAGTTTAGTTGTAAAAATATCTCTGTTGCTGCAGTACAAGTACTGCAGCAATTTTTACAACAAAAGAAAATGAATATTACAGTAATAAATAAACAAATATTGGATTACATTAAACAAATAAATCTTTACTCCAAAATATTAAAAAAAAATTAAGAATAAACTGTACAAAAACCACAAATGAACTGCACAGTAATAAAAATTAGGCCTTTATGAATGCTACATTTAACAACAAAAGAATTCACAATTTTCACAACCCTCTAGAGTTAAAGGAACGAGAAATACCAGAGACCAAAGAACTTCAGGATCCCAGTAAATATGTTAAGCGAGATTATAGCTGATTACTAGTAGAATAAACAATAACACTGACTGATGTATAAGAAAGAAATCAATTAATGCAGAATAATATTAGTATACACTAATTAATTACTTTAAATACAAGAAGTAACATTACTATTTCTTACCTTAAGGAAAATGATTAAAACTATTTTTAACATGGAGACTAAAGAGAGAAGAGCTGTGTATACTGATACCATTGCATTATCTGGTTCTTAATACTTCTCATAAAATTAAATAGTATTAATATTAACCTATGATAGAAGCTTAATGATTCATTGCAATAAATATGAAATGGTAATGTTTCCCCACTGTTTCTTTCAGACATTATATTTTGTAGTAAATAGAAAGGCTGAGAAATCGATTATAGTGAAGATGAAATAAAATGAAAACCTCTGGGTTTTCATATGACATTATCAGGTAGCTGAAAGCTTCTTCACTATTTTATAATGAAAAAACACAATACCTAAAAAAAATCTAACATCAGATACCAACTTCTGCTTCAATTTAACATGTTCGTTGATAAACGATAATAGTAGACTGATAAAAGTGTGTATACGTATGTAATAAATGGCCAAATATGTTATTAAAACATTGCAATACACTAGTACTGGATTCAATTTGTGGATGCACAAAGAACGAAATAGAAATATACTTGGCGACAAAGTGAATTCTGATACAGTACACATGAAGGAATATGACTTAACTTTATGTCTTAAGTAATATGATACACACTTCATTATCTTTTATGATTTCAATTTTAAAATTTACAAAAAGCCTTCCAAAGAGCATTTTGGCAACAAAATCCCTTTAGATTCTAATTAATTCTCTTTCATCAATTTTAGCCTTGGATAGCTTCTAAGACATCAAAGGATTTGTATAATTAAGTAAGTTTTTTTATAAAATTAAACAAAAAATTAACATGCAAATAATTATTTTAAATACATAGGATTGAAATGAATTGACAAATTATAATAATTATAAGTAACATATATAATTTAATAATAATTTATATATTCGTTAATTTAACTATCAGGTAAAATGTACATCACAGCACTGTATTACAGAATTTCATATCTTTATCTCTTTTATTTGATTATTTATACAAAATTTAAAAACAAAATCTGTATAGATTTTTTCATACCGTTTTCTATTTTTCAAAAAGAAATGAATTCTTCCTGAAAAGAAAAATAGTAAATTTCTTATGTGAAAACAATTTCCTTTAATGAATATTTAAAATAATTATTGATTTCATAAAAAAAAATTATACACAATGGAAGAGATAAAACTGCAATAAAATTAAAGGAAGAAATATATACATATACATATATATATATATATATATATATATATATATATAATTAATTAAATTAAAATAACTAGCAGTTTTCATGGTATAAGTAATATATGAACAATTAAGATTTTAAAAGGTGTACCAAAAAAATACATATAACTATAATAATAAATACTTGATTTTATTATATAATTTTTTTTTAATAGCATTTTATTAACTTAATAAATTAAATATTAATGGTACTTTTATAATTTTGAAATCATAACTGAATTAAATTGTGCCATATCATTTCTAAAATAAGAGAAAATATACAAAAAAAAAGTCATTAGAGTTTACATCTAAGTATGATAAACTGACTAAAATAAATAAAAGAAAAATAAACAATGATAAAAATATTATAAACAAGAACTAACAAGAATATCAATTTATTTTTGTTTAATCATTGAAAAGAAAGAATGACAAAGAAATGAAGAAAGAAACATCAAAGTGAACAAAGAAGAAATTCTCAAAAACAAAAAAAGAAAACATTTTTTGCAGCATTTCCATTCATAAACATTCAAGTACAAAAACCTTTTATACAAACAAAAAATTTTCAGCTGCACTTAAAACTAATATGTTCAAAAAGTAAAACATGTTCTGTAACTAGAAAACAATAACTTTGCACATAACAGAAGGAGAGGCACATAATCACTTCTTAGCGAGTTCATTTGAGAGCCAATCCAAGCCTTCATACAGTCCATGTCCCTGCGTCGCACAAGTCGCTTGGATATACCACTGTGAAACAGAAAATACATAATCAGAAATATTGCTATTTGTTGGAAACTTAGGTTAAGAGTAGGTAAGTAGATATGAAAATAAGATGAGACAGGGAAAGAGGTAAAAATAAGCATCCTTGACATAGGAAATAACAAATTAGGAGTCAAAATACATGGAACAAAAAATCTATATAACCTGACAGTTCCATAACACTGGCATACCTCTATGAATAGTATGTAGGATATAAGGTAAGATGTGATTTAAAACCTAAAATAAGGATGAAATTCTGATGGCCAATGACACATTTAATGAACAGATCCCCGTAAGTAAATAAAGTTAAACAGAACTGTGTACACCTAACATTTGGATGATAATTGTGTGCTGTTGAAATTTAAAACAGGTCAATTATGCAAAAGGCTAGACCAAGTTGCAACAAGGGTATTATGACAAGAAGGTGGGACATTTTTAGTACCTTTACTATCTAATGCTAAAACTAGTCATCAAATGGATGGTTCCTATATTTTACTTAGTAACTGAACTAACTTTTAGAATAATTAACTTAAATACTTAATTGATTCCTATTATTTTAAGTAATTTTATAATTTTTATCTGTGGACTAGCAGATCTATTCATTCCTGATGTGATTGATCTGTATAACATATTAAGCAGCAATCAGAATAAAAAAAAAAATTAATATTTTTAATATACAGTTAACTTGAATTTTTTTCCTAAGGAAATAACCAAAAGATTATGGATACCTTTTGGTCAGTTCATGTAGTATTGGCTGAATATAATCATTTTTAAATATAAAGATTTAAAAACAAACACTTTACAATTAAAAACATCACCAACAGTATTTCAAATTAAAATAATATTTTTATCAGAATTTCATTTAATAGAACAAGACAACAATTAAAACTTTTTCAAAAAATCAAGATTAGTTATTCATTTTGTATTTTGTTTTCACTGGATGATGGATTTTAATAAAAGATTCCTGATTGAGTTTGTGTAGGCTGCTATCGTTCTCATATTAAAATTGGTTTTCAAAAATAGACCTACATAAGTTAAGATAAACAGAAAAAACAAAATGTATCAAAATACATTAACATCAATTATAAGATACTACACTGACTCTGCAGTGAACATAACTGATTATAGAAGAATTAGTTTTCCTGTCTGGGATTATCATATAATCAGCAAACTGATAGGCAATAAATATCAGAAAGTAACTACTTTTCGGACTGATATGATTTTATTTTTATTTATTTCAAAAGAATTACGTTAACTGCAATAATATAGTGCACCTTTCCAAATTTGAGAACAAAACACTTTTGTAAGACATGTAATTTTTTTTGTAAATAAATCAGGCTTCAAAATTGGTCTTTGAATTATTTCAAACACACATCATAGTTTAAGAGTATTAAACTTTATTATACTATTTTAGAAATAAACATAAATACCTCCTTTTTTCCAACGAATAATATTCTTTGGGGTATACATTAAAATGTATTATAAGCTTAGATTTCATAGTAATATTCTGCCATTAATCTTTTGCATTGGAATAAGTGTATAATTATTAAATACAAAAAAAACCTGTTCTAAGAATACCTCTATTAGGGAAAAAATAATTTAAATCTACAGAAAATGGTTATTCTGTCAAATTAATGGCTATATGAAGTGCAATAAGCAATTTATTTTGAAGATAAACATTTCCTCAAACCTACATTTGTTGATTATTTCAACTAAAGAAAAATGAGGAAATAATATTTAAAAATTATTTTTTCGTACATTATATATCACTGTATCAAATAATTATTACTCAATAAATATTTAAATCCACCAGATTTTTTCAGTTCCAATATTTTTTTTCCGTTGGATAAAAGATAAGAACACACATATCTGTATCACTTTCACTTTCAGAGCTTCAATTCTATTATTAGCAGACCAATTTTTATAAAATACACCTAATTATTGTAATTAAAATATACAGTTAAAAATATAACTTTTTTTTAAATTGTTAGTATGTATATACTACTGTTATATTTAAAACTTCCAATATCCACCATAGTAAGATGAAGATTATATTTATCAAAGTATTCAATCGTTATTTCAGGTCTAGTAATTTAATCAATTTATTATCAAATTCAATTTTTATTAATAAGTCTATATTTATTATTATATTTATAAATATAATATTTCTCTAATATAACAATTTCTTTATTATTATTACTTATATCCAAAATTTCTAAATTATTACACAAGCCTGTTATGGTTGTGTTTTTTAGTTTTTGATAACAGATTCTTATGTATTTTACTGCACTGAATCTGAAAATAACCTTAATTTTTTCCATCACATCAGGATTTTTATAAATCACAATTTTAAAATTTTTAAAAAGCTGAAAAATTGGAAAAATGTGATATGATAAAATAGATATAAAACATTTTTTTTTTAATAATAAATTAATATAATATAATCATTTTTTTGGTTTATACTATGGATTTTTATAGCTAAACAGTTCAGTTGTCATCAAAATACTGCCACAAAATAAGCCTGATTTCTATTATAGTGCATTTTTAAATTAATCTATTTTTATTTATTTAATTAATTTTTATAAGGTACGTCATGCCTTTGAAAACCAAACCCCCTCCTCTTCACCCATTCTTAATGACGAAGTAAGTAAAATACTTACAGATTTTTCCACGTGTTGAAGTTTGTTTGGATGGCTCATACTCTGCTTTGCACTTTTCCTTCTATTTTCTCTATAGGGTTCATCTCAGCGTAACATCCATCCTCGAAGTAGTCCATTTTCCTTGATACCTCATTTTCATTTTCTGATGAAATCTCTCATCCATCTCTTTGGCACCCAGATTTTCAGGAAAATAGTACACATGTGAATTTAGGAAGTGAATCTTCAAGCTCATGGAATAGCCTAAATTTTTTAACTTCTGCAGCATGTAATCAACGACTGATTTGAAGTTTGGATCCTTCTTATTGCCCAAAAACTTGGTTACTATGTCTTTAAAGGCTTCCCAGGTTTTATTTTCTGCAACTTCTATTTGTTTCTCAAAATTACCATCTTTGAGAAGTTTCTAATGACAGGACCAGTAAAGACACCCTTTTCAGTTTAGCGGTCGATAAATTTGTCACAGATGTATTAAAACATTGTCCTTCTTTTGGTAAGGCTTTGACAAATTGCTTCATCAAGCCTAACTTGATATGCAGAAGTGGAAGAAGAACTTTAATCGGATCTATGAGAGCTTTTTAGAACACATTTTTGGTTACATGTTCTAATGAAGCTCTTTTTGGCCAATCTTTCCTTATCCAATGATTTTCTCTGTCTATGCTATTTTATTCACAAAAAAAACAGAAACTTTGTATATCCTTCTTGCTGTCCTAGGAGCATCGATATTATTTTGAAATCACCGCATATAATCAACTTATGATCGTTGTATTTAATTTTATAGAGAAGAAATTCCAAATTATTGTAACCTTCTTTTAAATGGACAGAATGTCTGATGGGAATTGACGGATACGTATTTCCACTGTGAAGAAGGACAAGTCTGAGGCTTCTTTTGGACAAATCTATGAACAGTCCCAATTGGTACTTTCATATGGAATGTTAAATCGAGTCAAAAGTCCACGTGCATCAGTGCAGAGGACTAGGACTAATTCTTCTTCTTCTGAAAAATATGGAACAAAATCCTTCTCTCAGTACCTGAACCAGGAAAATGAGGTGCCAGCTGCTAGCAGGTTCTTCTCTTTAAGCCTTGAACCAAGTAATTCTGAATTTTCTTTGGTCAGATGTTAAGTCTCAAACCAAATCGTTTAGTTCAGACTGTGAATTAAGCTCTGGTGCACAGTTATCTCCAGGTTTGTACTCCTTGATGAAACTTCATTTAAATCACTTGTGGAATTGTCTATTTCAGGTAAATCTTCTGGTGGAATTGGCACTGGTACATCTGGAGCATGAGAGACCGCGTAAAGCAGATGGCATGTTTGGATAAACAATTCATTTTTATTGTACATAAGTAACAATCACTGGTGTGATTTCGTGGCTCTCGCCACACCACTGGAACTTCAAATATCAACGCTTCTAGTTCACCCTTTGACCACCGTTTAAGTCCTTTAACACACATGTAGCAAACCTAGTGGGGTGCCCAAGTTTTGTCTTGACCTCCTATGTTCATTCTGAAATACATGAGGTAGACTTGTCAAGCGAAACTTGTTATATTTCTTTTTTGCCTTTCTATCTTTAACTCACCACAAATGTAACAAAAAGAATCTGCAGAATTTTTGCAGCCTTTTGAAACCATTTTGAAAATATGAATTATGCTTTATGGTGTGAAAATACATTTTCTACCGACAAAAATGCGTTTCATCAAGGAAGATGGAAAAAACTTGATTTACGCATGATTTACAGCAACAGTAGTTGCATGGTGCACGACTCTTGTTAAGTCTTGTCACAAACTGTCGGCCAAACTCTCCCACTGTCTCGTTATCTTCAACTCAAACCTTCCCCACACCATCCTCTTCAGAACACTCAACTGTTTAGCTATAAGAATGCATAGTATAAGCTATAAAGAATACACCACTTCGACAGCAGTCAATCTGACATAACTGGTCTCCTGTAACATTAGATGAAACAAAAGCTTTTTTTAGGAGTACTACTAAATATGGGTTTGCATGAAAAAATTCACTTCAGGACTACTTTTCGGAAGAGTGGACTGAGAAACAGCCATTTTTTAAGAATGCATTCTCCAGAAATAAATTTTACCAGATTTTCTGGTCTTTCCATTTATGTCCTCCGAATCCTAACTCACAAAACCATTCAAGAGGAGATAAAATTTTATAAGTTGGTTTCAAGGGCAACATATTATTTAATGTTATAATAAGGATAAACCAACAAAATGGGGACTAAAAGTTTATGTTCTATTGTCTATTTATGTCTATTCTAAAAGTGGATATATATGGCGTTTTGAGCCATATTACAGCAAACCAACTAGTAAGTAGTTTAGTAAAGCCTGATTTGCTTGCCACATCAAGAATTGTGATGCACTTCGCACATAAGCTGGTGGAAAAAGTTCCAGATTGACGGTTTTCCTCGATTGGTTCTACAAGCTTGGAGCTAGCATTTGAATTAAAAAAATTGAACACCCATTTGACTGGAACCATAATGGGAAATAGGAATGGCTTACCTGAAGAAGTTAAGAACAAGGCTGTACTAAAACAGTTGAAACTGAAAAAAACAAGAATTTGTTTTCTTTTGTCAGATAAATGATGTTCATTGTTCAGTGTGGCATGATTAACAGTACATACTTATGCTCAGTACTTGTTATAACAGTACAGAACTAACTGAAAGGAGAGTTAAAGATGTTATTTGTGAAAGTGTAAAACCAACCGCTATCTGCCAGTATAATTAGAATATGGGAGGGGGTGTGTGTGGATTGTGCTGATCATTAAACATCAAGCTATAAATTTGGATGCAAGTGCATGAAATGGAGGTTAAAATTATTCTTTTGGCTTTTGGAAGTTTCAATTGTTAATTCATATTTGCTGTTTTCTAATTCAAATATTCAGATTCATATTGATCACAAGAAATACAAAAAAAACCCTCATTAACCAACTTCTTGGCAATGTAGGAAATCCAGACTGAAATAAGAAACCGGACGACCTTCCTCTAGTGATGCAGAAGAAAGACTTAACAATCTTCCTTACTTTATTTATTTACAAGTGAAAAGTACCTCCAAAGACTGTGCTGTCTGTATTAATAGAAAAGTGCCAGGTGGAAGGAAGGAGACAAAGTTTTACTGCAAAACATATACACAAAAACCTGGTCTTCATCCAGGAGACTGCTTTGAAAGGAACCATGCTCTCAAGGACTATAAGCTTCACTAACTGTAAGTAAAATTTGTTACATTTTTATCACGTTACTAAAGCTATTCAATAACGCAATACAAAAGGAAAAACATCATCCAATATTTCAATATGTAGTACGAAAATCTTATTTTAGCTAAATTAAAGAAAAAATAATGTGATCTAGTGGGGTGGCTGGGACCATCAAATTGATAATTGTAAGGGTTGAATTAGTATGAAAAGAAATTTACCGCTTTTAACTGGGAAGTACTCAGCAATACATTATAGTGTATGTTTTATAAAATATATATACACACACATGAGGTTGATAAGAAAAAATGCAGAATTTTAAAATTATCCATGCAGTATACATCTAATTGTCACAACTTTTTTTTTTGTGTTGGTGCAATTGTCCCTAACGTATGTTTACATTGGTCGACATATTAGATGCTTAATTTATTGTTGGTGTTGAAAAGGTTAAAACATGTTTTGCTACTTTTAACTTGTGGAAACAATGGAACAAAGAATTTGCATTAAATTTTGTTTTAAGAATGGAAGTGCAGCACTGCATTAGAAATGTTGAATGTTGCTTGTCATGTCAATTGGATCATGATCAATGCACCTGCTCACACTTCACTGCTTGTTTGTGAATTTTTGGACAAAAAATACACCATTATGATGCTTCAGCCTCCGTATTCACCAGACATAGTCCCCCCTGTGACTTCATTCTATTCCCCAAGCTGAAAAGAACCATGAAAGAATGATGTTTTGCAAACACTGAAGAGATAAATACAGAAACACTGAAGGAGCTAAATGCCACACCAAACATTGCATTTCAGAGGTGCTTTGAAGACTGTGAAAAAGTGCTGGCACAAATGTATTATATCTGAAAGGAAGTACTTTGAAGGTGTTAAAATCAATATTGAAGAATAAATAACGATTTTTTGAGAAAAATTAAAATTCTGCATATTTTTTGATGGAACTTCAAGTGTGTGTGAATATTCACACACACACACACACACACACACACACACACACACACACACACACAATATATATATATATATATGTGTATATATGAGGTTTGATAAAAAAATACCAAACAATTTTTAACCACATTTAAAAAAGTACACTCATAATTTAAAAAAAAATTTACATATAATGTGTGAGTGTCTAATAATGAAGAAAACATTTTTTTGTTAAGTATGATATTTTATATTTAAGTGTTTGAATATTAATTTGTATTGGCTTTTATCTTTTTAACTATATTACTGTTGTATTTAAAACAAAGTTGTTGTTTTTATTTTTTGTTGATTCTACAACTAGTGAAAAATACAGCTGACTCAATTTTTTAACCTGAGACAAAACTTATTAAAAAAAAATGCATACCTTTTTTGTAAGAGAAATAACTGTTTTATTACCCATTATTATTTTTTTGTTATAGTAAAGAATGATTTTTTTATCTAAAAGCACTATGTAATTTAAAATACAATGGAAGAAAATACAATTATGAGAGGTGGCTGAAATTAAATGCTCACTAGAACATAATGGGAGAACAAAAATGTTGTACTAAGTGATATCCTGCAATCTTTCAACTTCATTCCTCTACTACTAACATTCTAAAACTCGTTGACCTATGTCCTCTCATATTCTGTCAGTCAATGTTGTTATGTCAACACATATAATAAATGTACAGCAACTGAATTTTTACCAGAGGAAAAGTGAACGCTAGTGACACTGATTGTTGTCTAAAAGCCATTTATGGTGTTGAAACTGTTTCTGTAAGTATGTAGTAATTCTCTTAAAGGTTCTGGGATTTCCAACACGTGAACATGACAGACTATCTGGAAGTTGGGTCAACTGTAAATTCTGTGCGATACATAGATATTAAAGCAACACAGATGTGTGTGTGTGTGTGTGTTGTGTTTGATAATTCTGCAACATGATGATGTTTAACTACACACACATCATGAGCAACAACCATGGCTCTTGTGAAATTGAAATTTCAGCCTATTCCAACTTGAAGTTGGAATACTCACCAGATTTAGTGCTCTGCTGTTTCACTTCTTTCTGCAATTTAAGAGGGATATTAAGCGTAATCATTTCACCAAATATGATTAACTGAGGGATGCAGTGAGATCGTAGCTTAAGGAAAGACCGCCAGCATTCTTCATTGACAGAATGAGAAAACTGGTTCACTGTTGGGAGAAATGTGTAGCTGTAAATGTGGAAAAATAAATCTAAGATTTTGTAATAAATAAAATGTACTTTGATGCCATATTTGTTTATAAACTATGTTAATATATACTTACGTGGACATTCCTAATCTGATTTAAACCCAATTTATCAGTCAGTTCAGATGTGGACATAGCATGAGGGAGATCTTGTTTATTAGCAAAAACTAATACTACTGCATCTCGCAGTTCATCTTCTTGCATCTTAGAAAACAAAAGTAAAAACTGGTTTCAGAATACAGCGACAATGGAAAAATAAAAATATAAACATACAAATTTTACAAGAAGTAGAATAAAATTTACTATGAATAAATAAAATTACGATAAATGCTAACAATACTAAGAGTGAGTTCAGTTACAAAATATATCAAGTGCATTAGAAATGTTATGATGGCTCTTTTTTCAAATAAAAATTCAGGAGATTTTTATATGATATACAGTTGATTATACTTTCATGTTGATGTTACTGCTTGATGGTACATAGCAAATACAATTAATTAAAATTCACCTGCGATAAAACTTACCACCGACACTGTACAAAAATCTACTTTCAAACAGATTTTATAAAGTTGCTAACATCTTGAAGAAAGAAGTCAGACTTTAATAAATAAGAAATTCTGAATTTTTATTTTCTAATTTCAACTGAAGATGCCATATCTGTAACTTCTGTAGAACACTTTTCAATCAGATATATGTGACTACATTAAGTTTATTATTTATGAGGGTTCCTGTAAATCGCTGTTGACAAGAAAAATATTTTATTAAAATTAATTTTTCTCAATTACTCCTTTTATTTATTATTTTCATTTAGTACTTTTGTAGAGATCCCTGGTCCTTCAGAATGCTATTTTATAAAATGTAAAAACATAGTTTAAATGTTACAAATGAGGATGAAACCGATAATTGAAAAAACTTATTTTAATAAAATAATTATACTCTGCTTCTAGGATGGAATTGGCTAAACTATTTATTATCAAATATTGCAGATTGACTACTGACAAAAAATAAAAGTGCCAATGGGACTACAGCTAAACCGATCACACAAGAAAAATAATAAAACTGCAACAGGATTGGTATTTTTACTGATTTGACATTTTTCTAGTTTAATGTAACATTAATAATTTATACTAGTGTCAAGGTATTGAAATAAATGACACTTGTGATCAGAAAATATGGTTATAGATAACAAACTTATATGAACATATTAAAAATGATCATATTAAAATTAGTAGTTTGCAGTTTTATATAAATTTTAAAGTGGATGAATACATCCAATCTGACCATTACAATGAATCGATGTTACATCCTACAGTGCACTTAAAATAATTACTTGAACTTGCATAGGAAGACCTGCTTAAGGAGTGGCAATAGGTTAAAACCTATGCAAGTTTAAATGGCCATAAATAAATTTAAACTGTAACTGTTAGCAAAAATAAATGGATGAAAAACCCAACTGTTGAACTGAAATGAGGAGGATGTTTTTATAGCACAGCACAAACTGATAATTTGTCCACCATACCATTTATGATTTCTTCAGATCCTAAGCGATGTTGTACTCTTATGAGTAATGCTTCTTAAACCTAAATAAATTGCGCTTTAATCTGATACAACTATGAAAAAAAATCATAAGACACTGGGGTTAAAATAAATATACCTATGTACCAGATGCTACTTTTTATATGAACATTTACTTTTTGAGAAAGTAAACTTTGAAAAAAAAATCTGCTAAACAATACTTCAATTTTTTTTTCTTTTTAAAATTGCACATTTTCCAGATAATTTAAAACTTACATTTACACACGAGTAATTCATAAATCATAACACATTATAGAATTTATAATATTTGGAATCAGGCTTACACGCTCTAGTTAATTTTCAAAGTATATAAGTCAGAGCATTAAGTGTTTTTTTAAAACAAAAATTAAAATATTGGACAAAAATATACTGATTTAAAATTGTTTCTCCTCTCTCAACAACTCATACTATTGGAGAATAGTTAATCGAACAGGCTTTGAACAACTTCTACAGAAATACTTATTGTAGAATAAAACAGCATGAAAAACCAACTTCCTCTTTGAAGATTGTATCTATAATAGGTTGCTAAAAAATTCTGACTCTTCTTCATCTTTCACAACAGGATCTATATTCCATTTAGAATAAACACAATCCAATCTTCTGACGCATTAGTGCCTTTTTTAATAGACAAACACTACAATATTACAAAAGCCTTATCAGATTTAAAAGCTAGTTGTTTGAGTATTACTCCATTTAGCTGTTTTTTTGGTCTTTTGTTGTGATTCTTGCACAGTCTTCAGACGACACATTGTCATATATATAAAAAGATACTCATGCATACATCTAGTTTGTTTACATCAGTATTCATCTTAAAATAGAATAACAGAAAAAGGATGATATCCTTTCTGGATAAAGATAGAAAGAGAAAGGACATAAGAAGGATGATATCAAGTCACACAGTTTCACACTTTCTCAAAAATATTTAGTCCTATAAAATTTCAGCTGTTAGAAACCTTGTTTTAAACTGAAATTGCTGACAAGAAACAACTGCTCATTTTTGGTGTAAAGCAATCGCAATTTTTTTAAATTTAGTGAGGAGAATAAGAGAAATGATCAAAAATGGATTCTACTTCTCCACGGGGAATTGGTTTTATGTTTAATAGTTTCTATGTTAATTATTAAAAAAAAAGCAATATTTACCATTAGGGGAAATTTCTTAAATTTACTGCTAACGTAATACACAATACTCACCTTAAATACTTTAATACAATAACCTTAACTTTTTCAGATCATGTAGCCTTGGAACTGGCTATGTATGGCGTCAGTTTTAAAACGCTGTTACAAAATCATTTTATATGGCATCTAAGTCTGTTATTTTGTTTTATATTCACAAAGGAATCAGTTTTATTACACAATTTGAATGACGTTTATACGATGTAAAATGGTTTATTTAGACTAGAAAGAATATGACCATTTTTTCTCAGAAATGTGCTTGTGTGTGTGTGTGTGTGTGTGTGAGACTTGTGTATTATAATTGCTATGAGGGTTACGGATTTATTTATTATTTACAAAAATAGCTTATCTTACTAGCAACATATCGAAGTATTGAAACACATAATAAATTATGATATACGGAACACAAAAAAAAGAAGGAATTTGTGGTCATAAATACGTCACTTTTACTTGAGGTCTATAAATATCTTTTCTGACAAATGATATCTGTAAACATCTAACACATATCAATTCGTAATGAATAAGAGTATACCTATACCGTAAAAATGGTTTTTTGTCAATCTGAATAGCCTTTTGAGTGGTGGAAATTTTTATAAAACATAGTTTTCTGAATCTACTTTCACTTATACTAACATATGTTACTAATCTGTGATTTATGACACGGGTTTTTCATCATATTTTGCCCAATTTTCAACCGATTTGCTTGAAAGTATTATTTTTAAAATCAGCAAACTGTGTTTCATAAACACAAAGCAAAAAAAAAATTTCACTAATAAAACACGTGGCAAAAATGCACAAAAAAAGTGTGCAATTAAATTATCATAATTTTTGTACTGCTTCAATTTTTTTTTTGTTACAGGCATAAAAAAATATCCAATTGTAACAATTTTTTTTGCCAAAATCTGTTAATCTCTTTAATATACTGTAATTTTTTGAAATTTTTTTCACAAGAGGGTAGTATAAGACTATGAAGGGAGGCAATCAGATACCAACATATTTTCACGGAGCGCTAATCAACCGCGGATCATTGTGATGAGAAAAGGTTAAATAACAATTAATATATCTTAAATAATTAATTAACTATAAACCTAAATACACTTTAATACAATAACCCTAACTTAATACATTTTCCAGTTTAGGACGTTTTGACTGTCTTCTTAAAATTATATAAGATTTAAAAAATTGAACTTGACCATAACTGCTAAAAAAAATTAACTCTTACCATATACTGGAGTTCTTTGGCAGCTTCATAATAAATTATGATATACGGAACACAAAAAAAAGAAGGAATTTGTGGTCATAAATACGTCACTTTTACTTGAGGTCTATAAATATCTTTTCTGACAAATGATATCTGTAAACATCTAACACATATCAATTCGTAATGAATAAGAGTATACCTATACCGTAAAAATGGTTTTTTGTCAATCTGAATAGCCTTTTGAGTGGTGGAAATTTTTATAAAACATAGTTTTCTGAATCTACTTTCACTTATACTAACATATGTTACTAATCTGTGATTTATGACACGGGTTTTTCATCATATTTTGCCCAATTTTCAACCGATTTGCTTGAAAGTATTATTTTTAAAATCAGCAAACTGTGTTTCATAAACACAAAGCAAAAAAAAAATTTCACTAATAAAACACGTGGCAAAAATGCACAAAAAAAGTGTGCAATTAAATTATCATAATTTTTGTACTGCTTCAATTTTTTTTTTGTTACAGGCATAAAAAAATATCCAATTGTAACAATTTTTTTTGCCAAAATCTGTTAATCTCTTTAATATACTGTAATTTTTTGAAATTTTTTTCACAAGAGGGTTGTATAAGACTATGAAGGGAGGCAATCAGATACCAACATATTTTCACGGAGCGCTAATCAACCGCGGATCATTGTGATGAGAAAAGGTTAAATAACAATTAATATATCTTAAATAATTAATTAACTATAAACCTAAATACACTTTAATACAATAACCCTAACTTAATACATTTTCCAGTTTAGGACGTTTTGACTGTCTTCTTAAAATTATATAAGATTTAAAAAATTGAACTTGACCATAACTGCTAAAAAAAATTAACTCTTACCATATACTGGAGTTCTTTGGCAGCTTCAGCTACACGTTCTCTGTCATTTGAATCAACAACAAAAATAAGACCTTGAGTATTCTGGAAGTAATGTCTCCACAATGGTCTGATTTTATGTTGGCCACCGACATCCCAAACGGTAAAACAAATATTTTTATAGTCAACTGTTTCTACATTGAAGCCTGTAATACAGAAAACCAGTCAAATAATTCTAATTACTGTTTGACCAAAGTAAAATAAATATAACTCTGAAATATTTAGAAGCATAATTTATGAAAAAAAAAAATCTAAAATTTTGTAAGAATATAATTTAGTATTTAAGCAACACTAAAGCTATGTACACAACTTTCTATATAAACATTTTAAAGGGAATGTTTGATAATTGTATTCATGTGTGTACAATACGATGTGTTACTCTAAATTAATGAAGATGAAATTTAATTTTAGCAAGATCTACTACAAATGAAATATGAATGCCAAAGGTCAGGTCTACATTATGGTATTTCCTGAGCCACTTGATACATAAAATGTGGTGGTGCAATCTTTTATTTAGTTTAACAGTTACTAATAGTAATAGTAAATTATCTTTAAAGGTTCAAGATAAAAGGCCATGGAATAAAATGCAGCTGTTGTGCCAAATGATGTTAATACAACAATGCAGAAATAAAGCATATCTTAAGATGAAAAGATATAAGTACTGCTTTTTTGTAAATTTTACCATTAACAGTTAACAAATTTTTAATAAATTATACATATCTAGTTCACACTTTCCTTTTTTAAACGTCAGTGATTCAAGAGAAAAAGTTAAACATATTTATGATAATTATCTTCTTTATATCGTGGTTTTTTAAAAATAATATGCAGTTAATGCAAAGAAAAGAAAGGAATTCTACCTTTCTTATCAAATGTGAATACTTCCTTCTGTCAAAATTTCCTGTTTTGGTTATACTTTAAACCTCACAAAACTTATTCTAGTTTTAATTTTAAATAACTTTTAAGCAATTCTTGGAGTTTCACTTCATGAGGAAGGAATGAAAGAAATTAATTAAAAAAATAAAAAATAAATAAATAATAATCCTTATGAACAAAAAATAGTGATATATTATCGCCAATAGAGTGTACATCTAAAACAACAGCTTGTTTTAATTATCATTAATTAATTAGTGATTTATTAATAAATTGTAAAATAAATTAAGTTTGGTCAAAGTAATAAAATATTTCAAGTTTATTTGATTTTCTTCATAAAAATTAAACTGGTACTATTAATTATATACTTTTGTACAGAATTATATTAATATACTTATTATATTATACTTAAAGTACATCAGTAGTAAATAAAATTAATGTAAAAAAACACCATAAAATTGTTTGTGAAACTATTATGGAAATGATAGCTTTAATGATGATGTATAATGCTCATTTTCATGTATGCTCTGTAAAACAAAGTTTGTTTTTTGATTAGTTGTTGAAATGTTCTGTTATTGTATATTTGTACAAGTGTGCAAACAAATACAGCAAAAGTCTTCAGAAAAAAAGTTAACAAACTATGACAACAGCATGCTATGTACGGTTTAAAGTATATCAGTCTGTCCTTCACAAACATTATGTACCTGCATATTTGTTAATTTATAAATATTTCTAACAGATTCCAATTTATGAATTATTAAAAGTAATAAAAATATATTACTACTTTCTTAAAATTAATTTTTGTTTAGCGATAAACTGATTTTAAAAGAATTGAGTGCCTCGGTTTATTAAGGTTATTTATTACTTTATACTTAAAAATTTAATGCTAAAATAAATAAATATAGTTTGAAAACAATACACACACACATTACCTTTTTTTAAACATCCTTGTGAACTCTATGCATGAATATTGTCAAGAGTTTCCTTTACACTGCATTATGATCACATACTTTTTTCTAAGGTGATTATAAGGTAGTTCTTTCATGGCAACAGTAGTTTCTTTTTCAGCCATAATCCTCAACTGCTATCCTTTTAATATGATGTAATGCCTCTTATGAGTAAAAGGCCAATCGGTGATGAAATCTTAGAGCAATTATAAATATAAAACTATCTAGTATTTGACCAGAGAATATGAGTATTCTGCTCCATTTTGAAAAATAATTTTATGGGCTTTAACGTGGTAGCAGATCTCATATAAGAATATGAAGCGACTTAAAATAAGTTATTTTAAAAATAATTTAGTTTCAGAAAAAAATCTTACCGATGGTAGGAATGGTAGTAACGATCTCACCTAACTTGAGTTTATACAAAATTGTGGTTTTACCAGCTGAATCAAGGCCAACTGTAACAAAATTATTAAGAAAAACAAATATATAAAACTGTTAATAAGAAAAAAATATTAACAATAAACAATTATGCTAAATTAATGGATGTTAATATAATAATGTAATTTAATCCTCACAATTTGATTGCTGCATGATGCATAACCCCCTAACTGAATCCTACACTTGTTCGGCATAAATGCATTGCTTAACATTTTTTAAACTGCACTATCTCACTGGTAGAAGTGCTTTACAGTACTTCAAGTATATTTATTGAAGGCCATAAATAAAAAAAAAGGTGACAACACAGTTGTAGGACTTTCCCGCACCGCGGCTTTTTCTGATGCATGGCATATCCACACAACTTAATCTAAAATATTTATCATTTTATTTAAATGCAATATTTTTTGTTTATTTAATTGGTACTTACGTATTAATGCCACCGCAGCTATAGCTTTATTTAAAAACAAAGTAGTCAATCGGATTTCGGTGGAAAATGAACAGTCTCTTTATTAATTTTAATAAATGGTTATTTATATTATAAATATAATTTAACCAAACTTAACCTACGCTCGCTAAACTTGACTAATTAACACCGTAATTTTTTAAGTATTTATTTAATAAATTCAGTAATTATTGTAATTATTTATTATTTAAATAATCAAAATACTCTTGTTAATTAGTCAAGGTTAGCAAGCGAAGTGAGCGTAGGTTAAGTTTGGTTAAATTATATTTATAAAATAAACAAATATAAATAACCATTTATTAAAATTAATAAAGAGACTGTTTTGAATCTATGTGAAACTCTATATCGGCCCATTTTCCACCGAAATCAGATTGACTACTTTGTTTTTAAATAAAGCTGTAGGTGCGGTGGCGTTAATACGTAAGTACCATTTAATTCAATGATTCTAACTAAAGCGCGTGTGCATACTGTATTTCATTCGTGTGGGTGTGGCAATACTAGTGGCCACTTTTTATACTTTTTTACCTTTAAATATTATTCATTTATTTAATTCTACTGCTCACCTGTGATGTTACAACACAGCTGGTGCTGGAGGTTAAACAGAAAAAGAAGAGGCGACTTCAGCAGCTGTACGTCAGTGCTACACTACTGCTCCTTGTGGTGAGAGGGGGTACTAATGACACACCATACCTACTTAGCCATTAGTTTATTTAGAGCATTTTTTGGGGTGGGGGTGCGATCTTGCAGAAAGTTTTTTGGGAGATATTACTATTTTTTAATTATTAACAAATGATTCTAAGAAAAATAAAACCATAATTAGGCAGAATATCGAGATGCTGAGGGTGACCTTGCTGTACAGCTTCATCCGCTTGACATTTTAAGTTGAAAATTTAATGGCATAAACGCCCCATGTATAGAAGTAATCTGACCAAGTTTTGTCAGAATTGGTGGAATAGTTTTGGAGATTCTGGTGTAGTTCTAATGATTTAGAGGATAACACCCCAAATACGTACATGTACATACAAAGATCTGGAAAATTTTCATCTGGTTTTTTGGGTCAAAACATAAAGATCCATTGAAAACCAGATATACCTAAACTAGACCGATTACCATACTTTACCTTCTGTAGCTATAGCTCTGCTATAGTAATACGCAGAAAAGTAAAAATGTATTATTATTTTTTTAAAGCAACGAAACCAGATAACTCAGGTAAGGAGTGAAATTATTTCTATTTGAAATACATGTTTAGGCAGGAGTGAAACAATAAATAAAATTTTATTATCATAGTTTATGTTTTAAAAACCCAGTAACAATTTGTATAAAAAAAAAAATAAAAACTTTTTTTAAAAAAAATAAAAACGATAAAACTTTTTCACCATCTCAAGTCCACGAAACTAGTTCATCTCTCATCTTTTCTCTGCATTATAGTTTTAATTGGCCAAGTTGGAAGAAAAACATTGTTGGATGATCTAAAGGCAGTATGTAGAGCTTTGTGGGCTAATCAGTTACATGGCAGACAATTATGACAATCTTGTATTACTTCTGATGATTATGAAGTAACCTTTGAAAATGCCAAGGTCTAATAATACCATAAAAAACTTCACACACATAAACATGTGTATATATATATATATATATAAATAATAAAAATTGAAAATTTTACTTTTGAAAAATCCAAAATAAAATCATTAAAATTTTTTAATCATTAATAGCTCCTTGAATATTAATTTTATCAAATTATATTTTACTAGATAAAATGTTAAGCTTTCATTATGAACAAAATGACACCTCATTTATCGAAATGAAGTTTTCTGTTTATTTTGATGAGCTGAATCTGTCCCTTAGGTTTTAATTATATATATATAATTTATATACATATATACATACTATATAAATTTATATACATATATATATATATATATAAAACCTTGTGAAAATTCACAAAAATCATCAACATACTGACCACTATGCCAAATAAACTAAAATAACACAAAACAACCACCAAACACAGTAACAGAACCTAAAAAACTAATACCAAAAGTCGACTTTTGCAGGATCCTGCGTCATCAGTCAGTACAAAATTAAAAAAAAAAAAATAAATAAAAACTAACAATTTAGAAAACTTGAACTCTAATAACCATAACACTTGAACAATATAACTCAACGCCAACTGCAATAATAATCAATCATCATCAATCAACTGGAATGATTGATTATTATTCCAGTTGGCGTTGAGTTATATTGTTCAAGTATTGTGGTTATTAGGGTTTAAGTTTTCTAAATTTTTAGTTATTTATTTTTTTTTTGTTCGATGTAATTTTTGAATTTTGTACAGACTGAAAATGCTTCGATGAAAACAATTGGAATGCGTGCATTTCACAATCTTATTTAAAATTATTAAACTGTATAAAAATGTTCCACCCAGCTGGATGACACTACGTTATTGCAGATGCAGAAGGTTCAAGTAATTATATGGTACATTAATTGCAAAACAATACAGTTGACACTGAATATAAGATTTAATTTTAAACAACTAATCAATTAACTGTCATCCAACAATTAATTATGAAGAGCCCTGCCCTGCATACTGAAAGAAATATTATGACAAAAAAAAAAAGATTCCAGAAGATGAATTTTGTCATTTACACAATAAAATTATAACTGTTGGGTGAAGGAAAGAAAAAAGAAAACCAAATCTTTTATTCTTTCACAGCATGTTTGGTTGAAGTTTGCTTGCATTTTATATACTTCTTTAAAGTATGTAATGTTTGTTATAAGAGATCAGTTAATAAAAGACTGAACAGTTACGTAAATTTGAAGGTAGGAAAAAACTTTAAAACAATCAAGGATCATTAAATTTATGTGTATACAATTATTTTTTTTTTATTTTTGCCCAGCTTATCACAGAATAACAGGCTGAAACATAATACTATTATGTCATCTATTTTTTTTAAATATGACAGACACAAACAAATTAACATTCTTCATCTTTCAATTATACACAAAACGTTTTATTTATCACATACATATATTTATACATCCTGACTTTATTTATTTTTCTTATACTATTTACTACATAATGCGGATAATATCAAAATTTTTATTATTATTTTTAAATTAAAGCAATTTTATAAAAATTTCCTATTTATGCCAAATATTACTTGAGCAGAACTTTGGCAGATAATTGCCGCATCTCAGCTAAGGAAAAATTTTAATTTAATTATAAACTCTTATTCATAATATATTGTGGAATCCTCTGGATATCTTGGGCATCCTTCTTAATTCAAGGTCCATAGACAGTTGTGTATCTTGTTTGTGTGGTTGGTGTACTTGTAGTTTGTTGTTACACTGATGAATTGCCAAGCGAGGATGTTTGGTGTTCATTAGAACCCAACAGCAGTGGCTGGGGAAACCCCAAATAACAGAAAGGATACAGATTATGGTAAAAAAAAAAAAGGTTTTGATACAAATTATTGCATTAAAATTAACTTTTAAAAAGTGATTAATTAACGTAACATAATATATTCAATAAAATGATGTAACAATTGAAAAATATAATTTTCATGAAAATACTGCGTAAAAAATTGATTAATCATATACAATAAAAAAAAAAAAAAGAAAACAATTGAAATGCGTCAGCAAATTATAAGAAATACAATAACAATTACACAAAATGAAATGAATACTAATAAAAATAATGTGAAATAACTAAAAGAAAAGGAATGTAATATTGGCAACAACAACTGACACACACACACACACACACATACACATACATACAGAGTGTATCATAAAGTTCTCCTGGAACTTTCATAACTTATTCTACTCATGAAAATAATAGAAAAAGTTTATATAAACATATGTCCTAAAATGCTTTGTTTGTGAGTTATGGCTAGTGAAAGATTTCAATCGGATATCAGCTAGCTCAATGAAATGAGGTTACTGAAATTTTTAGGACATTAATTAAGGGGCAGAATTAGTTATTTCTTATGGTTTTTTGACCTGATAAACTGAATAAAATAAGTCCGAGAATCATATCTGTAGTAATTTTTGAGAAATCTGGGGTGAACACCAATAAATTGGGGTAAAACCCCTGTTTTTTTATGTTTGATATACAATAACTTTGTTAAATGGGTAATAAACACATAAAACTTTTAAACGAAACCTGTAAAGAATTTAGTTCTGAACAAAATTGTGTAAGATAAGTTGAATAAAACAAAGAAAAGTTAGAAAGATTCAAATTTTATTTTTTAACTGTACATTACTACATTTGTCAGAAAAGTAGTTGTTTAATGTTAACAATAACCAAATTCTTTTTTTGGTGATAAGAAAAATTTATAAAAACAAAATTTACTGTTAAAAAATTTCAAAAACCTGGAAATTGCACAATTGTAAAATAAAAATTACTTAAACAATATTTTTTTGATTAATGACAGAAATACAATTAATTAATAAAGTAAAAATTAATGTAATCCACCTTACCAGCACGCTGATATGTACTCTAAATCTTTCAGCTTACTTGGAAGCCATCATCAGGAGTTAAAATTAATACATTTAAAGTCAAAAGTTTAAAAACTCATAGTTAAAATTTTAAAATAGTCATGCTGTCCGAGTCCTGCTAGTATAAGTTAATGAGTATACTAGTTGGACAGGGACAGGGATGATTCACCTCAGATTTCTCAAAAACTACTGCAGGTACAGTTCTGGTACCTATTTTATTCGATTTTCCAGGTCAATAGCCATAAGAAGTAACTAATTCTCTCCTTTAATTAACGTCCTAAAAATTTTAGTACAACTTCATTTCACCAAGTTTAAAATAAACTTCATTTATTTTAAAATAAATGACATTGTCTAACTGAAGAGGACTGGCAATAAGTTGCAGCTTATTTAGTTTTCTGACTTACATACATATTTATAAAGAAGGAACAGCAAAGGAATATGTTATTGCTGCAATCTATGACATTATTAAATAAGCCATAACAACACTTCTTAGCAGTAAAAAGAGATTAAAAGGTTTATAATAGATATTCTTATTTAATATATAAAAGAACTACATACACAGGAGAATAAAACCTAACAAGAAATTTTAAAATGTTTTTAAAGTTTTTCCAGTTTTATTCAACAATAAATATACTTGGATAAAAAAGTTAAAAGTAAATTTTACAACAGATAATGTTTTCTGTCTTAATATGACTTAAACATATTTTCATTTCATCTTCCATAACAAAAGATTTAGCAGTTGATGTATGTTTTGTTCAATTTTATGGTATGATTTTGTAGTTTATTTACTACTTCTACAAATTTCTTAAGCAGTTAAATACAAAAAAATTACAATAAATCAGAATTAATACAACATTTACATGAAAGAATAAAAAGGGGAGCTGATTCGTTGATACTGATAAGTGGTTCCAGTAAGATAAATGAGTCATTCAGTGCTATCTGACGAGTAAATATACAGATAATGAATACAAAGTACTTGAAGTAAAAATAATAAATATATATAATTTCTCAATATTTTGCAACAATAGAAGCTATTTTCTCAGTTAATATTAAAAGCCTAGTTGAGCAAAGAAAAGTACAAAGGCTACCCAGAAAGAAAAGAATATTTCATGTAATACTTGTGCAAGTGAGTTTCCACCAACGCAAAGCCAGAAGTTGTTTAATTACCAGTTTTTATGTAAAAAATTCAAATTATGATCTAGTTTTAAATGCAAGTTCACCTTGCAAAAATAGTAAAATAAGGTACAAACCTGTTGATAAGGTTATGAAAGATCTAATGTGGTCACCATGCAGATCTTCATGGATGACCGATGGGATTGAAAAACTGAATCAAAAAATTGACACTGGAATCCATAAGGAGGATAGATGGATTATGTAGCTTATTTACTCCGATTTCACTGTCTTTCCTACACAAAACTGATATTGAACATCTTGAGTACAAAGAGATTGTCAGGATGAATTCCTTGACTGTTGTAAGAGGATAAACAAAATTAAATGGAAGCAGGCCTTGACATTTCATCATTGATGTAAGCTAGAGAGTAATTAATTTATTATTCATGATTATTACTAAAAATAAATGGCAACTGACAGAGTGGTATAGAGTATGAATTATTTCAAAACCAAATAGTCACACAGATAGTGATTGTGAGCATTTTTAGGTTAAAAAGAGTTTTTATACATTGATTTCATGCCAAACAGGATTAATATATTTATGAACTTACAGTAAAATATTTAACTGACTTTACTGCATAATATAAAAGAAACGATACTATCTAATGTAAATGACATATTTTGCTATACAGTAACGCCTGTAGACATTTGGTTGTAATGACCCGAGCAGTGATTAAAAAATTTGAGTGAGAATTATTTGAGCTTATTAATTTGTCTGCAAGTGTTCTGAAATAATTTAATTAAAATATACAATAATTCCGGATTTTTCCCAGAGTAGCAATTTTGTTGTTATTAACGCAAACACCCTATTTGTTATTTTTGTATGCAGTACAGTAAACGTTTTATTTAAAATTCCTTACTAAATATATGTGGAGAGAATAGATTGGGTTCGGGATTGATTTTTCAATTAGATCTTTGTTAGTTCTAATCGGTTGGGCTAATACTTATGAACTAATAAAATATGACTTCCCAGTTGACCTGGTTAGAGCGATGGCTGGATATGGAACAAACTGTATCAGTCACTTTTTATAACTGACTGTTAATGAGTGAAATCTCTGTGATGTAGTCCTAGATTCAGAGGATATTATTAGTTATAATTTTAATTAGAAATATAAATGTAAGATTATTAAAAATAATGTGAATTTACTAAATGTTAATGTGTAAATACATAATATTACTGAACTTTAAACGTGACAGTTTTTGATTGTGACTTTAAAATAAAATATACTAACCTAAATTACTTTTCAATGTAATATAAGTGTAAAACATTATAGTAGAGGATCGACTGATTTCATTATACCAAGTTAAAATCATCCGTTGAACAAAAGGGACCAGCCCATACTAAGTACATGAGTAAGGTGAGCACAGCTATTTTATTTTACTGGCAACAGTATATTACAAGAAAATGACACCTTTAACTCATCCCATCAAAGAAGATGAAACCATTACAACTGAGATGGTCAGGGAGTCACCAGTTACATAATAAATCTTAACTGGTCTGAGCCACATTCAAACCAAAATCCTTTCTACATCAATAAGTTAACTTGAATTCCAGTATTTTACTTCTTTTTAAAAATAAAGTTATTCGTGAATTTTAATTTTAGGTATGTACAGACTGAAAATTCAAGGTGATGCATGCTTTCTCATTTCTAATCAGATATATTTTTATAATTATAAATTTCAAAATAAGCAACTGCTAGTCAGTAGTAAGATTATATTTTGACTTACAAGATTACTCTAAAAATGGAAAAGTATTGAAATTTACTTTAGAAAAAAATATAATAATTATATATATATATATATAAATGAACAAGCTAAATTACCTAGCATCACATGTTACATTTGATTATACAACAATACAGCAGTACTTCATTTAAAGAATATATGTTTCATGTAACTTTTAAATATAAGGAGGCACCATTCAATCAGCGTTATAAACAACTATGTTATAACAAGGTTATATGTAATGAAGGGCTGACTGCAAAACTCTTCAAAGATTAACATATGTTACACATCTCTGAAACTCTTTGGGGGCACTTCTACAGTAGTACTAGAGATCATTCTACGAATGCCATCTTTGGAACTGATGAGGCCAGATTAAGAGTGTATCAGGTAATTAGTGTAAGAGGTTAAAGTAATTATACTCCTTTATGCTGGAAAATCCCCTATGTAAAAACTACCAAACAGTGTCCTTAATGGATCTATCCTTGATATGAAATATATGACATCACACATTCCTTTATCTGTTTGCAGCCTATGAGAGAGACTGATCAGAATGGAGAAATTTTACACCTGATGAGCTCTGTATTCCAGGAAGTGCCTTGCTTTCAGGCCTCAGACGAGCCTCAAAACATTTATGATCCAGAGTATATGGATTCTCTTCCTTGTAACCTTGATAATTATGCTTGCTGTTTCAGGTTGAAATCTATACCATCTTTGTATGTTAATCAGTGCAACAGGGGGAGCTGCATAGGCAGGCAGTCCTTAATAAATACATATTAATTGCGAGCCAGTATGACAGTAGTACAGGGCTTTGTTTACTTTCTTAATCTGAAGTTAAGCAGAATAGCATTTTCGTACTGGAGCATCAAGGTATTTAATGCAATAAGAGTTGATGTACTCACTAAGAAATAAGCGTGTTTCTGATATGAAGGTTGGAGTCTGTTTATGTTAATTCAATTGTGTCAGAATTAATAGTTTTTAAGCTAACCTATACTGCGCATACTAGTGATGACTATAAACACCATGGGCAAAGTTTGGGGAAAATTTTATTTTATAAATCGAACAGGACCTGCTTGACTCTCTAATGTAGACAAGGAACAGTTGACTGGGGAGGGTCTTATTTTTCATTACTAGAAATTAATCATTACTGAACTCTTTACTAGTTTTATGGGGCGATATCCTTGGCAATTTGTCATGTTCCCAAAGACTGCAAAATATATATTTCTTGAATAGGAGGTGTCTGGTTAGAGTTTGTACAGTACAGACATGTTCTATAGTGTTATGCTGTTTAGTGTTTTTTAAATTGAAAATAGGCCTAAAAATTAAATTATTTTTCATGAAGAGGATGATAAATAAGTAACAAATGTTGATGTTAATATCTATAAATAGTAAGGCAATTTAATAAAATATTAATATCAGTGTGAATTAAGAAAATATAGACATCAAAGTTAATAATAAATTTATTTCTTCATTAAAATTTCAAGATTATCTGCGATGGCAACCTGTTCTTGTGAATCTATGTAATCTATCTTTATAGTAAACAACAGAAGTACTTGTTTTACTGTAAACTTCATCGTTTGATTACATCTACCTTTTAAAAAAAGATCTTTCCTTTTTGAAACATTAATGATTAATAATTTAAAAATGAAATAGTTAATAATTTAAGTACAAAATTAAACTGGCAGGTCAATCTAACTTAAATGTTATATTTGAATCTATTAAAAAATTAAGTACAGATTAAAAAAAAACACATGACACTGGTAAAATTATATTTATGGATGACAACTTAAATATGTTTTTGCAGAAACTGTCAGAGAATGCGAAACGGGTGTCAAATTTGGAAAAAATCCTATAATATACTGGAAAGTAAATATAGAAGAAATTATTTGATACTGATAATTTTCTTGAACAACCTAATAGAAAAATCTGAAATCTGGAGAAGAAAATTCAGATGCTGGAAGAGGTAATAAAGCCATCAGTTAACTTAAATGATATTGATTTTATTTAAAAAATGGTGGCAAAAAAAAACTAAAACTGTCCAGTACTGATTCATTTTTTGGTATTTAGGCACAAAATTGAGATTAGTTAAAAATTTGAAAAGTATGGGTCTAGTATTTTCTGAGGACTCTCCTTTGCAGATTAGAGATAAGGAAAACGTTATATCCTTCTTGGAAGGTAGCAGCAAGAGAGGAAAACAAAAAAGGGTGTATGAGTAAGATAAACTATTTATAAATGGTAAACTCTGGTTGTTGGAGGAACTGCAGGCTGGAATGGTAGTAAGTATGATTTATTTGTCAGAAAGTGAAAGAGATGATTTGTCACAAGCAACAAAGATGGATGATTTGTCAGAGGATACTCTTAAGAAATTAATATGAAAGAAGGCTCCTAAGAAGAAAGTTGAAGGTTTGTTCCTTTGAGAATAACACCACAGCTATCAGAGCTTCAATGGTGATATTTTGTTTGTTCCCATCTACCTTAGGTGTAACAACTGGAGATGAGTCTGATAGTTTAAAAAATTTATTACAAATAAGAGGAAAAACACTGTTATTATTATAGATTGTAATGCCAGGATTTCGAACACACAAGAAGTAAGGCCATTATTAATTAATAACATAAATATTAATGAGATGCGAAATCTAAAAATAGCTGTCTGAATACAAAAGGAAAAGATTTGCTGGATTTACATGTGAATAATGATATTGTAATATTATATGGTAGGGATGAGGGTGATGAAGAAGAGGCATTAATGTTTAATACGGCTATGGGTATGTCCGTGAATAATTTATGATTTGTCAGTTTTTCTTTGTTAGGCAGTACTGAAAAATTTGAAGTGGTTCTGATAATATTCTTGGATCACTTACTCAGTGCTTTATTGGTAAAAGTATGTAATAATGACCAGGAAACGGTTATTCCTTTACTGCTGAAATTAATTTAGACTGAAAGGGATGATCTTGGATTTAAAGTCAAAGATGCTATATATAAAACAATTAAAAAGGAGAAAACGTTACCAAATCTGATGAGTAAAATATTAGAAAAGGTAACAATTAAGATAATGAGTAATGTTAATGGACTGAAACATAAATAAGATTAATTGAGTGGGGCCTCCTCAAGGAGAGAAATAAATTGTTTAAATTATTAACAACTTTTAGGAACACAACTTCTGATTTTATAAGTAAATTATATTAGAATGTAGAAAGATGTATAAGTTTCTGCAGTTTAAAATGTAAAACTTATTTTCAAACTGTAATAAAAAATCTAAAAAAGTTAGTGATTTGCATCAATTTTGGAATACAGTAAAAATATTTATATAAAAAAGGTTCATTTGTAGCAATAATATAAGTGAAAAAAATTTAAAATTTACTTTGCGGGTTTATGTTATAATTTAATAAACAGGTCAGATGTACATTATGCAGAAATGTTCATTCAAGATGACATTTTGTCAAAGAATTTACAATTGCAAAGTAAAAAATAATCTTAAAAAGCAAAAAAAATAGTAAAGCACCAGGCTAAGTAGGATCACTTATGAATTTTTTAAAATCAAATTTATAACTCTAGTAATATTAAAAAAAAATTTTAACATTCACTTATTTTTCTTCTGCATAAGAATGGCGACATAAATTAAAAGTGTCAAATTATACGGGAATTTTATTTTATTGATGCGGAAGGAAAATTATTTACTGGTATGCTGCTTAATAGATTAGAACTTTCGTCAGAAAATTATAATATAGTTACGGAATTTCAGGCAGGATTTTACAAGCACTATTCAACAGCTGACAATATTTTTAGTTTGATAAACTTAGTGAAGCTCAATTTGGCAGAAGTAGGATGTAAAAATGTTTTTATTCTTTGCGAACTTTAAAGCTGCATTTGAATCCATTCCAAAAAATCTGTTGTTATAAAAACTTCAAAACATGGTGTATCATATAAGTTTATTAAAATAATAAAGTTGATTCACGGAATCAAATACCCTATTTCAGGTTACTGAGATTACAGTGGCAGAAGGAAAGGTTGAATTATTAGTGGATGAACTGATGAGGGCTTGTGATAGTCTCCTACCCCGAAGGTGTTAAAGGGCTGGTTGTCCACCTGTTTATTGGTGGATTGAGATCACACGGAAATGCAGCCAATGCCTAAGGGACAGAAGGGAAATTCAGTGGACTTATTTCCACTCAGCTAGGGAACATTGTAAGGTACTTTACAAACAGAGAAGAAGGGAGCTATAGAAGCTCATAAGGGAATCCAAGAAGGCTTGCTGGTGCAAACTTACTGAAGAGACTGAAAAGGATCCATGGGGGAGACCACACAAGATTATTGTTAAGTATGCTGTGAGACCTACAGTACCCACTGCTATGGATGTGGAGGCAACCCAGCATATCATTGATGGATTATTTCCGCATGGAGATGGGGTGCCGGTGACTAGCTCAGATGAGATAGTGGATCTACCAATGTTCACGAAGGAAGTATTGATCACGGTGATGGAGTGCGTCCCTTGTGACAAGGTCCTTGGTCCTGATGTGTTACTGAACCTTGTGATTAAATTGGCAGTCCGAGCTAATATAGATGTATTTGTCGACGTTTGTAATACCTGTCTGAGAGAGGGGGTATTTCTCGAAGTATGGAAGGCACAGCGTCTTGTATTGGTGCCGACACCTGGACCAACATCTGGTATTTCTATAATCTTATTATCCACTGGCGTTGATTAATACATTGCGGAAAATCATGGCAAATGCTGGTTCGTATAGTGGAGGATGCAGGCGGCTTCTTGGGGATACAATATGGCTTTCAAGCTGGTAGGTCTGCGCTTGAAGCGGTGGAGGAGGTGATAGGCATGGCTTGAATGTATCTTGCAGAGTGTAAAATGTGTGTGTTGCTGGAGCTGGACATGAGAAACGCATTCAATTGCATTTTTCACATTGCTATTGTGAATGCTCTCTGGAATCTGCAGGTTCCTGCATATCTGTTAAAATTATTATTGTCTTACTTAAGAGAGACAGGTGACTAACTTATATGGCGGAGAATGGCACGATTGTAAGGACCATTGATCGGGGTGTGCCACAGGTGTTGGTCCTTGGATCAACCTTATGGAATACAGTATATGATGGAGTCCTTCGAATTTCACTTCCTGAGGACATTGCTGTGGTCGGCTATGCGGATGACATAGTACTCACAGTCAGGACTACTACAAAGAGAGAGATTGTGGATAAAATTCAGGCTTTGTATACTAGGATCAGCACTTGGATGGCTGGGGTTGGCCTTGAGATGGCCCCTGAGACGTAGATTGTACTTATCACGTCTAATAAAAGATGTCAAACACTGTCGTTGGAACTGGCAGGGAGAAGGGTTGATTCCAGAATGGCCATTAAAAACTTTGGCATTTGGATTGATGCCCGATTGAGGTACGGAGTCCATGTTATGGAAATTTATGAGAAAGCGGAGAGGACAATGTGTGTGGTTGCCATCTCACTTCCGAACACCATGGGGCCTGGAGAACTCAGAAGTTTATTAACAAGTGTGGTGTATTCTTCCCTCTTATATGGGGCAGAGATCTGGGCAGATGTTCTGAGTTACAAAAGGTACATGGGAATACTTGCTGCACTGTATAGGAGATGCTGCCTCCGGATTTCGGCAGCTTAACGTACGATCTCAAGAGAGGCTGAAGAGGTGCTGGCTGGTGTTATGCCAATTTACCTGCTAACTGTTCACAGAAGGAAGCATAAAGAATTAAGGATACTTCCTTCTTCGGAGAAGAAGAGATTGACTAATTTACAAGAGTTGATGAATACTTGGCACGAAACGGAGGTATGCAGGAGAGAAAGGTCAGTGGACTTACCACCTGATTGGGAATGTAAGGAGTTGGTGCAGCAGGACTCACAAATCAATTGATTATAGTTTTATGCAATTCCTGGCAGGGCATGGTGGTTACAGATCATATCTATTTAGGTTTGCTCTTGACCATTCCGACCACTGTCCAACCTACAATGTGGAGGAAACTCTGTACCATCTCTTTTTCTGTTGTATGAGTTCCAGGATGCACTCAGGTGCATGCTGGATGCCCTGGGTCAGGTGGAAATGTTCAGACCTGAGGATTTTCAGCAGATAATGCTTCAGGGTGTGAAGCATTGGACTATTATTGCAAATTATAATAGAAAAGTTTTAGAAGAACTTAGTAAAACAGAAAAAACTAGTGGGAGACGGCGAGCACTGATGCACCTTGCAAGGGAATAAGGCATCGAAGGGTGCTGGGTTGGACAGGTCTGCGGCTGAGTGCTTTGGGGGCCTCTAAAGCATGAGGGAGGGGTCGCTTTGGTGCAGTGAGACCGTGGACACTCCGCTCCTGGTGCATGTGGGCATCACGCTTTTAATGATTATGGCTGACGGTCGTGTGGGTAAGTAGTTGAGTTGTGTGTATGTGTTAGATGGTTCGTGTGTGTTTTGTGTACTCTGGGTGAGATTGTGGAAATTTAATTAACTTTTGAGTGTACTTTGGTGGATAAGTTATGTCTTATGGCCATGTCTTCATGATTGCTGTCTGCTTGTCTTGTGTTGGCTTGATTGTATGAATGTATTAATATGTGTGCTATGTCTTAGTACCTGTTAGGTGTTCTATTTTTTCTGGATTTTTCCTCCTTTAAGTGTGTGTGTGTCCTTACCTCCCCTCCTGAAGTAATGCTTTATTAGTGGTTTCCCAGGAGGTGGGGGTCGCCAGGGGTGGAGGTTTAGTTGGTAGTAGGAATACATACACATTTACTGTAACAGCTTGCAGAACCTGTTAGCGAGTCTGATACTGCTTCAGTACCTGTAAATGGGGTTCCACCACCTCAAAGAAAAAAAGTACTAGATAAGGAGTAATATTGCAATGTTGAAGTTCTTTAGTATGTCATACAGGCTTAAAAATATCCCCCCACTTTATTTTCTACCAATATAATGATCTGTTTAAGGAATTAGGGGGGAATAAACATTAGCACTATTAATGTGTATGTATGCAGATGAAACTGTGCTGATAGCAGATATACTGCAAGAAATTAATCAAGGCATTGAGTAATTATTATAATACATGGGGTCTAATGGTTAATCTATAAAACTTATGATGTGTAAAAAAAAAGGTTTATACTTAACGCTGGTTAGGTGTATGAAGATAAGTAAATAGAAACTGTAGATTAATGTAAATATCTTGTACTTGTCCAGAATCTTACCATTTAAAAGAAAATCCTAATAAAGTTAAAGCTGGATCAACTGCACCTGGTGAAACATACTTTAAAAAAAAATGATTCAGATCTTGTGTTCTCCTGATCCTAAGCATATATACTATGGTATATTAAAGTATGAAAAAAATTAAAAGTGATCACGTAATTGCGCAGAATTAAGTATGAATGAACAGCACGTGCTGTTACAAACAAAAATTATTTATAAATATATAATACAATTTTAAAGCTGCCTAAAATTGCTAAGAAAATTACAAAAATTTGAGTCAATCATGGATATAAACAAAACTAATTTTATTAAAAAACATTAATAACAAATCCTACAACTAGACAGAAATGTACTAATCAGTAATGAAAAAGCTTTTAAAAAACATATAAACCTACCGTACCACCTAAGTAAATTAAAATATAAATATATATATATATATATATATATATATAGAACAGCTGAACTTCAAACTTCACAACTATAAAACATTTTCCACATTATGTTTTAAATTAAGTATGGCATATTAATTAAATAATTACCCTTATTTGTAGAATTAACCAATAACAAATTTCAGCACTTGAGGGAAAATTTCAGAAAACATAATATTTATAAACTTTTACCATAAGGATTCACAAAGTAATCTTTGAAAGTGGATGTAAATTTAATAACTTTTTAAACTGACTCTTATAAATTATATAATCATCTGATAAGACACACACTTAAGAACCTCATACCAATAACTGTACTTATAAATAACTTAAAGAAAATTTATACTAAACTTGAGGTAAACATATCACAAAATGTTGAAGCAATTTAGTGCTGTAGCAGCACTAATTGTTCGCAGACCAAGTTGGTGTACATTTGCCCGATTATAAAACGCTACGCATATGATAAGCATTAAATTAACTTACTTTTACTTTAAAATGAATGAATGCATTTTAATCTGATGATTTGGGTAGCCACCAAGTTCTTAATTATAAAATTTATTCAGTCAAGTCAAAAATTATTTTTTCTAAATTAAGAAAAATCAGTAAAAAAAATATCATACAGTTATATTAAACAGCACAATGGATGATTAATTAATTATTATAACCTTCCATTACCTAATCAATACAAATTTAAGAATCCATTAATCACCATTACACTAACTGTTGTAACAGAAATTAATTAATCTCCCTAATAAATTTCTATTCCGATTAAATCATAACAAAATAATTATCAAACTACTTAAATTCTATACGTGTAATTAGGAAGGTCAGTGTAAACAGCTTATCTAAAACAAATAAAAATACGTAGATGAAATTTAATCATAACCTAACTTCCTTTAGCTTACAAACCAATGTTTTTCTACAGAAAAATTACTCCAAAAAAAACTTCACAGAATTCAACTTCAAGATAAAATGAAGGCAGATAGAAACTATTACAAAGTTATAATTATTGTTAACGGTAAAATGACTCACCCATTAAAATCCTCATTTGCTTCTTTCCGAACAGCCGACTCAAAACACTTGAAATTGTCAGTCCCATTTTAATATTTTTCTTGAAAAATATTATTGGTATACCTAAATTATCTATTAATTAATAAAGAAGACGTAGAAAACGTTCAATTCAGTTATTATAAACATAAAATCTGCCACGTCAAAACGGAAAACCAAAACACATCAATTCCTACTCAGTTTGTCAGGTTAGAGCGACTGATGTGTATGAAAACGCTTTACAACGAAATTAAAAAAAATATCGCAATTCGCAACAACACTAAAATTAACAATACAACCTCTATGGCGTTTTAAGATGGAAATCTTTAAAATATCATAAATTATTATCCATTTTAATAATAATCATTGATAAATTGCCTTTTAAAAAAAAAAGCAATTACTTTGCTTTTTTTAAAAAGAAGTCAAAAGAAATTCGTATATAATTTAAAAGAATTAGTTATTAATTTTGAAGTTTTGTTACAGAAGTTTTGAAATGCAATCCTAAGAATACATATTTTATGCGAACGCTTTTGCGTTTCACGCAGAACTAAAGAAAATAATTCCTTTTTCTTAATTTATGTCTGTCGGGCAATCCGAATCCCTACCAACAGATTATTATGAAACTTGCAAGATGAACTTGTCTTTATCCCAATGTAAATCATAAATCTAAATTTAAAAATCCTTTGATGGTTCTACTCTTTTACGATTTTTCAATCTAATTTGCTCAGGATACAGTAACAAAAAACCTCAAGGAGCTGAAGATAAAACCATTCAATTTGTAAATATTTTGATTATAACGTTTTTAAGAGCTTGAACTGACTTCTCATCCTTTCTAGTGGAAATGTTTATTTCCGACATTATATTTTTATTTTTCTAATTGATTATGCATTTTAGGAAAAAAAGGGCGTAAAATCTGTGAAAAATTTTGTGGAATATATTTTTTAAATATTTTGAAAAATCTCAAATTCTTTCACCACTGGATTAAAATTGTTTTATATGATTTTTAACCCAACTAAGGATATATTTTAGTCAAAGAATTTTCTAAAATAATGATCAAATTAATTGTAATTTTAAGTGACGTTCAAATGAAACATTTTTTTAAGATTTCAAATGAGGTTTTTAACAGAAATCAAATTTCAACTAATTTTCTTCTGGCTGAAAGATAAGAAACTGGTATCTAGAGCAGGGATTCTCAACCTTTTTAGCTTTACAACCCCCAAAAAGTAAAAAAAAAAAAATTGTGAATATTTTTTTCAACCACCCAATGAAACCTAGTTAAAACTATTTACTTGCATTGATAGTGACGGGTGTCATTATGCATGTGTGAAGTGTATAAACATGACAATTTAGAGGTTCCAACTTGATATGTATGTGCTCCTTGTAATTTGGTCTGCTTGCATAATATTCATTGTGAGAGCCTCATATTCGAATATGTATATGATATATTTGAACACATTACGCTCTCAGCAGTATAAAAGAGGCATAAGGGATTGCAGAACATCAGTTTAGTTTCGAATGCAAAGCATGCATCTGGTTCCTTTATTTAAGTCTTTAAAGTGTAGTTTCATTGAAAATAATAATTGAGGTTTCGGTCTTTTTAGTGTATGATCAAATGGTGTAACTGTTTTTCTTCTTTCAGTTAGATTTTTATGGAAAATGGATAAATTTGTGAAAAAGCGAAGTGAGTCATCTAAATCCAGTGAATCTATTGATAAAAAGTCAAGATTGTACAATGACAGTTATTTAAATTATCGTTTTACCTCATCAGATGGAAAGCCACAGTACACAGTTTGCTTTCAAGTCCTTTCTGATGAACGCATGGATCCATCAAAATTAATTTGACTCTTGGAAACTAAATATCCAGATCATAAAAAGAAACCCTTGGAATTTTTTGAAAGAAAATTACATACTTTGAGAAATCAACAAGCTTCTATTTATAAATATAAATAGAAGCAAGCGCTAAAAGTTACTTGAAGCATCTTATCTCATAGCATTAAGTGTAGTTAAGATGTCCAAGCCCCATACAATCACAGAAAACTTCATACTGCTGACTGTAGTTGATATGTCAGTGTTTTGATATGTATGGAAGAAGCCAAAAAAAGGGAAAAAATTTTGCTTTCTAATGACACAGTATCAAACTGAATCAATATCATGGTTGCCAATGTTTGCGATCAGATAATTCAGCAAGTGAGTTCAAGTGAATTTTTTTAGTATTCAATTTGATGAATCAACAGATGTGGCAAACATTTCTCAGTTCTTATGTTTTGTGAGATATCAATGTAATAGGGACAGATCAAACAAAGAAAATATGTTATTTGTATATCAATACCTGGTCATGCAACAGGACAATGTCTTTTGATGTTTTTTATGAAGCTACTAAAAACTAGAACATAGATTGAAAAAAATGTATTGCAGTATGTAGTGATTGTACAAAGACAATAATACGAAAGAGAGTGGATTTCTAAATAAATTAAAAGGTCGTTTTATACCAAGGACGAAATTGCTGCACTGCTTCCTTCATACACATGCTCTTGTCACAAAAATTTTGTTGGAAAATCTCAAATAAATTCTTTGTAAAAATGGTTAATTTTATTAAAAGTTGACCATTACAGATTGGGCAGTTTGCTAAACTGTGCAATGAAATGGGCAAAAAGAATCAACCTCTTCTTTTCTATACAGAAGTCAAATGGTTATCATGTGGGGGGGGGGGGGGAAGTGTTAACCCAGTTATTGGAGTTGTAAGATGAATTAATAATACTTTTCCAGGATAAACAAATGCCATTCTCAGTGTTTTTACAGAATAATGAATATACTAGTATGTTGCTGTTGGCTTACTTAGCTGATATATTTTCACATTTGAATGACTTAATGTGAATTTATAAGGATGTGATAAAAACATTTTATTAATGACAGACAAAGTTCATGCTTTCATTAAGAAGCTTGATATCTAGATTATTCGACTTTAAAACAAAAATTTTGATATGTTTCTGATTATACTGAAAAAAATTTAAATGAAGAAGACACTATTATTCACCACAGTTTGATGGCATGAAGAAGCATTTGTGTGAGCTAAAAATTCATTTCGCAGAGTATTTCTCAGAAGATAAAAATGATTTCATGAAGAGATGGTTATGTATTCATTTAGTGAAAATGTTGCAGCTGCTAAGTTACCAGTTGAGATTCATGACCAGCTCATCAAAATGTCTGCCATTACAACTAAAATTCATATCTGAAGATTTAAATACATTTTGGCTTGCTTGTCGATGTGAATATGGAAATTTAGTTACAGAAGCATTGAAAATATTAATCCTTTTCACCATGTCTTACCTCTGTGATAGGGGTTTTTCATCTATGGTTGTGCTAAAAATTAAATATAGAAATCGTCTTTCATCACTTGAAAACAATTTACTTTTGTGTGTTTCTAACATAGATCCACGCATGGAGACTTTTAAATGAAAAACAAATGCAACCATCTCATTAAATTATTTTCTTTACAAAATCATCAGAATATCAAAATTCTTAGTATATTATCAGTATTAAGATGTTTAATACTAATATTGTATTTTCATAATCAAATTTTGTTCTATAATGATTGGTATTACATCTTCAAATTTCTTTATTATTTTACCTATCTCTTTTATTGGTGCCAAATTGGGTATTAATCCTACAAAAGCTAATTTACTGCTTGTAGATCATTTCCCAGATTATTCAAAAAATGGTTTTAGAACTAGTCACAAAGGAACAAGTAAATTCAACAATAGGGCTACAAATGTAATAAATCTTGTGGTAGAGATGAAATGTCATGTGTCTTAAATTATTGTAGAAACAAATAGCAAGTCCATCCTCACTTGAATTAGGTTAATTCATTTTAGGATAGAAACTTACATCCTCACTTTAAGCAAGAGTAGCCCCTGAATAATTAAAGAATAACCATAATTAACTTATACATTAAAAAATTGATAAAACAAAACCAGAGATTTACAGATCTCTAAGTTTGCTTCCATCTGAATCAAAATTATTTGAAAGAGTACTGTTCAATAGGTTAAAATCTTTTCAGGTACTTTAAAGGGATGGAAGCAAACTTACAGTTCTGTCATTTTCTGGTCCTTTTAATCATTATTTTCATACAAAGGCTTTATTGTAGGGAATTGTTAATTGTTGCTTCAACAACTCTAGCTCCAAGTGAGGAATAATTAAAAGCTAATGGACTTGCTACTTGTCTCTACAATATTTTAACAATTACACATGATATTTAATTTCTACCACAAAATTTATTATTTTTAGAGACCTAGTTATTGAATCTATTCCTTTCTTTGCAACTAGTTCTAAGATCATTTTAGAATAATTTGGGAAACTATTTATAAGAAAATTAAAACAACAAAAAAAGGTAATGCACTCATGTCCTTTGAAACTGGAAAAGATACAAATCTTGTTTGATTTTTATTCAAATTTGTATGTTGACTTTGATTTAAATGCTGCTTTATTTCCACATTTAGATGTGATCAGCCTGTAATCAGCTTTAGATAGTAATTAGGGACTCTGCTAATCATCTCTTCAAGCAGGCTGCAGAATTCATCCTTTATATCTTCTTTGCTTTCTTCAGTTGGATAATGGAAACTTATAACTGATATATTCTTAAATTTCTCTTCTAGATGAAGTAAAAGATCCTGTACGTATAGTTTCAAGTCTTATTACATTTGTGACATACTGATACTCCAGTACCATATTAAAGTCCTTCTTTATTGTACATTGATTATGGAGGTGTTGTCTACTGTGTATTCTAAGGTGAACAAAATTCTTGTATAGTAATAATATATGTATATTGTTAATTTTGAACTCATCCAAGATTGCTGATGCATAATGCTCCAGGTGCATCAGAGATCTGTAGAACCATGCTTTCTCACATTCCAGTTTCCAAACCTTATAGTTTTGGCCCTATCATTTATAGTCATATTTCTTGTTCATATCAGAGGCTTATTGTAAATGTTTCTGAATACTTTTTTAATATTTAGTAGTATTGGACATATGATAAACCCTAGATATTTGGGTTTTTTCTGTAACCTATTTTAACAGTACCAATTTCACCAAAAATACATTTCCTTTCTTGCACTTCAGGGAAATGTTAATATAAAATAATATAATACAGAAGTATAATTTTTTAATAATAAAGCAAACCAAAATTCATTTAAAAAACTTTTTATTTATATAATAAATTTTTTAATTGTGATATTGAGTTATTGCTAAAGGAAGTTGGAGTAAAGAAGACTTATTTAGATGTGGTAAAAAATGTATCAAATTTAAACAGTACCTGTTCGTTTAGCAATATCAATATTATATAAGTTTATATGTATCATAATGTTTGAGCATGTAAAATATAAATTGTAAATTTGGAGTGTGATAATTTATTCTGGGTGTTGTGTTGTTTTTATTATTTTAGCCCTTTATTGATTAAGAAATCACAGATATACAAAAAAACTATGTTTTACTGATTATACAGCCTAACTCTGTTGTAGCAAAAAAGTTAAATGAGTTGTTTAACAAAGAAAACAGATATTTAGTCAAATATTTTATTGTAATCATTTAAAAATTAACACGATAAGAATATTTCTATTAAATTTCTATTCTGAAAAGTATTGTAGAATTAAAATTTGAAATTGACTACCACAGAAAAGAAAAAAAAATCCTAACTTTAAGTTATTAGATATCTTTATTGATAACTTCATACAACAAATGTCCAGGTCAGCTACATCTTCATTTTCAAAATAGCTACACTCAGTGCCACAATTGCAATTAGTTTTGTTTTTTCCCCAACTATATTTTGAACATTGAAACTTTATGGTATTAATGTTGCCTTGTTTGGTCTAGTTTACAAGTAAAAACACTGACTTTTAATTCCTGTAATAAATGAACAGATTCAACAGCTTATATATCATAGCTATATTGTGTATTAGCATAGTAGCATTAGTAAAAGTATTTACTAAGGTAGAGTCAAACAAATGTATAGATTTGATGTATATTTATTTATCCCTGTCCAGCAAATAAATCAGATCACTTTTATCACAATGTATCAGGTCTTTACTAAAAATATAAATATCAATAGTGTGTAGTAACAAAATTGAACGTTTTCTTTGAAAATATTTTTTTGTTAATAAACAGTAGTTTTTTGTCACACCCAGTCTATAAACTAACTTATTAAAATATTTTACAGTAGTAAGATATCTTTTATCACTTTTAACCTGCAATGATTCCGTATCAAACATATCTTAACACTTTAGCCTTGAAGCCTAACATAAACAATTGTGACAGATTTAGAGGAAAAAACAACGAAATTTTTCATTATTAAACATTTTTATCTTTTAATTATTTACAATATAACAATAGTAAATAACTTATAAATTCATGGGACATTTTGATGACAACAGTACTTAAGAGCAAAATTACATATACTGCTGTAACAATTTCATGATTAGTTTAAGATTTGAATGAACAGTCTAAAAATACTTCATCACAATAAGACTGATTAAAAAATAATAATTTTTCTTAGATGTTACCAAATAATAATAATTATTTTGCTTAAAAATTTTTAAATGGTTAATATCTTATCTTAAACACATTTGTAAAATATGATTTTACATTAATTTTTCTAAGTAATGTAGTTTAAAATGATCTGTTAAAATGCAGGCTGAGAAATAATGTCTGAAAAGCAATGCCAGTTAATAAATGACAGGTTACTGTGTTAATTAAAGTGTTATTAAGAAAACTATAAGTGTGTTATAAATCAACAGAATGATGTTTTGATTTTTTCTACTGATAGATTTCTTAACACCACAGACTATGATATAAAATTTCAGAGTAGCATCATTATTTGCACCCATTATTAACGTATTGAGATATGAATCTGTACACTTTTATACATTTACATTGTATAGGTCCTGCAAAAAAAAAAAAAAAAAAATTAATGAATGTTTCATTACTTTATTCCAAGCACCCATCTATATCATTGTATTAGTGAACTTATGTGAAATACAATCTAAAATTTACACTGAAATAATTAGTGGGAATAAACCTCTTTCAGAAATAAAAAAAAATAAATATACATTGATCCTCAAAAGCCAGAAGTCCTGTTCAAGTTCTAGGGAACTTAAGGACTCTCTTATAAAGGGATAATAATTTCAAGGGAAGAGTACCTAAAAAGTGTTTTTTCTATTCCTTCCAAAGAACATCTGACCGGAAAATTGCTGTTATTTGAGCTTTTTATCTATCTTTAATTTTATTTGAATATGCACTTCTGTCCCATATCTATAACATCAAGATTTGTGCTTATGTCCTTGGCTTTATGGGAAATAATTTTTTTTCAATGTAGTTTCAATTGTTGGTTTTAAATATAGTTTCAATTATTGGCATTTTATGCTTACTTCACATTCAGTTTTCGATGATGCTATTCTATATGTTGTCACAAATTCTGTCAAACCTGCATGTTATAAGGAGATTCAGATTTGAATGGAAATTGTATTGATGCTCAGTTGATCTTTATTACCAAGACATTAAATTAAACATCTTTTCTGATCTGTTTAAATAAAACATTAATTCTAAATTTGCAAATTAGATTAATGATCATTCTATATAGTACCCATTATTATAATACTCAAGAGAATAAGGAACCAAATTCAAAGTCATAGTAGTATGAAAGCTGTAAAGGCTGATTAAATAATTTTTTTCCGACAATTCTTCAAAACAGAACTGTTTTGTATCTAATTATATACTTGTGTTTAACTATTAAGCAACATAGTGTTATAAAAAATATCTTCATTCAATCAGTTTTTAGGAAGCTGGACATATGTTAAAAGACTTTCTTCGCACCACCTAATCTGAATGTATTTGAAACTGATTTTAAAATTGGGATGGATAATATTATTTTAAAGAAAGTAATATTATAAATAGAAAAGAAAGTATTTCATAAAAATTACTTGAAATTAATTGAATATAGTCGTTCATTTATTTTTTCTAATTTATGGATGTTTAAAAAGTTGGTAATGTTGTGTTAGTTAATAATAATGTATTACACGATTTTGCTATCTTATAGACAGACTAAAATCGCATGATGATTTAAATTTTTGTGTACCATTGTAGAACGAAGAATAGAATACTGAGTGGTATTATAGTGCAGTTTATTTTTGTCAGGCAGTTCTTATACACTTCTCTTATTATCTCTGCACATTTGCATGATATCATATACAGTATGATTGTTTATGATAATCTAGAAAACTAGCATACAGATCTTGTGATTTTCACTGGTTAATTTCTTATTATCTCAGGAGTATCATAGGGTAGGAATCATTATGTCAAAAAGTAATCTTTTTTTTAAAGAAATACGTCTAGAAACAAGAAAAATTGCTTTGATTTATGTATGTACAGAGCATAGCATTATATGGCTATGAGATCTGAACAAGTGGGACAAAAGAAAAGTTGAAACTAGAGTTATTTCAAGTGTTGTACCAAAAGAAGTTATTGGAGATATAGTAGAATGATAAGTTTAGCAATGCAGCAGTTCTTGATAGAATAGGAGAAATGTAAAAAAAGAGAAATGTGTTAAACATATTGTATTGAGTGAAGAGATAAACTTATTGTCCCTAATATATGATATGGGGATTATCAAAACTTTAATTTAAAGCTTATATTAAGAGAAAGCGATTCAGAGGAAAATTAAGACTCCAGTAAATAAAATAATTGAGGAAATCAACTGTGATTCTTGTGAAAAATGAAATGGAAGGCTCAAATGTGTATGAAAAAAATCAAAGATTAAATAAGATTTTAACATTCATTCATATGGAGAAAGACTGCCAACCAGTAACTGACAACTAAAGAAGAAGTAACTTTTTACATGATAACCAGGGAGATCATGAATTTTTTCCTGTTAGTTGACTGTTTCTCTCTTCTGTTATGCTATTGTGAAATATTACACTTTCTTGAATTAAAACAAGTAAATTAAAAAAAAATGTTAGAAATCATGGTCATTATTTATTTTTTATGTTGATCAGTTATGTTGGACATAGCTGTGGAAATATATATATATATATTATTAAAATAAATAAATAAATATATATATATATTTATTTATTTTAATGATTTGTTTCTTAGAGTTTTTTATTGTTGGTATATTTTTTGGTCCTCATGATTGGTGCAGTTGGTTTCCCAACACTCCTTTATATCTGTGTTTTCATTTAAAACACTAATATTTCTCTTACTTTAAGCTAAGTGAAGACATTTTCAGTTTATGTTGCTGTATGAAGAATAGAATACAAAAAAAGTTGAACATTAAATTGCAAATATTGAGGTTCATTGCTTGGTAAAAAAAACAGGATTTATACTGATACAATTAAGAAAGAAATATGGTCATTGATGTAAGTTTTGGAACTAAATCTGTCCCTTTTGTTTGTCTTAATGTTATTCCAGAACTATATTCACAGTGAATACATTAAATGTTGTCTCATTTGATCTTAAACACCATTCAGCTTTTACTACAATGATAGTATTTTAACAGGTTGTGTTCAAATAATAAGTCATAGTTGAAGAAATACATAAAAAGAGAAAGTTTCAAATCTACATTCTTTGGTATTAACAAATACTTTTTTTTAATACCTAATTTCCTTTTTATGATTCAACATTGAAAGTTGTGAAAATTCAATTAAAATAACATTTGTCTAAGTTGTGGTGCCTCATAAATGTAATTGTAATAGAGGGCCCTGAATAAGATGGTAAACTGTATCCCTTATAATCTGATGGTTCCACAAAACCTAGAGTGCCTCAGGAAATAGCATTCAGGAGATTGAAAGGTGTGGAGTAGGTAAAATGTCAATGGACTGAGCCACATTTATTAAACTTGTTTCCATAGATCTCAAAGTTAAACAATGGCAGTACAGTTTAACTGTATACTCTTGATATTTATAAATAGTTAATGACCAAAGCAATTGATTCCATTCAAAATTTATTAAAAAAAAGATTGTTGTAAACCTTGTGGGCTTATTTATCAACACTCTTATCACATGGTCAAAATAGTTTAACACAAAACTTAGAAATTAAAGTTGACTGATTTATATAGAGTATAAAATGTGATTATCATGTAAATCATTTAATTCAACATTAATATTTTTAATACTTGATGTAATATTAATAAAGTTAATAATTTTGTTCATATAAATGAATATTATTAGGCATACAATCTGTGACTGTTTCCTTTTGGGACTCTAGTATTGGGTAAAACACTGGACGCTCATATTAATAAATATTATACAATTCATAGAAATTTTTAAAGACGTATGTTAGGAATATTGCGAGCATTATTAGTCTTGTAAACAAGTATTTAAAGAGTGTAAAGTATTAACACTAAGAACCTTTTCACTCATATAAATAAAAATAAGAATATTTCTAACTCTATACCAACCCTTGTAAATTGTTAGTCTTCAATTTTTTATTTGAATTTTGATGAATCAATTTACCTTTTAACTTCTGGAAAATAATATATGTTGATGGGAAAACAACTAACAAAACTACTGATGGCAAAACAAATTTACTGAATCATTTAAGAATTTAAAAATATGCAGTCTAAAAAATTAACTAGGTGAAAAAAATTGCATCTAGGAAATGCTGTAATGGACTTGCAAGTAGCTTTTTATATTTATTATTCTAATAAAGTAAATTCATTTATCTATACATATTATTATATATATATAAAATATAATGTAAGAATGCTAGTGATGAAGAAAGTAAAAGGAACTATTGACAATTAAGAAATACTATAAACAGGAAGTGCAAACTAGCGAAAGAAGAGTGGATTAAAGAAAAGTGTTCAAAAGTGGAAAGAGAAATGAACATTGGTAAAATAGACAGAGCATACAGAAAAGTAAAGGAAAATTTTGGTGTACATAAATTAAAATCTAATAATGTGTTAAACAAAGATGGTACACTGATAATAATACGAAAGGCAAAGTCGATAAGTGGGTGGAATATATTGAAGAGTTATACGGAGGAAATGAATTAGAAAATGGTGTTATAGAGGAAGAAGAAGAAGTCGAAGAGGATGAAAGGGGAGAAACAATACTGAGATTTGAATTTAAGAGAGCATTAAAAGATTTGAATGGCAGAAAGGCTCCTGGAATAGACGGAATACCTGTAGAATTACTGCGCAGTGCAGGTGAGGAAGCGATTGATAGATTATACAAACTGGTGTGTAATATTTATGAAAAAGGGGAAGTTCCATCAGACTTCAAAAAGGGTGTTATACTCATGATACCAAAGAAAGCAAGAGCAAATAAATGTGAAGAATACAGAACTTAATATAGATATAGATATAATACAGAGCTTAACTAGCCATGAATCAAAAATCTTAACTAGAATTCTGTACAGAAGAATTGAGAGGAGAGTGGAAGAAGTGTTAGGAGAAGACCAATTTGGTTTCAGGAAAAGTATAGGGACAAGGGAAGCAATTTTAGTACTCAGATTAATAGTAGAAGAAAGATTAAAGTAAAACAAACCAACATACTTGGCATTTATAGACCTAGAAAATGTAGACTGGAACAAAATGTTCAGCATTTTAAAAAAAATTAGGGTTCAAATACAGAGAAAGAAGAACAATTGCTACCATTTATAGGAACCAAACAGCAACAGTAAAAATTAAAGAATATAAGAAAGAAGCTGTAATAAGAAAGAGAGTCCAACAAGGATGTTACCTCCCCATTACTTTTTAATTTTTACATAGAACTAGCAGTTAATGATGTTAAAATACAATTTAGATCTGGAGTAACAGTACAAGGTGAAAAGATAAAGATGCTACGATTTGCTGATGGTATAGTAATTCTAGCTGAGAGTAAAAAGGATTTAGAAGGAACAATGAACGGCATGGATGAAGTCCTACACAAGAATTACCGCGTGAAAATAAACAAGAACAAAATGAAAGTAATGAGATGTAGTAGAAATAACAAAGATGGACCACTGAATGTAAAAATTGGAAGAGAAAAGATTATGGAGGTAGAAGAATTTTGTTATTTGGGAAGTAGAATTACTAAAGATGGATGAAGCAGGAACAATATAAAGTGCCGAATAGCCCAGACGAAATGAGCCTTCAGTCAGAAATATAATTTATTTACATCAAAAATTAATTTAAATGTCAGGAAAAGATTTTTGAAAGTACATGTTTGGATCATAGCTTTATATGGAAGTGAAACTTGGAGTAACTGAGAAAAAAAGGTTTGACGCTTTTGAAATGTGGTGCTATTGAATGTTAAAAATCAGATGGGTGGACAAAGTGACAAATAAAGAGGTGTTGCAGCAAATAGATGAAGAAAGAAGCATTTGGAAAAATATAATTAAAAGAAGAGACAGACTTGTAGGCCACATATTAAGGCATCCTGGAATAGTTGCTTTAATATTGGAGGGTCAGGTAGAAGGAAAAAATTGTGCAGGCAGGCAACGTTTGGAGTATGTAAAACAATGTTAGGGATGTAGGATGTAGGGGGTATACTGAAATGAAACGACTAGCACTAAATAGGGAATCTTGGAGAGCTGCATCAAACCAATGAAATGACTGAAGACAAAAAAAATATATATATATATATATATATATATTTATTTCTGCTTATTCTACTTTACATATTTATACTACGAATGTGCAATCTTTGTTAAAATTTTGTCACTTATTCTTAAAATATAATGTTCACTTTTTTAAACAAGACAATGAAACTCTTTGTCATATAATGCAACACATTACCTAAACTTACAAGAAAGGGCCATATTATGCTTCTGTTGCTATTTTTAATAAATTATGAAACTACTCGTATTTGAAAAATCTTCTACCAACTTATTTAAAATGCAATCAAAAGATTTTATTTTATGAAAACAATATTAATTACTCTGTTGATGATTTTTTTTTAATAATACTAATTAATATATTGAAGAGGAATTTATCAGACAATGTGGAAAAACAGCATGTGAAATTAAAAAAAGGATATGTTAAATGTTGTATGAGAAGTGTCGTATTACAAGATTCTGAAATGTAGACTTTGAAAAAGAAAAAAGAAAGAGAAAAATATTTCTAGTTTCAAGATGGGGATCTAGAGGAAGGTGAAAGCTATAAAATGGTCAGATGAAATAAATAATACAGAAGTGTTAAATAAAATCAACGAAGGAAGAAATATATTAGTCAATTAACTAGCCACATACTGAAAAGAGAATACTGTTCAGAAAACAGAGTACAGAAGAAAAGATAACTGGAAAAAGAATCAGAGGCAGAAGATAAAAGATGTTGACTGATTTGATGTTAGAAGGAAATTACAAGGATATAAAGTGAAAAGCTCAGGATAGAGAATGGATAGTGAAAAGGTTCAAATGATCTATTTAGAAAAATTCACTATTTGTGATGATAAAAATAAAAGAAAAATGATGAAATTTGTATTTAATAAATAGAATACATAAATATATATGAAAATAATGCATGGATGCTGAATATTTAATAATGAAGTTTATAATGATTATAATATATTTAATTCTTTCAGAATTACTATCACTACAGTCAACAGAATAAGCCTTCGCTTCTGCTGGTAGTGTCCTACACATGATTTTTCATTTTCATTCATTATTAGTGTAGTTTTATTACTTAATTATTTTTTTATGAGTTATATGAGTAATGCATGAAAAATTAAAATAAAATTTTAAAAAGTTTTTTGTCATTGCATAAGACATGTATGTGTATAAGTGCAAATGGCACTCATCTTTATTACTGTTCAACTGAAGTGATTGCTATAAATACTACATTGGACAAACAGGATTCACATTCATTTACATATGTGAGAAACACTAATAGGCACTACTCACACAATATAATCAACTTTTACAAATAATTCTCACAGAAAAAGGACACATGTAGAACCACAAAAAAATGTACAGGTAGCTAGTATGTAGATTAAATATATAAGAATATGAAGGTAAAAAAATAAAAAAATTGACAGCAAAGACTGGCTAAATGAAAAACAACACAGATAAAATTCACTATTTGACCACATACTAAATGGTGAGCACCATAAACAACAGTGTCATCTCCAGTGATAAAGAGACTGGATTATATTCCTGAAAGATCTTCTGTAACCATATTTCCAGAATTTTAGAAAATAGTCATGGTTTTATTATTTTCATGAAAGCATAAATATCTTTTTGTTACATCAATGTAACAGATGCATAGGCTATATGTTTTTGTAGGGTTTTCTAAATTCTGTTTTGACACAGTTTCAAGAGCTAGAAGTTTATTATTACCTTACTCACTTCAAGTATATAATTTGTAGTTATGATAAACTTATTCAGAAAGAAAATTTAATAAAAATATATGTAGTTTATAGATAAAAAGAATTGTCAGAAAAGAGATCTATTCATGTTTGAACTTAGGGGAAAACTTGCTAATTCTACAAGCTGATTGGTTTTTAACTATGAGAAGGCAGACAGAAATTAGATATTCATATATTCATAAAAACTAAGCAAATAATTAATTGATATGAAAAAAAGGATTGAACTAATCAAGAGCCTATAAAGTTATCAAAAACTGTAAAAAAATGTATAATTAGGTAAACAATTTAATTTTAACAACCAAAATATGTATCTAGTAACACATTTTTTTGTAAATGGTTCTAGACAATTTATTTTTGATTTTTAAATTTTTTATTTCAGTTACATAAATAGATAATGTATTTTTATCAGTACATTAATTGTCCATTCCATGGCTCACATTAGGAATGACTAACACTAACTGTGCTATAAAAAATAGACAGTGTCTCAGTATTTGCTTGAATAAATCAAAGGAGGGCGTGCTAAGCTTAAACAAAACTTTCAAAATACATGATTAATTTAAAAACATAAGTTTGCATTAATATATTAAAGTAATAGAATATGAAATAAAGCAAATTTTTGAAAATAAATAATAATATAAAGGTGTTAATATTAATTATATGAGTAAATATTTGTATGTGTTAAATGAAGTTGGAAAATTCTTTTCTAAAAATATATATATATGGATTTTTAAATACTATATCATTTCAGTACTAGACAGCAGAGTTTGCATATTCATACATAATAAATTTCAAATTCTTCAAAAAACAATTTCGGCAAACTAACAAATCATAAATAAATATGTTTTAATGTAATTGTAGAATTTAATCACAACTGAAGATGCAGGATCCCCTGAAAATTGATTCTTGGAATTAATATGGTAAGTATAACTTACCTAATTACTGTGTTTTGGTGGTTTATATTTCATATAATATTAAATTTTATTAACACAGTGTAAAATGTTAATGAATGATGAACTTACTTGATTACTTAATGGTTAAACTATTTCTTATAAGAATTAAAAAAAAATATTACTATTACTATTATTATTGTGTGTGTGTGTTAGAAAAACAAATATTTTAAGCTGTTAACCATTTAGCACTGTTCTGTAAGCTGGCTGTATTCATCCCAAGTATATCTCATTTTTATGAAATCTATTGGAAAGTGATTTTAAAGAACTCAGAAATATTGTTACAGTTAATGATTTTGTCTACCGTAAAGGTAAAACAGTTTTATTTAATGAATAACAAATATGTAAGTTACAATCACATGAAAACAATGAATGAAATTATTACTTGCTTGAGTGAGTATATATAAGTTATTTCTTAAAATTTTTAGTGTTTAAAATATTTCATGACATTTTTATCAGTCTTTTAACTTTTTAATAACTGTGACTTATTGCAGTTATTTTATTTTGTGAATGCTTAGTCAATAAATTTCTAAAATTTTTTAATAAAAAGGTAATGGTAAAACTGAATATCTACTACTTTACCCAGGTATAGTTACATATTCTTTGCTTGTTTAGATAATTATAATTTCACATATGCTAAGATTAGTTAAAATGTTCGTTATTAGCAATATATTTTTTTACCTCATTTCCTGTACTAATTTTCTTGATTAAAATCTGAATTCTTGTTATAATTAGATTTTCTTGAAAATGGAATGATTTAGCTGCTGAAGAAGAAAACTTACATGCTAAGCTTTGATCAATTCATATAATGTATTTGTTTGGGATTCTCAGATAGGTACATTGGATATTTAAAGTTAAATGACAACTGGACAAGTCAAGCCATAATCCTGTTATCAGCACTCCATATGATGAGTTTTTGAACTCATATGAAGATGATATTTCTATAATGACATCATCACAGAAACATCATGTTTCTATGATTGTCATCAACAGCTAGTGTTTACGCCGTTTGCGTAAAGTCGTTTTATTCCAATGAATTCAAGGTTATGGTCGAGGCTTGTAGGTTACAGTCTTGGTAATTTATTTTGCATTTTTGTAAGGCTTATCATACGTGTATTTTATAATAGGTTGTTTGGGCTTCTTTTCGATATCAATTTCTCTCAGGCTCCAGCTTGACCGGCTGTTGTATCATCATATTGGTGTTAGATTATTTCTATCACGCATTATTTTATTGCTGTTTTAGTCTTAATATATATATTATTCTTAAGTGTTTTTTATTCTCAACCAATTTCAATATTGTCATAGTTCCTAGAAGTCTATTTCTCTTTGTCTGCCCTGATGTCATTTCTTCAACTTGCGTATTCAGAAATTTATTTTATCAGCCTTACGTAATTCTTTAGTGGTCTGCTTGCTTGTAAATTATTTTTGTTATGTCTTCATTCCCGAATTTCACACGTTTTCTCTAATCGTTCTCATACTAACACTTAGACACTACTCTTGTTGTCAACACACACACACACTCTTCTGTCCATTGCTTTGTTCGCTTCCCCTACTTCTCACCACGCCAGTTTTTTTTTCTAGTCCTGACTTTCACGCTGTGCGGATCCTGGTCCTCCATACTTGGAGGACCAGGCTTCGATGTTCTCTTTCACTCGTATAATGTTAATACTTTCTTCGCCTTCATAAATGTTGCGGTATTTCTCTGTAAAAATATTCTCTAGTTCTACTCGTCAGTTTTTCGTGATTTCACAGTTTTCTATGTTCGTCCAGCCTCGTTTCTTTGTTAAGTTATTCTTCAAATTCACTATATTACATCTCTGTGGAAAGTGTTTCAATCACTACATACTGCCAATTCTATCGACGCCGAATCTTCTCGAGCTGCTGATTACATTTTCATCGATGCAGAATCTCTCCAAACTCGTTGCTACATTTTTGAGACGCCACGTCCTGCTCAACCTCAAACCACGTCTCACCCCTGCATTCCTGATACACCACTGCGGACTATGCCCAGGATTACTGTATGTATTCATTTACCTTCAATCACGAGTTCGTCTCTTGCTAATATTTGTGTGCTACAGGCAAGTTCAATTTTCATTATTTATTACGTTAAACAGTTATTTTATCATTAAAATTTGTGGAACATTCAGTTAATCGTACATTATCTCTTCTCTTAAATTAATCTAAAGAAAATTACTCCTGAAGTTATGTTTTAGGACTTCTTTGTAATTTTATATTTTCAAGAAACCTTACTACTAAAATGAACTCTATTTATATGTTTACTTATTTCAATTTGATTATTGTAATTAATTCCTTTTGTACTAGACTATTATTGTGGCCTTTTTTCTACACTAAACTAGAATTGCTAGTTTTAATTATTTAATGCTAAGTTTGATGATGTTCATAAATTAGAAAAGGCCAGTGCCAATTAAGATTTACTGTAATTTATTTTTCTAAGTTAATGACATTTGTTCATTGCTAATTTTTCAATATTACAGCATATGTCAGTAATGCAATAGTTTTCCAGTCATGCTATGTTTATTGATGTTATGTTTTTCTAAGTATATAATTGTAAATAAGTTGTTTTATGTTCTCTTGTTTTCAGGCTTTGTTAAATTGTAGATTTTCAAAATATGTATTCAAAAAATGTATATTCATATATTTTCTCATTTAATATCATTATTCATATGTTGATTCAGCTGATATTTCTTATATAGACTTAAGTTATGTTAATTTCATAATTTCTTTTATTTTTTAAGGTTATGATTTAACTTAAGTTCATTTGTTTTCTTTCCAATTAAAGTCTAATTTCTTTTGGCAAATACGAGCTGTGTTTTTTTTTTTATTTTTGTTAACTTTATTCAACAGCCAGTGTGCTAATTTTAGGAATATTTGATTAAAATGTCCAAGGTTTTATATAAAAAAGTGATTTTTTAATAGATACTTATTATTAGTTATTTTTTCTACTAAAAATATCAATTAATTACAGTAAATTAAGTTTTTAAAGATTGTTTATAGAAAATGTACTTGAATGAGGTTAAGAGGTATGGAATATGGTAACAGTTAGGGTTACAATTATGTAACCCTATAATTATATAACCCTAACTGTTCTTTGGCAGAACTTTCTGCATTAGTAAATGTAGAATTACACAATTACAGAAGCAGCTTTGAATACTGATCATGATTTAGTTTGGTTGAAATGTTGTTCAAAGCATAAAAACTCAAAAACGTTGAGATGAAGAAATGTGAATACTGTGGGTAAACTAAATACAAGTGATGCATATTTAAACTTCCAATCAATAAAGCAGTGTAGCAATTACTACAAAAGCAGATACTATAGAAAATAATTGTACTACTCACTACTAAGTGGGAAACAAATTAGTTATAAGAGGAAATTTTATATAGAAATACAACAGTGATAACTAAACTTATGTATCAAATGACTATATTAGTTATTAATTTTTTACCATGATTGTTGACAATAATTATGTAATAACAAACCAAATCAAATTTTAAAAATCTTTTTAACGACTACACAATGTTTTCAATCGTACGTCTTCAAAATGTAACGGTCTTCAGAGACTGGTGCTACTGTTCACCCTATTGTCAGCTGGATATTACTGTTGGCTGTGTTTTAGAATTGGGAGACACTAAATTATAATGTGACCCAAAAGTGACTTGGATTTGAATTGCTTATTTAGTATATCCTTATTGGATATCTATATATTTCACAGTGTTCAAGTGTGTTAAGATGTGTTTCCTTTCTTTGTTTATTTTTAGAATATTAAGGTTGCCAATGCTGGTGAATATGTGATATGTGTTTATAAGAAGATTGGAAATATTAACTTCATGTTGTTGAAGGTTTTTAAGTTATTCATTGTAAACAATGTGTTATTTAGTGATTTGTTTACTTTATTTGTGGTTCTGATGGTTAGATTGTATCCACACTATTTTAATTTGTGAGCTATTTTCTCTGAATCTTTGTTTATGCATATTAATGTGATCAATTTTTTGTTTTGCTTACCTTTTCTTTATTTATTTTGTGCAAATGTGTGTCAGTGAATGTACTGTTATATCTATTGTGTATTCGGTCTCTTATAATGTTGAATTCTTTTATGTGATATTCATGTGGTGTGCTAATAGTTTGGATCTTATTTCTAAAAGCAAATAGTTTATGTAAGATTGGATGTCTTATGATTGAGCTTATATATCATTGTTGGTTTTCTGTATTCTTTCAATAAAGTACTTTAGTTTGTTGTTTTTTGTGATGGTCATGCAAGAAAATTTATCTGTTTATTGTAATTAATTTCATCTGTAAAGATTAATTAATGGTGTATTTTGTGTATGCAGGTTAACAGCAATTTATACTGACTTATTCACTAAATATGTTGATGGCACCAAGGCAGCACATTACAATGTGTACAACTTTTTTTGCCCATCCAAATGTGTCCAGTAGATAATGGTTAAGTATAAATTGAAAAAAAAAAGAAAGGAGACAAGGATTATTTATGATTTGTATGAGAATCAATTGATTATGATAAAAGATAAATTGAAGATGTTAAGATTCATACCTCTAGGCATCAGAACAAAAGAAAAAGACCTTTTACGAAATGTGTAATAAAATATGATAAAGAATAAAAAAATTATTCTACAACTGAGTAGACAGTGAATATAATGCATTCACTGCCGACTAAAGTTTCCCAACTAAAGTCATAGACTATCTGTCATAGCCTTTCTTACAGCTGTGACAAATATAAAGCACTTTAGGTGTAAGAGGTACTAATCAAATTTAAATTCTCTGAGAGTAATGATGTTCACTCTGTAATTGGCCTTGAAGGTGAACAGAGGAGGATGTCAGTCATTTGTAGGTCTGTATATCCTGTATCCCTGTATTTTGGTGATCTTGGTGTGCTAATGTGCAGCAATTTTTCCATAAAAAATAACATAAAAAGGAAACCTATAAATGGGATAAATTAACATTTACAGGAAAAGAGGATTACCCAATCAAACAATTTTTCAATAAGTATAATATAAAAACGGTTATAAACACGAATAATACACTTAAGAAGATTTTTAATACCAGCATAAAAGAAAAAGATATTTATAACAGTAAACGAATATACAAAATAAAATGTAAAGGCAAAGTAACATATAGTGGGGAAATCGGAAGTAAGTTAAAATTATGATTTAATGAAATATGTGATTTTTTAAATACGGAAAACAAGATTTTAACTGTGCAACATATTTAATAAAAAAAAAACTGAAAATAATTAATAAAAAACACCCCACTGAAAATAAAAGGCTTGATGAAACTGATTCATAATTGAATAAAAGGAAAAAGATTGAGTATTTAAAAAAATTTAAACATTTTTAAATTAAAAAATAGTGGAATTACAATTAAATATGAACAGATTAATAATCAAGTGGATGTTTTATTTAAAAATCTTAATTTTAAATATGAATGTATCTTAAATATTAAATATACCTAATATATCTTCATTATCTTATATTAGATATATCTTAAATATTAAACATTAATGTATGCTTATTTTAAAATTTTAATTTGCTCACATAACAGGAAGTATAGATAATTATAAAATAAATAGATGGAGCGTAAATAATACATAAGAAAGAACTGGAAGAAAGACTAGCCAGACAATGTATGTGATTTGAGTGGGGTAAGGAATGTGATCTAATGCTATATAAGGCCATACAAAGGAGAAGTCCCAGTACAGTGAGTTTTGAAAATGGAATATATCTGAAATACATCAACATGTGATTTAGTTATGATGAAGATAAGAAAGGTAGATAAATGTACTTAACATATACTTTTGTAAATAATCTGATAATACAGATATATGAGGATGTATGATAAATCTGTATAAAGTCAAGAGACAGCATTCATAGTACATTGTTGAGGTCATTCTTAATTTCCCTGATCTCCACTAGAAGCATACACCAAGTGTTAGTCAGATACATCCATAATTCTGTTGTTGGCAGTCATTTGAGTCATCAAGTATTGTGATTTGTGAAAAATGGACAAAATAAGATTTTTTGTAGTGAAAAAAAGTCTAGATTTTAATTGGCAAAATGTACAGAAAACTAAAGCTAAGATGGATAAACATTTTGGTGAGTCAGCTCCATCAGTTAGAATTGTTTACAAGAGGTTTAGTTATTTTCAGAGTGGTCATATGAGCACAAACAACACTGAATGTCCCAGACAGCTTGGATGATCTTCTTTAACTTTCTGGAAAAGGGTAAAACAATAAATGGGCAGTATTATGCATCTTTGCTGGATCTCTGAATGAGAAATGAAAAGAAAATGACTACAATTGATGAAGAAGAGCCATCTTTTTCACCAAGACAATGCCCCAGCTCACCCTTCTGTTTTTGCTACAGCAAAGTTGTTTAAATTATATTATGAAATTATTCTGCATCATCACTACTTCTCAGACTTACTTAACACTTTTGGACTAATATCTTCAAATATAAAGAAACTGCTTGCGGGAAAGAGATGTATTCTGGAATGATGATGTTGTTGCCAAAACATCTACCTATTTTGAAAACTTTGATAAATTGTACTTCAAGGATGGAATCAAAACACTTGAGCATTGTTGACTAAGAATATAGAATTGAAAGAGGAGACTACATTGAGAAATAAAAAAGATTTTCCTGAAAAGTTGCCTTATTTCTGAATTGAGTTGTCTGTCACCCTTTGTAGCCAAGTTATGTTGAATTAATATATTGCAAAATTGCGGCTGAGCAAAGGGGAGGTGGGAAGGTCAGTTTCTGTTTGTTAATGTATAAGTCATTACTGTGCTGATACTCAAAGATTGCCATTATCAGTCAGCAGTGCTAGAACACGATAAATCAAATACACTTTTTCAATATCCACTGAGATATCAACACCATTTATCATAATATGTGTATAAAATATAATATTAGAATGATACAAAATAAAATAAGATTTTGATTCATTTCCTCACCTTCATTTTTTATTTTCTTATTTGTCTCTCTATTGCATTATTGAAGTGGAAGCTTCTTATCCACCTTTAAAACACCAATCCATTTTCTTAGTTCTCATAAAATTTATCTGCCTGGCATGTTAATAACAACCTGACAAACTGAACTCTATATTGTAATAACATATGTTATCATGATTTTAATTACAACCTAGTTGTAAATGATGGCTAGGAGATAAAACTGAAGAGGAATTGTGTGAAAATTTATCTGGGTAGACCTCAACATGTTGACTTTCCAGATGGAAATGAAAGGTAAGCATCTAACCTTTTAAGAGCAAGATTAAGATATTTTGAAAATTAATATATAAGCAGTATTACTTATCAATCTTTAAAAAGTGTAAAAACACAGATGTGCAGTACTTCTACCAGAAGTAGTATTGACACTGCTAAGAGGACAGCAGAGAGGATAGCATACTGCGACAGGACATTATAGATTGCAAGAAACCAGTCCAGCAATCCCTGCATGTTAGCTGAGCTCTTTAAACTTTGAAGAGTAGTACTTCCTCTGTAGAGACACTCTCAGAAGAATCAATCATGTTTTTTATAGTACAAGAAGTTAAGAGGCCCAACTCTGTTATGTAGTCATCATACAGGAAACAGAGTTTCCTGAGTAGGTTCCCTACCGGATAACACCAAGGATAAACTAGTTTTATCATTAAGGTCCAGACATATTTAGTGTGGTAGATCTAGGAGGGTCAAATCTCTACTCACAAAATCGATAATAATGAAGAAGGGAAGAAGAGATCAAGGATAAGGAAGAGGGATGAGGGTAGGGGATAAGAAAGGATATCTATTCTGATGAGTAGTTCTTGCCCAAGACCCCATAATTACTCCTTAAGTACTTGTTAATTCTATCATTCTAATTATTTTGAGCTTTAAATTTCCAATTTGATTACATTTATTTATTTTTAAAAATAATGTTTAATATCTTTTTATGATTGAAATCTTTAATTATGTTTACCTTTTGTATAACTGAAGTTAGAATTTTTGCATTTACAAAAGATAAACTGGACATCATCAATTATAATATAAGATTGATCTATTTAAATAGCAAAAATATCATTATTATTATTTTAAGATCTTGTAAAAGTTTTAAGATCACTCCTTTTAGATTCTATTACTTTTCATTTTTTTAACCTCTCTTTATTGTAACTTTTACAGATTTATCCAGCAATGTTTTAATCAATCCTTCTCCTCTAATTATGTAACCCAGCCAATTAGCTTTCGGATTATGCTTCTGTTCTCATTGATTTTTCTTGTTTCACTCTTCTCTCAGTATGTTTAAACTTCTCCATTCTCCTCCATGCCTAAATTTTAAATTCTTCCAGGATCTCTTTTTCCATTAAGCTTAGTGTCCATATTTCACATCCATACAGAAGCATACATCAGAAAGCAAAAATATAAATATCTAAAAACTTTATTTGATATCATAAGACAGTTCCATTGTTATTATTAAAACTATGCTATCTGTTATTAATATGTATAAAATTTATAAATATGGTCTTGTAGATATTTATTTTTCTATTCAAATTGTAATTAATGTTTTCTGGTTAAGACTGAACATCCAAGCAATTTACAAATACATATTTTTTAAAAATCAATGTGCTCAAACTATAAAAAAAGTAATAGTTAATTTGATTGATATAAGGTATACCTGAAATCACACCTGAATGTTATTTTTTGGAAATATTGATATTTATGTGGGATAAATCATATTGGGATAATAATAATTAAACAACAAATAATTACATCAAACTTAGTTTTTGTTAAAATAATTAATTAGCAAGATATTAATATTAACAGGAATGTAAATTATTGTACATAAACGCGACAACTCAGCTCAATGCTTGTATTAACTTTGTACGATGAAAATTCATTAAATGGTAACAACAGGGGTTACAGGGTTTGATGGTGAATTTTGGACTGGTGTGACTATTTATAAAGGTTTTAGCTTTTATAGTGACTGTACTGGTCAAAAGGATTAGCTGAATCTTTTTTTATTATCGATCATTCCCTGACAGTAAAAAATCTCTTTCATAAAATGGGTTTTAAAATTTAAATGAAGCTTTGTTATGGTATTATAAGTGAGTTAGTAAGTTAGTAATATATAAAGGTAATATTATAGCAATGAAATAAATAAAAGATGTTGCATTTAAATATATTTATGAAAATTTTAAGTAAAGTAACTAAATTAACTTGCTGATATTTACAGTAGAGACTGTAGCTATCTTAAAAATCTTCATATCTCATAAGATAGGCCTTCATGACAAAAAAAAGCTCGCAAAGAGTTACATAACTATCCTGGCTTTGCCCTTGATCGATTTTTATTTCAGTTTGCCATATGGTTTTAAAATACTATAATGACTTAATTATACTGTATTTAGAGTAAAAGTGTGAAAAAGATCAAAATGTTCAGTAAAACATTTTGGGTCCATTTTGATCTCCTTGATCAAATGACATTTTTGCCTTAAAAATGTTGCAGCTTTAAAAATATAATTTAGAAAAATGTTTTAGGTTCAGTTGAACCCTTAACCAAGTGATATATATTTTTATCATCAAAATTGTAGTGTATTTAGAGTATAATTGTTAAAAAAAAAAATAAATAAAAATTGTTAGTAAAATTTTGGGTTCCATTTGATCTTTTCTCAACAGCTACTTTATATAACATTTTTAATAACAACCACATTATGGAAAAGAGGAAGAGCATAAGAAATGATAAAATTTTTTGAAATTCATAAGTTGCGACCCTTGGGATTACCTTTTTGTAAAAAGAAGTTTTGACGTTATCTAAATCAATATTAGATACAAATGGATTTTCAATCTTTAAGATTGAGGTTTTAAAACATTGATATTTTAAGTAGAAATCCCATTCAGCTGTTACTTTTTGGGCAGGGGGGCTTAAAAGTTTATTTATTGAAGTAATTATATACTTCAATTAGTCGGCTCGATTTGGTACAATGTTATTCAACAAGGCTGAACAATTTATAGTCTTATGCATTTTTTTTACACCAATAGAGTTACAGGTGGGAAAGTAAAAAATATAGATTTGAACTATTCTCTCTCCAGTTAATCAGCAGTAGTTAATATAGTATCACCAAATATTTGTGATGGAAAGATAAAGCAAAAGCATCCTATAATGTTGATTTTTAAAAAAAATCACAGACAAGCAGTGTGTCAAGAAGAAAAACCCTAATTAGTTGGAAAGATAAGATAAGAAAGGGGATCTTCACTCATTACTTATTTTTAGAACTAGCGTAGTTGTATGGTGGGATCTTGCTCCTTTGGAAATAGAACAACTGTAAGATGGTCTCTTGTTTGAGTGAATTTCTCGTAAATGGACGAAGAAAAAAGTGCTGCTGTTATCTGTTATTGAAGGTTTATGCAAATTATTAATTCAGTGAGAATGGGTTTGAAATATTACATCATTATTTGTAAAGTAGGTAAGAAGTATTCCTTTAATTAAGTTTTAAAAAGGATGCTCTTTATATTTGTGTAAATAAAACGATTTAATGGTCTATAACGGCTTTCTAATCTTGCTATACGCATTTTAAAGGTAGAGAGGTTAGGTAATTTCAATCTTTTTTTCCAATTTTTTTGAACAAAGGTTTGTGAAATTCGGTATTTGACAAGTGTGGGAATGAAAGAGCGGACTTTTTAAAAAACGGGAAATCGTGGGTTGATTAGTGTACGTCATGAGCAGGCGCGCAGCCCCGCTTCCTCCATCAGACTCCGGTGGATGGATCAATCCGGCCGCCGTTGGCGGCCGCGGCAGCAGCAGCGGTGGCGGTTCCGAATCCTGCGCGTCAGAGAATAACGCATAAGACACAAGCGACCTTATCCCTCTTGCCCGACCCTGTTGTCATCATCATATCATTGTCACTATTATCATATCTATGTATTTATTCATTAAAGTATTTATCCTCTCATCGATATACGGAATCAAACAATGTTTTAACAGGTTTAAATTTGCAAAAAAACATAATTATCTCAAATTAATTATAACAATTTTATATTTACACTAATACTTATTTGTAATTTACAGTCAACGGAATGAAATTTTATCATCGTTAAAGTTAATTAACTATGAAACAACTATTTAATTTTTCTTTTTATAGCCTGTTATTTTAATGTACGTCAGCGCGTGAAATAAACCTAAATTAATTAAGATTAGTTTTATTATTATATTTCTAAATTTTAATTTAATTTCATTTAAACATTTATTTGCAGTGTGCTAAATCAAGGCTTGTACCCAAGTATCACACGTACAAGTAAACAAAACGTTCCTTTTATTTTGAATTTAGTTAACCAATTTTGGAAAAAAAAATTAGGTTTAGTTAGAATGATGTGATATAATTTTTAGATAACGGAGCATTATTCAAAAACTATTTTCAATAAAATAAACGTTATGCCTGCAATAAATTTTTCTATAGGCGGTCGATTTTTTTTTAATAAAAATCATTTTTATATTATTAATTTATAATAAAGAAAATTACAAAAAATACTATTTTAAAATCTACATAAAAGAATTAACGTAAAAGTATTACAGAAATATATCCTATTTTTCACATTTTTATTATATGAGAACGTAAAATTTTTGATTTTTAAGAGGAAACATAAAACGTAAAACTTAAATTTATCCCTTTAATAATTTTCGAAGTTTTACGAGCAATCATTTGCTGCGGGAGAAGTAAGTCTAAATTATACGTTTATTGAAGGTATCAAATGGTAGTTTATTTTTATAGTTTTAGGGTATAAACTTTTACATCAAATCTTTTTTTTTATTAAAACTTTTAATCGTTTATGTAAAAATTCCTCAACTTTTAATAAAAACTGTATGTTATGCTATTTTTTATTTATTTTTATAACTACTCAATTTGAAGTATTGTGTGAAAAACTTAGTTGATTTTAACTTTAACTTAAGTTGATCTTAAAAAGCAGGAGTAATATTTTAAAGTTAACTAAGAAAACTGCAAATATTGTCCACATCAGTTTATCGGTGGGATATGTCAGGTCCTATGTACAATTTACGACTCGTAAGTAAAATAATTCAGTTTAATTTTATTTATATTTCATTAAAATTGTGTTATTTATATTTTATATAAAACTGTGATAAAGCCGAAAGCACTCTATGCGGCAGAGAACCTAAGACTGTGCAACAAAGGAATACATGAAAATCTTGAAAAAAGAAAGGAAAGTTATAAGAAATATTTTAGGTCCTAGATTTCAAAATAATCAGGTAAAATTAATTTCAAATAAAAAACTTTATACTACAATTGAAAAACTGTCAGACACGATAAGAAAAAGACGAATTGCATTTTACTCTAATTTATTTAGAATGAATAACAGTATATTGACTAAACGGATTTTTGATTTCTTTTAAAGTAATAAAACTACAGGCAAATGGTTCACACAAGTCTAAGAAGACCTAAAAGAACTGAAGAAATTATAAGAGAAAGAGAAATTAAAAAAAAAATTATTGAAAGATGGAAATAAAGGTTTCAAGAATCACCAAAACGCAAGAACAGAACTGAATTTTCTGTACTAAGGAAAGAGATATCATAAAAAGAAAGAAGGAAAGAACGAAGAGGTACTGGGCAGAAAGAAAAACAGAAAAAAGAAACACTCAAATAAATAAATATTCTAACGTGTTCCAACGTGAACTATTCGGAAAAAAATCGTGTAGGTAAGTAAGATGATGAAACTTTCTTTCTCCGTTCAAAATGGAAAAAAAGCTTGTCACAAAGTTATTTTAAACCATATGTGACTGTTAAAATACATCCTGAGGGTATAAATTAAAAAATAAGTTTTACACAAATGGTAAACGAGTTTCCCTGATATTATTATTATTATTATTATTGATAAATCTATTTTTTTATCAAGAGGAGCCGCCGCTCACTGGTAAATGAAAAAAATAACAGATAATGGTGGGATTTCAATCGCGTAATTTGCTAATTTTTAAAAAAGTTAGCTTTTCATATTTTGTAATATCATTTATGAGTAATATCGTACAAACAGTAAAATATACGCGATTCGAAATAACGGACCCAAATGTAAATAAAAAGAAGCCACTGAAGTAAAAGCCCTTTTGTAAAATAAAATAAAATTATATGTGCAGTATATCACGTCACTCGGTATAAGTTGTTTAAGATAAAATTTTCCATTAAATTGCTGATATCTAGAGATACCTTGTTTTAAAAAAAGGTCAAATACCAAAATTAAATTCAGCCTTTCTTTATTTAAAACTTTGATTGACGAGAATTATACAACTATCTGTTTTAGCCGTATATAATTTAAACCGACTCAAAAGAATACTACACGAAATATATGGTATTGGTGCGATACGTTCTCGGCTTAAGTTTTGCTGATAGACCCATAATTGTCTTATCCGGATAAATTTACTCATTCTCAAGTAAAATAAAAACATCGGTAAAAAAATTATTCAGATCGGTTTATTTCAAAATTTTTCGAAGATTTATTCAAATAAACAAACGTGTGTTTATTACACTTTGTGATTATGTATAAATAAATTACCTTAAATTTGTATATTAGGCTTAGCATACGATTTTGTGGCTCTTGGGAACAATTATGCAACTCTTATGATTATCTCATGTCGTCAGACTGCCTACAATCGTTTTGTCATGACACGTTACAGACAGACAGACCGGTTTAGAAATAAATTTAGAAAATATTTTATTATATTTTGTTTAGAAAATAAAATTAATAAATGAGGAAATAAGTAAAGTAGTACGAATGGAAACAATTTACAACTTTATATTAGTAGAGGGGTTAATTTGCAATAAGCAAATGTCTGCAAAGTTCAGCGACAATGTATTTGTTTTTTAAAGGTCTGCTTATTTTATTGCAGATTTTTATTACATGCACTGAATAATATGTTTGTATTATTTTTTAATAATTTTATCAAATACCTTTTAATTTGTAATTTGAGTTAAATTATTAAAATATGTTTTTTCGTTCACTTTTTAACAGGAAAGTAATAATTTAGTAATATAATAAACGATTCTATAATATTCAGAAAAAAACTTTTAATTCATCGTAAACTACAAATAAACCACGTGAATAATAGCCGAGATCGAAAATACTAAGTTACATGAGAATAATCTGCAATAAGTTGAAAAATTCTTACCTTAAAAAATCCCATAAAATTACAGCGCCTAATAACATAATCAGATGAAAATGACAAGAATTTATTTGTAAGATATATTTACATTTTGAGAAACGTTTCAATTAGATCCAAATCTACATAAAAAATAAACCTTTTTTCCAAGAAAGCAGTGAGTCTCTCCTCTGAATTTTCCGGTTATAATGTTTATAAAATATTATAGGGGTGGAATAATTGTTGAGAAGTTTGATTTAAAATCTTTAGAAGCCGTTTTTGAGAAAAAATATTTTTCTTTTCTTAGACTGAACATTTTGGGCTGGAACAATAAAATAGATGATATAAAAAAATTGAAGTAAAAACACAAGATTTGAAGGAAATCAACGCGTAGCTTTAGTGGCACGTATATATATATTTTTAGAAGACTACTTTTTTGAAATTAAACACCAAAAACATCCGCTTAAATACAGAAAATATACGTTAAAAATAATTTATCTCATTAAAGGATGTGAGAAAATATAAATGTAGTGAAAATGAAATGATGAACGTAAAAGAATTTTAGAAACCCTAGAATAAAACAAACAAAATTTCATATAGTAAATCTTTGATTAGAAAACAATTGATATTCTAAAAAACATCGTGAAAAAAATTAAGATTGTTTTTCTGTGATTTCAGAAATAACGCCCCAAGGATCCGAAGGATCCGATGTCAATAAAGAAATGTAATTTTTTAGGCGATATTTAAATAAGAGTAATTTAATATTTTCTCGTATTTTCTTCCCACCGCTCGGATGAACGACCGAGGGTGAAATACAAAATTATTAAAATTGGCTTGATTAAAATCGTTATAGAAACAAATCGAGCTTTATAAACTTATTTTTACTTACTTAGTCCTCCTCTTTTATTCAGTGAATGTAGAGGTTCTGCGAAGAGCTCGCCATCGTATTCTCTTTTCGCTATTTTCCTAGCCTGGACCAAAATCAATCTTTTCCATTTTATCGCTCTAAGTATATTTCTCTCGCACTTTCCTCTAGACCCTTAAAAATCTTGTGTTCCATTAATCGATGACTTCAAAGTATATAAGAATATATCTTCAGACATATTAAATTCTAATTCAGTCAGTTCTTTTATTTTTTTTGCTTAAATTCTAAGAAAGTTTTCAAAGAAAAATTGAATGACCAATTTTTATCTCCTCACCCCAACCTCTTAAAATTTGGTAAAGTAATGATTATTAAATCTCTCCATCGTCTGCTCTGAACAATTATTGTTTCTTTAGCTACCATAGAACAGCAAATATAACACGATGTATTCTATCGCTAATTTAAGAAGATATTTTATATGCTTTGCTTTATAGAAATTTTAATTTATTGTTTTTGGAAATTTTCAACGATTAAAGCTGAAAACGTTAAAAAATAGAATTTAAAATTCTTTTTCATTTTGCTTAATACACGAACTGAATTTTTTATATAGGAATTTTATATTTCCTAATCTGCTAATTATTATTTATCAGAAACAGGACTTACGTAATAGTCATGGATGAGGAAAAATATGAAACGGAAGTGGATTTTGGTAGGTTAAAGTGAAGAGATTAATGGTTAAAATGTGGTGTGAAATTCATTAAATGACATAGAATTTCGTTAGAAGGAACAGGGAAACGTTTTTTTATGACTATTAAAAAAATCAATACAACTCACTCATCCTGCATATTCATAAAGACTGAAAGAATTATGGAAAATGTTTGCTTTCTTTTTTCCCATAATTGTTTACAGTCCTGCATTCAAAATTTAAAATAGTAATAAATTATTTTTCAGAATGAAAAGAAAAGTATTTTTTCCCCGAGATAACTTGTATTTCTTTTCATTTTCAATGAGAGGCTTTTAGGGGATTTCCAATGAATTTGGAAATCCAGTCATGTTTATATACATATTGTAACAAGACCTTAGTAATAGCGGACCTGAGTAACGGATTCTTACCAATTAAGAAGAAATTAGTAGAAAATATAATAATGGGAGGATTCCAGAAAGGGGCTAAAAGAAATCCTTTTAATAAAGGTAACAGGTCCGTTTAACAATGGTTATTTGTAATACTGCCTACTGACACACCTATACAAATGTTCTTCTGTGAAAAGAGTTACCGGATCCAGGTTTGGAATACATGAGAACGAAAGGGCTAGGTCGATCGTTCTCACGTTCAATTGGAGTCTGGTCCGGCAGGTTGGGAAGACCAGTTGAAATTAGTCCTGCGAATCAGTTTAAGTGAGATGTTATGATGTCAGTCTGCAAGATTTGAGTCTGCAAGCGATATTAGTTGTGCGAGATGAGAGTCTGCGAGAGAGTGCTACGATAGAGTTATTATGCAAGTTTGAAGCGAGAGTATTCTACGAGGAGGTCAGTGAAGAAGTGAATTTTTGGTGAACTATGTTCAACGCGATTACGGTGACGTTATAAGTAATTTCAGTTTATCAAAAGAAGAAACGGTTCGGTGAGTTACTGTTAGACTATAAGTGAAAGAGATAATGCACTAAATTTCATTCATAAACTGTTAGGGTTGTTTTATTTGTGAACAGCAAAGGTATTTGCAGTGAAAGAAATTTATAGTTGTCTTATCTGTTGCACTATTGTTACTAATTGTTACTATAGTATTGTTACTAATACAAGACTACTGGTTAAAAGTGTTAAGACTATCGGTCATGCTAATGTCTTTTGTCAATGGGACTGTATTCTTGTTTTCATTATTTATCTGCCTGTGAATAAATCCTGACGATTATTTTAAATTCTGCTTTGTATGTAATCACTGATTATTATTATTATTACTATTATTATCGTCGTTATTGTGGTTGTGATTACTACGATCATTATTTGTTTATCTATTATTGTCATTATTCTAATTTTTATTGTGATTTGTTTATTATTGTCGCTTATTATTATTATTATTGTCATTACGATTGATTTGTCTTGTTTTACTTATGTTCTTTACCTAATAAATTGTAATTATATGAACATTTTTAATTGTCAGTCTTTCAATATCTTGAACGAGCCGCGAAAACGCGACAATATGTATGTATACGATTTTTTCGTCCGTTCTACCGGACGCAAATCTTAACCAATTTTGACGAAACTTTTTGGAGAGATGTAAACCTATTTAGAATAGAGCCCTATTGATTTTCAAGCGAATTTGTTTAAAGGGACCTCGTTAGAGGCATAAAATTGGGGTTTTGGGCCCGTTTTCAAGGTTTTTCGTTCTACTGGGCGCAATTTGCGACCGACTTTGTTAAACCTAGTAGAAATAGAACCTATTGATTTTCAAGCGAATCGGTTCACAGGAACCGGAGTTAGAGGCAAAAAACTGGGTTTTGGGCACGTTAACTAAAACCCGAGATCCGCAATTCTGACGCACTTGCTGAGACATTCTTTCTCTTTTCTGATGGTGATAACACTTATTCCATAATGAAAAAATATAACAATACTCAGTGTTTATTAAACATAACTTCAACTGATCCGTGATAAGCGTCTTATATTTTTTTCTTGGAAACTACTTTTTCACAAAGTAGAATAAAAGGTAAAGGTAAGTCAATATTCCGACTTGCTAATAAAGAGAAAATGATTACATAATAATCTTTAAAATTGACTTAGTTGAACGCCAGAAGTAAAAATAAAAAAAAAAAATATATGTATATTTAGCGTTTTATATGTATATAAACATTACTTTACGAGTTACCCAGTATTCTTCTGGGTAAAAATTCTTATTTATTATTGAAAAGGGAGACTCAGTTAAAATCCGAAAAAAGTATTATCTACTCGAGTTAAAACAAATCTCATTTGCTAAATTCCTGTCTCCTAAATCCTTTTAAATAATGAGTCATCAGCCTATAAATAAACAATACTAAGGGAGCTATTTAAAAATTTATTTTATTTTATAACCGTCTGTTGGATTACTTTATTAAAATATATACTTAGCTACTAAATAACAGAAAACGTTTCCGCTAAAAAGGAGATCAGAACTCCATCTAATAATTAAAAAAAAATCTAATAACAGAGTAAAATATTTTATAGATTAATTAATTTTATCTTGTAAAGTTTATTATGATCAATTAATATTTTTTATTGGGTATATTTCCTAAAATTATTTTACGTAAGACAAATCTAAGTTCTCAAACAAAGTTAATCCAAGATGTTTTGTTAATCGGTTCAATATTTTTAGCGAGAAATTCTGACGAATAAATATATACAGATCAATATTATATGCCAACTCGCTTCAATTTTTTTTTAAAAACAAAGCTCCGAAGAAATGGAAAGTGTAAAGATTTCGTTTTTCTCTATTGAAAAATTTTTAAATCAATTATTACATTACTCTTAAAAGAAAGATTAATTTAACAGTGATTGCGGCGCCCAATAGTTGACTATATTTGCTGGTATTTATGGGAACGCCCAGCTCCATATGCAATCTGCCAAAAAGACTGGATTAATAATAAATACGATACCGCATTTGTTCACCTTATGTTGTTTTTTTTTTCATACCTAGGAGGGTGGACCAGCTAATGCAATGCACACCCTCAGAGTTTGCCTTTGCCTCTAACTTACCGAGACCCCGCGGGTCCCGGCTATGCCGTTCCCCGCGGGGGTCGTTCATCCAGTAGGCCGGGACTGGAGCTTTTATATGCCTGCCTCTAACCGTACCCCCTCCCTGGGGAGGGATCCAGCCGGGTATCGGTCTTTTTTTTATTACCCACAAACTCATAGGGTCCCCGGTCAGTCATCAAGAATAGTCCACCTCAGCGAACCACCCTCTCATGAGCAGAGCTGCCCCTGTAAGACCCTAGCTCCAGGTTACCCCGTTTCACTCAACAGCGTCTCGTTCCTTAGTCTTTATAATATTCGTGACTAAGATTGCTACGGCGTTCCATCCACGATGTCCCTTTAACATGTATTGTACGGCATTATCCGGTGTCAGTCCTTGAATGGTTCATGTGTGCCTCAGTTCGTCTCACCGGTGACACAAGAATATCGTGTGTTCCGCGGTATCTATTTCTTCACAGTATTGGCAAACCGGTTCGGCCCTTCTGCCAAAGACCTTATGTCGTTTGGCTAAACATTACGTACCTCTATCGATTAGATACGGGTTCCGTTTGCGGTCTACACAATTATACTTATGGTTCGATTTTACCACTTGAAAGTATCCTGTGGCGAATGTTGTATTTTTCTACATACCCATCGTTCATCAGATGTAAAAGAGCTTAGTAATACTACTTTAATGGCTACCAAAATATACTTCACCGTATCTCTTATATCTGACATCCTCGATTAACTGTTTCATATATTCCAATGTTTGTCTTTCTCAACAATAGTTTTTGTTCTCTACACTTCTTCTAGAATCGAATCCACTAATCTTAGCTGCCTTAATATAACTCACCAACTTTTTTTTAAAAATCCTATCACAAACATCTCTCTTTCCTAAATTTACCAAATATTTTATCGGCCATCTAATTTCAACATTCTTCTATAAAACCATATCCCATCGAATCCATTCTCTATTTTTTTCTCGTTTCCCTTTTCTTCATATTTTGCTGAAGTAAAACTGAAAATATTTTTTTAATAAACTGTTTTCTATCTGAATGTGTATCATATTCTTTTTTGTTACAGTTTATGCCTTAATTTTACTCCTCTTTACTTTCAAAAGAATTTCTCCTTCTGCAATGAATAATTACTCGTTCCTAGTTTTAGCCATAATTACAATATCATTAACGAATCTTGTCATTTTTATCTTTTATCTTTGTATTTAAAAATGTTGGTCGCAGTTTATTTTTAATCGGTTCTTTTACACACACGAGTTAAAAATGTATAACGGCCAGTCTAATTCACCGTTTTTAGTTACTTTTTTTACTCTTATGATCATTACTTGATTTTTGAACACATCATAATTGTCTTTTCTTACTTCATCATGTTTTTCTTAAAATGTTAAAGAATGATTTCGATCGATTGTTATTTTTCACATGATTAATTGTTCGATCAGAATCTCTTTAATGGTATCCGACTTTGTAGTAAGAAAATGAAAAATCATTATACGACCGCGAGTACATTTTCGCGGATTATGCAAACTTTGATATGAGTATAGGAAAATAATTATCTCATCATCTTATTTTATTCGTTCTATTATATGAATGAAGTTCTTGAAGCAGATATACTACTCGAATGACATCTAACCGCCGAAAAATTATGGAAAATAAAACGATTATTTATAATCTGTAAATGACCCAATACAACCTTCAAATAATCGGTTCCCGAAGTGGAAATTATAAAATAAGGATAAAATTAAAATAAACTTAATTAAAGAAGTATTTAATTTGTTAAGAACGTTAATAAACTTTGTATTAAATTATTTATTGACTTATTGGAACCGTTATCGTTTTAATATGAAATTTTTAAAAATTTAGACAAAACGGACAAGATCCAAAATGTATTCTTAGTTACATAAAAATGAACTTCATTTTTACATTTAGACTACATTCGATGTTATTTCACGAGCTTCGTGGTAAAAATATATCAGTTTTATAGTATGGTGAACCATTTCTTTCAAAACGTTAAAGAAAATGTGCTTTATGCGTGGAACGATTTAATTTTTGCATAAAAGTTTGAGGGTGCCGGGTTACATCATTGTTTTCTGAGGGGACGAACGTGGGGGATTTGTAACTAGTCAAGTGATTTAAAGCTGAAGTTCGTCGTCTGAATACTAACTATGAAACGACAGAAGTTGCATCTATGCTATTTAAAACTGGAAACCGAAGTAGGTTATTCTTTTTAGTATAATTTATGCTATTTAAAATACAATGTGTGTAATAACGTAACGTAAATTTTACATTAAAACTACAGATTTATTCAATACAGTATTATTTATATGCGATTCAATTACTGAAATTATTTTAAAGGTTTTATTTTACAAAATTGTGTAAAATTAATTTAAAACAATGTTGAATTAAGTTGTAGTAATAGTTTTTACAGAATTTAGTTCTTCTTATCTTGTATGACCTCCTAAATGGGGTTATAGATTATGTACCTACTATCATTTCAAAGTTAACATCATTCTTTTTCCATTACCACCTTAGGTTTTACAGACATCGTTTCCTAGATCTACTTTATGGCCTATTTTGCCGCTTAACTCTTCAGTCACATATTCAATGCCGTTATGTTTTCTTTAATTTTCTTTACAAATTTTATTTATATATTTCTTATCCTTATGTTTCTAATTTCACTCATTTCTCACGTATCCTATCCTTTTTCAATTCTTAATCTTTATTAAGCAACAGAGACGACAAAAACACACAATAAATCATCAATATATACATTTGCACTCTAGTATTATTGCGCCTTTTAACTCCGGGTAATTCAAACGTCATGAAATATTTGATCCGGATACCTAAAATTTTAATCCTTTCCAGGACTTTCCCTAATCGTAATAGCCTAGGCATTCTCAATAGCTAAGGAGTAAAATAATAATTTATTAAATTTATATGAACTTTAAATTTTCGGCTACACTTTTAGAGATAGTCCACAGATAACACAGTCTGTTCATTATTTCCGCCAGTAAGTATTCATCGATGAAGTTTTAATTTCATGTACGTTTGGATTGCATTCTGCGACGTTGTAATTTTTCCAGCATTTAATGAGTGAGACTTCCATTGCTCGTAACAATCTGCTGAAAGTATGCCGTAGATAGTAAGTTTTAAAAACAGCGATGATTTCTTGATTTAGTGGCTGTCGTGTCTGGCGGCAGAAATACTTCTAAATTAGGATATAAAATGTTTATCTGTTTTGTGTATCTAGGAGCAACATCTGATACGAGTATCATTTTAAAAGGTAGTAACTTGAAATTAAGTTTCGTCGTTTTTATTTCGTCGAAATTCGTACATTATAGTACAGTACAGCGTAAAATGCAAATACTATGCTATATCTACAGTACACAATATTATTTTAATGTTATTCTTGAAAAATCATATTTTTTCTAATTCTTGCGACCGCTATTAGCGAGGGATTGCTGCACTCCGATTTCTATCCCTATCTATTTCTATCTATAAGTATCTATTTAGACACTTCATCGAGTAGGCTATACAAGGGAAGTTCAAAACATTTCATAATTACCTTTTTTTTTTAAATAGTAATTTTGAAAGATTAATTTTTAGTGAAATTAACTTTACGAGGAATTCCTTAAAAAACTGTAAGTTCTGCTATTACAAATAATTTTTTATTCTTATTAAAAAAAAGTATTAACTTTAAATATAGAGTGTCCGAAAAGTAATGCAGGAATTAAATTTACAAAATAAACCTTTATTTATGCATGAATTGGCAAAGTTGTGACGTACTTTGAAAGAGTAAACACTCCGATTAAATACGGAAAATAATATCGGGCAAATGTCCTCTACGTCTCATATGATACTCGCGCTATCTTTTGACAAAATTTGCAATCACATTTTCACAGACTTGTGGCTCAATTGTTGCGATAACACGTCGGATTTCTTCTTTAAGTTCAGGAACGGTTGGTACGGGTTTACTGTAAACCTTGGACCTTACAAATTCCCAGAGATAAAAGTCACACGGTGTAAGATCGCATGACGTTGGTGACTAATTGTGATCACTGTTGCGCAAAATTAGCCTCCCACGAAATTTCTGCTGTAAAAACACAACGGTTTCGTGCGTCGTATGACACATGGCTCTAATCTGCTGGAAGATCATCTCAATATCAAAGCCAAAGTACATGGCTTCCAACTGAGGCCACAAAAATGCTGTTATTATCTCGCGATAATGTATATCACTGTTTAGTTTCAATATAACACTCTCCCTATTTGTATATGTTTTCACGATGCTCACGTGCTTCAGAATCGTATCTTTCCCCGTCACGAGTAACTCAGTACTAACCGGAATGTGATTACTACACGTGCTTCAGAGAGCGTTGCCAACCCAACGGAAAAGAATGGCGTGATGTTTAAATTCTGCGTTAATCTTGAGACACTCTTTGCTGTTCCTATGAATATTACTAGGCTTCGAAATTTTAGAAAAAAAAAAATCAAAAACCGGGTTAAGCGCATTATACGAGTGTAAGAATACCTTTAAAAAATTGGAGTATGAAGAGTTTGGCTTACTGGTTGTATGTTTCAGTAATTGTATTTTAGTCATGCTAATTATTTGATTAACATAAGTTTAAAATACTTAAATTATTTTACGTAGATCGATATTTACTTAATGAATGTCATGTGTACTCGTTGCAAAATACTGAAAGAAAGTTTTGAATAATCCGAAACAACTGGTTTTTTTTTTAATTGACCATGTTTGAAAAAAGGAATTTTTTGTAATACCAAATGGATGACATCTCTTTTATCTGCAGATAGTGGTCGTGTCTAAAATATTGACAATGCAACATCATATAGTTGTGGTAAGTCGTCTGTGTTTGCAGAGACTGAATTAATTGTTATAAAAAGTGTAATCCTTTTATATAAGGTTTTTTTAAAGGGTTTAAACCTTTTAAAGGTTTAATCCTAGTATTTTTCTAATTTCTTCCTAACTTGTAATCACTGATTTTTTTTTTTTAGCTGATTTTTCAATAAAAAAATATTTTCACAATTTTAAGAATATTTAAAATGAGAATGTCTGCACTAAATACATATAGAGATATAGAAATATGAACGATGTTTTGATAATTTGTTTTTAGTCAGCTGTATACTAGTTAGATCTCAACCACTTAAAGATATTTATATAGTTATAAGTAATCCATTATAAGTAATCTAACGGTAAGTGTAAGCCGATAAAGCGAGCGAAATATTTATCCAGACAAGAGAAGAGCACTACTCATATTTACTTTGTGTTGGAGATAAATAATCTTATAAAGAGTGGTATAGTCGATTTTTGTTGTATTTGTAAGATTATATTACGTTTTGATCGTTATTATAGGTCACATCGACCAAAATTGTAACAATACAATTTTTATTTGCCATGTAAAATCGAATTATATTTATTTTTTTATAATTTAATTTATAATATAATAATTAATAGATTATAATATGTTTTTTTTTTCACAATAACGGGTATTTTAAAATTCCTAATTAACTCTTGATTACCGGGTAATCAGTTTATTCTAGTTATTTTTCAGTTCCATGCCAGTCTAAGATGGATCTTTGACTCCGAAATATTTAATAATTTCACGAATTGTAATAGTTTTGAATAAGTATTTGTTGAGATATTTTATCGAGTTATAAAACTCGTCAAGGTATGTTAACTGCTAAAACTGTAACGGTTGTAGGCGGCTCAATATGAGACACTAGTTACACTGGAAATAGACATGGTCTTTTTCCGGAAGACAATGATCCCATGTCTGGTTTACTAAGGAGCTAAACACTACTAATATACGAGGATTGAAATGGTTTCCCTTTGTCTTCTTCATTGTGTAGAGAATCAATGCGTTAAATACGCCAAAGTACAGTTGATATTCAGCCGCAAAAGTTATATCATTCGTCTATTCATTACAGGCTGTACAGTGAACATCATTACTCTTAGAGAAAGTAACTACGACTGGTAACCTCGTAGTTCAGTCGTTCTGTATGCGCTACAGGAGTATGAAAGGCTAGAAAAGATAGTGTAGAACAACTAATTAAGACCCCTTTCTGCTGTGAAACGATGAATGCCTCAATTTAAAGGGGTATTTTTAAGCAAAACAACGAAACCACGAGACTAGTAAAATATTATCTGAAAATGGCCAAAACTTTGGTTTTTGTTTTTTTCGCTTTCCAATTTAATCTATTCGATAATTTTCGTATAATTCATAAGTTAAATACGCTAATTCTTATTAAAAACTTAGTCGTTAATAAACTTTCAATAGAATTTTATATTAACCATGAATTAACTTATTTTTAAATTAAGAGTTAGGAGGAGGATAAAGAAAAAAAGAAAAATTGAAATAGAAATAAAGTGAACGTGCTTATTTTATATAATTAATCTGAAATGGTGTCAGCTGCAGTAAGACGGAAATTCATGGGTACAAAAAGTTTATGTATTGTTAAAAAATTACAACAATAATTTACAAGACAATTTTTTAAAACTAGTAATATTTACAGTACCGTGAAAATTAATCCGAACACAAGGAATTTTTGTTTATTTCTATGTTGTGGCTACACTGTTTGACCACAACCTGCTTTAAGTTTTCCTGTAATGTGAGGTTATTTTTCTTTGGTTATTTATCAATTTTCATGTTATAAATAGTATTTTGTGAAAGTTAGCTTAATTTTTTATTACAAAATCATATTTTCGTTTTTTTTTTTTTGATGTGTCTTGAATATAAAATAATGGACATAACTCCAAAGCGTTCGAAAGTTTTTTTTCTTTCTGAGAATACTAGTATGGCACAACGACAAATAACTTCTGAGTGTGGGGTTGGACTAAGGACAGTGAATGCTATTTTAAAACAATTTGAAGAAGTTGGTTCCTTTTCACCTCAAAAGGAAAGGCATATATGGTCGTAAAAGAAAAAACTACTCCAACACAGGATCGGTTTATTAGCGAGAAAATGTAATCTTGAACCAAAATTATCTGTTGTGGACTTAAATCAAGAATTAGCAGCCATTGGAATAGATTTACACATGATAACTGTTAGACGCAGACTTCTTGCAGCTTGACAGAAAGCTCGTCGGCCAGCTAAAAAACAGCTTTAAATATCGTCAGAAATGTGCAAAAAAAGGCTCTTGTGGGTCGAAGCACATACTAGCTGGACCAAAGAAGACTGGAAAAAAATTATGTTTTTCCGACGAGTCACATTTTTATGTTTTGGAGCAGAGGGTTCCATACGTTAGAAAAGTATCAGATGAAATTACTTATCCAACAATCTGTTAAACTTCCCCAGAAAAAATGTTTCGGGCTTGTTTCACATTTGAAGGCCCTTATTTACTTCTGGTAGATGGTATGTTTAAAATTGATGAATGTGAGTAGATTCTGAAGGAAAGGGTTGTGAGACAACTTCAAAACAAATTCCCACAAGGCAACGGAGTGTTCTAACAAGATTTGGTACCGTGCCATATTGCCCAAAAAGTGGAAGAATTTCTCGGTGAACAAAACATTAAAGTGCTCCCGTGGCCAGGTAATTCCCCAGAGTTAAATCCAATTGAAAGTTTTTGGGCAATAGTCAAAAAACGACTCTCAAAAATGAGTTGTACCATAAAAATGGTAAATTTAACCTCATTAAAGCAATAATATCGGTGTGGTTTGTGATGCAGAAATAAAAAAAAAAATTTGCTACACTTATTGAGTCGATGCAAAATCGTGAACATGAAGTGATTAAGAATAAAGGAAGACTATTAATAACTAGATATTCACAAATTGTACAGGTATGACTTTTTTTTCTAAATAGAGTTAATTTTTATTAGATAACATGTGTGTTCGGATTAATTTGCACACTACTGTGTAATTCTAAGAATTCTTTAGGAATTATGTTAAAGTATTGGATTTAATTATGTAATCGAATGAAATATTCTGATCTAAAAATACTGCTATGAGTTTCTCAAACAGGTATAATTAAGTATATGGATAGTATTTCTATTATTGTATATAGTAGTATTTCTGTTACTCTTGGTGTAAAGTTTTGGGTATTCGTTCTAGATGATAAATTATTTGTAAATTGATTTTTTTTTGCAGTTAAATCAAACCGATGTATTTTTTTGAAATGCTTTTAATAGAATATTGAACTCGACATCATTATTAAATATTTATTACGCCTATTTAAAATATATATATACATATTTTTAAAAATATTTTTATTTATAGACGCATCAGTAATTAAAATCATCAGCGACTCATCAAGATCAGCTTAAATTTACCGGTAAATGTGTAGTCTTGAACAGGCTCAGGCTGACCATTCCTGAAACGTGTAGTTAGTTGAAGCTCAACCACCAAAGAACATCGATATCCAGTAGTATTCACATCCGTATAAAAACAAACACCTTTATTAGGATTTGAACCTTAGAACTCTACTTAGAAATCAGCTGATTTACGACGACAAGTATTACCACCAGTTCAACCCGGTGGGTTACGCTTATATATTCTTCCGTTTAAAATATAATATTAAACTTTGAGGGTTCTTCAAAAAATCAGAACAAGTTTTTAAAGCACATAAAAATGAGTTTTGATTTATGTTATAATGAATATAGTGAATAAATACTTAGTCAATTAAATATTTAACATTTCCATGCGTTTATACTTATTAATTCGCTATATTTCCTAAAAAAAAGTGGTCAATTATTTAAAAAAAATATACTCGTATCAAAGTAAAAAAGTAATATTTTTTGTCTTTCACAGCATAATACTTTGATATACGAGAAAGGACCTTACTACACCTCCGTTATCGTTATTAATATATAACCAAACGCTTTGTAAAGATCTTTCGACCAATTTATTTGAAATGAAGATATTTTCTTTTACAAAATCAATATTTCTCTATTGATAATATTTAAAAATAACGATTTCAAAATTTTTTTATTATTCTGGACCGATCATATTTCTTTATTATCTTCACATAATTCCATCGCTATTATTTCATATAATTCTTATTTTTAATTGTTAATATTGATTATAACTGATTCTATTTTTAATTTAATAATTATGTATTTCGTGATCAAAAGTTTTGTACACTTTTCCTCGATCCTTCCAGAATATGCAGGAAGGGTTCATTTTTATTGCTTTGTATAACACAAATATCGTTTCCACATCGTAAAATTATGTTTTGATCGAATAAAGTATTTATTTACTAAATACGGAAAAAAAAAGTGAAGTAAGTGGCTGAACATTAGATCGAGACCGGTTAAGCTATTTTTTTTTTGTTTAAATTGCTATTTCTGTTTAGTTCAAGCGAATGAAGAAAAGATTTTTGGTCCGGTTTAAATATCATTTTATTTATGTTTTATAGTGCATTTATTGTTTTAACAGTTTATTATTTTATGTACTCTTATTAATAACGACTTACAGAAAACAAAATGCTGACATTTTTAGTTTATTTTAAACGTATTTCTTGATGATGGATTGTGACCGAACCTCTGCATTGAATTCAGAGAATGTGCATAAATTAACACGGTTTGAGTGTAACGTAGTTGCAGTTGCTGTGTACCGACAGTAGGTCTTTATTTTGTTGAACCGAACCAATTTGCTGGCGGATATTGAAATATGCGCAGTGTCGCTTTCCAGGACTGTATCAATATTTGCGGTAAACAAATCATGCATGGTGCAGGGCGGCGCTCCCAACAAAGGATTCAAGTGCAGGTCCCTGGGGAGTGAGAGAGCACTACCATATGTCCTTCAGAGTCGCCCTACCTACCGAACAGCAACTGTGCGCTCGTCTCCTCCACTTCTGGTGAGAGGCTAAAGCATTCACAACTAGCATTGTGTAATTTACTATATATGTATAGGCTATGTAAAATCATGCGAACGACCACGTGTATTTACAATGGATTTAGAAGAAACTTTATCTAAAGCATATGGTATGTTCGTCTTTTAATAAAAAAAATTACTATTTAAAAAACACCATACCATATTTGTATTCTTATTGGTCGTGTTATTGTATACAATATTAAAATAATTGCATTCATTCTATTTATTCCATTCAAAATAAAAGGTTAAAATAAACTAATATAACTTGCTATAAATAACTTCCCTCCCATCAAAGAATATGCAGTCCATCGCTTCAATGCAGTAACTTCTTTCTTTCTTTTTTCTGTTTAGCTTCCCGTAATTACCTTTTAGATAATACTTCAGAGGATGAATGAAGATGATATGTGTGAGTGTAAATGAAGTGAAGTCTTGTACAGTCTCAGTTCGACTATTCCAGAGACGTGTGGTTAATCGAAACCCAACCACCAAAGAACACCGGTATCCACGATCTAGTATTCAAATCCGTGTAAAAATAACTGACTTTATTAGGACTTGAACTCTGGAACTCTCGACTTCCAAATCAGCTGATTTGAATTCAATGCAGTAACTAAACTTGTCATTTCGGGCGTTTTCCCGATAGTTTCACTTCCAAATCTGAAGTGATTTTTGTTTATTAAATGATTAATGATAATTATTTAGTAAATTTTTCCATATCATAGAAATTATGTTCCCGAAAACATCGCATATTCCTATAATATAATCTTATATTGTAAGATATTTATAAAAAATATTTATTTCTAGAGTTCTACCGAACTGATGTTTTGTCAATCGAAACCTTTCCTCACGTATATTAAAAAAAAATTAATGATTTAAAAATTAAAATTATTTGCTCGAGAAATCTACCGGAAGAAAATATCGAATCGAGAACTTTTTGAATAAATTTCCGACATAGAAAACTAGAGATACTTTATTTCATAAAGTAAAACCTGAGTAGCTTAATAAAAAGTATCTTGAATAGGTAACAGCCGAAATTTTTTTCTTATTACTACTGTAAAATTAAATGTCCGCGGAAATTGAATGCATCTACTCCTTTCCAAATCGATCTCCTCTATTTAAGCCGATATTCACATTCCAATCAGATGATGCTAGCTCGTAAGTCGAGTTGTACAGTAGTTTACTTTTTTACTTCCGCTACAGAAACCTTTACAAAAAAAACCATTTTAAATTAAGAAATATTTCAAAGTTATGATTAATTTGTAAACAACAGTACAACAAAAATGGTACCGCTAAGAAACAATAACAAATTTTAAATCAATTTAAAAAGCCGGAAAAATACAAAAAAATGTACGTGAAGAATCCATGTCTTTTTCTCTGGAAGAATCAACTTCCAAACGCTTCTGCATTTTAAACTTGAAAAAACAAATTACCAAAAACAGTTTTCTAGAGCCCGTATTTTTCCGTCCAATTTTATTTAACTTACTAACAGACCCGGCAGTGCTTCGCTGTTGCTAGATTTGAGTATATATATATATATATATATATATATATATATATATATACAACACATATGAAAGTTTGATAAGACATTAACAAAATGAACATTACGCAACTTCACAAAATTTAACCTTTCCCTTTTTCCCTTTTACCCTTTCTCTCTTTCCCCATTTTCCTTTTCCCGTTTTCCCGATTTTCATTATTTCTCCCTTTTACTTTCCTTCCCCTTATTTCCCTTTCCTCTTTTCCCCGTTCCCTTTTTCTCCTTTCCCCTCTCCATTTTCTTTTCCCCTTTTTCCTTTTTTCCATTTTTCCCTTCTTTCGTTTAATATTTTTCGATTTTTCCCTTTTTTCCCCGCGCGTAAAACGGTACAGTAGTTTTTTAGTCTATACTGGACACACATATCGGAAACACTGAAATGGAATCGTAAAATATTTAGTATAGCATGTGTTGCTTTTACTTCCAACAGGTAGCTGTGTTTTTAAAAAAAAAAAATGTTTTTATTTGTCACAGGTGTGACATCTTAGGTATATAAATAGTAGGTATATAAAAACGCGCGTATTTGAATGCGACGTTGTTTCAAAATTTCGAAGCAATTGGTGAAGAACTTTCGGAAATTTAAGATTTTGAACAAACAAACATTTACGTTTTTATTTATATAGATAAAATGTGTTAAATGGGTTTGAGGATTAAAATTACTGTTTGTGGTTTTTCTAAACTATGAAGAATGAATCTAGTATGATAATCTATTCATTGACTCTACTACGATTATATTTTTGGGTAATAATCTCTATAACTCGAACTACAAATCAATTCTTTAAACAGGAATAAAAGTGTTGAAATTGAACGAGTATACATTTTAATATTTTACAGTCTGATGTTAATTAAATTTAAAAAAAATTAAAGGGTTTTTTAAAATTTTCTGATATCTAACTTTTGTTATTTTAATAAAATTTAATTTAAATTGATTTCTTGTGCAATGTTACAGTAATACTGGAATTATTTATGACGGATCAAAAGAAGCTTAAGGTGAGGAACGTACTGGATTGCAAATTATTTTTTAAAAATTATTATTAATAGTTATATAATTTAATAATATTTCCTAAAATAGTGCGAAAATTATTTTCGCACTAGTTAATTAGTTTTTAGAAGTTTAGTTTAGAGGTATTTTCAACAGTTTGAAATTATTTTTTTCAAACATTTGTACACAATTTTTTTTTATTAATAATACATCTTTTTATTCCAGCAAGTCTTTTTTCTTTTATCCAAGTTAGATCGATTCTTAGTTAAAGAAAATGTGTGTATAGATAAAATAAAAATAAAACATTTCCATTAAAGAAATAAAGTAAGAACGATAAATGTAATTAATTAAGAAAATACTATATTACAATTTGAAATAGTTAATGTATATTTTTTAAGTTAAATAATAACTCGTGAAAAAGTTTAAAAAAAAAAATTGTGAAGATTTTCGTACGAATAAATTGAAAATTATTTGTTTTTGAAAAAGATGTTTTGGATATTAAAAAAAATTAGAACCGTTGTTTAAAGAATTATTTCACTGGAAAAGGCTAAGAGGGTTTGGGAAATATGTGGAGATACTAATTTTAAATTAAGTAGAAGATGATATAGTACCGTCAAAATATAACTTGAGTCTTTAAAATGAGTTATTGAATACACAACTGTATCTATATCCGAAAATAAGTATTTAAAAGGATTAAAAAATTTTTTGTTAACAGTTCAAAATTCGCCGGGTGGATTTTAATCATAAAAGTTTTATTTAGAATTAGTATTGGATAAAATCGTTCCATCGCGCTTCTCAGGTAGATGTAACACTTCCAATCGCGTGGATAGAATTTCCATTAATGATAACGATAATATTTTTATTGCCCGTAGTGCGAAATTTCTGGGTGTTTTGTAATACAAAAGATTTCTTGTTGGACGATCAAATTGATTCAGTTTGTAACAAAATCAAACCGTACTGTTTTGCTTTGAAGCGCTTTAATAAAACAGTTAGCTTGTCATCATTATTACATAAGAAAAAATTCATCAACGGGGATACGAATCGATTAGCTTTATTTTTTCCCCTAATGTGTACGTTGTAATCTATTCAACTAGTGAACAATAAACTATTTCCCCACGGCCCATTGAGATGAGGATGTAACGTGTAATTTTGTACAGATTCAGGCCGACCATTCCTGAGTCGTGTGGTTAATTGAACCTCAACCACCTCGTTTTTATTTTTAAGTACATATCCCTAAAAAATGTGGACCACTTTCAAAAGTTATATCTTTATGGGAAAAATAAAATAAGGTCAAATTTATCGTATTAAAGTTGTAAGGTTAAAATTATTAACCTCACGATCTTAGTTAATTTTTGATTTATTTACCGAAGAAAATTATAAACATTTTAAAATAAAAGTGAAACTAGAAAAAGAGGCAAAGTAAGCCTCTTACTGATAACGCCAAGTCTTAAAACATGCCATTAGTTATTCGTCTTAAATCTATCATGGATTTAAGACTGTTATTGGAATTTATTTAAAGTTAAGAAATAACAACAATAAAGTTTATAATCTCATATAACAAAATAAACATATTTTAATTAAATATTACGTTTTAAGCTTGATTTTCCAAAAAAACCCGTCCTATAAATTCATTTTTAATGATGTATCTTACCATTTATAATATTAATATATTAAATTTATTTACAAGAGTTTATATTCATTAACGTGTAGAAGAAATGGAGAAAAAAGAATCCGACAATTTTATAAAATAAAAACGAAATTATTTTTAGATTAAATAAATTTTGACGTATTTTCTATTACGTTTATTTTAAAACAGAATATATTTAGAAGAAATGTGATAACTTTTGTAAATGCTCGTATAACACTATTAGAAGGTTTATTTTGTATTCCAAAAATAATCTTACGATTTGTAAAAAATAAAACGGCTATGAAATGCAATTAACAGGCGAGAAGCTGAAACGGCGATATGGCGACGAATTGTGCCAGCAATGAAATGTGACTGCGACGAATTGCTCCGCGACGAATTGATACGATATCCTCGTCAAGAACTAGTGACTATGTGTGTGTATGTTGTTTTGTGTATGAATATATGTTTTTGTGCATGAATTTCTGCTGGTGCGGTTGTGTGAGTGGATGTTTGTAATTGAACACTTTGTTTTCAGTGAGAATACTGATATTAGACAGCTTATTTGTCTTTTAGCTGTTAAATCTGACTTCGCTTGGGTGGATAGTGGGTTGTCAATCCACCAACACCCTCTTGTCTTTTCATGGAATAAGTAAATTTCGTTTATAAGAAAAAAAAATATCAGATGGACTCTTAAAAGTTCGAATTTTGTTTGGAACACTGACACAATTTATTTATTCATTTTCTCTAAATTTAAAGGTAAGATGGTGAAGGTGTTGGAGAACACGGTGTATGTTCTCCAACACACACCGTGTGTTGAACGAATCGTCTGAACACCGTGTGTTCAGACGAATAACGTCTGGTGTAGACGTTAACGTAATTGTACGTTCTTATTTATATAAAAGTTATTTACGGCTGATTTAAAAAAAAAATTATTTTTTATTTTTTAACGCACAAGAACTCAGTACTGCATCAATACAAAATTTCTCTAACCCATTTTTTTTTAAAGTGGCAAACAATATTGTAAAGAGCTTTGAAATGAAAAATTCAATAATTTTAGAAAAGTTATCTAGTAAGAGCTTAAATAGTAGGCCTTTAAAGCCATTCATTTTTTCGGATTTTTATAAAGATTATAATATTTAAAAAAATAGCTTTTGGTCGTTAAAAATAGTGAAAAGATGTATCATAATATACATAATAAAATATATATTAATTTTTTATAGGTTATAAGACATTTTTCTGGGATTTAATGTATAGCTTAGACCCGTCATAAAATAATCGATATTTTAAATGTTCCTTGAAACAAAAAAAAATAAATAAATTTATCACTTATACACAGACACGTCAATACCATTCGAGATTTGAAACTAAATAGGTTATTTAAATGTCAACAATTTTTTTTATATGAACCTTGTAATCTTTTGTTTAAATGATAAGGAGGGAAAAAACTTTTTTAACATGCTAATTTTCTACAGTACATGTAGTTTGCATCTACATTTTTAAAGGAAATTTAAAACTTAAATAAAACGATTTCCCGTAACAATTTTTACCATCCATCTACAATAATTCAAACGGGTATCACGATTATATTTGAATTCGATATCATATAAATAACATTAAAAAAATGCATTCTTATATTTAATATGCCCTTCGTATATTTAAAAGTGCTCGATGCATAAATATCTTAATGTTCGATCATAAAGATCGTCCGATAAACAGGCTCGATTCAACGTTACTACGGTGAGAAATACATTTAATGTTTATCCGGGCGGGTTGCAGTTTCCAGCGTATTTCGATCAGGGTCTAAGTCGCTTATGGATATTGTGTCGGTAATCGCAGACTCTCAGGAAATGAGATAAGCTTGCGACCCTCTTTCAGCCCTCACTTGTAGTTAGTTTCACCCCTGCAATATTCATTCACTCATTCATTCATACGCTATAAGTGTATACTTACACATACACACATATACATATATGTTTATATATATGTATGTGCTTGTATACATAAACTGAAGGACCGCAAACCGAATTTGTTTGACTGTCTCTAGATCGGTTTTCCCTGTACAATAACACACTAAAACATAATAGATTGAGTTGTATTATTATTTGGATAAATCCGACTTATTAGCATCTGTTCTAAACCTACCTCTTCAAAATTTTTGTTAAATTAAATCGATATCATTTTATAAAAAAATTAAAAAAAGAACTTTTGGAGGTTATTCTTGATAAAAATCCAATTTGACAAAAAAAAGTATTAATAATAAAACAATCAACTAAATCTACTGCTCGTATAGCCTGATAGGCAAATCAGATATTTCGTAAAATATTAAGCTGAATTTAACAGAAACATTCTTTTATGACACTGATAAAATTTTAATACGTTTAGAAAAAAAATCTTATTGATTTTAAGAAATACTTAATATCAAAATTGAATTTAACAAAAACTATTTTGGTAAAATTAAAAATTTTTCAAAAACTACTTAATAAAAACCAGATTTCTAATTAAAGCAATTCTTTTAAATCGGCTGCTACAATTTTAGAAATATTGTTGTAATGCATACAAAGTGAAGTTCTTATACATAACGTCTTATTAAAAAAATATAAAAATTTATTCTGAAGTATTTTTAGTCATTGATTAGTAAAATAAAGCAAACTCTCAACCCAGTATATTACACAACCTAGTATATTTTTTATTCTCCTTTTGAGGAGATATGATCTCTTTGAGTTTTATTTTTTTGGTTAAATTAATTATTATTAAGTTGGAATAGTGGGGTAAATTTCATTTTTACTTGCTCGGTGACTTAATGCCTTTTTCGATGATTTAACTAGAAAGTTTTCCTTTTTTTTTTTTAGGTTTTTTGTTCCTTTTATTTTATGTTTTTTTTTTTAAACAAGTTGATCTTTGTTTTTAAATTTAACTTTAAGTTTGTAATGCATGTACATTTTTGTTATTTGTTTTATTCTTAATGAGCGATTTATATTATTTTTCAGTGCTTAGTTTTTTTAAATTATTTGTTTAATGTGAGTTATACTTTATAGAACTAAAAAATGTGCCAACATTTGCAGTTGTACATCAAATTCAAGTTAAATTTTATTAAAGTTTTTTAGGTTTACTTCTCGTTTCATATTTTTTTTTTTGTTTATTTTTTGTGTTGTTCTGGGTTTGGTGTTTATCTTATAATAATTGCTGGTTTATCATCTAATTTTGTTTATTTTTTATTGGGTTGTATACGTTGAATTTCTCAAAGAATTTCTTATTGTTTTTTTTTTTTTTAATTTTATTTTATATTGTGAATCTTTTAATTTGGTCAATTTATATTATTTTCAGTTTTTTTTTTAATGAAAATATTTAAAAAAATAATGAAAATATTTAATATTTTTGGGATATTTAATGAAAAATTAAATTAGTAGAATAATTTTAATTCAGAAAATTAACATTTCAAAGTATACTTTATATACATATAGAATTTCATGTAACATACACTTGTTTGGGCAGATATTTGATTAAAATTCAAGAAATACTAATTTGAAATCCGATGCGAGTGATTCTTATAATACTTATTGAACTTTAAGGACGTTATTAGGGATAAATTTATCCAAATAAAAAATAATTTCATCCAATAAATTTAATAATTTTATCCAATAAAAATTTGGGTGAGCAGAAAAGCTTAATAAACCGAAAACGAGTGGTATTTTACAGGTTCATTTATTTCTATAGTAATTTTTTGAGTCGCTAACTGAATGATGTTACTCGTATGTACAGTTAAAATCAATAAAATTAAAAGAAAAATTTAACTTTATTTTGTTATTTGGTTTTAAAGGATCGATATCTGGAATTTAATGGTAAATTTTACAGTTTAAAAACTATTTCTGTGATCGAAGGAACATAACTTTTTAAACTACGAACTACAGAATTATGCTTACCTCTGATTTCAATTTACCTCTGCGTATTTATAAGTTAATGGATTATTATTTGTAATTTTGCTTTATTATTACTCTAATTCTTTTTTAATAATCTTATGTAAATGGGTAATATATTGACGATAAATTATGCATATATTTATCTAACAGTCGGTAGTTTTTAAATTTTCCTTTATTTTTCATAGATCTTCACTAATTTCGGTTAAAGAAATGTTAAGAATCTCTTACTTGTATCAAATTTGAACGTATAATAAAAAAAAAGTTATTTATATCCCTATATACATAACCGATCACGATTTTCGAGTTGGATACGAGGAAAAAATTATATAGTTGTATTTAATAAACGAGTAAAGATTATCAAATAAGATCAAATAAAATAGGTTGAAAATTTATTCTTTTACTGATTCTCCAATTTATATTTGTGGTACAGTTCATAAGAAACTTTAGCCTACTCGACGTATTTGAAAAAAAATTATACCTCCTAACTATTTAAAAGAGCCGAATGAATTGTAAATAATTTCACACAAGGTCGATTAGCGATTGTTTACTTTATAATTAATTAATTTTTGGTTTTCTTACTTATAATATTTGAGATAAGTCCCACAAATAATAAACGTTTACTTTCTTTCGAATCAAGTGATATTTATGTAGCTAATATATAATCGATCTTGGCCAGATACGTTTTTGTAGTTATTGATATATTTAAGCGTTTTTTATTTAAAAACGTTAAATTCAGGATTCGAAAGTTTAAACTTCTTAAATAGGAAATAAATTTAATACAATTTTTTATGATCCCACTGTTAGGTCGTAATAAAGAAAATTAGGGGTCTTACAGATATTTTTGGAATAAGAAAATTTATCATATTAAATTTTAGCTTTTCATACCCCTGAAAAATGTCCTTTTTGTTCGTACTGATGGTAGAACTGTAAATAATACGTTATTCGGTTATGAAAGTTTATTAAAAATTTATTTCTTAATTGTAAACTTCAAAAAAATAATTAAAAAAAATAAAAATCATTATTTTAGACTGTAACAGACATTTTCGATCGGGGTAAAAAGAAAGCGCGAAAAATTGAGAAAAGTAACAAAAAATAACATATATGTAGGGTAGAGATAGATATTAAAGTTATTTTCAAACTTTGAAAATTTATATTGTTTTTATTATTCAGGAATGTATGTGTGGAATGAAGAGGTCCAATAAATAAGTTTTAAAAGATTTATTTTTTAGTAGGGGATTTGGAAAAGCGAGTTTACTGAAAGACTGGAATCTATGTCACAACATATAAATGAATAGGTGTACTATGACTACGCGTGTGTGAGCGAGTATGTGTAATATTCTCGCACGTGTATTTTCATGTGTTTTTTCGTGCGAGTGCATTTGTATTTAGGGTGTATGAAAATATATATATATATATGGACGTTGTTTGTGTGCGCGCGTGCGTCTATGAACGTGCGCGCGTGCGTGTGTGGGTATGAACTGAGTTTCTATGTGTTTTTGTGTGTAGGTACTGTATGATGTTGACCAAGTATAGCCTTAGAATGACGTCAGTGCGGCTGACATTTCACCCGGGGTCGGGAAAATAAGCAATCTATATGCATAGATTCTACCCTCACTCCGCCGCGGGCAGACACCTAACCAAACGTACCCTCCAGAGAACATCATCCTCGACAGAAAACATCGTACTCCTAATACTAACTTGCTCTTAATTCACACATTTTCTCTCTCTCTTTCTCTTATTCGCATTCACACACTCACACACACACATATTCACATATTCTGAGTAATGTACTAGTATATTTTACTGAAACATTTGTGCATTGTGAATATGATGTATTTATTAATAATGTTAACATTGCATCCTATTAACTAAATGAACTTTCTTGAGTTTACCTTATTGCAAATTTTAATATAATCTTTTATTTATGTAAAAGATTCAACGTTTAAAATTTATTAAAATTATTATATTTTATAATGATTAAAAAATTTCTTAGAGTTTCTAAAAATAAACCGCTTGGAGTATTTTAACAAAAACTAATTAGATCGATTCAAATTTATTTATACAGAGGTATCATCTAATCTAATCATCATATTCTAAGCACAGTTACTCAAGACATACAGTATATAACACAGCTTCAACAAATTCTGGGAGTATCTTTATTTTATAAATACAGAATAACTATTAAACCATTATGCTTATTTCCTTCGAAATTATGTCTTTTACCGATGGAAACATTACTGGAACACGCTCTTATAAATCTTCTTCAGCTGTTTCGTAGAATCGGTGTTCTTCGATCGCTTTCCATTCACAGCCCAAATAACAAGCGAGTTTACAAGTAAAAGTCAGCTGATGCAAAATCCAGGAGTTATGGTAGATCCGCTACAGACGTTACACTGATGCTGAACCAGGTTATAATTAATCGGTTTAGAATACTGTGCAACTTCCAATTGCCGGCCTCCGTGGCAGCATATCGGCCTTCATCCGGAGATCCTGGGTTCGAATTCCGGTCAGGCATGGCATTTTCACACGCTACAAATTTTGTCATTCATCTCATACTCTAAAGTAATACCTATCGGTGGTCCTGGAGGTTAAAAAAAAACTTCCAACTGATATTTTGATCTCTTACGCTATTTTTAAAAATATTTCCTTCTGTCAAGTAATGCCCTCAATATATTTGTCTTTTTTTTGTAAACAATATTTCTTTTATCAACATTATGACTAACAAAATCCTTGGCGCTCACAATGTTGTAGGTTTTTCTTTGCCCCTATTATCATATTTTTTAAATATAACATTAGTTTCTCCGGTGGTGAATTTTGAAGCAAAAAAAAAAAAGATTGATATTTTTACGCACGTAGTTGCTATTGCTGGAGAGAAAAAAAGAAGACGACGTCAGCCGTATTCTGTTGACCTCAATCTATTCTTCTTCATGTTTTCCAGACATTTTCTGTCCATCTTCCTTGAATCTTCTATAGCCTCATCCATCTAGTTAAACCTTTTTTCTTCTACAGTTTTTTTCATCCTTGCTGGATCCTTTCACTCGATATATCTCAGTCATCCGATTCAAATAATAAGCCTAAAATACTTTCACCTGTAATTAACACATCTAATTCTTCAATTTTACTAATGCGGTATCCGTTATCTCTTCTGTATAAATTTTTCTAAAAGTATTTTTTCCGATGTATTCGGGGAGTTTGTATCACTGTTAATCTTAAGTGGAGGTCTGAATAAACGGTTTGTACAGTTCAATTTGTAATTCCCACGCCACATAATTCTGGGGATGGACAAGGGTTTTCCTTGTCTATTTAATTTCCGGAAGAAAAATCGATTAGTATATGCGCTACACTCATCTTGGGTAAAGTACACTAATTTTCTGAGGAATCAGAGCGGGACTGATGTTTACTGCCGGGAGGACTGACTAGTGGTATCCTTTCGGGTGTAATTATATGTAGAGGTGTAAGCCATGTAAAATTGGATTACTACAATCAATTTTAAGCCTGTAAACATCTTATTCATAATTAATCAGGCGTACAAAACCGAGAGTTATGACCTTTTATTTTAATAAGCACATACAACTAGATAATCATCAGTGCAGCAGCTAAACAAAGTTTATATGGCAAAATTTATTATACTTCTGGTTTTCTGCGGGCGGATTTAACGATTTAAGGCTTTTCAAGGGTAAAAAAAAACTATAATTTTAACAAATTAAAAATGCATTTTCAAAAATAACTCGATAACGTACGATAATTGTGTTACACTAAAATGTCAAAAATAAAGTTTTTTAATAAATATAAGGAAAATTATACTTAAAAGAAGCCCGTACAGTTTATTATTACGGTAGTAACATAAAATCATGATTATCAACATCTCAGATTACATGTTTGATCTAACTGAAAAAAAAATTATTTTTTTAGACCAGTGGTAGTCAACCTTTTTATACCTACCGCCCACTTTTGTGTCTCTGTTTGTAGTAACATTTTCTAACCGCCCACCGGTTCTACAGTAATGGTGAAGTAACTTTACTTTATAAAATTAATAAAGCAGAGTTACAGCAAGTTAAAGCATATAATAATAACCCGTCGTTATCATTTGGATGCTTTGTAGAAAGATGTTATTGCAATCTACTTGGCTTCATTACCTTATTGGATAATGTTTTATGACACAATAAACACACTGAATATTTTTTATTTACAACAGATTCTATGAAACCCATCTTATACATACCCAGATACTCCGGAAAATAGCCACGAACGTGTTTCTTTTTTTGAAATATGGGCTCACAATATTTTGTTTGAAGCTGTAGGCACGTGCTCACTCTCACAAATCTAACTGCGTACTGATCTGATGCGTGAGCTATTCTGGGACGAGGCTCTTTTGTTTGCGGTTGCACATAGGGCCATTTAGTTTCACTTTTTTCCTGTTTGGCCTCCGGGAATCGCGGTCAGGTATTACTTCAGAGGATGAATAAGGATGACATGTATGAGTGTAAGTGAAGTCCAGTCTTGTACAGTCTCAGGTCGACCATTTCTGAGATGTGTGGTTAATTGAAACCCAACCACCAAAGAACTCCGGTATCCACGATATAGTATTCAAATCCGTATAAAAGTAAATTCTGCCTTTACTAGGATTTGAACATTGGAAATCTTGTCTTCGAAATCAGCTGATTTGGAAAGACGCGTCCACCACTAGACTAACCCAGTGGGTTTCATTTAGTTTCACCTTTTTTGTTCTTTTTTTTTTCTCTCAGCTCCCCTGGGCCGGACCGACTTGTTGGTATTACGCCGCCCAGGGGAGTGTCTTTAAACTCAAATAGGCCTCCCCACCTACCGGCTATATACCGGCATGGCAGGTCGGCCTACCGGTTAGCTCTTTTTGAGAGTTCTTTATTAATATTGCCCTTTTGGACACCACGCCAGACCCAGTTCGCCGCGACGCGGCGCCGGGTCCCTTCAGTATTCAGTGTGCTGTTACCTGACTGTTACCCGTGGAGTCCTTGGTGGCTCATCAGTGCCAACACACCGCAGCATGCTGGACCTCACCAGCAAGGCTGTCCACCCAGTCCTATTCTAGCCAACACCTTGTCTTCTCTCATCGGAGTATTTCTGTAGAACGACTTGTCTAACAAAACTAGCAAAATTATTCCAGTTTGACTCGCTTCTTAGCATGTATTCTATTGTTGTCTCTGGAGTTATACCTGTGAGTGCCATACTATGTCTAAGTGTGTCCCACCTATTGCACTCAAAAAAGGTGTGCTCAGCATCATCTATCTCGTTGCAGTAGTTGCAAATTGGCTCTTCTCTCTTGCCTATTCTGTGCAGGTAGTTATTGAAGGAACCATGTCCTGTAAAAAACTGCGATATGTGATGATCAACCTCACCAAATCTTCTCGACAACCATGGCTTGATGTTGGGGATGAGGGTTCTCGTCCATCGACCCACAGCTTCCTGCGACCATCTTTCCTGCCAGATATTATAAAAAGCATCCCTGACCTCTTGTTCTGGCTTGCCTTGTGCCCTCTCCACCCTCTTTTTTGCGATTAGGTCAATAGGAGGTGTACCCGATAACACGCACAGGGCGGCATAGGACACTGTCCTGTATGCGGACACAACACCTAGGAGCACACATCTGTGCGTCCTCGCCAGTCTCTCTTTGTTGCGCCTGATGGCGATAGAGCGCCACTAGGCCGGAACGGCATACATAAGCGAAGACACGACGGTGGTCGCCAGTAAACGGCGCTTTGAGGCCCGAGGGGCATTCTGCGATGACATAATGATGTTTAGACTTTTTATCATCCTTTCTGCCTTGTTGCATACATTGACTATGTGCTCGGTGTATCTACCGTTTTTCTGGAGGATAACTCCTAAGTACTTGATGTTATTCGCTTCTTCTATAGCATGACCGTTGACGGAAATATTGAACGGTTCTAGCACTCTTCTACCCGTAAAGGCAATACACCGGCATTTTTCCGTAGACAGTTGCAGACCCCTGGACCTCAACCACTCCTGTATAGTGTCGATGGCCGCATACACCCTCTTCCGCACCTACAAGACAGTCCTTCCCTCTACAAGGACTGATTTAGTTTCACCTACGTATCGTGAACTAAACTTTATGCGCCGGCGATACAAATAGTATTTTTTTGTGAAATTTTAATTGTCACGGGGAATTTTATGAAAAAATCGAATGAAAATGTTTTTATATAATGCTATGAAAAACTGCAGCATCGGATCGGACAAAACCCCTACCCCCACTATGAAAGCTGGTACACCCACTATTTGGCGGTAGGGACCAGGTTGACTATTTCTGTTTTAGACTATGAACCCGATCAGATATATGTTACAATCTAATGGTGGAGAAATGTTTGTAAAATGTTTATTATTGCCTTTATATTACTTTATTACAAACAATTAGAAGAATGCATGATTTTTTAATGAAATATGTATATTGGTCAAATTTATTACAGAAATATTTAAAAGGAAAGTAATCTGAAATCATTAAAAGTGGTTTTACTGTTATTTATAAAACAGGCGAACCCGTGCGAAAATTTCACAATTTAAATTTTTGTAAAAATAAAAACAAATTATGTTAACTGCAGTTATATAATTTATTTTTAAACAAAGGAAAAGTAAGTAAAACGATTAAAACGTCACAGAAACAAACTGTACAGAATATTAGAAAACGTGAAAAATACAGCTGCAACAAAACAATAATAGTGATTCTGGTTGTATCACAACGACCGGACGGTGGCGCGTCGGTGGCGATTCGACGCATCTACGGTCCAGTGAAACAAATTTGAATTTTAACTAAGTTTTTTGCACTTTCAACAATTTTTAATTTCTTTTTCGTCTCAAAAACTGTTTGATGCACACCCGGGGAGGTGTATTACAATGGATAAGGTCATTCCTTATCCAGCAATACCGCATTTATGGGGTTTTGTGTTTATTAGCGTCTTATAAATGGTGCAAAACCGTCGGTTTTTCATAGCGTATTATATGTAGAGCGACTTACGAAATAGTTATGGCTATGTGGAGAAAAGTTAAATCAGAAGAAAAAGTTACACCGGTTCGATCGTAGAAAGAGTTTAGCTGAGTATAATAAGGTTTATGATTTTATATGAATTGATTGTAATACAATCAAACGAAATCATTTAAGCATACTGTTTCAAATGGCAATTAGAATTTCGGGTGGTCTACAAGTCGATGCTGAAAATATCGGTTTAAATGTGATTAAGGGTGAACCGGGTTATAGGTTGCTAACAGAAGATATGAATACGTCGCTAAAGTTTGAGGCAGGACAAATTTTAACGAAACTAAATTGATAGTAAAATATAAATTATCGACCTACATTATCACACGGTTTTAAGCTGAGAAACAAAATTTTTGCATCTGTTTTTTTTTTAATAAATTTTTTCGTTAAGCTGTGATTAAGTTATTAATCAGCATGTAACACATTTTACACGACTGCCCAGAAAGAAGTGTAATGTATTTAGGATGTATACAATATATGTATGTTTTTCCATCGTAGAAACTCAACGGCTGAACCGATTTTGATGTATGACCCCGCGTTGGAATCCTTACGTTATCGGAAGTGTCATAGGTCATATAAATAAGTAAATATATATGCAGTTGAATTCAAAAGGAAACGGAAATAATGTGGAAACTGATTCTAGAGCTTGAAATAAGGAAAAAAGTACGTACAAACATATGTCGCAAGTACGCAAAAACATATGACCGAAAACGCTTTGTTATCGAGTTACGGCTAGTTAAAAATTTTGCGCGGATTTCAGTTCCCCCGGTGAAATTTCAGTATATTAGGGATAAACACGATGGTTTCTTATGTTTTTTGACCTGAAATATTGAATAAAACAGGTCCCAGAACTGTATTTCCCTTAGTTTTCATAATATTCAATCTAAAAAAGAATAATCGACAATGAAAAATATTTTTTTAGATCTGAAGTAAAATAAATTTGTAAAATGACTAATAAAGCGTAAATTTCATTATCAAAACGTGTAGAAAATTTTATTCTGAGAAAATTAATTTAATAAAGTCTATAAAAAACAAATCAACTTTTATTAATAACAAACTTAACAAATAATTTTATGAATTTGTAAAAATTAAAAACAACTGCTTTTAGTGCAATAAATTTTAGACCTTTTTAAATTTTAAATATTTTTAAATTAAAAAAAAAAATACTCACTGTGGTTTATATTCTAATAATTTATTACACGACTGCCCAAAACGAAGTATTTAGGGTATATGTATGTATGTTCCACCGTAGGAGCTCAACGGCTGAACCGATTTAGATGTATGACCCCGCTGGGTCATACATCTAACTGTTGGAATCCTTACGTACCGGAAGTGTCAGAGACAATATAAATATGTATACGTGTGTTTAAATAAATTGAAAAAAAAATTATACTATATACAAAATTGCCACCCGCACGCTCTTTAATTATCCTATATTAAAGAGCTATGTTTTTTTGGCAGTCGTGTTTTTTAATTTTTAATATTTAGCTCTTGTTTTAAAATATTTTAACAATTTTTAGTTAAAAAGTATATTTTTATTGTTTTTACAGTGTAAAAACATATGATAAAAAATGTAATCATGAGATACATTATGGCTGATTGAGGAAAATTACTAGTGTGAAAGTCAAATTTGAGTTAAAATGATTCATTTTTAAAATCAGTTGTTTAATATTACCGATATATTTTTATAATTTATTATTTAAAAATGAATAAATAAAAATAATAAAAAAATATTCAAGATGTTAAAAAGTGATAATTAGTACACTAAAAACCCATTCATTCGTTAGACATCTGTTTTATTTACTTTTACGATTTGTCATGATTCGAAGGAAAATTGTGACTCTAACCCCTATTCTGGTATATGATAACCGTTCAACCCTCGTAGTAAAGTGAGAAAGGCTTTTACAATAGATCGTGTGGCTTACATGCGGTGAGGGATTAACTACTGCTTTGATGTACATATAATCTATAATAGCTTACAACCTACAACATGATAGGCATACTCGGTTCGGATGTTGCATAGTATCTTGCCGAATATTATTATTACTTTATTATTATTATAATGAGTCATTATGAAGATTCCTGATGATATGCTTTACGTGGCATTTTCCAAATTTTCTTTTCATCTTCTACAGGAAAGTTTTTTTAAATTATGCAGTTCAAAACGTTATTAACTGAAAAAAAAAATATATTTACAAAAAATTTTATTTTAAGCTATTTGAAAACTAAAATATTAAAAAAAAAGTGAATGGACAATCAGATGTGTTCGAGGATTCGATGAGGAAAGAAAACCTTAAAATCAGTAACATAAATTTACCTCCAAGAAGTGTGAATCTCAAGAAGTGTGAAGTGAATCCTCAGTTCTATTCCAAAAAAGTTTTAAAGCTAATTGAGAGTTTAAGTATTTTCTTTTACAACACTTAGTTCCATCGCTCAAAGTCCTCATCCTATTTTCATTTTACACTTCCCTCTCATTGTAAATTATTCCTCATTAAAATTCACCTGTCGTTTTAATTTGTATAGATTAGATTACAGAAGGATAAAAGTCGTATTTACCGCAAACATATGTATTCTTTATTTGGTCCCTACCTGCAAACCCTACATAAGAATTTCCGAAAGAGTCCACAGGTGGAATCTACCGCTCCACAAAATTCCATTCAGGAAAAAACTTCTTCAAACTTGATGAAGCTTCATACACGTATATGGAACTGGTATAGAGATTATATAAGCAACAATTCCCTTGGCGTCTACCCAGGAAAAAAATGAAGAATAAGGAAGGACGATAGAAGAAGGGAAAGATCAACTTGTAGAAGGATTATGAGGCTTTAAGGGGATCAAGATAGCTTACCGTCTTTTCTATAACCAATCCATTTTAGTTGCAATGTTGCTTAATGTATTACGGATCTGTTTTCCACTCCAGTTCGGTACAAAGTTTAATCCAGACCGGTAATTTAATCGCGGATTAAGAACTCATGTACGGTAGAACTGCGGTTAGATCTGGAATTTAACCTAGGTTAGCGTTAATTAGGAACACAGTCCTTGCTGAAACTGAAAATAGATCTACATGTAAAACTGTGACGTCATGAAAAAGGAACAAAGTTACTTGTAGATCCCGACTAAACAAAACTTCATCAGATACCCCGGACGTTTCTTGAATTTCATGAAGATAATCATTTAAGAATCGGATTTCCACTTCTTGGTTCAACTACGTAGGGGAAAAAACAGGTGCATTATTGATCGGTAATCATATGGTTTTCAGAGAACTCATCAAAGGGATTTACTTTAAAAAAAATTACATCTTTTCTCCTGAATATTAGGATACTAATGCGTGTAGCTTTATAGAAAATTTATTATTTGTTTAAGCATGATTTGTAGAAGAAATCATGTTTAAGAAAGATGGATTCAAGAATTTGGAAACGGAATACAGTCAAATTTGCCGAGTAAAGTAGGTTCAAGTGCCTTACCGACCGTAATGATAAAAAAAAGGAAAACGTCATATTTTTACCAATATATTAAAGAAAAATTCCCGATACAACGGTACATTCATGACTCAAATCGCAGTAATAAAAAAAAAACCCTACTCTGCTTTCAACTTAAATCTAACATTATTATAAACGATCAGACTTATTTAAGAATTAATACCTTTTTTACAATAAAAAGATAAAATTAACTTTACGAAGGTTATAAAAAATCGTTTTTAACACAGTTCGGTTTTTATAAATCGTTGTAGTAAAACGGTGGATTACGAAATAACATACCGATACATTTGCAATGAGAATAACCATTTTACGATAAAGAAACAATAAATTATTTTCGTACGAATAATTTATATCTTTAAGAGCGAATGTATAAGACGGATTTAGACTTATTGCAGCTGAAACGTTTGTTCTGCTTTAGACTGGACTGAAATATGCAGTCAATAATCTATCTTAAATTTAACAGTAACTCGTATAAAACCAGTAATAAAACAAGATATATTGTAGAATTAACTCGTTTGTTTTTTCTAACATTTATTATTATTTTTTTAATGATTGTAATAAAATATATATATTTTATTACTAATATTTTTATTACTAATATATATATATATATATATATATATATATATATATATAAAATCGCTGACCACGGGGTGAAGTAGTGATCTTCTGTTTCTTTCATTCGGAAGGTTCTGGATTTGAATTCCGGTCAGGATTGGAATTTTATCATTTGCTACAACATTTATCTATCATAAATTGGATGTAGTTGAGTGTAAGCTGTTTGTTGCATCGATTAAAAAATATGATGTGAACAGTACATGATTTCCTTGTACGCCTATTAAATTACATATACACATTTTTTTTTTTTAATTGAAAAGTACATTAATAACTTCTGATATTTATATATATATATATATATATATATATTTTACTGTTAATATTGTACTATTATTTATTGTAAAAATCTTTTTACAATTAGAGGTTAATAATTATTAATAAATCAATATATTTAAATTAAAAAAAAAAGTTAAAAAAAGGTGATGAAGACGGATTCGAACCGATTTTCCTTCCCCTTGTACGATCCAAATATTTCATTAATTAAAATTTTATTTGGCTATAACTCTGGTACCAAAAAATAAGTACCACTTATAACATATCATTGAAAAGCTCTCAATTAGGCCTTATCACTGCAGTTAAGAAAAAGTCCAAAATCCAAATCTTTTGGAATTAGGGGTTTTTTGGATTCTTTTGTTCCAGTCGATTGCAATCAAAAGGGGACGTACACAATTATATGTTACCGCAATCCTAAATCAAACATTTCAATATGCTACGGCTAATCGTTTTAGTTATGCGAGATACATACGGACGTACGTACAGACGTCACGCCGAAACTAGTCAAAATGAATTCAGGGTGGTCAAAATGAATATTTCCGTCGAAATCTGAAAACCGAAATTTTTCTCGATCACAATACTTCCTTTACTTCGTACAAGGAAGTAAAAAGATTACGATAATTACAATAATACAGGATTAAAACATAAATCTGAAATTAAAAAATTGAATCAAAATTGAAATAAATTATTATTGTGGGTTGAACTGTTCGTTTTAATGATAAAATGGATTCCTCTGTTGAGAGAAGAAATTTGTGTAATTCGTTCTCACAGAAAGAGATACATTAATTCGTTGCTTTACACCATCTCTCATAGTTTTTCTTATGACCAAGCTAGATTTAAAGCATATAAGGCACAAGTGGCACTAATCAGTATTGCTTTACTGAGAGTAACGATGTTTGTTATACAGCTAGTTCCTGGGGTGAATAGAGTGAAGCTACCTTTTGTAGGGCTGGATATTTCATGCATTCCGGTAGGTTTGACATGGCGCCATGAAATAGTGAAGAAGGCAACTTGAAATTATTTCATTTCTCAATCTCCTTAGAAAACCTAGCACGGAATATATGTTATTTTTCAGAATAGCTTAGCATCTTTGGGGGAGATATTTTTTGTATCAATTTGCCTATAACATTATGGTTTTGATATCTAATATACCAACAGTTTCATAGAAAAAATAGCTTTTCTTCATTTATTACTTGCCATGCAGTTCCCTTTCATTTCTATGCTACGCTAATCATTCAATTGCAACATATTTTATAAATCTTGTTTATTGGGGTGTCATAGTGTAAGGAGACTTGATATGAAACCCAAGGAATTCCTTAGAACGACATATTCATCCTTCAGAATAACAAGCTTTCTGTACCAGGAAAACTAGGAAAAGTGGAAAACGAAGCGGTTTCATTGTTTTGCTCACTCTACCGTGTATATTATTGCATGTCAAGAAACACACTTCTTTCTTTTTCCTGTTTAGCCTCCGGTAATTACCGTTCAGATAATACTTCAGAGGATGAATGAGGATGATATGTATGAGTGTAAATGAAGTGTAGTCTTGTACAGTCTCAGTTCGATCATTCTTGAGATGTCTAGTAAATTGAAACCCAACCTACAAAGAACATCGGTATCCACGATCTAATATTCAAATCAATATAAAAGTAACTGCTTTTACTAGACTTGAACGCTGGAACTCTCAACTTCAAATCAGCTGATTGGGAAGACGTGTTCACTACTACACCTTACATTTCTTGCCGTTTCTTGCCGTACTAGACCTAGCCGTTTCTTAGTTAACGGAAAAGAAAAACCAATGGGAAAGATATAAATATCCAAACAGCATAAGGCAAGAACTGGTCAAACGTTTGTCTTTTTAGCTGTACTGTGGAAAAATCCAACAGGCTACTATCACTAACAAAAACACACAAAATTTTTCTTGGCTCCAGACCGGCTGAAAAGTAAACAAGTCCACCAACCGACACGTCTTCGAAATAGAACACAGAGATTGTAAGCTTTTAAATTGCCTTAAGTGTTGAAAATGTCCATAATGAGAAGACTAAAATTACTGAAGAAGAAATTATAGAGTTGTTAAAGCAACCTTGCTGTCCTAGAAGTAGTTATTATAATTATGATTATAAATCAACACTATTAATATTATTATTGTTATAAACACTTCTGAAACTAATTTTTGAGAACAACTCGAAAAGAGATAGTCTGTGTCCGAGGCCAATGGCAAAGAAGTGATAACAATAATAATAATAACCAGTGTATGGGTTTGCAGCCCATGTATTATGGAACTTCTTGATCATGTCACAAGAATGGTCTCCGGTGTGTCAGTTGAAGGGTCTGCAATTGATGCTCGAAGATCGTAGGCTCCACCTGAAGTTGGGACCAGGTGCAACTCACCTCAGACCTACGGAGAGGAGCAAATTGGACCGTCTACTTTGGGTGATGCCGTGCCTGATAATTAGCTACCCGTCTCCTCAGTCCATGGTAGAAAGCGGTTTAAATGGCAGATGAAATGAATGTCTTCCTTTACTGTTCCTTCCTACGAATTACCCGATCGGAACAAGGTAAGACCTTATACACCGTAGAGCTGCATTGTAGAGCAATCGGGCGCTTCCCTGAATTCAAGAGGTAAAACTATCCAGAACATCCTGAACCAGCGCAGATCCCTTTTCACATCTCACAGCATACCTAAGCAAATGGCAGCGGCAATCAGGGCGGAAGTAGCGCTGAAACTAGGGTTGATTTCTAGTTCATCTTGATGAGACTGTAGCGAAAGAGGTAGTTGGTGACCTTTTTTCGAAGTATGAGTTCAAATATGGTGGAATGGATCACTGAAAGACCCGGAGACTCGTGGTTGTGGGCAACCAGAAGCATAAAGAAGATCACAGAGGATGTCAATCGGTTGCTATCCAACACAGTAAAGCGTGTGAACACAATTCAACACCTTCACGACTTAGGGTATATTGGTGCTCTCGTGGGGATATTAGCAAATAGATTGGATATCGGCTTGAACTTCGAGAGGAGCACATCGAAGCCTTCAGGCCGGGAATCCCGGCTAGACAGGAGCGTTTAGACTGAGGAAAGATATTGGACCTTTGTGAGGTCAGCTAGACCTAAGGTTTATTATGATCGCACAATTCTTAAAGATAGGACAGTGGAGCACAATCGCCCTGAAATCATTGGGGGTAATGAAGCAAGAAAAGATCACTTGGACTATTGACGTTGGCATACCACTGGACTCCAATCTGAAGAAAAAAATTTTGAAAAGATCTCTAAATACCAAGACTTAAGATTGAGATCAGGGAGATCTGGAGTCAAAGGAAGGTGAAAGTAGTGCTCATAATTATCCGTGCACTGAGTAAAATACCAAACACTCTGCCCGAGTCACTGAAAACCCTAGGCGTTCTAACTAATCTCTATTTCACCAGGCTGAAGTCCGAAATTTTGGATACATTCGCATCAGATGAGAAAGTACATCACTTCTTACCTGAGCTGTTGAAAGAACTAAAGTCAGCAGCTTCCCGTGTCTGCCAGTGCAGCCCTGCGATATTTGATCTAAAAACTGGCCTTTACGATGTTAATAGCTTGTCACACCAAAACCAACCTCTTACTTAAGCCGAATATGACTTTTCTTCAGGATTTCAGCTTTGTAAAAGAAAATAATAATAATAATAGTTATAATTATAACATACGGCACATTTTTTTAAATATTTGTGAGAGCTAGTATTAGATTATTATTTTAAGACTTCATTAATTTAAAAATTTTTATTTACTATTCATGTACCAGAAAATATTTTTTTATTTGTTTGAAATCTTTAGAAAAAAATCAGGTTGTATTAGGTACACGACAATATTACAGTAACTCATCATTGTTCTACCAAGAAATTTACTCTCATGTTTTCATTCAATTACCTTTTTTCTTTCCCTACATCATTTGCTTGCTTTTCATTCCACCTTCTTTTACGCACAAGTACGCATTCAAACATAAACGTACACACACACACACACACACACACACACACGTATATATACATCTTTTATAAGCCTTTATATATTTTCTCTTGAGACAAATTTTGTAACACCATAACGCAAGAACAAACACTGTGAAACATCCAAAGATGTGTGTAATCGTGCGTATACGAATTCAACCAAATATTAACTAACCTTTTTTTGTGTGTGTGTGCTTGAAGTGACTTGGTTGGTGGGGTAGTGCTGATAAAAGAATACATCAACCATATGAATTATCATCTTATTCGCATATCACAACATAACACGTCTTTATATGAAAATGAAACATACACACACACCACGTGCGCGCGCACACAAACACACACACACACACACACACCCAGAGAGAGAGAGAGAGAGAGAGAGAGAGAGAGAGAGAGAGAGAGAGAGAGAGAGAGAGAGAGACACACACACACACACACACACACACACACGTTTTATCAAAGTTAATTTACTCACTTAGGTTTGGGCTATACGGTCAAAGATATAGCGTAAGTCCATGTACACCGAATAATTTAAAGCTACAATAAAAAAAAGTATTCTGAACAGTAAATTTGAAGCATTTTTTCTAATATCAGTTTAAGTCAAATTTTTGAATTCATTTCCTTGTAAAAATCATGCTATGGTATCATATCATTGATAATTTTTAGGAAGGACAATTTTTTTAATAGTGATATTTCCATTAAGAAATTTCAAAGAAAAAAAATCACAGAATATTCTAATTTGCGCACATTTTTTAAGGAAACATGAAAGTTAGGAAGGAAGATTAAAAAATAAATATATAAAAAAAAAAAAATGGTATTACTGAAGAATATAAAAAATTAACTTAATTGGTGAAATTTGAATTAAAGAGATTTTAAGAGAAATCGGGAAGAAAATATGTTTAAAAATAAACATTTGGAAACATTAAAAAAATGTTACTACGTAGAAAACAGTAGAGAAGTGTACCAGTAGATAAGTATTTTTGTACCTACAAACCCGTAGGTTGATTACATTTAATTTCTTATTTATATAATCGTATATTTTATTTGGTTTCCGGGGATAAACTTCACAGAGGGCATATAAAGACATCCTCCTCTTTACCTATAGTGCTTTCGCCATTTACATAATCATCAGTCTTCTAATTAAAACGCAAATAAATTTGTTAAAAACGTCATTATTTGATAAAACAAAAGCAGATACATGTTCTGTTTAACTATGATAAAGGATAAGTTTTATCAATTAATGATATTTTGTACCAAATTTATTTTTGCTTTAATTAAAAGACCGATGATGATGATGATGTAATTGGCATAAGCGCTATCGTAAGGTGGGTGTGTATTATCACTTTACATCTATACTGACTTTGTGGAAAATAAACGGAATATACAATAATAGAGAATAATTTTGTATGAATTATCAAGATGTGAAAAACATATTTTAATCTACCATCAAATTTGCAACAGACATTCTTATGTACCTGATAAATATACTCGTATTTATATATTGTTGCGTGTTCGCGGTTCGACAAGGACATTAAGAGATTAAACACGTAAAACGTAATTATGAATACAATTTATTATTCTCAAATATATATATATATATATAATACTAAATAAGATAGTAACAAAATTGACTTAACAGTTAAATTATATGCACCAAATACAGTTCCGATTTACTAAAGAAAAATATAATAACTAATAGAAACTAATGTTGCATTAATAAGATAGCAATAGAAAAATTAAAAATTTTTAGAATTCACTTTATGCAAGTATTATTTACTTTTACCATTTACGAAAGAACTACCCTAAATTTTAGGAATGAATAGAAAAATGTCACTTTCACTTCTGTTCGCAAATAACTCACCGAACAGCTTCTTGTTTTTAACCGCTGTCCAAATAAATTGGAATACTAGTGTCGTACTCTTCACTAGTTGTTACACAACACTTTTATTGCTTCTATCGCATGCTGCATCGAACTCGGACTTGCAAAACTACTGACTCTGTCCGGAACGGAACGCAAGGATGTCGGAGAGTGTAATACCCTCCTACTTTTCGCAGTATACGGACTCACGTCCTTTGCTGCTGGGTGATTCTAATGGACTGGCGGTTATTAATAGTGGCTGACGTTCATTCGTTTTGTGAAGTTTGGATTGCATTCCGATCCAATGGAGGGTTTGTCGGTAGGGGCCCGACGGAACGATGTGCTAATAAGCTTATCTTCCGCGACGCGCTCCATTTCAGCCTAGAGTGGGCTGAAATCCTTTATTTAAGGGGGCGTCCTCTCTTAAGAAAAGGACGTCGGAGGCGGTTTTTTGGGCCTACGCTTTAATTTAATTCAGTTCAATTCAATTTGGTTTTGAATTAAAGGAAATGGGTTTGGATGGATTTCTTTGGGACGTTGCGCCCCAGAGCTATCTCGGGCGGTAGGATCAGCGGTTTTGGCGCGGTTGTTAGTATTGTTAGGATTGACTAGTCTAAGCGCGATATACCTCAAGGATTGCCCGCCGTAAGGGCAGACAGGAGATATATATATATATAACGCAGGTTGTTTTCGAGCGCCCGTACGCCGGGGTGGTGACAATTTTGAATAAGACGCCCTCCCTATTATATGTAAAATTTGATTTGATGCGGATGCTGGTCTAGCCCTAGAAAATATAATGGTCCGCGGTGGGTTTGGGGGGGTCTGGTGGTGTTTGGCCAAACACGCTTTCTTCTAGCTGCCCTTGGAGTTTTTCGAGATGACTCTGTCCGCTGGTCCCCGGGAGTATTTATACCTCCTGACCTGCAGAACCAGTACCCGACCCGTCCTTTTGATTGTTCAAAAATAATCATTTTCGTTGTCTACGTCATTAAGTTCTTTCTTCTGCTCGGTAATTCTTCTGGTTAAACAGGAGCTTTTGGATGTACTACTGACTGTATTAAAAAGAACAAATTGTTAAACGGACCCGTTATTCTAAATAAAGAATCCTTTTTGGTTCCTTCTAGATTCTTCTTTCTTTATTTTTTTATCTTTCTTCTTTCTGGAAGAAACCCGTAACCCTGGCACCGTTACAAAATATATATGTATATATACATTGTGCATAAGGTACCATAAGATACATAACGGTACTGATACAAAATTAAGAAAAATTTATTTATTGTTATCTTTTTTGTATATATGTTACTTCAGCAATTGATTGATTATCAAGAAAAATTTAAAAACCGATTTTAACGGGTAAAATAACTTAAATTAACACTGATTGATATAATAATCTACATTTTAATTTAAATTAAAAAAAATTGTTTTTAGGTATTTTCCAACAAATGGAATTTACAATAAAAAAAGAGAGCTCAAACATTTTTTGACGTATTTAAAGGAAATTTATTACAATGAAATTTCAAGGATAGAATTTAAAAAATAATAAAATAAGAAATAACCTTCTTAGGAAGATTTTTCTGACATTTTTATCGATGGTCCTACGACTCCCTTCCGGAAACTGTAAGAAACTGCAACATTTAGGAACACAGAGAAACTATCAATTAGTAACAAATATGGGTAAAATTAAAATTAAAAAAAAAAAACAGTTTAGTATTGAGGTATTATTTAATTTAAGATTTAATAAAATTATATTAAAAAAAGTTGTGTATTATGAGCTGTTTTTATATTTAGTTAATTTTTTTTACCTACATTTCTTATTATGAATGCACAGAATGAATCCATTACGACTGTAGAATAATTTGTATCAATAGAAAATAATTACGTAATTTTCATGTATGAACTAACTGTGGCTGCTTGATTTAAATTATGTGTGGCTAATAGTAGCATTTGTGTGTAGTGTGTTTGTTATTTATATGTATCATATGATATATAGGGCCACCTCAGTGGTTTAAACTAAACAATGCTTCCGGCAATATTTTATTATTACTATTATTAGTCAATCAGATTGCTTTTAGTACTCAAGAGTTTTACTTGTGGGGTTTTTATAAGTAACCTAATTCAGGAAGTTACTATATGCCGTGTTGTTTCATTGATTTTATTCTCATTTAACACTAATGAAGCGGTCACTATTCCCCGTAATTGTTATTTAATGTGGTCAATCAATAAATCTTAGGTTGTACCGTCTAGTCGTAAACTATAAAGTTGTTAATACAAGTAGTCTAAAAGGAAACTCTTATTGACTCAATTCTAATAAACTTTTACATTTTTTTAATTTAAAGCTACTTTAAAAAAAAAAATTATATTAAAATATTAAATCTACAGCTCGTTCATTCGAAACGGTTTTAAACCTTAATAAATCTGAAATACTATATAAAATAAAAAAAAAACAATTTATTTTTTAGCAAACAGTTATGTAACTGGTTATTAGTAATAAACAGCAGAAAAGGCAAGATATTAAAATTTATTTGTGTAGAGGTTAAATTTAACATTTCCCTCAAGTGAAATAGATGAAAATTATTTTTATTTATTAACGTTTATTTTAATTTTAAGTTATTTTTTGATGTAAAGATAAATAAGACTAAAAATCTGATGTGGACATCACATGACTTCCTTGTACGACTATTAAATTACGTATACACAGTTTTTGCCGCTAAAGATTTCCTTAGCATTCTGTATTAGTGTATATATTAATTTTGTTTTACGTCGTTCAAGTAGGTATGTGGTGTAAGTGAGAACGTGTCGGATCCGTAACCACGCAAACATCGTTGAGAGCTTTTCAACGATATTTCACGAGTGGTACTTATTTTCATTGGTTGCAGAGTTATAGAAAAATAAAATTTTAATTAATGAAATATTTTGATCTTAGAAGGGGAAGGCGCATCGGTTCGAATCCTACTTCATATACATGTAATTTTTAACTTTTTTTTTTAAATTTAAATATATTAGTTTATTAATATTAATTAACGGCTGATTGTAAAAACTTCTGAATTAAAATGAAAAGTACATAACATTTTATTTCACTAATAGCGTCTGTTAAATTTTTTTTTTTTAAATTGTTATTTTGAATTATTTATTAACATTTTTTTTCACAATTAGAGGTTAATAATTACTAATAAATCAATATATTTAAATTAAAAAAAAAAATTGAAAAAAATACAGTGTCCCATATAAAACGCAACCCAACCTTATATTGGTAGGTATTGAAATAATAAAAAGGCATGTGTAAATGTAAATGTAATTTTTATTATTACCATCGATTACCTTACAATTAGAGTAAATGTTGGAAGTGGCCGACATCTTCTTGAATACAAGCTTCAATTCTTTTTAAAGCGTTTCTTGCAACTTTTTTCAAAGTTTGTGGCTGGATATTTAATACAGCTTGTTCAATATTGACTTTCAATTTTTCAAGTGTTCGTGGTTTGTTGCTGTAGGCTTTTTCTTCGAGGTAACCCCATAGAAAAAAATCCGCCGCAGTCAAATCTGGAGATCTCAGTCGCCACAAGCCTCGACCGATAACACGATTACCAAAGAATTCCTCAACGAAATCAGAAGTTGAACCTGAGTAGTGCTATGTCGCACCGTCATGTTGTAGCCAGCAGTGTCTGTCTTCCTCTTCCAAGAGTGCAATGAACTGAAATAAAATATCCTGATATCGTTTTGAATTAATGGTGTACTCGAAAAAAATAGGACCGATTATTTTCTTCCGCGATATCGCGCACCACACGCCCAACTTCTGCGGGTGTAATTGTTTTTCGTGATAAACGTGGGGATTATCAGCACTCCAAATTCTACTGTTTTGGCTGTTTACGTAGCCATCCCAAATAAAACTGTGCTTCATCTGTGAAAAATAACGAATCCATAACATTAATTCCCTCACGTAGAAATCGACGAAACCGTTGACGATATTGTAGCCTTTTTTCTTTGTCGGGCTCAAGAAGTCGATGAACCGTTTAAATGCGATAAGGTCGTAATTGTAATCGTTTGGTCGCCCGATGAACAGTTGATTTAGACAAATTAATTTCAGCAGACAAACGTCTGATCGATTTATTTGGCGAGGCGAGTAATCGGTCTTTGATTTCAGTGACTGTATCTGTATTCTACACTGACGCAGATCTTTTGTGTTCCTTGTTATTACCAGAACCAGTCTCTCTAAATTTTACAACTGACCTTAATAATGATGTTTTGTTAGGAGCTGGTTTATATCGGTACTTATGGCGAAACAAATCTTGCACTGCGACCACTGATTTCGTACTGAAGTACGACTCAACTCGTGAAACCACTCGTGAAACATCGTTGAAAAGCTCTCAAGGAGGGCTATTACTGCAGTTAAGAAAAAGTCCAAAATCCAGATGTTTCAAAATTGAAACCCCGCTTTATTTAGAGTTCTGACTGTATACCCTTTTTTGGCCCAGTCGATTTCAATCAAAAGGGGAGGTGCACAACAAGATGTTAAAACAGTCCTAAATACAAAATTTCAACATTGTGCGGATAATCGTTTTTGAATTATACATACGTACAAATATCACGCCGAAACTAGTCAAAATGGATTCAGGGATGGTCAAAAAGGATAGTTCCGTTGAAATCTGAAAACCGAAATTTTTCGCGATTACAATACTTCCTTTACTTCGTACAAGTAAGTAAAAAAAGATGCTTTAAATTGATTTGTTTCATTAGTAAGAAATTAAAATCATAAGCATTAATAAATGCAATTAAAACACCGCAAATGAAATTGTAAAAAAAATTAATCTAATAAATAAAAAAAAAAATTAGCCTTATAATACTTAATTTAAAGGAATTAGGACTTAGGAAAACATTATGTCTTAAATCTACTTCAACTTGGTAAAAAGGTTCACAATATAAAGAGATAAAAAGGGTATAAAAACAATAGGATTGGTGAAAGATGATGAAGATCATCATCTATAAAGAAGACTAACGAAAGAGAAAGTTCTGAGAAAACAGAAAGAACTGAAAAAGGAATGTTCGTCGGTTAGGGCGACCAATGAAGGGAATATTCTGAGAATTATTAGATACATCGAACGAATAAAAATTCCACTATAAGCAATGTGACATCAAAGACACCTTCGAAAATACTAATAATAAATACCAAAACTTTAAAACAACTTAGATTTTGCGAAGAATAAAAACAGTGAAGTGCTATTAATTGGTATTTAAACCCAGCGCATAAGTACTCTCCAAACTTTCTGTGTACCTACAAAAGAGCAGGAAAATGATTTACGAGTTTCTTTCATAATTATCGGCTCAGATAAATTTATAAAAAATACACATTTTACTTTTTACCCGGTAAAAATTCGTTAATTTATTAAATGATAAGCCTTCAAAAAAAAAAAACAAAAAGTTTCTGATGTTGATGTTGACTAAACTGGTTTGGAATTGTTTAAATACATGTTCGCGTGCGCAAAACAACACACATTTTCTTTAGGAAAGCAGTTGTTTCTAAGCGTTCAAATAAAATATTCTTTATTTCAGGTCATCGGAAAATATTTTATGTAAAAAAAATTTACCGAAAAATCTCGCAAAGTGTAGCGGTCGAAAAGTAAACGATACTTATCGGTAGACATTTGCTCTAGCGTTATTATGAGCAGTTGTCATTGTCGAGCGAGTAATAGACTCGGCATAAGAATTTAGTTATGTGACGGACTCACAGTAGAAATATTTCCCGATTAATTATCTTAATAATTAATTTTTGCGTAATTAACGTTCGTCAGTAAGAGTACGGTAGGGGGATCATCGGACGGTAGGAGGATGAGCGGTAGATGCGGTTAAGACAGGATGGGAGGAGTCGGGTATACGTTGGCTGCCTGAGGCGTGGAGGGTGCACATACAGTAAAATGAGACCATCTAAATGCATGATGCCACCTCCCGACGTGCACTTTATTACAGGCGCCGGTGACCGCGGTACGTATACCACTTTACTCGTATACCTCGTTCTATCTCTTCGACCTCTCCCTCCGTAACACCCCTCGCCATCTACTACTATTCCAGCTCGCACCTCTATCCTGTTCGCTTCATCACATCCCGTCCACCGGACTCCAATTTCATCACATAATCCTCCATAACCGCGCGTTTACTGTTTATACTTCTACACCGGCTCTGCATTCACATTCAACTTTTAGCAAACAACATTCAAACCAAATGCTGGCGGAGCAGAATTGTAAAATAGTTATGAGAAATAGATACTTTTAATTTAAATATATATTAATAAAATAAATCTCAAAGAAATAATGTAAAATTTACTAAGATTATCCTTAAAAATATAAGATATTTTCATAAAAACAATCTGAGAATAGATAAAATTCTATCGATTTTGATCTTTGTTAGTACAAAGTACAGTACATCTAATATGTATATATTTCTAAAAAAAAACATTTTTTTTTTGTTCGCGTTTAGTAGTCTGTATGTTACAGTAGATTTAAAATAAAAACGCTAATCTATTTTTATGATAATTCTACTAATTAATAATGGGTAACTTTCCAATATGTAGTTTTTTTTTTGTCTTCAGTCATTTGACTGGTTTGATGCAGCTCTCCAAGATTCCCTATCTAGTGCTAGTCGTTTCATTTCGGTATACCCCCTACATCCTACATCCCTAACAATATGTAGTAATCACGTTATTTATCGCTGAATAACTTTGTGACAGTATTTTAGAATTTTAATCTAAAGCGACAATTATTCACGACTACCTGAAATGAAGTGTAATATATTTAAGATGTATGTAGTATGTTTGTTCCACCGTAGCAGCTCAACGGCTGAATCAGAGGCTATATATTTATATATATATATATATATATATATATATATATATAGCAAGAATTATTCACTGATTTCCATTGATAACAGGATAACAATAAATAAAAAATGACTAAAAATTCAGTTTTCATTATATTTACAGAAGTGAACATAACATTCTTTCCTTAACATATGTATTCTTTCTCGTATATATATATATATATATATATATATATATATTTCATAAATATATTTATTTATTTCATAAATATATTTATTTATTTTCATAATTTTTATTTTAGAATAATTCGCATAATTACTAAATATATAAAGATAATATGAAATCATCTCTCTAATTTTGAGAGAAATATATTATTTGAGAGAAGTATATAAACACATATATATCAAATATTTATGTAAATTTATTTAAACATATATATATATGTTTAAATAAATCTAAAAAATCTGAAAAAATAAATTACACTATATTCAAATATTATATACAAAATTGTCACCCGCACGCTCTTTAATTATCCTGTATTAAAGAGCAATATTTGTCAGCAATGTTTTTTTTTGGCAGTCGTGTTTTTAATTTTTAATATTTATCTCTAGTTTTAAATTCTTTTAATTAAAAATAAAATCGATTTATAATAATACTGTTTTGAAACGTTATTTCCTCCCAAAATGAAAAAAGAAAATACTTTGAAGCAATTTTTTTGATTGAATGTTTAAACCAATATTACATTTTTTATAGTTGACTTTCTTTTATATAAACTCAGTTAAAAATATGTTTTAATCCTTATTCATTTCATTAATTTATTTACTATTACATTTTGAATTTGTTAATACTGTTTCATTTTTTAAGCTCTTTCTTTTCTTTTTTGAATTTACGATGATTATTATTTAACAATGAAATGTGTAACAAATTTTAGAATTTCATTTTTTCTAAACGGTTTTTTAATGTTTTCCTTTTTCTATTTTATTTCAGTACAAAGTTATTAAAAAAAAATTAATTAATATTTTTGTGTTTTTCATTAAACTTACCAAAAAAAAAAACTTAAAACGCAAATGACTCGAGATATGACTTCTGATCTCCTTTTATCTCTTTACCGCTTTCAGATCCCGACTTAAAATTTTTAATATCATCCAAGCTTGATATATATATATATATTTGAGAATTCAGCGAAGCCCGACCTATTAAATCAAACACACGCAAAAACAAACACAGAAACAGATCCACATACATACGATCTATACGAACGAATATAATTAATCCCTTTTTTGCTTTTCTTGTCGATTCATGACTCCCTAAAAATGTAAAAGAAGGATTTAATTTAGTCTTTTTAAAAATATTATTTAGCAAAACAGTAGCTTAGGAAAAAAGTCCAATTTTTAAAAAAATGTCTTAAATTATTGATAACTGCAATAATAAAAGATCTAAAAAAAAAAATAAAATAAACGTAAATTACGTTTTCATTTACGGGCAATAAATATGCATTATTTAACCTAAACTTTTTCAAAGAAAAAGAAAGAGCCATAGCGTAATAATGACTTATTATTATTTGCGTAATTTTTAGTGTAGCGTATTTATATTATTCTTATTACTTTATCTTACTATTACAATTATTACTGACCTTACTTACACAAAATGTATTTTAGAAATTCTTATAGGTAGTTTTATTTACAGTTTATATTTATGTAATTTTCTATATTTAAACTAAAATTTATTTATTTTCATAATTGTTATTTTTTAATTATTAAGTAAGTATATGAAGATAATATGAAATCATCTCTTTACAGAAACTTAAAATAACGGACAGCCAAAACAACAAGTAAGAAAGATTAAACTTTAAAGATATTAGAGCGCATTTTATTTACAAAAATCCTTATTTTGTGATGAAAGTACCTAAACATGATTATGCCAGCTCAGAATTAAAAAAAAGGGGCTATATGAAGCTCGTTCAATAATTAAAGAGACAAATGATTGTAGAAAAATTATTATTCATTCAGTGACAATGAAACTAACGCTACTTTTTAGTACAATCGCCGGTTACATTTAGGCACTTGTCCCATCTTTCTGTGAGTAGTAAAGAATCGTTTACCTTGGTGTCTGAGCGATTCTCTTACCTCATTCTTGATCGGTTCACTGTTGCTGAACTCGATGCTCAATAAAAACTCTGTAAGAGAAAAAACAAAAAGATGATGCGAAATGAAGACTAAGGTAGACGTGGCAATAGCAGTAAATCCGACTTCTAAATAACTTCGTATGTCTTTAGAAATGGGTCTGGGAGCAGGAGTTATTATGCAAAAGAATTACGTCTTTTGAGAAACAACTGGTCTCCTTATTCATTGCATTTTGTAGCATGTCACAATAATACTCACTATTGATTGTACACTAGCCGGTCAGGGCTCGCTTCGCTCGTCTAGCTAGGGGCCTCTGCCTCCTGGATGCTCGACGCGTTCGTATCCTCATGTATGTGAGAATATTAAGTACAGTATGCACTAAAATATACAGTACTGGAGCTGTTATTTTGTATTATTTTCATTGTCCAACCTGAATTCGGTACGGAAATCCACCTTTGTCTTTAAACAATCACCGAAGTGACGTATTGCAGATGTTCAATATCAAGGAGGTTCATTGAAGATTTCGGTGACTCCAAAACCTGATCGAGGACACGTCCATAATTCTCATCTGTGGGCACGGTTACCAGACCTTCCCTTCCGTTGACACAATACATTACCGATACGACGAAATTTCGTAAAAAAAAAAAAAATAAAAAGTATGTTAAATGTTAATGTGAATAACCTTCTGTTTATAGCGCACAATACAATTTATTATACAGTAGTTAGTTCAATCTTTTTCTACTAGATGATAGCACTCAACAAAGGCTGCGTAAGCCGCCCGGCGCACCACGTGGTCCACTCTGCGCCAATAGCAGCTAAAATAAAAATATTAGCCCATAAAACAAATAAACCAATGTGTTTTTATTGGACAGATATTTCTACCAAATAAATGCAATAAACTGGGCCTTTGAAGTCCCTTTATTTTTCCTGTTTAGCCTCCGGTAATTACCTTTCAGATAATACTTCAGAGGATGAATGAGGATGTTAGGTATGAGTGTAGTCTTGTACAGTCTCAGTTCGACCGTTTCTGAATGTGTGGTTAATTGAAACCCAACAACCAAAGACCACCGGTATCTACGATCTAGTATTCAAATCCGTGTAAAAATAACTGACTTTACTAGGACTTGAACGCTGGAACTCTCGACTTCCAAATCAGCTGATTTGGGAAGACGTGTTCACCAGTAGACCAACCCGGTGGGTAAAGGGCCTTTGTAGTCCCAAACACTGTTAGCATCACTTTACTTGCTGATGTGTAAGTTTTGAATTTTTCTTAGCGGCAAATCAGATGTGTCCATTCCAGACTGAAGTTTGAATTTTTTTCAGCTCAAAATGATGAATCCGAGTTATTATGCGATCTAAAAAAGCATCACATTCCGCTAAAAACTGTTGTTTAGGCTCCGTACAAATCTGAATTTCGGTGTCTCGGATTTTGAGTAAACTATCTCAGCATCCATTTCGTTTTGCGGTGATTCAGCTTACCAATGGATAATGGATGTACAGTACCGATACTTGTACCATAAATTTTAGCAATTTCCAATTTTTTTTTGCGATTAATGTAATTAATGAGATTTTGTAAAGCGTCGTCGAAATTTTCACCAGTCTCCATCACGATGAAACTCGGTGACACTAGTTTTTGCCCGATTTGAATTGTTCGATCCTTATGAAAATTTAGAAGGTACCACGCAAATTTTTATTTCCGTAAATGAATTTTGGTTGGTTTACACCTTCAGATAATAAAATTCTTACTCAGCGCGCTGTTCTTTCCCGGTACAGATTTCAAGTGGAGCCGATATTTTGAAATAAACAAAAGAGATTGTAATAATGAAAATTCTTTGCAAGTAGCTTGCATTTTCAGGGGTGCCAACTTGATGTCAGACAGTTTAAATTTATCCTGAGTGGCGGCTCGTAGCTAAAATTAGTGGGGGTCCTGCACAAGAAAATTTTTTTCTGGGACTTTTTAAGGCCATGGTTAAAGTTTACTGTAAAATAAAATAACCGAAAAAAAATGAATCGAATAGAATAATTGAAAGCAGCATAATAATCTAATTCTACACTTTAACACATTCAAGAATGTGGTACACGGTTTTTTAAGCACATTATGCTTAATTATTCGGTTTAACCGAATAAATAATAAAGTGTTAATATAGATAATATTTTTTAGTATTTTTAGATAATAATAAAGTATCAACTTAAAAACAATATAGTCCAATGGTGCTTAATTTAAATATCTATGTACATAGAAACAACTACATAATTAGTTCTTACTAATTACCTCCTTTTTCGCTCTTCTAGCGTGCTTTTGGACAGATTTGACAATCAAAGAGCCCTTGTTTTCCGCCATCTTTTGGTCACTACTGACAAAACAACTAAACCGCTTTCTTATTCCTTCCGCCGACTAAACTAGAAAAGGGAACGAACAAGGAACGTTCCGTACACACGCGGAGTAAAAAAAAAACGACCTTCCAGCATCACGCTAGGGTCGGAACTGCAGGAACAAGAGTGATCTCTCTCCCTCGCAGCATTGCGTGCAGCTTACTATGTGCGCATATGCACAACAGCCAAACACCACGCCGCTGGAACTGTGAAGCGCACAGTTCCATACAAAGATTTTTGTATCTTTTTTATAAACTGGCGGATGGCTACTAACATTAAGCTTAAGGATTATATATTAACATATATAAAGAAAGAATTAAAGAAAAAAAGGACTCATTATATTGAAGGTTATCGATAATATCAAGTCAAAATAGGGGGTACTGCAGTTCCACGGTGCCTATACGCGAGCCGCCACTGTCTGTTCTATTAAATAGGTTTTCTTGTTGCCATTTGGCTCTTTAATTATTGAAAAATCCTCTATTTCTTGTCGATGCAAACTTACGTTAAGCAGTTTAATACGTTCTGTAATTAATTAATTGTCAAAAATAATTAATGTATTAAAACTGAAAAAACTCCATCTGTAAACAAGAAAATAAGAAAAATCAATAGAAAATATATATGTGTTATTTTATTTTAAGATTTAATTAAATATTCTTAATGAAATAATAACCTATTTTAAAATTATGAAATTTTTTTAAAAGAAAAAGTTTAGAATTCATAATATTTTTCATTATTCTTTTAAATCTACACTATGAGATACAGTATAGCTGCTTATAATTGACTATTTTTACGTAAACTGCTTACTCTACTGATTTTACACTTAATTATAAGACATGCGCTTAACGTAAATTCAAAGAAACACGCAAACACGCAAAACAGAATGCATTAACTTTTTTTTTATACTCAGACCTTCATCTTACACCCACACATAACTACAGAGAGAACGTTGCAAAAGCAATATTTTTATACAGTCTTTTCTGCATTAATTTTATTTCACACCCATCGGTTCCTAAGTTGTCAGGCTCGAGTCCCGAGGGAAACATCAAAATACGATATGCTCTTCAACAATTTTATCAAAGAAATCTATCGATTATGAAAACTATTTCTATTGTATTTATAGGCTGATCGAATCTAGGATGACATTTCGGGAAGGCAGTAATTTTTTTTAATTTTACATTTTACGCAGTTCTGCATTATTAAAATAATTAATACGTTATGATTTTTCATATTATATCATTGAAAACGGAGAAAGTAAACTAATCACAAAGAAATGTATGAAATAATCGTGATAATTTTATTTTTTCTTTGTTTGTAAGAATAAAAGCCATCCTAAGCGATGTTAGATGGTTTTTGTATCTATTTTAAATTTCCCCTTATTCTATATGAAATTGTAAAATTATAATTAATTTAATGCCTACCGTAATATTGTTAACGTAAAAACGTTATTAAAAAGAAATAACTATCATATTCGACGACTAAACTTAATTTTATTTCTACAAAAAGCCGTTGTAGAAATTAATGATCTGACAAAAGATTGTTCGAACGTAATACGACGTCGAAAAGAGGTAGTGAGAGATAAAATATTTGAGAAAATTTGGTTTAATTCATTGAACTTAGGATACTATTGATTTTAATTAAAATTTTCTTACAAATTTCGAAGATTACTTTTTAATTTACTAATTCTACATTATTACAGATTGTCTGATAAAAATTATACCGATGATTATCAGTACATTTTACTTTTATCACCATTCATCCATGAATTTTACTTGTTAATGGTTATTAGTAAAAACAGAGTAAGTAAATTAAATCCGTAATATTCACAGCTATTTGGCTGTAGATAAAATAGTAGAAGATTGAAAGAAAGGGTGGAAAAATGTACGATACTGTGCGTAGAACTAAACGAAGATGTGTTATGATTATTTAGGAAGGGCGATGAAAGAACTCTGGTCGAAGAAGCGTTCGATGGGTGTTCACGGTGAAGTTTGGAAAAGGTTAGTTGAATGAAAACAAAGAGGGAATGAGGAAATAGTGAGGAAAAGAGAAAATTAAAAAAAAGATATGATTAAGATGAGAGTACGTTACGAAGGATGCTCTTTGGAAGGAGTAATTAAAGGTAAAAGAGGAGAAGAACGTAGGAACTAGTTGATATTACCTAGTTGGAAGGAAAGGGTATAATGAAAAAACGATAACAGAAGATCCGAAAGCATAGAGAGCAGCTGTGTGAGAAGATCTCCCTAAATGGTACCACAGTACATTACAGTGAATGCATACATAAACTATAAATCAAATATTTAGTGATGTACCATTATGAGGAGAAAATGAGCAAACTGCCAGTTCTGTAAATCTTATCAGAATAAATTACTCTCAAAATTGGTTAATCGTGATATATAACAGCAGATAGTGTTGGAATGATCAACCCAAAATCGACAGTAATTTAACTTTGATACCGGCTAATGATAAACCACAAAACGTTTGATCAGGTCAGAATCATAATTCTAAAATGAACTTTATCGGTTAAGAGATTATTTAAATTTTCATAACTGTTTGCTTGTTAGTACATCCGTACGATATATCAAGTACAATTAGTTAAATCTGTCCCGAGATAATTATTGAGGAATTATTATGTCTATAAAGGAATTTCAGCAATTATAGCGAGGACTCCCACAAAAATTACACTGATTTTCCCCATTTTGATCAAGAAACTGTAAGAATCATTAAAACTATGGCGTTAATTTTGTACCAAATTTTAGAAAAGATAAAGAAAAACCATACTAAATCTAAATACCCTAAGAGACACTTTTTTGCGTAAACTTTGAATCGCAACTAACCATTTAAAATTTTAAATAAACTGCAACAGAAAACATAATTAAAACGTTTAAAAAGAATTAACGAGTGCTTCAAGTGGTAACACAAATTTCAACTCTAAATGGGAACACTATTAGGAGGGGTTGATACAGAGTATATATATATATATATATATATATATATATATATATATGTCACTAATTTTCAACATTTGATGAACGTAACGAAATTGTGATGTGATGATGATGGTTTTAAATGTTCTTGGCTGTGTCAATTACTGTGATATAACTCAAGCTCTCGAGGGTCCATTTAAAAAAAAAACCTAAATTACTTTTTGCTTAGAGATAACTAAGTGAGGAGGCCGGTTATTAAGAAATTTAAATGTAGATTACGATGTTGGATTTTAATTATTAAAAGTCAAGTTTTAGGAAGATTAATAAAAATAATTAAATTACTATATATAATTTCTCATAATTGTGAAAATAAACACTAACATTTTTTTTTCTTTAAAAATATACAATTTTGAATTAATTTTAACTGAAAAATATAAATAAAATAATTCCAATGAATATTTAAAAATTAAAAAATAGGAAAAAGAAATCTGTTAAACGATTATTAAAATAAATTGAAAAATAAGAAAGCTTTAAAAAAACATTCGCCAAACATTTTTATTAAAATTAGATAACCATATATAATGAAATAATAAATAAAGGAAAAATAATGACGAAATGTTAATAAATATTATTTAACTAATAAACAATAATTCTGAAAAACAAACTATATTTTTTATATTCTTTGTTATATATTATTAAAAAAAACACAAAAAAAAAACAGATGGAAATACTTTCTAAAACGTCTATTGTTGATGACCAATCAAAATGGTCCATCTGTTTTTAGATTTTAAGTAACTATTATTATTATTGCTTTTTTTAATGGTTATGAGCGATTTTTTATTTTCCAATTTGTGTGAAAAATGATTAAATGTATAATAACTACAAATACAAATTAAAGACCATGAAGATGTCAATTTTGTAATAGTATTTGTATATACTGTAATGTATAAATAACATGTAAATGTATAAATAACTAGCAAAAGCTAGTTTTAAAAAATATAATAAAACTTAAAATATTCTATAAAAATATTATATTAAATATCTTAAATATAAATATGTTAAATTAAAATATTTCACATAGACTGTACGAAAAAAAAGTTATTAATAATACGGGATCAAATTGGAATGCAAGTTTCTTTATGGAAAAATATATTAACGAAAACCCCTGAAAATGATTGTTTTTTCGTAAAGTAAAACAAAAGTTAAATAATAAAAATTAAAAAACGCTACTGCCAAAAAAAAAAACAAAAACATTGCGGACAATTATTTCTCTTTAATATAGGATAATTAAAGACCATGAGGATGTCAATTTTGTATATAGTATTTGTATATACTGTAATTTTTTTCAAATTTTGTAAACTTATTTAAACATATATATATATATACGAGGTGCGACAATAAAGTAATGAGACTGATTTTTCTTTGCAAGATGTGGCAACCCTGCAGCTTGCGTAGGCACACCATCTTTGACCTTGGTCTGTAAGCTACTTCTAGTCCAAGCGGCACATAGATGCAACTGCTCAGTCGTGAGTTGTGCTGTAATAAGTGAACACGTGCTTGTGTCTCTCGTCACAGAAATGAAACCGCAAAATATTGCGCAACGGTATGCCATTTCTTTTTCCCTTGGAATTGTTCATAAATAGTGGGTGCCTCCTGGACAAACAGTTAACAGATATTTCTACAAAGAAATTTTAGAAAGACTTCGTAAACGAGTTCTTCGTGTCCGTGCCAACATTGCTGATAATTGGATGCTGCATCACGATAATGCGCCATCCCATACTGCTCTGTCAGTACAGCAATTTTTAACCTCAAAACAAATTTCAGTACTACCACAGCCACCTTATCCACCAGGTATCACTCCGTGCGACATTTTTCTATTTCCAAGAGTCAAAATCTCGGTCAAGGGATACCATTTTCAAACAACACAAGATGTCCAGAAAGCTGTGACGAGGGTCTTGGAGGATATTACAGAAGATGAGTTCCAGAAATGTTACCATCAATGGCAGAAGCGCTGGAATAAGTGCGTGACTAAACATGACTAAAACGGTAAGCAACATTTTTTTTCACATCATTCTCATTACTTTATTGTCGCACCTCGTATATGTATATTTATATAGCCTATGACACTCCCGGTAACGTAAGGATTCAACGCGTGTTCGTACATTTAAATCGGTTCAGCCGCTGAGCTGTTACGGTGGAACAAACATACATACATACATACACCCTAAATACATTACACTTCTTTTTGAGCAGTCGTGTAATAAATTATTAGAGTATAAACCACAGTGAATATTTTTTAAAGGTAAATTAAAAATATTTTAATTTTTCAGAGGTCTAAATTTATTGTACCAAAAACATGTTTTTAATTTTTAACAAATTCAAAATATTTTTTTGTTAAGTTAATAAATTTTGTTAATAAAAGTTGAGTTTTTCTTTGTTTTTTATAGAGTTTATTAAATCAATTTTCTCAGAATAAAATTTTCTAATGTTTTTATAATAAAATTTATGCATTTATTAGTTATTTAACAAAGTTATTGTACTTCAAACCTAAAAAAAAATGTTTTTGTCGCCGAATTTTTCTGTTTTACATTGGATATTACGAAAACTACGGAAAATACAGTTCTGGTTTTATTCGATTTTTCAGGTCAAAAAACAAGAAATCATCAATTTTATCCCTAATGCACTGAAATTTCACCGGGGAAACTGAAATCCGGTCGAAATTTTTCGCTAGCCTTAACTCGATAACAAAGGCGTTTTCGGAAACATGTGTTTGTATGAACATATTTTCTTATTTCAAGCTTTAGAATCACTTTCCAGATTTTTTCCCTTTCCTTTTGAATAGCCTCCATATATATATATATAGGCACTTGGATCGACTCTAGAACCTGATTTACGATGTGTTTTTTGAGTTGCCCTTCCGCAGGACGTAACATTATTTGGTTATGCCGATGACCTCGCTTTGGTCGCCAAGGCGAATATAAAGAGAGAAGTTATTGACGAAATAAGAGAAGTATACACAATAATAAAAGATTGGATGGAGGGATGGGACTTACACTAGCTCCAGATAAGACGGAGGTGGTAGCGATCTCCGCGGCTAAGAAGAGACCGATCCTCAAAGTAATATTAGAGGATAGGAGAATAGTGTCGAGGCGGGCAATAAAGCACCTCGGCATATGGGTAGATACCAGGTTAAGGTTTAGCACACAGGCAGTAGAAGCAGCTAATAAAGCCGAGAGGACTACGGGATTATTAGCCGGCCTCCTACCTAATACTGATGAACCGACTATACATCGGAGGAGATTATTAGCAAGAGGGACATATGCTACAATGCTGTACGGGGCGGAGCTTTGGGCTGATGTAAGTATATTTGCAAAATATCGTGCAAGACTAGAGTCGGTTCATAGATTATGTTGTCTGCGAATCATAGCAGCGTATAAACAGTCTTTAAGGAGGCAGCTGAAGTCCTTGGGTGCAATACCGATAGATTTGGTTATTTTTCTGAAGAATAGGCTCTGGGAACAGAGGCCCCTGCCATTAAGAGACAAAAAGAACATAACATCTCAGAAAACAGAATAAATGAAGACTTGACAGGAACGGTCGGACTGAGCCACGAAAGATCGGTGGATCCATCGCCTTATAAGCGACATCGGGATTTGCTGTAGCAGGACCCATGGCTATACAATCTTAACTCAGTTCCTGGCAGGTCATGGGGGTTTCAGGGCGTATCTGTATAAATACGGCATGGACCACACGGATCGCTACTCTGATTGCGATGAGGAAGAGACTCCTGACCACGTGCATTTCTCTTGCCCGCGTTTTGATGAAGAACGCAGGGAGATGTTAAATATGTTAGGCTTGGAAGATATGTTCCATCCAGAGGACACACAAAGCATAATGCTAAAAGGAGTTAAAGAATGGAAAGCAGCTGAGAGCTATGTTAAGAAGGTGATGAACAAGCTACATATTTATGAAGTCTCGCCAGGAAATGAGACGTAGGAGGGTGCCGGGGCGGATAGGTCCCCGGCTGAGCGCTTAGGGGGCTCCCCGAACACGTGAGGGTCACCTCTGCGCAATGAGTCAATGGGCACTCCGTATTTGACGGCGTGACACTCTCCTTTATCCGACGTAATACTCTCCATGAACAGTCCCAGGAAGGGAAGGAAAAAAACAGCCTCTGTCACTCCCGGTAACGTAATGATTCCAACGCTAGGTCATATATCTAAATCGGTTCAGTGGTTGAGATGCTACGGTGGAACAAATATACATATATACACGCTAAATACATTACATTCTGTTCTGAGGAGACTTGTAATAAGCAGAAATTAATTTACGTGTAACTGATATATATATATATATATATATATATATATATGTTATAAAAATAAGAGAAGGGTACAATTTCTCTATTGTTTTAAAATTACATTCATATCTCTAATGAATTTACACCACAAATAAAAATTGTAAATGGAAAAGAGGTTAGAAGAGGCAGCAAACACTGTAAACATATTATTTAATTTGTCTTTTTTTTTTGTTTAGGTTGCAAAGAATAAGATAACTTAATAATCTCTTACTACTCAGCATTCATTTTGAACAGTTAATATCCTAAAATTATTTAAAACTTTCGGGTCGTTAACCGATTTTAAATATACTTTTAAACTGGATAACAGGTGAGACTTATTTTACTTTATTTACCCAGTAAAATAAGATAAATCAATGATAATAATAAAAAAAACAAACAGTGATTACATACAAAACAGAATTTAAAGTAACCATCAGGATTTATTCACAGGTAGATAAATAATGAAAACCAGAATTCAGTCTCATTGACAAAATGTATTAGAATGACCGCTAGTCGTAACACTTTTACGCCAGTCTTGTATGAAAAACAATGTACAATATATAGGACGAGTTCTTTAACTGCAAATACCTTTGCTGTTCACAAATAAAACAACTCTAACAGTTTATGAATGAAATTTAGTACATTATCTCTTTCACTTATAGTCTTAACAGTAACTTACCGAACCGTTTCTTGTTTTCATGTGTTAGAATTATTTGTAACGTCACCGTATTCGCGCCGGCTTAGTTCACTAGAAATTCGCTTCTTCACTGACCTCTTCGCAGAATACTCTGGCTGACTGACATCTCGTAGAACTGTCCTCGCAGACTCGCATTATAACGTCTCGCTTAGACTCATTTCGCACAACTCATTTCATATTGGTCTTCCCCAGGAATTCCCCAAACGAATTTATATTCCATTTTTATTTACCTGCCTGACCAGACCCCAGTTAAGCGTGAGATTCCTAACCTGGGTCAGGTAACTCTTCTCACGGAAGAACATCTGTTTAGGTGTGTTAGTGGGCAGTAATACATAAGACGATTGTTAAACAGACCTGTTACCTTTATTAAAAGGACTCCTTTTAGCCCCTTTCTGGATTCCTCCCATTATTATATTTTGTACTACTTTCTTCTTAATTGGTAGCAATCCGTTAATCAAGTCCGCTATACCGGTCTTGTTACAATATTTTAAGATTTCAACCAATTTTGGTCTCTAAATACTAATGTTCGGCTACTTTAAATTTACTAACCAAATCTTGGTTAACAGGATATTTACTTATGATATACAAATTAATAGAAAAAAAATCACTTTTAACACGACTTCCGTATAATAAACAAATGACCTTCATAAATAAAATAAAAACTGGCATTAAAATAGTATTTGTAACATAAAGCGTAAGGTAGGTCAGTCAAATTACAGACTAAACTATTTACGGATAAGGCCAGGGTATTTAAATATTCTATCTGATTAAGAATGTAATTACAGTTACTAGGGAACCCTATTCCTTTTGGGAGTATTTGTTGTGATCGCCAACCGGAGGATAACAGAAACAATGCTATAAAGATAGGCTCATGGTGGTTGCGGAATGAAATGAGCAGAGATTATATTTTCTTGACATGATGTCTAGGGTGAGGGTTCAGAATACAGAGGGGGGTATATGGGGTTTGGGGTGTTGACTAATGCGACGCAGGGTCCGTATCGGCCCCCGGGGAGCCGATAACGCCAAACTCCCTCAGGGTTGTACATCTGGATTCGACATTGATAAATATCTAATTTATTGCTCCACATGTCAAGACTACTCGTTCTGCTCGGGTACATAAACAACGGCATGTCTTTACCCCTTATATATGTACATGTATATATTCTATTGTTATTGTCGCTATTACTTTTATAGTACTTGTATATTCTTGTATTCAACAATTATACTTACATTTCGCTATAATAAATAAGAGAGAAATATCTAAGTATCATTTATAAATTACCATTTTTATAGCGGCAAATTTATTATTTGTTCACGGCTCATTTACTGAGATAGTTACCAGTAAATGTGTTTGATATTATTCTAGTAAAGTATTATTCTAGTAAATACTAACCCGCGGTTAAATAATATTACAATTTTCCTTAAATACATTTTGTTTAAATGAGCTTCTAAAACTGGAATTATTATAGCTGTGATATTCACAACTACAATAACGATATAACTCGGCCGTACGAAGCGAAAATCCTATAAAAACTAATTTTTCGTCGTATTACGTTTGTTCAATGTGTACTTTGTATTAACATTCGAAAGGCTGTACCGATTTTAATTAGTTTTAGGATTACTCTAATCCTAAATTACTCAGAAGTAATTCCTAGGAATTACACCTAAAGCTTATAGAATTTTCCTATGGAATTACTCCTAAATTAACCCTTTTTCAAAAATTACTTTCCTGAAGAAAATATTATTATTCTGGAGGAAAATCGTCCCAGCGGCTTTTATCCATTTTGAAAAAATGTAGACCAGTATTTTTTTTTTTTAGGGTAAAATATTTCCTTCATTGTTTCCATTTTTTGCCGATAATTTTTTATTAAATTCTAGACAGGACTATTAGGATTGGTTTATAATTTTTGTATCTTTAAAAATGAAATTTTCTTTAAAATAATCATTTTCAAAAATAAATAAATAAAATAAAAGAAGTTTTCCCGCAACTCTTCTAACGATTTTGTAATATATTTTTCAAATCGTGCAGCAGTTCTTTCAAAACGATTTTTATAATTTTGTTTAATGTGACTTTATTAAGAATTTGACATATATGTTTATAAATTTCAGTCAAACAGTATTGTACAAATGAGAGGTGTTAATGTGGCGTTTTTTAAACTGAATTTTTAAAATTTGCCTGTAGATCCTTTTTTAATGATGTGGATAGATTTTGTATCATTTTTAACAACGAAAATATTAGAATCTTATTAATTTTTTTTGGCGAAATTAAATTTTATTATTGAGCATTAAAATATATACAAAAAAATCCCTTTCGGCACGCCGGTAGGCGGAGGTAGATTTCACCGGTGCTAAGTAGGGGATAAGAAAGATTTCCACCTTAAAGTTAAGAAAAACTTCAAATTTACACAATACGAAAATGGGCGCATGTGGAAAATGTTTCACATGTTTAGCATACGACAAACCCCATCTTACAATTCCAGCAATATTTTGGTCTTCCCTTGGCGTAAGGGTTGGTAATATCAAAAATTGTTAAAGACAAAAGTTTTAGGTAACGTTTAGAGGATTAACGACCACTTTAAACCGATTCGATACTGTGCATTAAGGGAGGTATGATTTTTTTTTGAAACCCCATTTTTTCTACCCCCTGGCCCAATGGTTGGCGATATAAAAAAGCTTTACTTAGATAAGTTTTAGGCCTTTATCCAAAGAATAGTAGGAACTTTAAACGAATTCGATATTTTACTTAATAGGAATGTTATAGCGATATTTTGCTTTTTCGAAAACGCCCTTCCATTTCCACCCCAATAGTCCGATTTTGCCCATTAAAAAACTCGACCGAGCTTTAGGGTCGTTATATTTTATGTATCGATTTGAAAGTGGTTGGCACAAAATTACGGCAGTTATCGTGTCCACGATAACTGTATTGTACTTTTGTAAAAAGTACAATATATTGATACAGAGGTCTTATAAGTGTTGACTTTAGAAAAATGAATATATATATATATATATATATATATATATATATATATATATATATATATATATATATATATATATATATATACATATATATGCATATAAACTTATGAACTGTCGGTGGTTTTGGGGTCTGGGGGATGTGAAACGCAAAGATATGTCGACATTTTCCGGAAGTCGAATTACAATAAGTACCAATTACAATAGGTAGCTTTCTTATGAAATCTACCTAAAATCATTTTTTTTTTTCAAGGATGAAATTTGTTAATTTGCTCTTATTAAAAATATGTATAAAAATGTATACTTAAAATTAATCGTGTTAAAATTTCTACAGAATCATAAGAAGTGATTTTGCAAAATTTAGAAGCTACATTTTCCAAAATGTCTTTTATTCGTAAAAAGGAAACGGAAGCTAATTAAATTTCTTTATCCAGTATTGGGCTAATTTCTTCCTACCTTATTTATCTTTTTATAAAATTAAAAGTGTTTTGTTTATCTTGAAAACAAATTTTATTTATTTTATCTTTTCCTATTTCATTTTATTTTTGAATTTATTTTGATCGGAGATCACTGGACATACGTTATAAATCTAATTGTTATGCAACTGGAACACACACACCCACCCACCCACACACACACACACACCCACACACACACACACACACACACACACACACACACACCCACCCACACACACACACACACACACAGACAAGAAACTAGGTGAGAAAAATTCAAAAACATTAATGCAAAAATTGTTGAAAAAATTACATACATTCTTACTTTTGTCACCACAGACCTCAAAGACCATAACTTCCACAATGAGACTCTATCCCAAGTGATCCTGCGTTTTCTATTCATTTTTCAGTCATCTCCAAGGATTCATTTGATCTCATCCGTTCATCTGATCCTCGGTTTCCCTCTTCCTCTTTTTCCTTTACAGGCAATGTTCGGTTTATTTTTGACGATTCTCTCATGTCTGCTCTCGCCATTTTACTTTTCTTTCTCTTGTAGCACATGTAATGCTAGATCGGCAATATAAGTCGTTCATTAAAAACCTCCATTCACCCGTATCATCATCTCTCTTTCAGATTTATAAAACTTGCACAAGACCGCTTTCAAAAATGTTTCTTCCATTCGTATTTGTTAGTACATTTAGTTCCATACATCATTTCTAGTATTATTATCAATGTATATATTTTTGGCTTGGGCTTTCAAGCTTAAAATAAACATGTCAGTCCGCGTCAGAAGGCTAGTGAGTATGCGGTTCTATATTTTCGCTCAACGTACAATTAAGTATACTCGTATTTCATAAGAAAGCTATCTATTGTAATGGGTACCATGATTCGACTTCCGGAAAATTCCGACATATCTTCGCGTTTCACATCCCCCAGACCCCAACACCACCGTCAGTTCAAAAGTTTATATATATATATATATATATATATATATATTGATTTTTCTAAAGTCAACACTTAAAAGACCTCTGTATCAATATATTGTATTTTTTATAATCAAAAACAAACTTGAACAACCCAAGTACAGAATTACAAAGTAAATGAAATGACACTTGACTTATTTTTCTTTTCTTTATCCCAATAACACTTTCGCGGGATCCCGCATCATCAGTTGTATGTAAATTATACAAAGTTACATATTAAAACATAAACATTTTTTTTTAGAAAAAAATTAAAAGATAATATATTAAAATTAAAATTACTATCATATATAGAAAACATGAAGTCAATTAAATAAAATAATTACATATATTTAAATATGACAAGGATTAAAAATTAAAATTAACTTTAAAAATAAAATAATTTTTGTTTGATGAGGGATCCTGCAAAAGTGTTATTGAAATTAAGAAAATAAAAATAAGGTAAGTGTCATTTCATTTACTTTGTAATTCTGTACTTACACTTGGTTTTTTTTTTATTATAAAAAATACAATATATATATATATTTCACTTTCTTGTTGACACGATAATTGCCGTAATTTTGCGCCAATCACTTTCAAATATATATATATATAGAATATAATGACCCAATCGGAACATTGGAGCAGAAATGGTGGGGGCGGGGCGTTTTTGAAAAAAACAAAATATGGATATAACTTTTCCTTTTTTTTTTGTCTTCAGTCATTTGACTGGTTTGATGCAGCTCTCCAAGATTCCCTATCTAGTGCCAGTCGTTTCATTTCAGTATACCCTCTACATCCTACATCCCTAAAAATTTGTTTTACATATTCCTATAGTTGTTATACATAATCCTATATTACTTTCCTATTAAGTAAAATATCGAATTCGTTCCTACTACGTTCGAAGTTCCTACTATTCTTTGGATAAGGATCTAAAACTTATCTAAGTAAAACTTTTTTATATCACCAACCATTGACCCAGGGGGTGGAAAAAATGGGGTTTCGAAGACAAAAATAATCATACCTCCCTTAATAGGCACAATATCAATAGGTTTGAAGTGGTCGTTAGTCTTCTAAATATTACCTAAAACTTTTGTCTGAAACAATTTTTGATATGAACAACCCTTACGGCAAGGGATGACCAAAATATTGCTAGAATTATAAGATGGGGCTCGTCGTATGCTAAACATGTGAAACTTTTTTCACCAGCAACCATTGTCGTATTGAGTAAATTTGAAGTTTTTTTTAACTTTAAGGTGGACATTTTTTTTATCCCCTACTTAGCACCGGTGAAATCTACCTCCGCCTACCGGCGTGCCGAAAGGGATTTTTTTTTCTTCGTTTATTTTCTTTACGAGTTCATTATTATCTGTATTATTCTATTTTTATTTCTTTTCAATACTTTAAAAGTTATAAACATAAGCTAAAATCCGTTCCTTTCTAACTCTTTTTCCTGCACGGTAACTCTTCTGTCTGCTCTTTACAGAACCTAATTGAAAAATTGGTGAGACAATCCATCACCCTATTTTACCGTACTTTGCGTTTCAAAAACTTTTATTATTTATTTCAATACTGTTACTCTATTTTTAATTTATTCTAAACAAGTTTCACACATTCTAACCGACGTTTTGTGTACATATAGGTATAATAATATTATTTGAATTCTTTCTGTTTTTCAAACTAACTAGAAAATGTGCTTCTTTCTCGTACTCAATACCCTTTTCCAACAATATCCGACTAATCTGATCTGATATTTACTCGAAAATTAATGTCAATATAACTCAAGACTATAATATTTTGTCCCAGTTAAAGAAAAGAAAAGTAATCTAATACTGCATGAGAATACGGATTTCTAATATACTCGTACTCAGTACCGTTTTGTAATCTTATGAAGGCATATTTTTCTGATAGTTGGATGATCTTTATCGACATTATATTTGGTACATTAAGATAAAACCAATAAATTTATAATTTATAAAGACTTTAAAAAGTAATGGTCGTAAAATATTATATAAACAAGTATAATAAAAGTTAGATGTAAAACTTAAAACCGTCAAACAAAATTAACTGTTCTCACAGGGATGAGAATGAACAGTTAAATTTTAAGTTACACTAAAGAGAAAATTGGTTGTAAAATTTAATACACATAAATTATTTCTTTGCTAATTTATCTTCGTTAATTATTAGTTAATGTTTGTAGTTACGGTGAAACGGTATCAAGATGCTTTATTTTTCATTTGTTAAATTATTTAATCATTCTGTACGTTATCGGTTAATGTTATCAATTAAATTTTTGGTAACTTCTGCTCTACAAGCCTGATTTATGTATTTCAGTTTCAATAATACAATTTATGTTTATTCTGATTTTGACTTTTATTAACCGTTTATACCGCTTAAGATTTATTTTGTTGCTTTCGGATAAGCATATACGGTAAGCTTTATAACATGAAATATTTTTATCTGATAAATTATTCTCTTAGCCTTCATTTGGAAAATTTTGATTTCGTATACGTATTATTGTTATCTAGTGTCTAGAAAATTATTTTACAAATCCTATCTCCTTTAATTTATTTTCTTTTTTCTCCTTAACGTCATTTTATTTTAGATTATAAGGTTTTATTGATTACATTCTAATAATTCGTCTTACGTTTGCAAAACGTTAAACAATTTATTATTCTAAATTTTTTCTTTTAATTTCTTTAGATCACGTTATTTTATCGCGTGAGTAGAGCAGTAATATACGAGTGTTTTTTGTTTTTTTTTATTAGCTGATATATGAAATTTTTTTATACCTGGTTTTGATAGGCGAGGTGTTCTTAAAGAGATAGAGATTTTTCTGTTGTGACTAATCTTTTAACCATATATTTACGCCATTTTACAAATTGAATTATCTGTTTTTTTTTTTAATAATGCATTTTAATTTTTGCCTCTTATTTCATTAATAAGTCACAAATAAAAATTTCATACTACTCTCCTCATACATCAGAAAGATAAAATATATTTAAAAATAATTACAACCTTATCTTTCAAAATTAGCCACTTTTCAAGAAAGGCTAAGAAACATTTTTAATAAATTAAAAATTCCATATGACTGTTAGATATTGGTCTCGTTTAGTTAATAATGAATATTTTGCATCGTTACTGATAAAGGAATTTTCCCGACTGTTTATACTTGATTGTTACGGAATTTTTTAAAAACATTTATTAATTTTTTGACTATCTTTCAGAGTATTTTTGGCTTCGGCCGATTTATTTAGTATATAACAACCAGAATGATCCTTTATTTTATTTGCAGACGCTCCGTATTCGCTACACGTATCCTCAATAGTAATTATTGTCTTTAAAAAACAGTTTACAAATTCCCCCTATTTCGACGGGAATGTTTGAAACTAGAATAAAGGGTTTGTTGTAAATCTCCGTGGCGGAGTGGTTGCGTTTCGACCTTTCATCTAGAGGTCCCTGGTTTGAATCCCGGTCAGGCACGGCATTTTTCATACGCTACCAAAAGTTAATTTCTATATTCTAGGCACAAGCTTCAAGTTCATGTGGCGATCTCATCAAGCAGAAAAAAAAAATACATTTTGATCGTTATAAACTAAAGAAATCGGTCGTCTTTCAAAAATTGTCTGGAAGGTAGTTAAAAAATTAATTAATAGAAATAAATGTTTTAAAAAAATTGTCCGTAATAAATAAGTATAAATAGTCGGGAAACATATTTTATCAATAACGATGCAAAAAATCATGTTTCCTTATTAACTAAAAGAGACCGATCTCTAACAGTCATTTAGAACTTTTAATTTATTAAAAATCCTTTTTTGAAAGTTTTCTATTTTAAAACGGTTATCTTCGACCTTAAATTTTGTTCATGAGCGTGGAAATCTGTTTTACTGGTTTAAGGTTCACGCTAATTCTACCTTTCTTAAAATAAACTATTATCTTATCGGTTCTACATAAAGGGCGAATGGTTAAATAAGGATATAAATAAAGCCTAAATATGGGATGTGGTGGGCTATTTGAGTTGGAGTTTGAGCTAACTTTTCGCTTTTTATTGGGGTTGTCAAAAATCCAGCATTTTTATTTTACTCTTTTATTTTTAATTTTTATTATTTTTGAATAAAAAGCCGAATACATATTTCAATATCCGTTTAGCATACCTCCTTCTGTTTATATTTAATCATTGATTAATTAATCAAATATATCTGAGTGTTGAAATCTACCTTCTCTCGGGCGAGAAGATGATAGTTTCCAAAAACAAAATATTTCTTCGATTACAAACAGTTTGAAAGAGAAAAGAGGAAAAGTAGACAAACGATAACATTTAAAAAGGATATAGGAAGAAACTTATATGAAGAAATAATACAAGAAGAGTGGATGGAAAGATTCAACCAATTTACGAATTGAGGAAAGGGAAAAGTAGTTAAATACATGCAGGAGTGAAATTTTGATTAAGTTGAAACACATAAAGATTTCACGGTGCTATTAATATCTCCATATCACTTTATTGACTTTTTTCAATATTCTAATAAAGTAATTTATTTTTATTTTTTTCGTACCCATTACATCTTCTTCTTTGTCAGCTAACCACACCCATCCTTTGAAATGTAACTTTTGGCAGGCTGAAATGAACTAACCGGGGAGAAAATGGAACAGTAGTTAAAAAAAAAATCTTAATATTTGACACTGAAAATTACCTTACAGTAAACAAAATAGTATTAGTCAAACTAAAATAAATAAATATTCATTTTATCATTAAATAGAATATAAATAAAACCCTAGATCTGAGGTTCCTAATAATATCAGTTAAACAAGACGATGAATATCGATATTAATAATATTTGTACTATTCAAAACAGCCACAATTAAATCCCGAAAATAAGGACTTATTTTCTCTAAGAATCTCTCAGAGGAATCAAAGAACATTTGGAAAAGCCGAAGATTTGTGTAACATTCTTAAGTTCATCCAAAGCAGATAATTAATTCAAATATGCCACACGGTTTTTTAGTTATGTAATATTGAAAGTATAATTGCGTAAAATATCAAAATGTTCACTAAAAAATGTGGTTCCAACTTTCTTGATCAATTGATGTTTTTTACCTTAAAAATTAAGGAGTATTAAAAAATTATTAATAAAAATAAATCAAAATTCTTAATAAATCATTTTGAGTCCGATTTGATCCCTTTATCCACAGCTACCTCATAATATTTTCAGTAAAAGCCACGACTTGAAAAAAAGATGCAATACCAGAAATAATAAAAAAAAATAAAAATATTTAAAATTCTCATTCGGGTCCAACGCAACCCATTTACAAAGGAATGCGTTTAAATTAGTACTACATGTAGTTGGATTTTTAATCCTTAAAAATTAAAATGTTAAAAATATACATTTTAAAAACGAGTGTCATCCATCCCCTTGTATGTCGGGGCTTATAACTTTATTTACTTCAACTGTTGCAATGCTATTAACAAAGGTAAAAAAAGAAATAGTTTACAAAAAAAAGAAAAAAAAAAAACATTGCTACTGTGATGCCTCTTTGTTGGTAGAATATATAAATAGCCAAACATTTTCGCTAAATTTTTTCGGTCAATGAGTTTTCCAAGATATGAGCTAAAGACTATTTAGAAATGTTGGCTACTCTATTCTTAATTCCGATCGGCTTAAAACTTCGGAATTTTAAATAACTTGATAAGTATTTTCATCTCAGTAAAGTTAAATTTTCTATGACTACTGTACAAAAATTCAAACACGAATACCATCACTCCGCTTTTTTAATTTTGTCTAAAATTAAATAACATCAATGCCTCAAATATAGACTTTTTGAGCAATTATTAAACAATTTATATTGAGCCAATCCGGAGATATTAACAAAAATCTCTGTCGCAGTAAGTTCGTCAAAAGGGTGGATTTCCGGTTTTAGTTAAGAAAAGATTGCACTGTTGTAATGATTTTTGGAAATAATGTTACTTTCGGAATATTTTTTTATTTCATGTTATATGTTAGCATCATGTATTCAAAACGATTAAGACTTAAGAACTGATCTTTTGGACACCAACCTCTTTCCATCATACCACATCACATTTTGGATTATTGCGAAACTAAAGTACTATTGCGAAACTAGCTCACACCTAACAGTGCTCAAAAAAACCTGATTATGGCTTTAAACATCATATTTTGAATCATTGCGAAACCAGCTCGCACCTGGCGGTGCTCGAAAAATCTAATTTTCTAACACCTCACTCTTCAGGTTATAATAGAAAACCTTGAAAAATTCTGAAAACGTACTCAAAATCCAGTTTTTTGCCTTTTAACTCCGGTTTATGTGAAACGATTCAATTGAAAATCAACACGGCTCTATTCCCAATAGGTTTACATCACCCCACCAACTTTCGTCAAAATCGGTCAAGATTTTCGTCTGGTAGAGAAGACGAAAAAATTTTACAGATACATACATGTATATGTATATAAACATTACAGAAACGTGTTCAGGAGACTCCAAACATTAAAGAATAGTTGGTCTCCCCTCTCTCAGCTCCCCCTTAAAAAATCTAACCGGGCGCATTAGCGATTTCTACAAATTCTTTGGAAATCCGTTTAAAATGTGGTCAAACACATACATCTTCCGAAAATTGTTATAAATTTTTCTTGTTTTTCAATACTACAGGGGTCTTGAAACGTCGACATCTGCGAAAATCCCGATACTCAAAATTTTGAGTGATCGCTATACTTTTCCTAGCTGTTGTTGCAGCAGCAATAGAGATATACACGGGAAAGTGATAATAAATGATATTTTCTAAATATATTGGGTAAGGTATTCGAAAATCAATATTCAACAAAACAGGATGAAGGCAATCTTTGAGAATCTTAAACGCGGCCAAAAAACCTGGGTCAACTGTTAATCAAAGGAACCGTAACCGCTAAGAACTGAGAAACGGTACTGGCTTTACCGTTAAGAAGACGCATTACCAAATCTTCTCTATACCTTAAATTGGAGAAAAGATGTCTATGAACTGCCTCAACTTGAAGTGAAGCATCTATAGCTATTCAAAATTGGAGCAAGGTACTCAAGAACTGACCTAAAAATTACATTATAGAAATGTAGAATTTCCTTAAAAATGTAGAATAATTTTCAAAATCGGTTCAAGGTTTCTTTTTAAATTAGATGTGATTAGACTAATACAGACACTATTAAATAAAAGCTCATGTAAATTTTTACCTGCTTCTTCTTTATATATACATGTATGAATGAATAATTTCATGTCTCGTTAAATAATTTACATCGCATTTAATACTATTTTACAAAATTTGAAGTTATATCCATAAGGGATATTTACATTTTAATACTTTTTTGTTGACACTACTCTTTACATTAGTTGACTTATTAAAGCTAAACATAGAACACAAAGCTAGAAATTACGTACTCCTGAGGGTAAACCGTGTAAGAGATACCAGCATAAATTTGTTACAGCAATAAATCTGTTCTGCGTACAGCACGCAATAATAAATTAATATAATTCAATGAATTTTATTTATTTTCAATTGCTTATCATAACCGTACTTGTACGTATTGTACTAACAATCATACAGCGTAGTGGCTACGCTTCGCTTATAATTAAATTTTGTATTCATTAAAGTGTAGAATAGAACTAAAATGCAATTTAAGAGTACTAAATCAAATTTAAGACTATCGCTAGATGATAAAATTTTAGATTGATGATTTCTAAATAGGGTGTTGGGTGAGACTATACTATACGCGAGAAAAATAATTCAATATCAACACTATCCAGATGCCATTTCTTTCATGCGCTCCTGAAAACCCCTACTCGCTTAGTGTGTCTTATATAAGAATGCACGTCCCAAATACACGGAGTGCTGCATATACATATATTCGACAAAAATTAAACGGCGTAGATTTTTTTTAATAAATATGAATTCTGAGGGGTTACAGTATTGAAAAAAAAAAAAAAAAAATAATTTTTTAAAGTTAACAGCTTTTAGATTAAAAAAAAGAAAAAAAAGTAGTGTAAATGCTCGTATTTTTAATACAATGTTAACTTTTAAATATTAAAAATCAATTTAAATTTAATAAATTAAATGCTTATTTTTTGAAGTGATTATTTTATTGAAAAAAAATGCAACTTCGTATACATTAATCAGAAACAGATTTTATGAAACCCTTAAATCTTTTTATTAAATCTTAAAATCATGAAGATCAATAAATTATAATAAAAACCCCAAATGATACACTTTTAAACAATAATTTAATTTTTTAAAAACAAACAAAAATTAACATAATACAAAGATTAAAAAGAAACATGTTTTTATTCTTTTTTTCTATTAATGTTGATGATTATTTTAATTATTGTCGATAATTATTTGACGAAAGAAAAGAATTTTTATAGTACCAATTATTGTACCAAATTCTACGATCTTATTAAAATATGAGATTGCCGTTTGACGACTACTGGCATAGATATACTCCGGATAAACGCCGTTTAAAACACAAAAAGGTTTTATACAAAAGGTCAAGGAGGTAAGGCAGTAGTTTGTTCCTCCTTGCAGCATAGAAAATCTTGAACTTCCAGAATTCCCATTATTCGTACATTCAACATTAAAGCTAGGCTGGACTTAGTTGAGCCGTTGAGGAAATCGAATGTTGATGGGATACTACTAAAGGCCATTGCGCAAAAGTACATACAAGATCACTATCCCGAGCCAGAATGTCCCATATTTATTCTGACGGCTCTTTTACGGAGGATGGAGGTTGCGTTGGAATCGGTATCTATGATTCTCTTTTCAGTTTTTATTTATTTATCGGACGGCATCAAACTCATTTCGACGGAGAGGTGGGGCAATTAACATCGCTTTAAAAAAGCTGTTGGCCAGATCCAAAATTCCAAAGAAATTGGGTTGTTTTTTGATTCTAAATGTGCCCTTTAAGAGATCTCGTCTTTTCGTCTCCGAACACTGTCAAGAATATCTGAAATTAAGCAGTCTCTTAGTATATTAGGTGATTTACACGGATTTTAGTACTAGATCGTGGATACCGGTGTTCTTTGATGGTTGGGTTTCAATTAACCACACATCTCAGGAATGGTCGAACTGAGACTGTACAAGACTACACTTTATTTACAGTCATATATATCATCCTCATTCATCCTCTGAAGTATTATCTGAACGGTAATTACCGGAGGCTAAACAGGAAAAATAAAGAAGTGTGTTAGTTGAAGTTAACGTTTCAAATGAACGTTTATCTTTCAATGAATACTATATCCATTGGAATTGAAGGAAACGAGAAGGCTGACTCGTTGGCTAACCGAGGAAACCGAATAACGATGACTAAAACATGCAGCTTGTTTAACTTCTCCATTAAAAATGTTATAAACCGAAGGTTTAAACGAAAATTCCTGAATTATCTAACAACTTAGATGGAAGGTAAACAATATATAACTCTAATTAATGGTGAGCATATAGTTTCTGACAGCCCCCAAAGGGAATTTGTGCCAGTCTTCAGGATGACTACGGGTCATGACTGCCTTGCAGAACATCTTTGCTGGAGGAAAATCCTCGCATCTCCTGTGTGTCTTATCAGTAGGAGTGAAGGTTCTGTTATGAATTGGTGACATTTAAGAGTATGTAAAAATTGATTGATAATAGAAATATATCTGATAGAACATTTTACTGGAAGACCAGAAATCTAGTGGCAATGTATCAATGGATTGAGCATTGAATAAATACATGTAAAATATTTTTCGAAATTTAAAATATATAATTGACGCCTAAATTCATTTTCATTACGGTACATCATATCCAGATTAATTCTCACAAGATTATACTGTAATTCGGATTTTTATGTATTTGGAATCAGTGTCTACAAAATTTAAAAAAGTATATTTTTTATTAAAAAATTTAATAAAAAATATAGATCGGTGGTTATTTTCTACGTTACAATATTTTATTAATTAATATTATTGAGATACAAATTTCCTAAAAAAAATACCTAATAGGAATGATGGTATATGACGTATTATAATTACCCAGTTTTTCCTGTTTTTTCTGTTTTTCAAAGTGTAATTTGAACCTACTATAACTTCGTAATATTGATTTGATTAATATTACAACCGATAAATACTTTTAGTTATAATTATGACTTTCCCGATAAGCTAGGTTTGTACAAGCGAGATTCTGTTGTATTTTATTATTATTATTATTATTATTATTATTATAGTTGTAATAGAAAATTTATTTCTCTTTTGTAAATGGAATAGGTTTATGCTATTGACGTGACATTAAGGAGTAGTTGACAATATATGTGGACCTATGAATCTATTATAGTAACTTCTGAGAGAATGGTATTTGACAGCACACAATGTAGATTGAAGTCTGCATTAATTGCCGTTTAACAGTCCTTATGATCACCCTGATAGGTCATCAGATTCTAATACTGGCTTTTGATCATTCAGTAACAATATAACCCCATAATAGCTTATCCATATGTTAAAAGATTTATTAAAATATTCTTTAATTATATAATTAATGATAAATTATTATATAAATTATAATATTTCATATAAATAATAACTATTTTTCTATAAATATAAAAAAATGATAGATTTAATATGAATCACATTTTGTTCAGTTCTGTAACGCGGCTGTTTATGAAACTTAAAAGAATTTCATGAAGGATATTTCGAAGCACTTAAAAAGTAATTCGTATTAAAATTATTTCATTTAATAAAAGTCTAAACCAACAATTGTCAAGCTCACCTACTAATAATTAAAAAGGATACACAAATTTCCCACGAGGTTTTGTCATCCCCTCTGGAACGCATATGTATTTACCAACCTTTTAACTATAAAAAAGATTTTTCCTTTGAAGTGTTATACGAGTTTAATAAGAATTTTTACGGAAGAAAAAATTATATTTTAAACTATATTTAAGGATATGCTTTTCTGCGTTATTGTTGACATATAATTTACCTGCAAAAATGACCTGTAGATAATTAAGTATAATAAATACCCCATTTTCCTGATTATCCTGGTAGTCTAATTTAAACCTTCCATAACTTTGTGAATTGATTTTAAATAAAAAAGAAGTGTTAAAATATAGTTAAGAACCGAATTTTATCTGTAATCTAAATAAATTTTTTCGACTGTCGGTTACAACATAGCGGCCTTTTAGAAAGGAAACTATGTTTCGGCTTTGAGAAAAGAAAGGAATTTTTACACTAGACTTGTGTTTTAACAAAACTATTACGGTATGTACAACATAATTTACTTTAATAACGGGATTAAGAAAGGGTTGTGAACAAAATTAGAATTTTCTATTGAAATTGGCGAACATCTCGCCCGTCTTTTAAAAAATAGTACACCAGCTTCACATAAACGTACAGCACAGTACAGAGCTTGTACTTGTATACAACCATTTCCCTTTAGAACACTGTGATTTAACTGTACTCTTCTCTAACTCAACTGCTTATTAATCGTGTCATATACACTTTTTTCCTGTTGATTAGAGACGTTGTTTCTTGATAGAAGGAAACGTTGACCTGTATTTTTTTCATTATCCCAGCATTAGTTGCGACTGCAACACATATAAAATACTTGAGATGTTGAAGACCTCAGTTATATTTGCTTTTTCTGAGAGTAATGATGTAAACATCTGGAGAACATTAATGCGGGATAACCAACCGCACTTAACAAGACAACATGCTACGTAAAATATAGAATAAAGTAAAAGACGCACCTAGTGATTGAAAATATAGATACCACAAACATCCATACGGAATTGCCAATAGTTTTAGGAAAGAATTTATTCTGTTGCAATCAAAACGAAGAACAAAATACGTAAGATCAAACATCAAACTTAGAAAATTCAATATCACAGGAGTATTCAAATAATACTGAGGAGATCTTATCAAATGCTACATCGGAGAAACTGGACGTATATTCATCCACATATTCAAAGGACATATAGAAGAATTACGCGATACAACAGAATAAAATATTTCAACCTACCTCCTACAAAAACACAACATATTTACAGAAAACATATATTGAATGTACCGTGTGCTTCAAAATCAATATCGGGGTTTTAAAGTTATTTAATATTTATTATGTTTTACTTAAAATGGTAAATTATAATGAAATGAAAGAGCAACTCAAACAGTTTTTCCTATAAATGTTTAATGTGAGCACCGTTCATCACACGGGCACACCCAGTCGATAGGAGAGTTCATCCCATAATTTAATCAGCAAGTCTGGAGTAATTGATGCGACAGCTGCTTCAATCCTGTCTCAAGTCGCGTAGATTAAGGACATAACGGGTAACGGTAGCACATACATTTGATCCTTTATAAACCCCCCCAAAAAAATTGATCAATTTACGATCATTCAATTCTATTTTACTACTCCATGAAATTCAGAAAGTTCTAATAAATTAACTGATCTTTTTTTAATTATACATCCGAAAGTGCTTTTAAAAATTGTTCCTGTATTTCCCCTAATTTTCATCAGTAAAAAAGTTTCCTATTGGACCGGTGGTTTTCACAATAATTAAAAAAATAGAGGAGTACATGTAACATATAATACAAAATTATATACGAGTACATTGGTTTGTATAAATTATGTTATTTTAAATATTCTGCAATCTGATAATGCAAATAAAACTTGCAAATAATCCCTGGATTATTTCCTTTTCTTCCAACTCTCCTTCATTTTCAGACTATGTTGTTCCTTCCTTCCTTTTTTGTGACCATTTTTTACTGTTATTCTCTCTGATTCCTTTCTGAAAACCTTCACAAACTTCAATATTCTTCCTAACTGTACCTTTGCTCCTTATATCCGTTGGATTTATCCCTGCAATAACGAGATCTTCTTTCATCTGTGTGAAGTACTTAATGTTCGTTTTGTCTCTATCGCTCATTTCGAAAATCCTCTCCGTCAATCTTTTTTCATCCGTTTTAGCCAAGTGCGCACAGAAGGCCAATCTTCTTTTTCGAATGGCATCTGTGAGTCTGTCTATAAGGAGGTAGAGTTCTTCGTTCTTCAGACACCTCCAAAACTCATCGGTTTTCCGTGATCCGAGTATCTTTCTTAATATTTTCCTTTAATCCAAATCCAATATATCAATTTCTCCTCGGTTTATAGTTACATACCTGTAGCTTACAGAACTGCAGACCTAACAATTGTGACGTGATGTCGAATATTTTCCCTTCTCCATATCTTCTTTGGGTTATAAAGCGTAGGCCTTCTGCATTTTATTAATTTTAGCCTTATTTATCTCTCTATCTAACCCATCTGGTTGTATTACGTCGCCAAGATGTATAAATTTCCCCGTCTTTATAATTCTTCCAAGGTTTGTTACAAAATAATTTGTTGAATGCCTAATTTTTCTCATGTACAATGTTGGTCAAGATGTTCAATAGTTCCTCCGTCGTTTTTATCCTCTGTTAGTACTGCAAGGTCGTCTGCAAACGCAGACAATCTATTTTCAGATTTTTTTAGTATATCCTAATCTATCTTTTCTAATTTTCTTTTCTTTGCAGTTTTTCCTCCATTTCCTAATGAACTTTTCCAAACCTGCATTGAAAAGAAGTGGAAATACTCCTTCCACTTCAATCAAAGGAGAATCAAGGAAAAGAGGATCTCCTTCCCTAACACCTGTCTGAATGCTAAACGGCTGCAAGATTTCACCTTTGAACTTAATTTTTGATATTGTTCCCGTTAGTGGTTAGCTTTACAAGGTTTTCTCATTTGCACTGAATTCTCTGAGTATGTTGAACAATAATGTTCTGTCAATGAAATCATATGCCTTCATAAAATCCATAAAGACTTTTTTCATAAATACTAAATTTATAATTCGTCGCTGTATTTTTTTCCTGAAACATTATATCTTCAAATCAGTTATTTAAAATATAATCATTTCTCTTTATAAAATAAAGTAATATTACATTAAAACAAAAAAAAAAAAAAAATAATAAATAAATAAAAGAATTGATCTTTTTTTGCAAACGTTTTTATAAGTAAATAAACTTAAGGGCAGATGATAAAGGTCGTTAGAAGTAAATAATATTAAGTGGGCTTTAACAATTTTACATCTAATCTATATTAGTGCAAAAAATATAGAAACCTTTACGAGTATTAAAGATATAAAGAATTACACTTTATTTTATAATAATATACCATATACTATACGCGTAGAGTGATATTTTCTAATCGTGCTGCGGCATACATAAACGAATCGAACCTAGTATGGTAGGATTGATAGATTAACAGAAAATTGAACTATTTAAAGCCAAGAATAATATGTAAATCAACGTGGAGATGCTGAAATGAAACGTCATGCTTTGGATTTTAATTTTTTTGAAAGAATCACAACTTTAAATGTTGTAGTGATTACAATCGCCGTTGTTTAATAATTTGGCAAAATATATTTTATACGAACTTATAAATCTGCTTTGTAAGTTCAGAGAAATCGATTTAAAGGTTTTATCGTTAAAAAAAAATCGACCGCGGTACACACATGATAAAATAATATAATGTTGTAAAAGGATAACTCAAGGCAGTTAATTTACACTCAGAAAGTGATCAATTTTCCTTAAGATGTCATACAGTTCATTGAAGCTGTTTCACATTCTCTTGTTTGTATTCCTAATTGTGTTGCTATTTACATAATGAAAATGATAAATTCAGCGGGTTTATTTAAAAATTGTAATATGTAGTAGAAAAATCCAGAAATATTAATGTGTAATAAATCACATTTACACTTTGCTTCTTAAAATCATACTAATATATATTTCTGCAAGTATACATCTAAAAAAATTCATATTATTGTTTAAAAATTAAAGTACTTCTAGCTTTTTTATTTGGCTTTCTCATCTTTTATTAACCTCAGTGTAACGGCACGAACCTTTTCTAAGTTTAATTTTACTTTTTGCTAGTTAAGAATAGTGTAGTCCAAACAGTTAAATATAGAAAAATTTACTCTATAATTCTAATTGATCTTACTATTATTCACTTGAATATGAATTTTTTATTGACTATAAACGTATCTTTAACTTGTTGAATTAATATTATAATTGTTACTAGTTACGTACAGCCTCTTAATTATACTTTATAACAGTGTAAGTAGTTTCCAGAATTCACCCGTACACAGAGGGGTAAAACAGATAGCGATATGTTACATTAAATTTTGTTCTTGTGTTCGTAGTGTATATTTATTTACGTATTATTGCTTGTGTATATATATATATATATATATATATATATATATATATATATATATATATGTGTGTGTGTGTGTGTGTGTGTGTGTGTGTGTGTGTCAGGGAATCGTCGTTTAATCGGTTTGCAAGTGTTGTGATTGGTGGCACACATATAATGGACTCTGGTAAAAATTACGGCCTTGTCGAGAGCGGATTGTTATGCACCCCAGCCGGATAGCAGCGTACATAGTACTAAGAAAGGGGAGAGGGTCGGAGAGAAAGAGGGCGATTTTATCTCCATTTTCCACGCGGCTGCAAACCCCGAGGGAACGGTGACTATCGGACGGGCGGCGGGTCACATGTGCCTTGCCGCCCCTTATCGTAATCCTACTCTTCTTCTTGCACCGGGGGTCTCTATCCCTAGTCTCTGGTCCCAGTTGTCCCTGTAGTTCTCGGTCCCGCTTTTTACTCATTTTCTCTCATCTGTTGCACATAAAATGACTTGCGTTTAAAAAAGGCATTAAATTTTATCAGGGTCAGAATAGACAGACTATGACCGGATCGTGTACTAGCGTAAGTACATTATGTTCACGAGTTAAATCCATTTTCACAAGTATATTGTGAACAGTGTTTGCACTAATTAATCGTTAAACACCTCTTTTTTATTACCTATTGAACGTATAACTTGTGTTTTCAAAACTAATACTGCTTTTAAGCAATACAATACTTTTTATTTTCCAATTTCTACCTTTTTCCATCCGATTTCCTAATCTAATTAAAAGCTGTACTATTTCAAACGGCTGAAATGAGTTTCAGGTCACCCGAAACAACTATGTACGTGTATATTTTAATGAAATATTTTTCAGGAAACATTCATCTTTTGTGATTTTAAATTACTCATTATACCCGACATGTAATGATTACGCCTAAATTAGACTACTATAAATTAAACTAAAATCACAAAAAATACTTATTAAAATCAGTATAGCCGAGCACTTATAGCAAGGAGGAGAGGTGTAAGCTGTACGGCTGTAAGTAGAGGAAAAAGCGCCTTGTAGAACGGTTCTGCTATACAAATGTTCAATTCATGGTTTACTCATTTACAAAATTAATTATCACTATTCTCGCTGAAATGACAAACTTGGAAAGAAATTAAATAAGTTATATTTAAACAAAAATCATAGATTTAAACTCAGTTTAAATAAAAATTAATTTATGATACTTTAACAGCTTTATGATAAATTAACGAAACAATTTTTATCGTCTAATTGATGAGAAGGTTTAAACTGAAGCCTGATTTTTTAGTAGCGGTGTTATTTTGTACACCGCATCAACCTCTAATTTATCACGCTTAATTTTACTCTTTTATTACCGGGTGGGGGGTTTCCAATGATACTTTTTTTAATTCAGAATAAATTTCATGAGTTTGATTATTTACAGAGATTATTTGAATGGTTTTTACTGTTTAACCCGTTTAAAAAAATTGAAATATTTTTATTAGTTCTATAATAAACGTATGTATTTTTTAAATAATGTACAGGCTTTTTTTAAACCAAATGGACCAGTTTCAACGATTAATTTTATTTTGTGGAATAAAACTTCCTTTACTATTCACAAGGTAGATTATGCTCATACAATATAAATGGACAATTTTTTTAAATTAAAAATTGTACTGACTATAAAGACATGAATTCTATGTAGAGTTTTTTATTAAAAAAAAAAAATTGTTATCGTTTCTTAGCACGGGATTATTATAGCATAGTGCTATAATAGCATTAAGGTACGCATATGCGTACCTTAATGCCATTTGATATTAAAATATTTTCAAGCAAAATTTTTAAAATTTAATCAGGAACTTACGGTAGAAAATAAATATTTCTACGTTCCAGAGATCCTTAGCTCACACCGAGCAGTAGTTTCTTTAATTTTTTTTCTTTTATGTATTTCTTTCTTTATTTTTATTAAGACAAAACTGCATTGAGTTTCTTACAAATAGCTTGTTTTTTTACGGGCAGAATTTTTGTAGACTGATTTTAAACAAAAATAAGACTATAAAATTTAAAATAAAATAAAAAAATAAAACTCACATTTAAAGGTAAAAAGCTATTTATTTAATTCTTCTACAAATAAATTTTCTATTTTTTGAAATCGCCATCAAAAAATTAGTAAACCTAAGTTCTATGATACCTATAATATCTAATGTATAATGTATAAATGCCTACCTAATGTATAATGCCTATAATACCTAAGGTATTAATTAATAATTCATCGACATCTAAAAATCTAAATTTTTGAAAGAAATGGAATTGAATTAATTTTTACTTTTTTAAAGTCTGTTTATTATTATTTTTAATTTATTTTACTGACATAGAAATACTTATTAATATTCGAACACTAACTTGTTAATTCAAAATTAGCATTCTATTTTATGGCATATATTTATCAGCATTTTTGTTTGGGAACTTAATTAATTTTTTTTTTTTACAACTTAACTATTTCTTTATCGCTTTATGATGTGATAAAATATTGATTTCTTATTTTCACCGGTTAAAACTTAGTCATATTTTTTATTTTCTGATTACTTATAAATTATAACTGATTTTATGATATTTTATATAACCGTCGGTAAATATTCCTTTAGAAGTCTTTGGTTGAAGAATCATAAAAAAAGTTTGCATGATAATTAATTACGAAAGTTTATCGAAAGATCTAATATTTTAGAATCGTCTGATAATCAAAAGGATAGAAGAAATAAACAACATTTTACAAATGTTTTCCACAGCATTCTTTTTGATAATATTTTATAACTCATACGAAACCACTTCCAGAGAAATAGAATTTTATAGAAATTATTCCAAAATTTTTTTACTTTTTTTTTACCCTGATTTACCCTAGTTTCAGGGAAATTAATTTCCCTGAATATTTTTAAGCTGATCTTAGTTACTTTACAAACAAAACAGTCGGTAAAACAAGATCCACCTCTACAATATATTTCGAATTTTTCTTTCATAAGCAATTAAAAAAAAATAAGTATCAAATATCATTAATATTTCGAAATTTCTAATTTATAAGAATAAAATTTGTTTAATATAGGAAATTAGTTATAAGAAGCCGATAAATCAATGGAAAACGAAACAAAATTAAGTCTATAATAGTTTTGACATTTTTTTAGTTGTGTATGAAACTTTCACTTTGTTTCAAAAATGCGTTCTAAAGGGATTGTTTCATTAAAATTTAATTATAAACTTACAAAAATTTGATCATTTAAAACTTTCTATCCGATAAAGGCAACGTCATTTGTATATTAGCTGCATTCGTATCATACATAAGTAAAACGTTTTACGTTTTGTAAATTGTTGAAGGTATTATTGATAAAATTTATTAATAATTTTTAATGACAAGCAGGACAAGTATTTTTCAAAATGTTAAAGCTAATTTTCTCAAAAAAGTTTTAAAATTTTGATAGAATTTGTAAGTACTTTATTTTTGAATATACTCTTATTGCAAGGAATAAAAAACAAAAAAAACAATTATTTCTTAAAAATAGAAAATTTTCAAATTTAATTTTTCATAAGATTTAGATAAAACTTTGTTGACGATCATGTAAAATCTTAAATTTATTCACACATTTTAATTTCTTAAAACAAATAAATATATAAAAGAAAAATAATTTTATTCGGTTTTAAATTATTGGTTTTAAGTTTTTGAATGATATGTGATGAAATTTAGCGTACTTACCATAAAATCCATTCAAAAAAAATAAATAAAGGGAAAAATTACAGTGCGAGTGAATATAAATATTTTACATAAATATATACATGTAGGATATCTGTATATAATAAAAAATATGTCTCAAAACAGTCGGGACTATTTTCTTTTTTTTAAATTTACCTTTTTCAAAAAGATCTAATTTTTGACATCACAGATTATTTTCTCATAATCTATTATTGCAAAAAATTAAATAATTCTTAATCAAATTCTCTTTTAGTGTTTTATAAAAACAAATTTTTTTCAATTTTTAGGATTAAAGAAATTATTAAAATGAAACATCATTTTAAATATAATAATTTAAAAAAAAGTGAAAGGAAGCAAAATCTTTTCGTTGAAATAAAATCAGATGTTTTATGTCAGGTAGCATGCAATTAAAGTAAAAAAAAGAAAAAAACATCGATGTAGAAAAAATAACTAATTTGGAAAACCTTTAATTTTCTAATCCCAATTTATAATTTTTAATAGAAAGTATTTCCTATTTTATGGCAAAAGGAAACGACATAAATAAGAATAATATAATTCTTCTGGAACCCAAAACAAATTCGGTTTTATAGAATATTTAAGTTTATAAAAATCTCATCTTTAAATTGTTCATGGGCATGCTTTTTTCAACATCATTAAACATTGAAATTCATGGGGCTCGTATTAAAAAAAATATATATTGTTTGTTATTGTACCCGTTAAAGGTAGTGCGTCTGCAGAATTTTAAATCTATTTAATATTGAGAAGTGTCCTTTTTGAGTGGACGGACATCATTGTTTTGAGGTACTGGCAATTTACAAATAAAATTCCACTTATTTTCAATTCTGGTATTTTAATTAGCAATGACATCAATCATACCGACGTAATTTTATTGTTGCTTAGTGATAACTAATAAGTTATTCATCTATTTTGACAAAAAAGTTTAATACAACTTTAAAGTCACAGAAGACGGTATTTGATTTGGCTAAAAGAAAATTTCTGGTGAGATAAGATACTTTAACTAATCGGTCGGAAGTAGTCGCTAGATTATAGTAAAGGTTACATTACATAAGAATCTATGAAAGAAAATTTATCGACACTTTTACATTTACATTATTCCTTTTGCCACAGTCAGGAAAATAATGAATTTTTAATTTTCTTTTGCAGGAAAAAACATCCGACAAAGTATTTTCTAAATAAACTTTCAATTTTAGTATAATAATTCCTGTTAACATCATTTCATTACTTTCATTCTCTTTTTCGTTCTTTTCTGTTATGCTGTAGAACTTCAACGTCGTACAGCCTATATCTTCAAAGTTTTACTGTATATATTCAGTCGTTTGTCTTCCCTTTCAGTTGCCTTTATTCTTTCATATACTGCTGAATTAATTAATCTTGGCTGCCTTACAGCTAATATATTTATAACAAGAATTTGTACAAACAATTCTTATTAAAATCTCTTCTATTCAGATTTAGCAATCAATTATTTTTCAAAATTCGTCTCAGATTTCAAAAGTTTTTAAGCTATTATTTTACCTTTTTGTGTTTCCTAAATTCTATATTTTGTATTGTAATTCATTATCCTTCCAGAAGTATTACTAGAAGTAAATTCATCTCCTATGTATGCAATACCGTGTACCGAAAGATAATGCAACAGATATAACCTGATAAATAATAAATTATTCTTTTATACAGCAATAAAGTGGCGTCGAATTACGTTGATTGATGAGAATGAAGAGAGAATTTTAAGAAAACATTTTTTGTAGAATTCAGCTAAGATATTCAAAAGGGTTTTTGAAAAACTAAGCTTCATCGCTTTGGCATGTTGCATAGTCTCCTGATATGTAGTAAAGCTGTTTCATTATGCTGGGTTTTCATAAAAGAATGGTGGAATTTTGAACATGGATTAAATGAAAACAAAAATACTTACAGCCGAAGTTGTTTATTTATCGAATTTTTCATCTCAAACAGTTTCTTTACACAACTAATAAATTTCAATGTGTGCACCATTAGTCGCTCAGCAAATGTCTAATCGATACTAGGTTTCTGTCCATACCCGAATTAACATATCTTCTGTTATGGTTACAATCGCTTCATTAATCTATTCATTTAAATGACGTAGGTCGCGTATTTTTTGTGAATAAACAATTTTTTTTATATATCCTCACAAGAAAAAATCGCAAGGTGTCAGGACTGGACTCATTGGAGGCCCAGGTTATAGGTCTGGCTGATGAATGAATTAAAGTGCGGGAGGTGCTATCTTGATGGAAATGAATTCATTGTACGTTTTAGAGTTCATCCAGTTGAGAAAAGCAGTAATTGTCTAACATATCAAGATAAACCTTTTCATTAATAGTCTTTTCAGCGAAGAAAAAAGACCCGATTACACGATTTCACCAAACATTAATTTTAGGCGTGTCGTGTCGTTTCTGAAAAAATTACGTTTAGGTTTTCGATCTCCATATTCGTGAATCGTGTCTGTTAACACACCCGTTAATATGAAATGTAACTTAATCCGTAAAAATTATATCGTGTAAAAATGATTCGTTTTCATTAATTTTGAGGAAAATATCAACAGCGAAATTGAAAAGTTTTTCTCCATCATCGGGATTCAATTCCTGCAGTAGCTGGATTTTGTATGCAAGTTATTTCAATATTTTGTGTAAAACTGGGAGTTGTTTTCGGAAAATCTAACTTCGACGACAGATGGATTTGCTATGACTTCTGATTGCAGATTGTCTAATTCTTTCAACACTGATGTCTGATACTCGTGGTCTGCCAGTTGATTTTTCCTTGAGAACAGATTGAGTTTCTTCGAACAGTTTGGGCCAACGTCGTATATTACTTTTATGCGGTGGCTCGTTTACATATTCACGTCGAAATGCACGTTGAACTAAAATTACGGACTTTAATTCAGCCTGCCACAAAACACACTTTGCTGTTTCTTGAATAGTGAAGATAGTAACGAACTAAACAAACATCAGCAACAATGCAACTGGTGTGGTGTTTTGAACTGCTGTTACCCAAACTTTTGGGTTGGAGGATATCAGGGCTACCTACATAACTTATCAAAATTTCCCTATTGCCTTGATATTTTTCTTTTTTTTTCTGTTTAGCCTCCGGGAATCACGGTCAGGTATTATTTCAGAGGTAGAATGAGGATGATATGTATGACTGTAAGTGAAATGTAGTCTTGTACATTCTCAGGTCGACCATTTCTGAGATGTGCGGTTAATTGAAACCAAACCATAAAAGAACACGGTATCCAAGATATAGTATTAATATCCGTATAAAAGACAGTTATCTTTACTAGGATTTGAACGGTGGAACTCTCAAATTCGAAATCAGCTGATTTACGAAGACACGTTCACCACTATACCAACCCGGTGGGTTAACCTGTTGCCTTGATCTGATTTACAGAAACCCCACCATTCTTTTATGAAGACCCTGTATATTAAACTCTTTATGCCTGTTGTATAAAAATTGTTTTGATATCAACCTTATTTTTCTATATTTGTAGTTTTTCAGTTTTTTTGTTAAATATTAATTTATAATAAATAATATTACGCTAAATTAATTCTCATTTTCATAGAAGAGGTAAATAAATACGTGTATAAAATTTAATTTAAATTTCCTTTTAGGTTTTATTAGATCTGGAGTCATTGCAATACAAATTTAATGATAAATATACAGGCGTTACCGTCAATATATAAGACTTGATTTTTTTTTTCTATCAACAACTTACGTAAGGGCTGTTCTATAAATAATGTTAACGAAACGAAAAATAGATCTAGTTAATATGTATAAAAAGAAAAGCCTATTTAACGAAACATTTTTATTTTAATCCTTTATTAATTCTGAATTAGTTAAGTGCGAATTAATTATCTTTTTGTTTTTATTAAATGTGAATTATTAACACTCATTCTTTTGTATATAACTGACATTATAATACTAAAATTATATAATAAAAAAAGGGTTCTGAAGAAATACATTTCAGTCGGAGAGACATAAAACGGAGGGATATGTCGGTGCGAACGTAGTTTAGAAGCGAGGATGGCACGTAACGGTGCTGACTGGCACCGTCTGTGACATGTGTCAACACCCTCATCTCATCACATGTCATCCTAACATTAATTTACTCAATTTCTCTCACAAATTAATTGCCTCAAAAATCATTCCTCTCGTATTTTTATATAAAACGAAAAGAAAAAACAAACCAGTATAAAATTTCAAGCTTTTATTCAGAATAATTATTAATATACACATTGTCAGCTTTTGAGTGGTAGATTAACCGATAAAATTTTTTTAAATATTTCCTGTTTTTATCGAGTATATTGAAGTCATTTTGATTATACCACCAAATAATAGTGAAATTAATAAACAAATTAAAATACAAAATAAACTGAAAAGAATATAATACATTAGAATAGAAATGAAAAAAGACGTAAATTATATCGATTGAAGGAATTGGAAGGAAATTTTGTTGAAAGAAGGTATAAATTTGAGACGATATGTTTTCGAATATTGTTTATACAATTTAAGTGTATTGAATTATAAAAATGATTTTAGTAAGCCGTAAACTAGATTTTTTATACTCGTTTCTACAACACTTGAATCATTTAAGAGTCTTTACCTTAAAAAATAAATTGTATAAAATAAAGATGAATGCTACAGTTCCGCGCTTTTTTTTCCATACATCCCTGGGCCGGACATCCACTAAAGTATACGCGGCCCAGGGACGTGTCCTTGTGACTCTAAGAGGGCTTTCCCACCCACCGGCAGTACGTCCGGCACGGTAGGTCAGCCCCCCCGGTTCCGGATCTTTTCATATTGCCTGCCTCTAATCCTCCGCGCGCAAGGAAGACCCGGCTATGCCGTCTCCCTCCCGCCTGCGGAGGACCGGGTCTTTTTCATGCCTGCTTCAAACCGATAGCACCAGCAAGCGCCGAAGCGCCCCCAGGAACCGGCGCCACCGGCCGGGACTCGGTCTTTACTTGACCCCTGTTAGACTCCCCAGGAGTTCCCACCCCTTCTCTGGTACCGACATACCTAAGCATGTCGGGACGACGCGGAACACACATAGTGTGTTCCGCGTCGTCCTCCTCGTGGCAATCTGAACATTGTGATGTCTGCCTTTTCCCTATTCTAAAGAGAATTGGGTCGTATGGAAATTTAATCAACGTTTTACTTTGTTTGTCCACTCCTTCAGATCAGGGATTAGCCTTCGTGTCCACTGTCCCACTTGAGAAGCGGACCAAACGGTTTGCCAACTGTTAATAATCATGTTTTCCACCTCAGATTTTGTCATGCCTTCCGCCCTCATTCTTCTGCTTTTTATTTGAAGCTCTATAGGAGGAATTTCAGCTAGTACACATAATGCGTCGTAAGATATAGTTCTGTAGCCTAGAACTACTCGGATTAAGGCCACTCTGTGTACGCTTCTCATTTTGCTTTTGTTACGTTTTACGTTCATAGCACTTTCCCAGACTGGGGCTGCGTATAGTATAGTTGACATCAGTGCTGATGTAATGAGCCGCCTAACTGCCAATTTTGGTGCACCGCGATTATAGTTCCGCGCTTAATGAATGATTCCTATACATAACTGATTTTAATAAACGATAAGTATTATTCTCCAGTGATAAATAACCAAGCGAATTTGTTATTTTTTATTGGCTAAAGACTATAGCAAAGGATAACAATTACGATTAGAATATTTAAATTTTATTGGAGAATTGTGATATAAGACAAATGATTCCTAAATTTCCATTGACGTAATCTTAAACAGCAGTCGATAACTGATATTAATAATTTTAAATTCTAGACTGTAAAACTGACACCATGATGTAGTCGTTTGACGCTAATGGGTAGCGACTAGAGGTCGGAAATCCGTGATGTAAGAAATTAATGTACTCGTAATTGTGACAATGATAGCGTGTTATCATTCGTTTCATAGGAAATAAAATGTTTGTATATATATATATATATATATATATATATATATATATGTGCAGTATATTAAGGAGAAACTGGATCATTAACTTAACATTAATGTTCAGGTCTCTTTTCAAAAACTGCTAGTGATGAACTGTGCAATTTACATTTAATTAACATTTCATTTTCAATAATAATTTTATGTACTTTTAATTTTTAGCCACAAAAGGGAATGTTCTATAGATTAAAAATAAGTGTTTTTAAATAAAATTTTAACATTTTTTGAATAACTTGTTTTTTAATTTTTTAGAACTATACACATTCGCACAGAAAAGCACAGTAAAAAACTTAGTGAGTTGTTTTTAAATAAAAATTTCACTCTATTTTTAAGTAGCTAATGAGAAAAAAACTTTTTTCCTTTCTATTTTTTTTATTTCCTTTAACAGTATTACTCATTAACTATGAACTTATAGCTTAATAGATCGCTTCAATGTAATAATGTAAAATCAAAAGAGGTTTCATTATAATTTATTTAATTGTTGAAATATTAAATTTAATTTTATTACTAAAATATTATAAAGATTAGATTAATTAATTGATAATTAAATAAAAAATCTCTTTAGTACAATTTTTATCTTATATGACTGGAATATATGAGAATGTGAGTTTACCCATAAGGTTTTAAGCAAAGGCTTTTATTAATTAATAATCTTTTATAATTAAAAAATTCTAAAAGCGACTAAAATTTCTATTTCAATTTTCAGTCTTGTTCAGTTTGAACTAACAGCTTAACTGGTGGCTAATTTTCCTAGTTTTCACTATTTCAGTGAGGAATGGTTATTTCCAACAAAAAAAAAGTGTTCGTTTTCTTGACCTGAAAAAAGGAATAGAAAGGAAAACAATAAAAGTCTAGACGGTGTATATATTCACTAAAAGCAGTTAGTCCTTTGTCTGATTACAATTTAAGTTATTATAAAACTTAAGTTTCGTTCAAAAAGACAAAACTTTTAGAAAATTTGACTGTTTATGAACAGAAGCATCAAAACTGATACGCGGCCTTCACAGCTTACCTGTAAATAAATCTGATAAAAAAGTAGATAGTAGAATGGCGTTCATTGCTCAAGTTTTATTGTCTTTAATTAGACACTACAAAATTTCAAAAAACGATTGATATTAAAAATATAAAACAGCTGACTGATCGACTAACAAATGAAATTATTGAATAAATATTAAAAGATCTAATCGTATTTACTTTTAATATTACAAATAAAAGTTTTACTGTATTTTAAGCAAATATTGGTACAAACACACGGACTTTGAGTTCTGCCGTCGGACTTCGTTCTTCAAAATCAGTTCGTATATATATGTGAAATGACCGACCATTTAGTTTTTACCAATTACATACAGTATAATAACTTTACAAGAGTTTATTTTTATTCGAATACAAATTATAAAAGAACCAAGAATGATAGATTCTATCAAAATTTATACGTAACAATAATTTGTATTAATAATGTTTATAATAATAAAAGTTCAGAGAAGGATGACAAGATTTAGGGATGTAACATAAGGGACATAAGGGCACAGGGCGTAGTAGGGCACACAGGGCATAGGGCAGCTACATGTGTAACGAACTTGTTGAGCAATGCTGGCCCGCGGGACTCCCTGCAGTGGTGACAAATGGCGTCCACGCGGCCACCGACGCCACGACCTTACAATTCACACCTTCCTACTGTACCATCGACCCCCATATTATTATATACGAACTCCACTTTCTAAAATAATCAACTTCGCATTCACCCTTCTCCGATAGAAAATTCCTTTTGATTAAAAGGCGTGCATTTAAAGATTTATTCTTGTTTATACGGTAATAAATGTAAAAAAAAAAATAGTAACAATTTTTCTTTGTCGATATCGTTTCGATAAATAAAAATTATTTCATTATTCTAAGACGATATTTATTTCTCTATCAAAACCTAAAGGAGAATTTTTTATCATTATTGTTCGATTACCGTTATTATTATTTTTTTATTCTGACATTATAAGCGTAAATTAAAGGGAAAAAATAGTTAAAATTCATTAAGAAAAAGATTGGATCTTTTTTTTTATTAAAAATATATCTATAATAGTAATACATAAATCTGAAAGTTTGATTGTTTGGTACACGATCACGAAAAAACTACTACACTGATTTCGATGAATTTTTTGTTATTTTCTTTGCTTTTTAAAGAGAAACTTATAATAAAAAAAAAAAAAATTCTATTTTTTGAAAAATGAAGAAAACTAGCAAGTTTGACAAATTTCGGTTTGTGAAACGCATTAATTTCTTCATTCTGCGTGTAATATTGCACCGATTTTCATGAATTTTTTTTAGTTGATAACAAATGAACTTTTAAATGGCACTTGATACATTTAGATTACAAAGTCGGGAAAGGTAAATGAAATTAAGTAAGCGTTAAAAATTTTATTTAAAGATTTTTAAAGTGGTAAAACTAAACAAGTAAATAAAAATAAAAAAATTATCTACGTGGAATTTTTCTTTCATACATTATAAAAAATTACTATAAAAAAAATCCTATTTTTTTTTTTTTGTAAATGCTAGTAAAAAGATAGCTTTTCTAGATTTTTAGGGAAGGTGGGAATTTTGGGGTAAAATTAAAAAAAAAAATGATAAGATAAGCCTATACGCATGTACTGAGATTAATATAAAGTGGGATTATGTTTGAAAAAAATTGACCCTAAAAAACTATCTACCCCATTCTCTGGAGATATTGACCCCAAAAGTTACCAACAAATTGCCTCATATACACGAGTCTCTGTACAAAGTTTATCAAAATCGATTTATCAGTCAAACGTTATTACACTTAAAACACGCCAAAACATGTACATAAGTACATACGCATGTACGAAAATTACCTTCCACTTTTTTATTTTTTGGGGTTCTTGGGTTATGAAACGTCGAGAAATGCAAAAAAACCCGTACCCCATTTTTTGACTAATTACAATACTTTCTTTCTTGCAGCATAGCTCTAGAATATGATGCCAGTAAAGTAATTGAGGCTGTTGGGATATTAAAAAAATGTATAGTTTTTGAAATATATATATATATATATATATATATATATATATATACAATTTTTTTCCTTTTTACAAATTTTAATAGGAAGTTCTTATATGTATGAATTCTTTTGTTTGGTGACGATCCAGGTTTAATTTAAGTTCAACCAATATGACTGATTAGAGAGGTATTCTTGTACGTATATTTCTATCAAGATATTTCAACTTAGTATCTAAATCTCTGCCTATTTCCGTGGCGTTACAGCCTTTCATTCGGAGATCGCGGTTTCGAATCCCGTTCAGGCATGGCACTTTTCGTACGCTAAAAAATTTCCACTTTCATATTCTCACAAACAAGTTCCGCAAACTTCCGTGATGAATTAATTCATCAACCAAAAAAAAAAATTCGAGACCATTACGAAATAACATCTTTCTTAGATACATCATTTTAATAATTCTGATAAACATGCCGACTACTGTCATTTTATTAAGGCAATTTAAATATATAAATGGATAAATTCCTACTGTCAACGCAAAAACGAATTAATTAAACGATAAAAAAATATTTTCAAATATCTAAAATACTTCTGAACGAAACCATCAATTATGATTAAATTTATAACATACATTAAGGTTTATTTCTACGAATACCAGTTTAAAATTTTTATAGTGCTATTTATTAGAAATTTACAACCGTTATTTTTTATTTTAAATACCCTTATTATTTAAAAATGTCAGCTTTCTGGTATTAGTAAAATGAGTTTGCCAGCTTTTAAATTTTCATCAAAGAAGAAAAAGTCGCTAAAATTTCAGGATACAAATCTTTATGATGTGCGATTTTGGCAAGAGGGAAATGCGAGTGATTTAAAACAAATGACCTAGTCGTTGTAATTGGGTTACTGTTTTTCGGGGTCAGTTTACTAATATTCTAATTTTACAAAATATCTTTTAACATAAATTAGCTTTTATTACAAAGTGATTTAACTAAGGTAATAATTAAAGAATCGTAAAAAAAATAAATTCTGGGTAAAATAAAAATCTATATATATATCGACTGAAAAACTTTACATAACGGGATATGAAGGAATTAATTAAAAATAAATATGCATATAAAATAAACATCTAAAAAATCAATCAATAAACAGATCTCCAATGTTTACAAAACTCAACAAATTTTCTCTATGTTTAGTTGCAGTATAAAATGTGAGTAGTGCAAGCTGAAATTCCATTTATTTAATGACGTGATAATAGTTTGAAAATCAAAATCCGCATCTAATTATACATTTTCATTATATCTTACTTCATTACAAGCACCGCCGACAATGCTTCGCTATTGCTATATTTGAGTATATATATGAATATATATAATTTATATATATGTAGAAATTAAATGAACACAATTGAAAGTTTCATAAAACATTAACAAAATTAACATTACGGAACTTCACAAAATTTAACCTTTTCCTTTTACCCTTTCTCCTTTTTCTCTTTTCCGTTTCCTTTTCTCCCTTTCCCCGCGTTCAATTTCCCCATTTCCCTTTCACCCCTATACATTTACTTCCCCCATTTCTCTTCCCTTTTTTACCTTCTTCCCTTTTATTTTTTTCGATTTCCCCTTTTCCGATTTATCCCTTTCTCCCTTTTTTCCGCGCGTAAATCGGTCCAGTAGTTTTTTAGTCTATAGCGGATACACATACCGGAAACATTGAAATGGAATCGTAAAGTATTTAGTATAGCGTGTATTGCTTTTACGTTCAACAGATAGCGCTGTTTTTAAAAAAAAAATCATGTTTTTACTTGTCACAGGTTTGACATCTTAGGTATATAAATTATAGGTATATAAAAACGCGCGTATTTGAATGCAACGTTGTGTCAAAATTTCAAAGCAATCGGTGAAGAACTTTTAGAGATTTAAGATTTTGAACAAACGAAGATTTACATTTTTATTTATATAGATTTTTTTAAGTTTCTAGTGTTCTATTTGTTATTTAACGTTTTTCATGAAATGGGTAAAGCGATTTTATAAACAGTTAGCGCATAAATATCTGAGTTTGGTGAAAGATTGACGTAATGATTAAAAATATTTTCGTGAAATTACTGCAAAAATTATTTTTCAATATATTTATTTAAACATACAATATATATGATGACAATACAGCTGTTATTTTCATTTAAAAGATGATAAATTTTACTGTTTTCCAACTATTTATCTGTTGTATCAATCCATTAATTATTCATTACTTTTACTCTCAGTATATAACTTACACTTACGTTATGGAAAGCAAATTAAAAGATGACAGTCAAACTTAAATAGTCTAAGCCGATTGGAAAAACTTGAACTTTTATATGAGAAAGTATGACTTAAATTTAGTGAAATTTCTTAGCCTAATCAATTAAAAATAGTTCGTCTATTTTAGATCAAAATTGTATCAAATAAAAGCAGCAATTTCCAAAAAAAATTAAATCAACATGTTACCAAAAAAACTAAAAAAATAGAACGCTTTCGTCTTTACTTCGTAATCAGAAGGCATATAACAAATTAATACCATTATATTAGTTATATTCAAATATTTTTTCCGTTTTTTTTTGTTTAAAAAATATAATTATTTACCTATAATTTTATAAAAAAATTGATTTCAAAGTTGAATTTTGCAAAAGAAATACGATTTTCATGATTACAAAAATATTTTAGTGTTTATCTGAAATTGTAAATTTTCTATTGATTCTAATCACCTGAACACAATTTTTACAAAATTCTTTATAATTTTTTTTTCTTCTGTCATTTGACTGGTTTGATGCAGCTCTCTAAGATTCCCTATCTAGTGCTAGTCGTTTTATTTCGGTATACCCCTACATCCCACATCCCTAACAATTTGTTTTACATATTCCAAACGTGGCCTGCCTGCACAATTTTTTCCTTCTACCTGTCCTTCTAATATTAAAGCGACTATTCCAGGATGCCTTAATATGTAGCCTATAAGTCTGTCTCTTCTTTTAACTATATTTTTCCAAATGCAAATATATAATTTTTGCATAAATAAAATATAAATAAACATATAAAATATATATAAAATTTTGTTAAACTGATTAAACATTTTTTTAAATTACAATGAAAACTTAAAAGATAAACATAAAACATAAAAAAATATAGATTTTTTTCATAAAAACATTTTATAAATGTGTTAAAGATAAAAATCTAAAACTATATACGTATTTAAATTTTTTAACAATCATTATTGCTAGATAGAAGAGAATTAGAAAAAGCAAATATAATTACAAAATAAAATTTAAAATAAGTAATCAGCTAAAAGAAGATAATAAATGAGTGAAAACTAATACATCAATACCACTAAATTTACTTTCAAATGCGTTAGTTTTAAATTTTATTTATTTTATTCTATTGTTAATATTTAATTTATAATATTCTTACATTTATGTTAAGTTTTGATTTACATTTAAAAATTTCCCTGAATTTACCGCACGATGACTACTTCAATTGTATTTTCAGTTTTATTTTTTGTTAACAATTTAAAAAAAAAATATTCTTTTTTCAATCAATATTACTTCAATAACCGTTTAGAACGTATAAAAATCCGATTCGTTTTTTTAATCAATAATTTTGAAGAAAGATTTTTTTTCTATTCCTAAGTGATAATGCACTATCATGTGATCATATATATAAATTCCGAGTTTCTTCCTTCTACGTTACTCTTACGTTAAAAATAAATGATTGCATTTAAAAGGATTAATTTTTTACGAGTTCTTGTTGGCTGTTGACTAATAAATTTATATCGATAAAGCTTGAGTAAGTAGTCTATAACAGCAATTTTATAAGCTTTTATACGAGTGTATTTAACAAGTTTTGTATACTGAGAATCGATATTACTATTGAGAGTGTACCCATCCTTGGGGAAAATATTTAATGGAACGGCTTGTATCTATTTAATAGAGGTTTCTGCTACATGTCGAAGGAATTATGAGTGATAATACATGACTAATTTATAGTATGCATTCCTCTTTCTCGCGCTCTCTCGCTGTCTGTCTCTCTTACTCTCTCCCCCCTCTCACACACACTCTCTCTCTATGCCTGTGCGCGTGCGGTTATACAAAATCTTAATAAAACAAAAACTGTTATCTTAAGTGGTAATAATTTAACACCTGTAACAGTTATTAGTATTAGTAAAATTCGTTTACTATAAATACAATAATTTTAAAATTTTATAACTAAAAATCTAATAAATAATAAAAATAAATCTTTTAGTACGTCCATAAAATTAAATAAGTAAATTAATCTTGCAGAATTCATTCATTTTTCATTAAAGCTTTCTTACGTATTGTCTGCATAGCCTCATTAATTTATCTTTCAGTAATATAAGACGGTGTACAAATGTATAAATTGGAAGTAATACAAAGTATACTCGTGTGTGTTTGTGTATATGTTTGTATGTGGTAAATTATTGTAGTTCCGTAATGGAGGCTGTCATACTACAGTCTTCATTTTGAAATTGAAGTGCGAAAACTGCAAGATCTTGGTATGAAACAAGATTGAACTAGGAAAATAGAAAGCTTTGTTTTTACGACTTAACAAGAAAAAAAGTCGTGTAGGCCGCTAGCTAGGCTTCGTATGGAGTATCTTTGTTTTTCTGTTCTTTTGTAGATAGATCTCAAAACTCTTTTTGTAATTCAATTTCTGTATATGGGCTTATAAACATAGAATTGACATAACATGTAATACGTTATGTTTACTCATGTTCTCACACACTGCTGAATATATATATATATTCTCGTATACACACACACAGACATAGATATGATTTAAAATAATATTATAAATTAATAACAACAATTAATTACTTTTTAATTTTTTTTCTAAAATATAAAACATTTTTCAGATAAGCAAAATTTCACACCAGTACCGTTTTACAAGTAGAAAAATTGGATGGATTAAATTGCTAGTATGGTATTGATATAATTACATAGATAGACAAAAAAATATTAATGTTTGTCTAAGTGTGATACCATTTCTTGAATTGCTTTTTTGCGTACATTACAGATCTGTAAATAAAATTTTTCTATCACCCTTATTTAAATAAAATACGCTTCAAAAAATTTAAGGAAAAATTTAGTTAAAATGTGTCAAATTTATAATTTTGCATGGCCATAACTGTGTTAGAATAATTTCACTGATGCTTTTCTTTTATAAATAGCCTCAAGTACATCCCGAATTAATGTCCAACAGTAATCGGCTGGCATGTTAGTATTCCATTTCCCTTTATAGCGGCTTTCCATCACCGAAATGTCTTGGTGGAAACGTTCACCGTGTTCGTCACTTACATCTCCAAGGTTTTCCGGGAAAAATCCAGATGTGAATAGAGGAAATGTATTTTTAAACACATATTACATCTCACAGCTCTGTATGAAGTAAGAAGTTGATTAAAAATATCGCGGTAATTGTCGAATTTTTGTTTGCCGAGAAAATTTTTGTAAACGTCTTTAAATGAAGCCCAAGATGTACTTTCTACATTATTTAACATCGATTTAAATACATCATCTTTGACCAACTCTATTATTTGAGGACCAAAAAATTTTTCTTCTTTAATTTTTCCTTCACTTACATTCGGAAATTTCTGCCTGATTTACTAAAATCCGGGACTATCCTTCTTCATTAATTTTACAGTATTTTTTGTTAGTCCTAGGATATTTTAGTTTAGTTTAAGAATATTTTACAGTATGTTTAGATTGTTTAGAAATTCCCGACACACTCGATAAACAAAAGTAACAATCAGTTACATGATCCTTTGGTTCACCTCTAAACCATAGATACACCAACTGGCAAAGCCTTCCGTGTACCTTTCAGCCATCCTCTTAAATATACAGAAAAATTAGTGGATACTATATGAGAAGATTGAAAGTACAAACTATATGCTTTCTTAATTAAAGGTGTAATGTTTTTTCTATTTGATTTTACGGTAAACTCACCACATACATAACAAAAGGCATCCTCATCATTTACACAATTTCGAGGCATTACGAGACTGCTTTGTTAACAAACTTAAGTCAGCAACAAGACTGAACAAAATTAATTCATTCCTAAATTCAGTGCTTAATACAAACTGTTTTCTGCTACATGTTTTTACAGAAATGATTAATCTTGTCCATGAAGGCTCACTCCTCAGATTAGATATGATGTCATAATATTTAACTATGATATGATTTTATTCTTTGTCTAGTATTGTTTATTTATAGCTTAGAAATTATGTTAACAAAGTTAAACAATAAAAAATGAGCTAACAAAATATAATATAGGAACTTAAAATGGTAACTATACATGGAAAAATGAAAAAATCTTTTAATTAAAATTTAAAACTTTTTCAAAAATGGTGGGTGAAGAAAGATTTTGAGTTCATATTCGTTTTGAGCATTAAAAAACAGATTAAAATCATGTATTGAACGTTAGGAAACAAAAATTATATTTATCAGTGTTATAAACATATAAAACCATAAATTATATGTTTTCAAGAGGGCAAATTACCTTTAAATAATTAAAACCTCGGAGGTTGATAGTTTTAATTTACGATATTTTGTTTTGCAATGTAGTTTTATCTTAATGAACCAAATTTCCAATGAAATTATAAAATGATTAGATATCTATTCAATGGTATTGTTGAACAAATATCTTTGATACGAATTTATTGAAAGAATAACAGTAAAAAGTTTAATTTTAGTGTTATTATTTTGTTTTATTAAAATTAATATATTTTTTTTTTATTTAGTGTTTTTGTTATCATGTGTTCAAAACGATAAAATTTCAAAACTGACTTTTTTGGACACCAATCCCTTTCTTTCATACCAGGTCACATTTTGGATTATTGCGAAACTAAAGTGATATAGCATAACCAGCTTCTTCTTTTCTTTTGATGTAATTGTTGTTTTGAGTAGGACGAATGTACAATTCACTTAAACTGACGTTTTCTTACATATATATATATTTTTCCTACGCATAGAGTTTTGTGGCTAAAAAATATCCAAAATTACTCGATCAATTTCACTGAAAATTAGATATGATGTAGTAGCCAATCTGAAGTTGTGCTTGTGAGAATTCGATGAAGATAGGTTGAGTCTTTCTAGAATTACGCTTTATTTAAGGTCGAAAAAGGATCTTCTGCGTTATCTGTTCCTACTGAATTAAATCTTGCACTTAAAGTAAAGCTTTCATGAAAACTACAGGTTCATTTAAGTATAAATTAAATACGCTAGATCGCAGCACTTACAGTTTTATTGAAAGTACATTTTACCAAAGCTTTTTCTGAAACATTTACTATTTTTTTTTTTTTTTTTAATTTTAGATATAAACTAATTATTTTGCGTTTTCTGCCTGTATTATTGCTGTTATAATTTTAAAAATAACTTTTATTATACAATGCATTATAAAATAATTAGCTTAATTTTTTATGTATACTTAAATGGAGCTCTAGTTTTCATGAAAGCATTAAGTAGTTTAAGTGCATGATTTTGTGGTGCATAATAGTAGAACGAAAAAAGCTGAAATGTACCCAGAAGTCCCGTTTTTGGCTCTAACTCTAGTTACTACGAATCGATTTGCTTAAAAATCAATAAGATTCGATTCCCAAGTGGTTTACATTACTCCACCAAGTTTCATCAAAATCGGTTTAAATTTGCGTCCGGTAGAGCGGATGAAAAAATCTTATACATACATGACCGGGCGCAGTAGCGATTCCCAGTTTTATTGGAAATCCGAAGTTATAGGTTTATTAAACCTATTATAATAAATAATATTATAATAATTATATATATAATAAAAAGGTTATTAAACCAATAACCTTTTTATTTTACAAGTAATATTTTCTTAGAAAGCATCCTAAGCGAAAAAATCACATCCGAACTCAATTATTTTTTAAAAAAAAGAATGAATTTTATAGAAAACGTTTTATAAGACGTTATTAAAAAATGAAAATGATCTTTAATATTTTGATAATTTATATCTCCATTATAGAATTTTTGGTATTTCAACGAAAAGATTTAGTCTATTTATTGTTTGTGTTTTTTTGTTTATTTTTATGAACAGAAGTTTAAAAATCAAGAATGAGGTATATCAGGATTAATACGACATATTTGTTATATTTTTAAGAAAAAAGTAAAATATCCAACTACAAAATGAATAAATCAAGATGACAAAGACACCGAGTTCGTTATATAAAACAAAACCTTCAGAAACTTCACAGCTGGAGATAAATTTACAGAAATTATAGACGATAAAAATTATCTGATCTTGAAAAAGGATGAGCGATGTGAAATTTATTTAATTAAAGCGACGCGATGTCATCTATTAAAGCAAAATAATATTATTTCTATTTTCCATAACTCGAACCCTAATTTATCAGCTTATTTTTTGAGTTACAACAGAAAAAATAGAAAATTTAATGAAAGAGCAGTTTTTTCTTTTAGATTTTTATTGGACGGTTTCCTGAACGGTTAGTAATTCAATTAAATATTTCAACACGCCACACGATTTCGAGATCGGACGATGTTTTTTTAGGAACTGTTTCAAGCGACTCTTCAACTACTGGAAGAGAATAAACTTTTATTATAGCATTCATTTAAGAAGATCAATACAAAATCTTTTATCAATAATGAATTTGTTAACCGATTGAGGCAAAAATACCTCGATATTTTCAAGTATTATGGGCGGAAAAAATCCGTACCCGAAGACGTCGTTGAGGTTTCCTTTGTGTAGAATTGATTTTCACGTTCAAAGGTCTTTTGAAATTAGATACTTCATAGTTGCAAAAATATTTTTTTTTTCATTTTTCCATGAGATTTTTCCCTTCTTTGGGAAATTCTCTACAAAACTTGTAGAGAATTTAATTCTGAACAAAATGGTAAACATAAGTTGAATAAAATGAAGAAAATTTAGAAAATATCGAATTTTATTTAGAAACAGTACATTACTACATTTGTCGGAAAAGTACTTTTTTAATCAACCATAAGAAATCACTATTTCTCCCGTTAATTGACGTCCTAAAAATTTCAATACGACCTCATTTCATCGAAGAAGTTGAATCCGAGCGAAATTTTTCACTAGTCGTAACTCGCAAAAGAAGCATTTTAGGACATATTTTTATAAGAAATTTTTCTATTACTTTCACGAGTAGAATAGGTTATGGGAGTTCCGGGCAAATCACAAAATCCGTCCATAAATATAACAAAAATTAAAACCTATAACCGTCACTAAAAAGAAACCTCTGAAACACGCCCGATTATAGAATCATACAGCAGCAAGGGACACTGTCCAGGCTCTGCGATTCGAAGGGAGAATTGTGATACTCCCGCCACTTTTGGGTTCCGTTCCGTTCCGGGAGAACTTCGTGATACACTCTATATTTAGTATAACAGAATAAAATTAAAAATTAAATTTTTTTCAATAATTAAAATTAAAAAAAGTAAAATATTATCAATAAAATACGGTAAACTATCTATTTGTGTATTTTCACGTATCTGAAAATTCTACAGAGATCAATAAAATTCATAAATCGGGAATTAGTAAGTTAATATTTTATCATAAAATTCTTAATGAGAGTAAATACGTAAAAAAATGATCCTCAAGAAAGTTGGAATTTTGTCTGATTTAAAGTTACATAGTATTGTTTTTTAATTTAGGTAAGCTACTTAAATTTTTCCCGCTTGAATTTCTATGGTAATATGAATATTATATTATATCCTAGATAAAATCGTAAAAATATGGTTAGATTGGTAGATAAAATGTTTTTATTATTGATGCTGAATGTAATTAAAAAAACGACATAATAATTATTCTGTATTTTACGTATTTACTATTATATAATATTTGAATATTGTTTAGTTATGTAACTAGTCGTATTTTATGAAATATTTCTTTAATTACATCAATATATAAACCTGTGAATAAAAAAGTGTTATTTAGTAAATTATTCATGGATTTCTTTTTAATATATAATATACATTTGATATTGTAATTTTTGTTTGAAGTAAAAATGGCAAAGTGTAATGAATTCTTTGTAGACAGTAGTTATTTTGACGATGAAATGTTCAGTTTACGACTTATGTTATCGTTCAGCGCAATATTTTAAAATGACCGTAATAAAATGATTTGTTGCTTATATTCGATGTCTGCTTTCGTAAGTATTACCCGTGATTTTTTATACAAAAAAAGTTAAAAAGAAATGCGGTTGCGATCTTTTTACTGGAGCACTGAATAGAGAGATTGGTCACGGCTTTATTGTGGGATGCAGCCTGGCGCCAAGCGTGATCCACCGTGACCCGGTTCCCACATACCTGTACTGTGTACCTGTCTGACAGCAGTACCACCACTAAGAATACTACTAATATTACTAATACTAGTATTAGAACTACTACTGCTGTTGCAACTAACTTCTACTTTTACGCCCTTGTATTCTGTGGTCGATGTCAGAGGCGTAACGAACTTTTCATATTAACAAGCTTACAGAATATTACGTACTTTAAGAAACATCTCGTTTAATAATTAATGATTTGTTACTCCTGTATTTAGCGTTAACATAAAACGAACGATTTTTATCAAAATAAAATGCCATAAATTTAAATTTCTATTTAAACCTATTTACTCAAGATATTACAATAACAAACTGGTTTTTTTTTTTATTTTCTCCTTTAAAGAGAATGTTCTTTATATACTAAAATCTAAATGAAATCTTAGTAGACTGAAAAACAGTTTTTTTTCAAAATTTCAATAAATTTAAATTTTTGAGAAATTTTGGGTTTTTAACAAAAAAAGAATAACTAAGAACTAAATATTTATACTCAAACATATTAAATTCCAATTTAGTTTTTAAAATACGTAAACATTTATTAATTTCAAAGTTTGATTTATAACTTCACTATATATTTATTATTTCTGAAATGGATGATTGAATGCTTTGATTTCGATATGTTTTGATGGTGAATATTTTAGCACAATTCCTGTCTGTTTATGTCATTTCACTGTTATGTGGTAAATAACAATTTTTTCCTGTGTTTTCTACCATTTTAGAATTTTGTTTTAAATCAGGAGTGGCTTATACATTAATTTCGTTTTGTGCTTTTTAAAATTATTATCATTTTTTTATCATTTCAAAATTACTTTCTTTTTAACGGACAATTTATACAAAAATTTACTTTTAACTGATCTAAAAGTTTCATGGGGTGCTTAATATAAAAAAAAAAATGATTTCATATTTATAGATATATAAACGAATTACCGATAATATGTGTGAGAATATAATAATCTCTATTCAATCAGATTTTGAGATAATTTTAATAAATTTTCTAGTGGCTCCTTGCTGCTCCGCAGCGTTATTATTACAAAGTAATGTTAATCGGTTAAGTAAAGAATCGGCTAAAACCCTATTCCATTTATAACACGTCTCACCCCTAACCTCCTTGTTTTTCTCTTTCCTTTCCTTCCGTAGGTAAAATGTGTGCTCAAAATCTATTTCCAGTCCGTCCCAGACGTTTTACTGGACGGATCGGACTGATTTTTTTTTTATTCTGCTCAGAATGGTTCGCAGATATGGCATCAAGAATCAAGTACCTTCAAAGTGATTTTCCTGTGAGTAATAACTTCGGAAAATTCCTCGATTAAGTAATGTTAGACTTTTTTGAGGAATTCTCAGAGGAGACTTAAGTTTGGGGTTCCATGACGGTTGATGATGTATTACTGGGTCGTTCCGAACAGAATAAAAAAAAAACATCAGCCCGATCCGTTCAGTAGAACGCCCAGACGGACTGGAAATAGGTTTTCAGCCAATTTTTTTTTAACACATACGATTTTTGAAATAGGTTGTTGACAAAGCTCTACCTTTAGGTAAGTCCTTTGAAACAATATTTCTATAATTGCAGTCAATATTTTAAAACGCTTTATACTGAATGTAGACTGAAACATTGGCTTCATGAAAGCAATTTTGCACGAAATAATAAATAAAATAAAATAAACCGGCTTTATAAAACTTACTAAAAGTTAAAAAATAATACTTTTTAATGCTTTTAAAATTTCGACTTTTAGTTGGTGCTAATTAATGATTAGTAAGTTGCTGTGGTAATTGTTTTAAATCTGTCCCCCGAATTTTAAAAGTTTAAATTTCAAGAAGATTGAATAAAAACTGGTTTTTAATTACTTTTTCAAGTCAATAGTTGTAGTTTTATAGTCAAAGTCAGTAATTTTATAGTTTATAATCAAGTTATAGTTTTTAAAAAAATTATATCTAATTTTTTAATTTAATTTTTATTTAAAATAAGGGTACGCCTAATAAATATGATATGAAAAAATAAAACCGTTTAAAAATAAAGCAAAGGCGAGTAACCTGCGTTTCAGTAAAATAAGAAAATTTATACTCGTATATAGAAACGACATATAGAAACCACCACCGAACGTAAGATAAGACTTTCCTGAATAAATTTCAATTAGAAAAAAACGTATGAAAATAACTAAATGAAATTTTTCTTGAATGTCTATTTTATTTCCTTAAGTTATTAAAAAGATTAAATTAGCGTTATAAAGTTGGAATTTGGAAGTAATTTTGCTTTAATAATTTGGTGATCAGTTGGAATACCTCTTTTGAGCGATTAGTTATTTTTATCCTCTTGCTCTTATTTTTTTTTTAGTTTCTTTTATATTAAATTGGTACTTTAAAAGATAAAATACAAATTATCTATATATATATATATAGATAATTTGTATTATCTATCTATAATAATATATATATATTAGCCTATCAGGGCTCGTTTAGCTCATCTGACCGACTAGCCTGGACCCCCATGGCCCAGGGCGACGCAGTTGAGTCCCGGAACCGATCCAAACGCTCTCCCGGGGCCACGGGGTCAACACCAGAGCCGCGGAGCTCGCTTTGCTGGCCTTTCCCATCTAGTCAGGACTCCCGCAGAATTCGTTACACTCATGGTTATAAGAATAATACTATAAATTACAATTAAAGTATTCAGACTTTATAGAAAGTAAATTACAAAAGAGAGAATAGTAGTAACTATGGTAAAGTACACAGACCTTTGACGAGGAATACTTCACAGATTATTTCTGTTGCCATGTTGAAAGAAATTAATTTAATTTTTAATTATTGACTTTACTGTCTTTAATATCTAAAATTTACAACTTCACTCCTCAAAGAGGCTAGGGACTCAATCTACGGTTTAAAATCTTCCCTGGGATATCACGAATGTATCCTTCAAATTTGAAAGGGATCAGTCTCGATTGGTTCTCGCGTGATGCGAGAACAAACAGATAGACAGACAAACAACAGTCAGCCAAGCAAACAAACAGACAAACAAACAAACAAACTTTCGGTTTTACTTATAAATGTGTTTTAGTATATATGCATGTAGTACATATATGTCTTAAATATATATATATGTTTACAATAATATATATATGAATTAATTTTTAACCTAAGTTTTTTTTTTTACTAATTTTCTTGAATTTTTGGGTAAAAATTCTTTGAATATCAGGATATCATTAGATAATATATCATTACGCTATAACATTAAGACATGAAGGCCAACAACATTAAGCAACATGAAACAATGATAAAGACAAGAAACTTTTTTTTTAACGTAGACAATGTAATTTTTCGTTTAAAAAATATTTACACTTCAGTTTCGAGGGTATAATTTTAAAACTGGCCGAACAGAGATACTTCCTCTACAAAAAAAAAAAAAAAAAAAAATTATGGAAATCGGTCCAGTTAGTGGTGAATAAAGGTGGCTATAGCGAACATCAGTAATTTCAGAGATAGGAAGTATGATCGGTGCCTAGTTTACTTTAGGACTTTACATGCTTACAGCTATCAAAAAGGCTGGAATATATTTATTTTAAACAAACAAACTGGGGTGTGCTTCTTTCTTTTGTAAAACAATGCGTTATATATACTGATTCAACTTGGCAGGGGAAATATTCGTACACAAAACAAACATTTTTTACATAATTAAATTATCATTACAAAACGATATTTCATGAAATTACGTACATTAAGTTACTATTCGCCGACAAAAAAGGATAACAAGGAGACAAAATGGTGTTAAATCAGGGATAAATTCTACATTAACTAACTTTCATTTTTTCATATTTTTGACGAAACATGAAAACCCTAATTTCATCTGACTTTATCTCTTAGTGATGTGAACAAATATTTTTTGATTAAAAGAAATATATATAAATTTGATATTTATTTACGCAATAAACTATTTTAATTTTTTTTTGAATTTTCAACTTTTATAATTTTTTTTTTAAAGCGGATTACTAGGGACCACTTCATTTCTTTTTTGCGATTGACGCAAAAAAGAAATAAAACTATTGGGGGGGCACCAGTTTTTCTTGTTCTGTACTCTTTCTTCTATAATTCTTAAGAACCTTTGCGTTACAATTTCTGTAACTTCATTTTGTCCAGTCTTTACTTTTATTCTTAGGTTTTAAATTTCCTCTCTTATCTGCTAACATCTTGTTTGGGTTTTTATTGTCCAAAGTTTTTCGAAAGTTTGTTTGTTTAGTTTTTTAGATTTATTCTGATCATACGTCCAAAGTATTTTAATCTTATTTTTCTAACTGCGGTTTCTAAATTTTTTCGGGTCTTTTAAAATTTATTATTCTATTTATTGTTACTAATTTTTATTAAATATTATTTAAATTAGATTATTTTAAAGATAATTTGGTTTTTAAACTCTGGCTAGTAACCGTTTTACAATATAAATGTTACTTTTATGTATGGAAAAATTATTTATTATAATTATTATTATAATTCATAATTAAATTATCTGAAATTCATAATTTAACTTATAACACATTTTTAAATTATGCATTATTAATAATAAATATAAAAACCTAACTATATCCTTGGTTTCTGTATTTATAGTTAAGAATTTTATTTTATTTGACTGAAATTTTCTCTTTCGTTGGTAATTAATAATTAATAGTTTCCTCGTAATTTTTATATTTTTCATAAATGAAAGACTGATTTTTGAAATAAATTGTAAATTTAAAAGTACGATCTTTCAATATTAGTAGTGTAAGATGATGATAAATTGTAAGTAATATAATGAAATTTTCTTTTTTTTATATAATTATACGATTCAATTAATTTTTTAATTATTGTTATCGTAATACAATTATCTATACGCCTGATTTTATGCAATTTTTCACTAGGTGTTCATCGTACAATTAAGAATTCTAAAATAATTATCATATACTGAACTTCAAAGAGTTTCCATTAATCAAAAAAATCATTTATCGTGCGTCTGAATTAGTTCAATAATTTATGGTTAAATAATATTTGAATCCATAAATATTTAAATAATTTGAATTACAAGAGCGGTTCCATGAACGGTAAGTACATTAAAAAAATATGTTTCTAAGGACAACCATCTTACATTAAATAATGTATAATAAAATTACGGTTTAAACATCTTTTTATTACAATAAATTGTAACTGAAATAAACTAAACTTGACCTACTACAACTCGATTGCTTAGTATGCTTAGTTATGCCCGATTAAACTCATAAAAAAAAAAAATAAAAAAAATAATAAATTCAATTTTGTCAAACGATAAAAATATAAAAAATGTGCTTTAGGGGGAAAGCTTTTCAACATCAAAGGTTAAAAAAGTAAATAAACGAACAAATAAATGAAAGAAACCTTAGTAGATTATATATTATATGGTTGACAGAAGCCGTGTTAATGCTATTTAGTAGCCACGTTGTGTCGGGTTTTGTCACACAACAACAGGTTTCTTTCCACCTCGTTGTTAAAAAAAGAAGAAAAAAATATATACAAAGAAGTAATAATTATATCTACTTGTAAACCATCTAATCACGAAAGTCGTATAACGTACAAGCATGTAAAAAAAAAGTAATGTGTTAACTGAAGCGTAAAATTCATGTTTGTACAATTGTGAATGTATAAACATTACACTGTACAACACAAATAAATTCTCTAACGTAATTTTTTTATAAAACATTATTCAGTAAAGCTTCTCAAAATCGGAAATTTGTATTAGAACTAAAAAGCCTTTATCGGGAAAGGTTTCTAATTTAACACTGCCAATTTTTGTACTTACCTGTCTTATGAAAATAACGAAATAAATACAGCTTTTACAAATTAATCGATTAACCAAGATTATTAAATAAAAATGCGTGAAATTACTAAAAATCTATAGTTAAGTTGTATTAATAATTACGTCTGTCAAACGAGGTTAATAATTTGAATCCCAAATTAGTAGGTTAAATCTTAACATTAATGGCTTCTTTGTACTGTTCCCGGCCAGATGTTCTGATGTGTTTCTAATTAACAGTACATCATCGCCCGGCGATCCGTCGATGTAACAACTATACACATACTCATTACACGAGTAAGCGATGCAGCTGGCTACGGGTACCGATTCAAGAAAGCTGCACAGAATATTTAGAGACCTTTTGAATATCATGTTGATTAATTAATAAATCAACCCGTAGAAACAAAAGTTGTAAATACTTTTAACTTCGTTTTACGATTGATATTTTCACACGCTTTCTGAGATGAGAACTCAATGTAAAAAAAATCAATTCTCTCCAAAAGATGTTTGAGGTAAACCATATAATGTAAGTTTAGAAAGTAGATTCGTTATGATTTCAGTTGTTTTTGAGAAGAACCGTTTTTTGTCCGGTACTTAAATATTTACGGAAAAGCTACGCATCATTTTATAAATTTTACATGTCGGCTGCTAGTTTTTCTTACCGATCGAGCTTTTACTATATTCTGACGTGCAAACCAATGTAAAGTTTACATTAAACAGTATGTTTTTACCAGGCATTGAAATACGATTATTTGTACTAAATAATCGGATATTCAATGTAATTAGTTTAATTACATCGGATATTCGATGTAATTAGCGGATAGGCAAAACAATTCATTTTGAGAATTATTCCCGACAGATTATTCGGCACGTAAAGGATGAAAAAAAAAAAATTAAAAAATGGAGGGATTTAACAATTATTCGCTTAATGGTGAGCATATGGCTTCATAAATCACAACCAGCTGTAATCTAGTAATTCATAATCGATTGTAGGTGAATTGTAGACCAATAAAGCGGTGAAAGTAAGTACAATATCGAAAAGTTATAGAGAAGTCTAGATAACGGAACAAAAATGATCGACGTAAAGAATGATATTATGAGATAAAGATATTACGTATTTGGACCTAATGGAGTCCAATGGTGGGATCATACATTTCAACTTCGATGAAAGGGACATCCATGAGGATGTCCCTTTCATCGAAGTTCTTGTGCTATTAAAGATTTCTGACTACAGTTAATCAATCAATATAATTAGGAATACCGGGCCAAAATATAAATAGTGATCTTTGTTATATAGATGAAAAAATGTTACTGAGTCACTGACCTCAAGTTTTTTTGTTCTACAGAAATCTGAACGATTAAAGTACTTGATGCTTTTACAAGTTTAGAATGTAAGCGAAAGTATATATTGTAATTAGAAGAAAAAATCTAACAAAAAAGTTGTAATACATTCCTGGCATTGGTTGTTTATTCTTATATAGTGGAAAAATAATTATACATGAAAAACGCTTTGTAAAATTTTTTTTGTAAAATTATACGTTAAATTGACAGTTTAAAAAATAAAAACTGTATTTTTTATTCTTTCTGCTACCCGACTTTCAAAATCACCTTCCAAGAAATCTTTTTTGATTTTTCTACATTTATTATTAAATAGAAGAAACAAAAAAATCCACTAAAAAATGTACTATCAATAAAAAGTTACCTTAGTGTTTTTTGGATTAGGGGGCGTTTTATGATCAAATTTTACTGTAATATTATTACTAAAAGTTTATTATTTAAACTTTTAATACTGTTAAAAAATAGATCCAAATTTTTTTTTTAAATTCAAAAAATCGATATCTTTGAACATTGATCGGTTCCTCAACCCCAATATTGCTCCAAAATAATTTTTTTTGTCGGTTGCATTACTATTACGCCTAGGAAGATATTAAAAGAATTCTATTAAAAAATAGGAAATAAATAAAAAGATAGATTTTTTATTTTTGGGGAAGGAGGTATTATGGGACAGCATTTTTTTTAATGGTAAGGTAAGCATGCACGCATGTGCTGAGCTTAATATAAAGTGGGGTTATATTTGCAAAATTTTGAGAAAATTGATCCCAAAACACTATCTACCCAACCCCTTGAAGATTTTTTTTTTATGGGCTAAAAATGCTTTGGCGTTATCATCGCCCGGAATAAAATTTTGTACAACAAAAAAAAAAAAAAAAAAAAAATAGAACAAAAACTAGAACTACTTTAAAAACCAAATAATTAAACAAAAACTTACAACTAATATCACAGCTAAAATTTCTTTTTGAGAAACCCTTAAAACTAATATCACAGCCCGTAAAACTAAAATTAAAAATAAGCGTAAAACTAAACACTTAAAATTTAACTAAAAATAAAAAGAATTTAATAAAGCCCAAGTGGGGTGTATAGGGCCCCAACTCGGATAACGGGAAAACTAAAAAATTCACATAAAAAAATTAAACCTAGGTTAAAAACTGAAATATTAAAAAGCAAAACTTACAACTAATAACACAGATAAAATATCACTAAAAAACTTAAAATAATATCTTAGTGGGGAACTTAATAAAGTAAAATTTATTTTAAAGGAACCAAGTAAAAAAAAAATATACAAAATTTAAATAAACATGGATACATTTAAAGACGTCCGAGAGGGGTGTAAAAGGTCCCTTCTTGGATACAGAATAAAACAAAATATAAAAATTAAATGAAAAATAAATACGTTTAAATAATTCTTCAGCGCTAGAATAAAAAATATATACTACAATTTTAAATTTTGTGTAAAATATTAAATCTTCGTAAAAATAGCAACACCCGGTCTAAAACTTCCGTATTGTTGCCCAGAATTTGGCAAATGTTTCTATCTAATTAAAATTTACGACACAACGCCGCATAACATATGCAATTCACAAATATAAGACGCAGTCATGCGGCAGTTGCATCGTGCACATAGTGGTGCGTATCTTGTTGACATCAGGTACTCGTGTGTGACTCTGGTAAGTCCTAATCGCAATCGACAGAGGACCACTTGCTCACGACGAATTTTTCTGCATGAGGAATTCCATGGCAACACAGATTCTTTAATGTGCCGGAGTTTTTTTATCAACGGTAGCCGTCAAGTCACCTTGCCACTTTGCTCAAATAGACTGTTTTATACAACAGATTCAGAACTAGGATTCAGAACTAGGATTCCAACAGAAACTCACTTGTGTGTTGCGATGGCTCAACTCAGCGATTACATTATAGATTTTTTAGTGACCAAAAGAAGTCTAGAGTAAAACTGTTTTAAAGCTTGGAATGCACTGCACGAGTCGCTATAAATAAGGATATGACGGTATTTTGGGTTAACGATATTCAATGGCTTATTGATAGCGTACAGTTCAGCAGTAAATATACCTGTAATATTAGGCAGACCAAACATATAGATTCTGCTATTAAGAGTAAATGCGCATCCAACGGTATCATTCTGTTACGATCCATCTGTGTATACTATTGCGTCTGGGTTTATTTTGGAGAATATGGTGAAAACTTTGTTGAAAGACGATGGATATTGTTTCTTGTATATGGTAAGATCAAAAATAAGATTTATTCAGTTGATTCTCCACGAAGGGATATAGGCAAGAATACATTGGAAAAATAGAAGGTATGCCAACATTTAAAAGCTGTAGAAACCGCCGGGTACGTACACCCATAGGTGCAGTATAACGCGGATGGTCTTCACATCTTTGTAAATTAGGGTTCGCAAGAACTGCGGTTAAAGCCGGGTGATTCGGTTGCCCTTTAAGACGGGCAAAGTAAGATGCTAGAAGTTGGCGACGTCTATCCCAAAGTGATGGTTCACCGCACTCAAGAAGTATGCTAGTGACAGGGCTTGATCTAAAAGCACCTATAGCAAGACGGAGAAAAGCATGATGTACAGCATCCAACACCTACAGCGTGGTATTACGCGCTGAAGAATAGGCGATACAACCATAATCTAAGCGCAAACGAATTAAGAAATAATAAAATCGCAACATACATGACCGATCGGCTCCCCAGTTCGTGTTGCTAAGGTCTCACAGCATATCTAAAAGTTTGGAACATTTTGTTTTTAATTCTTTGACGTGTGTGACCCAAGTAAGGTGGATATAAAAAAATAAACCTAAAAAAACTGATGTCGGGAGAGATAGTAATTAGTCGGGAGATATAGATAGAGGAGAGATAGATGTCGGGAGAGATAGTAGCTTTCCGTTGAGAAAAACTTGCGGAGTGGAAGGGTCCCGCAGGAGAGAAAAGACTACACATTTTGTTTTCTCAGGTGAAAATGTGAAGCCAATAACCCTGGACCAAGTTTCAAGGCGAGATATAATGTTCTGTATTAGTATCTCTGCTGTAGCTGTTAAACGGGACGTAATATATGTAGCAAAGTCATCAACAAATAATGAACATGAAACAGCTGGCTGCACAAATGTAGTAAAACTGTTGATGGCTATAGAAAATAAGGTGGTACTTAAAACACTTCCTTTAGGCACTCTATTCTCCGAGGTGACGCTACCCGATAAGACATCTCCAACACGAACATGGAAAGTTCGGTCATTTAAGAAACCTCTCATAAATGCAAGCACACAGCTCTTGACTCCTCATTCTTTAAGGGTATTAAGAATACCACGTCGCCAGGCCGTATCGTACGGCTTTTTGGTATCAAATAAGATACCTACGAGGCGCTAGCGGAGTAGGAAAGCGTTTTTTTAATAGCTGCTTCCAGTGACACTAAATGGTCAATGGAAGAATGACCTTGGCGGAAACAGCATGGTTCTAGACATAGAAGGCTATGTCTCTCTAAGTATTATGTGAGCCTGCGGTTCACCATTATCTCCATTACTTTGCATAAAACGGTTGTCAAAGAGAGGGCGTTAGCTTGAGAATCTTCCTTTGTCCTTAACAGGTTTAAGTACTGATACCACAATGGGTTCTGATCAGACCGAAGGGAAAACTTGTGAGCAGAATAGACTATTATAAATTCACAATAGGTGTTGTAGCGCCGAATTAGGAAGGTGTGAGAGCATACTGAGACGAATGTTAGCAGGTCCAGGGGAAGTGTCACGTGAGTTTTTAAGTGCGTATGACAACTCGTTGAATAAAAATGGAGCGTTTAATTACCAACCGAATCATCAACGTTCAATGATAGTACTTTCATCTATAATTTGTACCTCTAAAATTCATTAATGTATGATGAGGTGAGCGACACCGAACGGAAATAATCGGCCAAAATACTTGCCATTGTAGAAGATAATATAAGGAGTTCTCCTTCATGAATGAGTCCGTGAATGGATTATTTTGGTGATCCGTAGGTTGTACGGATCTTTTTCTACACAGTAGACGTGGGAGTAGTGCGTGAGATGGGATCTATGTAATTCCTCCGTGACTTCCTCCTAGCGTTTAAGAACACCCGACGACATACCACTTTAACCTTACGGTACAAATATAGGTGTTCATTTGTAGGCCTACGGTTAAATTTGCGCAGTGCTTGTCGTCGATTGCTAATATCGTTTTGGCAATCAGCATTCCACCAAGGAACGGAAGGACGTCTTGGGTTTCCTGATTTTTGTGGGGTATATCTATTAGCATTGTCAAGTATCAGAGACGTAAAAGAGGTAAGTTCGTCAAGGGCGTCTTCACCATCTTTCCATCACTCCCATACTGTGATGGAAAGGCTTTATGGCAACTGTTTCAATCTGCCTTTTTAACAATCCATTTCCGTGGTCTTTTATTCACCTTGCGGTTGATACAATAAAATATATAGTAATTGGCCTGTAGGTATTACCGTGAAGGTCGTCATAAGCAGACAAATTAAGACGATGGAATAAATTTGGTGAGCAAAAGGAGAGGTCGATGTTTGACAGCGTGTATAAATGTGTATGACTCATCATTCAGTTGACAAAGGTCCAAGTCTTGTTTCGCTCTGTTTATCACATTTCCTCGACAGGAGCAGAAAGATGAGACTCAGGAAATGGTGGGCATTGAAGTCTCTTACTATTAACGATGGCGATGGGATTTGCCTGAGGAGATTTGATATTTCTAGAGCATTGAACTCAGTTCGGTAAGAGATACGAATTGCGTACATGCAATTTATAGGGGACTGAGAGTTTTACAGCAACAGCAGTAATGAGGGTAGCTAGTGGGTACATGGTGTGCCTTACAGCCACACCTCGTTCCGCATGAAAATAGCAACACCCCCACTCACTCTACTATCTACAAGATAGTTGTATCTCTCTCATGTATAGCCTCTGAGTGTTACCTCATCTTGCTGTAATAGATGCGTTTCTTGGAAGCACATTATTAATGGTTGATGGGCACGCATCAGCAGTCAAACATCTTCAATGCGAAACTGAAGACCTCGTAAGTTCCACTGAATAATGCTCATAAAGATAGTTAGATACAGGAATACAGATAAATATATGAAATTTAGTTGTAGGTGATTCGGTTTCTTTTTCGAATTTTTGCTCTAAAAATCTCCAATGCCCTGTAGTTGGGCGGTTCCTCTACCATATCCCCCAGTATACGTGATGTTAGAAAGAGAAATTTTGATAAATGGGAAGTTGCACACGACATCTAAGAAAAGGTGTTGTGTGGGCTGCTTTACTTATTTGGTGGGAACTTATTTGGTGGCTTACCACCAGCCTGTCCGCAAAGGTAAAATTTTAGGAACAGGAACTTTAAGAGGGATCCCACTAGTGTTAGTTTCACTAGTTGTAACTACCGACTTCTTATTCATCTTCGTTAACTCATAAATAGTTGCAGTAAGTGAAGCAACCTGATCAGATAAGATCTGAACAAGCTTTTTCATCTCACTGCAGGATCCGCAATGTTGGTGGCCTGCATTTACAGGAGCGTTACTTGATGTCGCACCAGCGAAAGAGATATCCAGTTTAACGAGATTTCGAGAGCTAAGAGTCGTTTTATATTCTTTTCGGGTGGCTGGGAAAGAAAGCTTTGGCTCGGTACAGATTTTCAGGATTGCTTTCTCTTTTTCAAAAGCTGGGAAATCTCGAGCTCAAGCAGAATGTGCGAGGGTAAATCAATTATTATCCGCAATTTAGTTATATTTTTGTTTCTATTGGTAGTACTGTCATGTTGCGTAGATGACACATGCGTGGTTTAATTGTTGTTATGTCTGTGCAGGTTTGATGCTGCTAGGTTAGTTCCATTAACCCACCGGGTTGGTCTAGTGGTTAACGCGTCTTCCCAAATCAGCTGATTTGGAAGTCGAGAGTTACAGCGTTCAAGTCCTAGTAAAGCCAGTTATTTTTACATGGATTTGAATACTAGAACGTGGATACCGGTGTTCTTTGGTGGTTGAGTTTCAATTAACCACACATCTCAGGAATGGTCGAACTGAGAATGTACAAGACTACACTTCATTTACACTCATACATATCATCCTCATTCATCCTCTGAAGAATTATCTAAACGGTAGTTACCGGAGGCTAAACAGGGAAAAGAAAAAAAGGTTAGTTCCATTATCGCTGCCCTGCTGTTAACCATGGCTACTCTGCTTTCTGTTTGCATCAAAGAAGAGCAACCTTCAGCGATCCATTTTTTGTGGTCGGAAGGTGTATCAGGGGCCGAAATTCATCGAAGATTGTCGGTACAGTAGAGGAACAGTGTGTTGCCGCTACGGAGTGTCTACGAATGGATTGAAAAATAAAAAAATGGTCGCACAAGTGTTATGCACGACAAAGGAGCTGGACGACCGATACCGCCACAAATGAGGAAAACATTGAGCGTGCACATGACATGGATTTTTTAGACAGACGAGTAACTATTGATGAAGTAGCACATCGTCTGCAAATTAGTCACGGTTCTGCCTACGATATCATCCACAACAGACTTGAGTTTCATAAAGTTTGTGCAAGATGGGTTCCAAAACAACTCACACAGTTGCATAAACAAACGCGCTTGGATATCTACCAAAAACATTTGGACGCTATGGTAACGAACGGGACATCTTAGACAGAATCATCACTGGTGACGAAACATGGATCCATCATTACAAGCCGGAGAGTAAACGACAGAGTATGAAATGAAAACATCCAAATTCGCCCTGCAAAAAAAGTTCAAGACCCAACCGCCCGCAGGAAAACTGATGCTTACGGTTTTTTGGGACTTACAAGGCTCAATACTGGAACATTATGAGGAAAGGTGCACGGCAATAAACAGTGCGCGTTACAGTGAGATGCTTGCTGCCAAGCTGAAGTCTGCAATTTGAAGCAAACGCCGAGTACTGCTGTCGAAAGTGTTGTGTTGTTGCACGACAATACCCGTCCACATACTGCTGCCCACACTGCTGAAACGCTCCAGAAACTCAACTTTGAAGTATTGGCTCATCCTCCGTACAGTCCTGATCTTGCCCCTTCTGACTACCACTTGTTTGGTCCACAAGAGCATTAAGGGGCCGTCGATTTACTTCGGGCGAAACTGTGAAAGAAGCGGTGTATTCCTGGCTCGCAGCTCAACTGAAAACCTTCTTTTATGAGGGCATCAGGAAGCTTGTGCAACGATGGATTAAATGCGTTGAAATGCAAGGGAACTATGTTGAAAAATGATGTTGATGTAAGTTTCCTATTTGTAATGCAATAAAATTTATAACTACATTGCGGATACAATTGACTTACCCTCGAATACTGCCACAGTTAGCACGTTTTTCTTCCTTCTGGAACTTAGTATCGTTATGACCATCTTTGGCACATCGAGCGCAAATTTCCGTTTTTGAACAAGAGGTTTTGGTATGGCCATACTCTTAGCACTGGAAACATCGTCGTGGGTTTGGGATGAAAAGTCGCACCCGAACCGACATGTAACCCATTTCAATCTTCTCTGGTGGTACCGGAAGATTAAAAGTTAATATAAGGGAAGTGTAGGTTCTTCCACTCCGTTCTGTCGTTTCTGTATTCGTTTTTATTTTGTCTTTATTCATCAGGTATTTCATTTATATCCATATTACTGAGACGTAACAGAGAGCGACTTTGCTTATCATTAAAAGTTTCTATAACAATTGTTCCGTCTCGTAATTCTTTTATGTTCTTCGGAGAACCACTTGAACCGGTTACAATAGGAAAGGCCGGTTACAATCAGGAAAGGCGAGACCTTTTGGAGGGAGCCACCTTCCTGATTATTCCGAAGAACAACAAAACGAATATTTTTATATTTTATATTAGATGTTTTAGAATTAGTCTCTTCTACAGGGTTATTATCCTCGTCAGACAAAGCTGACCAAGGCCTTTTCACTAGACAAGAAATGGTGGTTTTTTTCAGATGGACCACAAACTATCATCGAAATTATTTGTGGACTTGTAATTCTGGTCCCACGAGTACCGTCGATATAACAGACTACTCCAGCAGAGCGCACGCGTACTGGAGCTAGAGATAAATACAACTGGGTTCGGCCAGGTGCCCAGAGGACATCGTTCAAGACTCACTACGTAGAGCCATCGGCATGATAGTTTCCACTTTGAGTTACGGTTGTGCTTCGTAAGGTATCACATCACCAAGTGTATGTGTAATACTTAATTGGATATCCGGTCGGGGAGAGTAGGGAAAAAAAAAGTGTATGTGTAAGAAAAAATAGTGTAGAATGTTGTTGTGTAAGGGTATATGTTATAAAATGTAGTGTTCCTGATGTATTGTATATGTATAGTGTATAATGTTTTACATCTCAGTGTGTAGTGGGAGGAAAAGATGCAGAGGCTAGGCCCGTCGGGACGCCAACCCCCTACCCTCCGAAGATACCGACTACAAATGTTTACCAGCAAATTGCTTCATATACACGAGTCTCCGTACAAAATTGGTTTATCCAGTAGTAAGTTATTAAGGTTCAAACACCCAAAGGCATGCACATACTTACATACGTATATATTCATATATATACTTTTTTTATCCAAATCCATAGTTTATTGTATTTTATTGAAAATATTTTAATCTTTTAATTTTAATTATTGAAATAACTTAATTTTTAATTTTATTCTGTTATACCAAATATCTATCAGGTACCAATATCATCGGCAATGGACCCAGTAGGTTCAAGCCTACATTTACATAACTTGAAAATCGTGTGGCATGTTGAAATATTTAATTGAATTACTAACCGTTCAAGAGACCGTCCAACAAAAATCTAAAAGAAAAACTGCTCTTTCTTTAAATTTTCTATTATTTCTGTTGTAACAAAAAAAAATAAGCTGATAAATTAAGGTTCGGGTTATGGAAAGTACAAATAATATTATTTTACTTTAATAGATGACATCGGATTGCTTTAATTAAACAAATTTCACATCGCTCGTTATTTTCCAAGATCAGATAATTTTTTTTCATCTACAATTTCTGTAAATTTATCTCCAGCTGTAAAGTTTCTGAAGGTTTCTCTTAATAATATATTATATGCGTAATAATACTTGAAAAGATCGAGGTATTTTTACCTAAATCGGGTAACAAACACATTACCGATAATGATTTTGTATTGGCCTGCTTAAATGAATGCTTAATAGTTCTGGAGCTATGATACCAGTAAGGAAAAATCATAAAGTACATTTTATACTTTTAAAATGACAAAAATATAACCATAGAAATGTTGCAGGTACTTCAAACTTCAAATTATTTTCTTATTTTGAATTAACTTAAAAAATTCACTATCATTTAATGATCTCTTATAATATTATTATTAATCTTTGCTTGATAAAAACTTAAAACATATTCTAGGCAAAAACATTACATCTAGAAAATAAGCGCGGAAACTTGTCCAATAATTTTTCTAAAATTATTCTTTACGGTCTTAGTTATGATGCTTCGTAAAAATGTGAGAGATTATTTATTTTTACCTACTCATTGTCAGACTACTATTGATAATTCTATTGACTATCCGATGATAATTGCTTAACAGGATTAGAAAAATCTACATCTGCAGTTAAAAAAAAATCACTTACTCGATGGATTATAACTAAACAATTGGATTACAATTTAAAGTTAGATCATTAAACAGGGATAAAACCAATGAAATTTACTTCACAGATAGGTGTAAAATTGCTAACTGTATGAATAGTTCTCCTATTAGTGATAACATTAATATTTCTCTTGGCCGTAATGTAAAATTTTTGGATCTATTGTTAGCAGACAAATTCTCGTGGGATGATCAAATCGATCTCGACTGCAACAAAATCAAACCGTACTATTCCGCTTTAAAGCGTTTTAATCAAACGCTAAGAATGTCACCATTATTAAAATATTTATTATGAATATATATATATATATAATACCATAAATAATATAGTATTATATCTTCAGGCACTTTCAGGAGATCAGAACCAGTTTTCAGAATAAATAAATGATCTGACAAATCATTGTTTGACATCAATAAATATGAAATATACATACCAATATTTAGTAAATTAAAAATGTCCAGTTTTTCATGTATATATGTGTTACCGTAAAAGACTGATATCTGGCAAATGTCGATATTCTCCGGTGAATGTCGACACATACCAAATACGTCGGTGAAAGACCGACATATGTATTTATTCGGACCTTCGCCGGTATATGTCGATAAAAAATGATAAGCTCTGGCGGGGATCGAAACGATAACTAAAAATTAAAAAAAAAAATCAGCCAATACCAATCTCTAAATTAAATAGATTACGAGAAATCCTTGTAAAAAAAGAAATTTATATTTAAGCCAAACATAACCTACGCTCACTAACCTCATCTAATTCACTTTAAATATACAAATTGTATATGTTATTCTCCAACATTGGAGGCGATTAATCAAATTCACTGCGTTTATAAAAACATTTAATTACTTTCAGCATTTTATAAATTGAAAGGACCAATCAAGATATACAGAATATATTAACTGCATGGATGAACGATAACGATGCAAATAAACGGTCAGATGGTTTGCCATTTGTTCAATTTCTATATAAAAATATTTTTATTCAACTTTCACGATCAGTACATGCTGAATGTGGTGAATTTGATTAATCGCCTCCAATGGTGGAGGCGACATACATAATTTGTATATTTATCATTAATTAGACGAGGTTAGCTAGCGCAAATTATGTTTGGCTTAAATTTAAATTTCATTTTTTTACTAGGGTTTCTCGTAATCTATTTAATTTAGAGATTGGTATCGGGTGATTTTTTAAAAATGTTTTATCGTTTCGACTCCCACCAGAGCTTATCTGTCGACATATACCGGCGAAGCCCCGGATATATAATAATATAAGCAAATATTTTGATCTTTCACCAACGTATTTGGTATATGTCGACATTCACCGAAGAATATTGACATTCTCTAATTTAGGTATATAACAGTAACATATATTAAAAAAAAAACTGATAAAAAATCAAATAATTTATTCATAAAATGTTTAATTATTCGCTTTGAACCAGATAACAGAACTTATTTCGCGTTACACAGCACAAAATAATTTACCCTATAAGAAACGTCTTATTACGCGACCGGTGTAATTTTTTCATAAATTATTCGTACAATCCATTTCAAGAATATATAAACAGAATTATTTGAAATTAAATAACTATTTCATTTTGATCGATATATAGCAAATAGATTACACTGATAAACATAATTTTTGTTTCCTAACATGCGATACATGATTTTAATCTGTTTTTTTGATGCTGAAAACGAATATGAACTCAGAATATTTTTATCACCCACCATTTTTTAATAATTTTTAAATTTTAATTAAAGGATTTTTTTTCATTTTTCAAGGGTATAGCATTTTAAGTTCCTATATTATATTTTGTTAGCTCATTTTTTATTGTTTAACTTTGTTAACATAATTTGTAAGCTATAAATAAACAATACTAGACAAAGAATTAAATCATATCATAGTCACATATATGACATCGTATCTAATACTGAAGAGTGAGCCTTCATGGACAAGATTAATCATGTCTGTGCAGGTCAAAACATGTAGCTGAAAACAGAGCTGTGTTGTTTGTATTAAGCACTGGATTTAGAAATAATTACTTTTATTCAGTCTTACTGCCTTAAGTTTGTTAACGGTGCAGTGTCATAATGCCTCGAAATTGTGTAAATGATGTGGATGCCTTTTGTTATGTATTTGGTGAGTTTACTGTAAAATCAAATAGAAAAACATTACACCTTTAATTAAAAAAGCATATCGTTTGTACTTCCAGTTTAAAATTACACGGAAGGCTTTGCTATTTGGTGTACCTGTGGTTTGGCGTAAACCACGGATCATGTATCCGATTGTTACTTTTGTTTAACAAGTGTGTCTGGAATTTCTAAAAAATCTAAACATACTGTAAAATATCCTTCATTGCAATCTGCAATCAGGCCTGTAGCTCACAGTGAAGTTATTCCAGTTCCTGAGCCACCTGTGAATGTATATTTCGGAAGCAGCGATGAAGAATCAGGCAGTACTGAAGAAGACAAAATGATTTTGATTTTGAATTATATTCCAGTAAGCCACATCTTTTATCACAAGGTGAATTAAATGACTTGGTTGGGGATTTAAATTTATCAAAAAATCAAGCTGAATTGTTAGCATCAAGACTGGAAGGTTGGAATCTACTTCAAAATAATTCAAAGATTTCGGCTTTCGAAGCCGAATAAAGAACTTTCTCAGTACTTTATTGATGAAAATAATTTGGTTTATTGCACAAATATTGATGAGCTTATGTTGCACTTAGGACAAGTTCGTAAACCTGAGGACTGGCGCCTTTTCATAGATTCGTCCAAGTATAGTTTAGAAGTGGTTCTACTACACAACGTTAACAAATATCCTTCGATACCAATCGCTTATGGTATTAATTTGAAAGATTCGTACAATGTGGTGAAAGACGTTCTTGAAACAAAAAATGTAGCTGGAACATACGTGGTGATTTGAAAGTTATAGCTATTTTGTTAGGCATGCAGTTAGGCTATACTAAATACACATGTTTTCTTTGCGAATGGGACAGCCGAGCTAGGGATAAACATTATGTTACCAAAGAGTGAAAAAAACGAGACAACTTAACTGTAAATGGGAAAATATTATTCATGAGACCTTAGTTGAACCCAAAAATATATTTTTACCACCTCTCCATATCTTAAAATATAGAAAATCAGTTTTTGTAATCTTTTTATTAAACCTTAATTATCCCAAAATCTTGTATTTCTGGGCTTTTAATCCCATGTTAACACTTGGGGAAGTCACTTTTCATATCCATATTTGTAATTTAACAATAAACTAGAAATAATTAATGAACTTTTTTTTAATACCGTAAAGATTTTTTTATTTTAATCATATTTGTGGTTTTCTTCGTTTCGAATTCATAAGTTACGTCTGGTTATAGATGCATCCTGTGAGATTTATCGTTAAATTCTTTGATGTCCTTTTTTATGCATCTAAACATTTTAAGCTACTTCTATATTCTTTTTTTTATCTCACTTTAATTTCATTGAAAATTCATCCTTTAATTTCCATCGTTTATAAAAATATTACTTCATATATTAAGTTGCTTTTACTTTATAAAACAAATCGAGTGTTCGGTTACAGCTTCAGGCTTAATTACTTCGTGATTATTTTTAGAAGCAAAAATAAATGATACGGTTCAAGCTAATTTATTAAATATTTATTATAATTAAAAAAAAAAAAAAAGGTTTAATTAATATGAATATTTTAAAAATGAAATGAAGATTTGGCGTTTACATTAAAGAGAAAATATACTTCTAAATAATTAGTATCTTTTTTTACACGTAGTAAAGATATCGCATCAACGCTGTACACATATTTCTATTTTGTATTCGCGTACGTGTGAATGTGTTTTGCGAGAAAGATGATGCGATGAAACGAGATGAGTTTGGCAGGGCGGTTGTTGTTAATCCGTATGTGGTAGTGTGTATAGCCTGCTGGCGTTAAGCCCGAGAGGCTAAGGGAGCTCAAGCTAACCTTACGATGTGCTCTCTTCTATTGAACAGGGGCGTCGGTGCCAAAACCAAGTATTTTCCGTGCCGCTGAGTCGATCCATGCCTCACCGCAGAACAAGGCCCTAGGATCACCTGTAAAATCCCTTTCCCAATAAATAGACGCAGCTGAATACCGGCCTCGCGGTTACGCACATCTTAAATAAAAGGATATGACGGCATCGGAAACAACAATAAACCAAATAGATTTGCATTGTATCGATACAAAGTTTTATAAATAAAAAAATGCAACAGGCATACCTAGATACACACAACAACCGTTAATTTAAACAAACAAACGATTCAGTTTAACGTTAAAGAAGTTTTAACTTCTTTATATAAAATATCAGTTAAACCTAAAAAATATGTTTTTAATTGTTCGGCATCCATAATAAATCAGATATTTAGTAAATTATAAATCTCAACTTATCTATATGTTTATATTTTGAATGTGCAATCTCTGCTAAAACGAATAGTTACTTATTCTTAGTAACCCCTCACCAAACCAAACGACGGAAATGTTTTTGTGTAACTCTTCACAATACTGAGGTTTACGAGAATGGGTTTGAAATGTTTAATAGATTACAGAACCAATTTATTTAAAATACTCGTACAGTTAAATGATTTTTTTAAAAATCTTATTATAATAGTAATTAAAAAAAATAATTAACATGAATTTTCTGTCTCGATTTACCATGAACTCTGAACTCAAATTAACTGGTCATTTAATTTTTATTACGATTCATATTCATTAATAAATTCTTTTTTTAGAGAAAATATCATTACAAATATTTTAAGCTGAATATTCACATACAAATTTAACAAACTATTAAATTAAAGATGATTATATTAAAAATAATCGGATTACGTTCAATTACTTCTGACCAAAATGTAGTCGATAGATGAAATAAAATACTTTTATCGTTTTGAAAATGTAAAACGGATATCATGATGATAAATATTAAGAAAGGATAGGATTGGCTTACAATCAATCCGTAACTTTTCAATAAATTCTTGAGGCATACTTATATCAGATAAAAGTAGGCGTTACTTTTACGGTCAATAGTTACTCTCCAGCTACAATTCAAATGCCTAGTTTAATTTTTTGGGTTCATGAGCCCTTCCACCATTATTTATACGAAGGGAGATGATATGAATTTGAAAATCAATGGTTATATGAATGATCCAAAATTTAACCAAATAAAGATTAGTGTCTTATGTTTTTCTCATGCAACTTCAAAATTTAGTCATCATTTATGTAAATCTACATTATTAATATAAATTGGTGCATATATAAACATACAATATATATATATATATATATATATATATAAATAAACTGTTTGATTCTCTGGCCTCTACAATGTTTACAAAAAAAAAAAAACCCTAAATGGAGGTTATCAATTAGGATGCCGGTGGGGCCCAACGTTAAAATGATTAATGAGCACGTGTTCTTTTTGCTAAATCAGTAAGATTTTTTAACTTTTAATAAAATGTAAGACATATTCTTATAAAAATGTTATATCGATGTTGGGTGACGGACATAGAGAGAGCCTAACGTTAATAAAATCGTCAGTAAGTAATGTTCTTGTATAGGAGTAGCGATTTATATTTATTTTTTAAATAAAATAGGTATTAGGATTTTTTTAGTAAATCAATAAGAATTTTGCGCTTTTATTAAAATGCAAACTATTTTTTAAAAAACATGAATGCTGAAATTTAGTCACAGAGATAGTACGCAATATTATACAGTACGTTCGGAAAGTTGCTGTGCACTGGAATTATGGAAGTGTAATGACGATACTTTTTTAATTTTCATTAAATTATTTTATCGAAACGGATTTTACAATAATTGGAATAGTTTATAAAAGGTGTTGAAAATGATCTCCTCCAACTTTAATACACCGCACACGTTTCAACTTGTTTTCAAACACTTTTGACCGGCTGATGTACTGGAATGTCTTGTACGTATGCCGTTGTTGCGGTATCTAGTTAGTCAATCGTGCGTGGTCTGTTACGATATACTCCTTGTTTCATTGTCTCTCATAGGAAGTAATCTGGGAGAGTGAGATCGGGAGTACGTGCAGGTCAAAAATCCCCCGAAATTATTCGTTCACCAAAGACATTTCGTAAAAAAATTCATTGACCTATTAGCTGTGTGCGCTGTAGCGCCTTCGTGTTTGAACCAACCGTGATTGATTTCCACTTCTAATGCTAACGAAGCTTGTTAAAAGAGCAGAATAAAAATCACTATTACCTGTATTTTCAAAAAGATTGGACGCACAATGCGCGTTATACTCACACCGACCCAGACTACAATTTTCCCTTTGTGTAATTTATCGGGGTTAGTTGTCGACCACAGTCTTGTATTTTGTGAATTAATATACCCTTCCGGATGAAACTACGCTTCATCTCTAAAAAAAACGTAATGTGGACGATACCTTCGGAAGTTTGGTCGATAAAAATTTTAAACACTTGACAATAATTAAACCTCTTAGCATGATCTGTAGGATTCAGTTCGTGCATTGATTTGTAGGGAAAACGTTTCAGTTCTTTTCTATTGCAGCTTTATATGCGGTAGCAAGTTCGATATGTTGCTGCTGTGATAACTTACCCGTTGACTTCGATGGACTTTCGGCCATAGCATCCGAAATATTAAGCAGCTTCTGTTCGCTTAGTTTAGGTGGTCTTCCACTTCAATCAGCGTTTTCAACAGAGCCTGTTGTCCGAAATATTTCGAAAAGAGTTCGAACTGCATTGCGGTGCGGAACAGGAGTATTTGGAAACTTTTCAGAAAAATTATGCTTTACTAAATCAGTATATTTGTAGCCTCCACGAAAAACGTGTTCAACGAGAAAAATATGTTCCTCTACCGAAAGAATCTTACATTTCTCGCAACTATCGATTCCGATAAGCGAAACAACATAAACGAAACGAAGCACTTTCAATCACAACTCAAAAACTGACCTTGGGGAACAACGCTCAACAAACCCGCACGCCGAAAGAACAGAATGCCACACATAATTCTTAAGTATACTGCACAGCGACTTTCTGAACGCATTGTATTATAGGAAGGTAGTATTGACAGCTGAATGAATAGTGACGAATGTCATTGTTTTGTGAAAAACAGTTTTGAATCAAAAATTGTTTACTGTGTTAACAAGGTTTTGCACTTATATTACGTAACAAATATATAAAATGATCTGAAGTTTAATTTTTTATTATGATGTAACAGCAAAGTTTGATATTTTCATCAACGAAATCAATTTGATCGTTCCACGACAATTTTAAACCCAGAAATTTTAAACTAGGAACAACAGAAGTAAAATATTATTTATACTATACACGCAAATAGTAATTCTTATGCAAATTACTTGAAAAAACATTACAAAATTTAAAGTTAAATAATTGCAATTTATCCAGTGAGTTTTTTTTTTTTGAGCTATTGAAGCCGAAATTTTATTATTGTAAATGAATTATTTTCTGATTCATATAAATTAGCACAATCATATCTCAAAATATTCACCTATCTTTTGTAACTTTAAAAATATTAATGTACATTAATCGGCGTCAATATCAAATTTACAACTAATTCCATTTAGATGTTTATAATCCCTGGTTTATATGATTCGATTTCAATCATATTTTAGGTGGACCAGTCAAAAGGTATCTAACGTATTTGGATATGTTACTTATCTCATGAAAAGATATCTCTGTTAATAACATATAATGTATATATTTGAATTAAATTATCAATATTTAGGTAAACACGACACAAAATTATAATTAAGAAGAATATTATTTTATGAAAATTGTTCGTCGTATATGTGTAATGAAATAACTATTGTAGATAACAGATACGAACAATAAATTTACATTATAAAATCTAAGCAGTTGCATATTCAGTATCCATTTTTTAAAACGTATCATAAAAGAACTCAAAAGATGCAGGATAGATGAAAGAATTCAACTCATAACCTTCAAGGATAAAAGAGAAGTGAGTTGACATTTTTATTTGATTTGTCTAATTTACTGGACGATGTCGCTACATCGACCATCAAAAGAATAAAAAATAAAAGAAAAAAATTGTTTATAAAATCTTCATAAATTGATGATCTGTCCTTCTGTACTTCCTGCGGTGGCTGTTACTTTTTTCTACGCTTTTTTTTTTATTAACGAGATGTGGACAGCGGTTCAACTTGATATTTATTTATTTTCGTAAATACTTTCCAGGTTTATTCGATGGTTATTCGGGCGTACACATATGGGTAGTGTAACTTCAATTTACTGATATTTCCATTCTTAATTCATCGTTTTTATAAAGATCTATATATGTTCTGTATGTTCTGCCCTAAAGCAGGTCTCTTGGTAGCGGTGATGTAATTATTTTTCAATTTCTCTTCATTGTTTAGTAGTTTTAATTAATTTTCTGGTCATCCTTCGATTATTTTTTTCAACTTTGTACTGCTCATCGAATATGCCTTTAAAAAAAATTTCCCTTCAGCACATAACCCCAAAAAAATTAATTTTTAACTACATGAAATATAGAAGAAGAAAACTTCTAATAGTTTGTCAAGAATGATGTAATTTTGATAAGAGAAGAAAATGAAAATAGAAAGTTTTGATTCAGAAAAAAGTGCAACAAGGATGTTGCTGTTGGTTTTTAATTTGTATATAGAAGAAGCAATAAAGAATGAAATATACATTTCAAAATGGAGTAAACATCCAAGTAGAAAAATAAAAGATGTTAATGATATGGATTTGTTATTTAGAGAGAAGAGAAAAAAATAACCGATCTAATAAAATGAAGCAGAAATAAAGGATAATGAGGAATTAAATATTAAGACAGCGGAACAAAATATCAGAAACGGGAGAATTTTGTTATTTAGATAGTAAAATAACAAAATGGAGACTGGTTCAAGCAAAGACAGTTTTCACGCTAACATGAAATCTGTTATTTTCTAATACAGATTTATAAATTAGAAAGAAATACTTGAAAATACTCTTTTTAAAGGTGAATACTGAAAATCAAATGGGTCCATAATATTAAAAATGAAGATAGAAAGACGAAACAAAAAAACGGGTGGGTCGTAAGAAGGACAGAAGAAGAGAAAAAATTTGTAATGAGACGGTCTACATTTATAGGTCATATACTAATACATCCAGGCTTGGGTAATCTGACTATAGAGCAAAGTGTAGAGGGAAAAAACTGTAGAGGAAGATAAAAATTGGAATAAATAAAACGGATAACAAAGAATTGGGACACAGTAAATAATTATGTTGAAGTTAAAAGATTAACACAGTACAAAAAGAAAAAGAGAATAGCATCAAACAAATTAAATCACTTAAAAAAAATTAAATATTTCATTCCAATCTCTTAATGATTTGTTGTATATAGAACCTATTCTTTGTTGAAACACCGAAACGGAACTAGTGGGCTAACGGTGTTAAAAATTTGGTAGTCATTCTTACATAAATTTAACTTGAAAGTAATCACCGGTATTGTACCTGTGGAACGAAGCCTACATTTTAATCTACATCTTCATTTGTAATATTAAATAATTAAATTTCAGACGATTAAATGTTACAATGGGTATGTGATAACAATATCGATCACAAAAACGATTAGAAACTTCATTTTAATTATTATAAATTGTTTAATTACTTTTGAAGCAGTATTAAAATTTACTTGATTGTTTAACATAAACCAGAAATTGTCAGTATGATATGCTTCGGATCAATATTTTTAAAATAATACATCTTCGATAATGTAATTTTTCAAACTAATAAAGTAGTTTTATCCAATAATTTATTGAAAAATGTTTATAATACCAAAGATATGTGTAAAAGTTTAAATATTAACACACTTTTATAAAAAATTAACATTTTATGAACCGTTCTTGAGAAATTAAACTTTTTAATTCAAAAAGTATTTCTTAAAAGTTTTAAATTACATCAACAAATAAATTTTTCAATTTGTGGAAAGCTTTTGCATGTGATAATTAAAATAGTATATTCTACGTTAAATAAACATATTAAATTTGATCAAAATTGAGAAATTCACTTCTGAAATGGTCTGGTACACTTTTGCAAAGAAATGGTCGTAAGTATCATGAAAAAGTAATTTAGAGTTTAATTTGGGTTTATTTTGTTACAGCACCCCGATGTGTTTTCATATTAAACTTTGATCAACAAATTTTTGCATTAGACCTATCCTCTTTAACTTTGTGTATGATCACTAATAACGATACTCCTCAACCATTTCTTCTATCGTTGGTAAATCTATGGTATATCATGACTTCTCTTATGCTATCCACCTTCCGATTCTTTGACCGTCGTGTGCTCTTCCTCGGGTTTTTTCCTAATGTAATTTTCAAAAATGTTTTCTAGTGTGAGCTTCTTAGCTTCACATTCCACGCATGTATCATCAAACAAATTTTAATCTTTAGCAAAAGCCATTACTACCGTTCCTCTCTTTTCAGTGTTTTATTCCTCATTCTGTCCAATTTTTCATATTCACAATTTAATCTTGGTATCTTTTTACTTTCACATCTTTTTTTGCGACTTTTTAGTAATTTTTTTCCAAATTTCATCTTGATGTATAACTGATCCCAAATATTTTTACTCGAATTCACTGTCAGTAGGTACTTTGAAAATTGCAGGATATCACATACCGGGTGATTCAAAAAGGACTTCACAAATTTAAAAGCATATAAAAATTTATTGAGAACTTACAGATTCGGTTGAAGTCTCATTTTATAGAAAAACACACGTTTGTAATCCAACATTCACTTTGGTTTGATATGGCTTCACCTTGTAATAAAACATATATCTCACCTGAAATCGACTTCACTCCAGACTGTTGCCAGCAAGTCGGGCTCAGCTGCGATGTTAATTCAAAGTCTAATCTCAATAAGATCAGCAGGTTAAGGCAGTATATAAACTCTATCTTTAATGAAACACACAAGAAAAAATTTAGCGGAGTCAAATCTGGGGAGCGAGGTGACTGTGACTGTGCAGTTGGAGCTTCACGACCAATCTACCGACCTGGGAATCGAGTATCGAGAAAATCTCGCACTTCTGCGAGAAAATTTAGAGCATGTTAAGTTAAAAAATACAATTTATTGTTGTCTCCTGGTAGAAGAACGAGCCGTACAGTCTTTGCTTAGGGTACAAAAATCATTGACCTTGGGCTATCACGAATGTGCTGCAAAGTTTCACGAGGGTTTTTACTAATCTATGTTCGGCCGTTATGAGTGTTCACCTAGCCACTGATGCGAAACGTTGATTCATCCCTAAAAATTACACGGTCTAAAAATGTATCGTCATCTGCAATTCTACCCATCATGTAAACACAAAATGCAGCCGAGAAAATTTGTCATCATCTGAAATGTGTTGAACCACGGTTAGTTTGTATGGCTTCAAGTGCAATCGTTTACGTAATATGTGCCAAACAGTAGTCTGCGTAATGCCAGTCTCACATGATGCACGTCGAGTTAATTTATTCGGACTTCGTGCAAAGCTTTCTCTGAGTTATTCCATAGCAGTTTCATGGACGTGCGGATGTCCTGGTGATTTTGTATGTTTAACAGAACAACCTATCTCAAAGAAGGTTTGGTGCCACGAGTAAACTTTACGCTTACTAGGAGGCTCCCTAGGTGAACTTTCTACGAAAATCACGTTGAACTGCCGTTGCTGACTGCAAATCGTGAAACCAAACCACACAGCTAGCACATTCCGCACCAGTAAATGTATCTATTGTTTACTAAACTAGTGACAGCGCTCTTGGCCGAATTCGGTACTAATGAACTACGCGAGTCAAAACTTGATGTGATTTGCTATTCATAGCAAAACACATTTCAATGAGACTCATTGAGGTCTCAATGAGGTCTTTTTTCAATGAGACCTCAACCGAATCTTTAAGTTATCTAAATGTATTTTTATATGCTTTCAAAGATGTGAAATTCTTTTTGAATCACTCGGTATTCCGTATGAGCCAAATACATTAACTTCTCTTAAATAATCGACACCCATCTCCGTATTTAATAGTTTGTTGTTTGGACTATTTTGTTCGGAAACAAGATAAAACAAATTTTCGTGTATTATGTTCATTTTTACAGTTAGCTCAAATTATCAATTTTTGAAATGCAAAACTAATTAAAAAAATTCACTTTGTGATTATCAGTGACATAGGAAGATAAATTAAAGTCTTTATTTTTCTTTTATATAATCTCTAATATAATTTGCAAAGGAGTTCTTTTTTGGAGAATTCACCTTATTAATTTAACCCCAGAATGACGAAATGCAATTTAAATGTTTTAAAATAATCTGACTCGCTTTATAAATGTAATCCGTTTATCAGAATACATATCCTATATCACATAAGCCACTTTCTTTCGTTAGTGTTCATTGAAAAACGTCAAAAATAGTTCCAAAAAATATATATTTAGAAAACTAATTAAAAAAAAGAATGTTAATTAATTCTTTTTCAATTGATTTGTCCGTATTTTTCAGATTATCAATAACGATAACATATTTATACAAGAACATAATTGAGGTGGATAAAAGGTTGTACGATTTTATGTAATAATTAAGAGTACTGACAACAATAAATTTTTTCGAAAAAAATAATTAAACGACATTAATACATTTCATAGCAGAATTAATATGAAATAATAATATGATTTTTCAAACGGTTGTGAGTTTTAAAATTTGTTCAGCTTGGTACATCCTATCTCTTTAATACTAGCAGCCCTTGAAAGCAGAACAGCCCTACGGCAGAAGCATCTTCCATAAATTCTATTATTTTGCTATAAATGAGGTATCGACCAGCCCTCTGTTGTGCTGCCTATCTGCCTCTCACTCGTCGTACTCTCTCTCTTTCAATCTCTATCTCTCTCGTTCTCTATCCTCTGCTCTTCTCCAATCCACACACAGCTCTCCACCCCACCTCATCCTCTGCAACCATCACCTCCTACCTCTATCTCCTATTCCGTCCCTATTCGCGTCGCTTTTTGCTGTTATTTTCAAGTCTGGTTTTACGTCAATTTTTGTTTTGCATAACGCCAGCACAGCAATATACTATTTAAGTTAAAACTATTCGTAAGCTTTTTATTACGATTAAAAAAAATTCTGAATTGTTGAATATATCATTGTAATTTTATATTAAACTAGGTATATTTTGTTTTTCCGAAAAAATCGATTAGGAGTAACTCGTGTGTAATAATACTTACAGCTTAAACAAAACATAGAATCAAATATATCGGTCTTTAAAATCCAACAACTTAACTGTTCAGGAAGAATTTATTTAAAAGTTTGGGAATTATGGGCACAGAATTAGTCATTTCAGTTTAATCTATAGATGTACAATCTTCATTATGGAATAAAAATTCTTTTTATTTTACTTCCCGGATTGTAAAAGAGTACAGGTGTTATTATCAATAAATAAATTACCTCTTTGAACGTTTTAATCCTCTTTAATGTCAGAAGAAATCAAAGAATATGAAATAAGAAATTCTCTAAATATATTTGTGTATCAAGGCGGAGATTCAACTCAAAAACAAGAGTTGAAAAAAAAAACACAAGAAAACGACAAAAGGGAGATATTTACATTAATGGCTAAGCTTATAATGAAAGGTCGCGAGATTCGTTCAATAAAAAACATACATTAACATCATAACCGGTAATTCCTCTTTGTTATGCATTTTTCTTTGTATTAAAATCATCTTCAATATTAAATATTCTTTAACACATTTACATGTTTTACTCTTTTCTCATCACGCAAAATGAAACCGCCATTTTTATTCTTCTCTGGCAGCAAGCAAAGGTACGTTTCGTCTATATTTCGTCAGATTACGCAAACTATAAGGGTTTAGAAAATACTAGGATAGTATCGAAAGGTTATTATGAATAAACCGTTGAATAAATAATACATCAAAATACGATAGAATATGAATATTATATAATAATGATAATGAACAATGAGTAATTATTAACAAAAATAATAATAAAGATAATTATATGTTTTGTGCATTATTGTGATTGTTAAGTCTTTCAAGCTAGGATGGACTGTATTCATTGTTCGATGAACGAATGAGACAATATTCTTCTAGGATAGTTGAATTTAATTTGTAAAAGATACTAAATAACATACTAGATAACTAAACCTCATAAGTCACATTAGACGAAGAAATACATGACTGCGCAACACGGGATTCTTAACTCGAATGAACATATGAACTGGCACGCAGGCCAGTGCTAATAGAAAACTAGAGAGCAGCACTGGCGGGCTCAAACTAGGAACGGAACAGTGATGAAGGGTAAACACAGTGAAATCACAGCTGAATTACGATCAGCTTATTTACCTAAGATAAGGTAATTTCCGGTTAAATGGAAATAATAAATTTAGGTTAGATCGAAATAATTTTTGTTTCGATTAATTATATTAAAACTGTACAGATTAAGAAAAATAGAGATGCATTTAAAATTAAAAGATATAGCATTTTGTGTATTATTCTTTATATGTAACCACGTTAATTTAAATAAAAATTTACAACCAAGTACAATTTTCGAACAAAGCACACTGTGATTACACGAGTACATTTTCGAATTTCGAATCGTGCTAATATTGTGTTACGAGGTGAAAGTAATTATAAATAGTGTGTGTAGCAGTAAGTATAGTGTAGTGTGGTAAAGAATGAAAATTTTCACTAAAGTCTTTCCGGTAAAAACACTTTGCCGAGAAAACGGTGTTTTCGGCTTTGAAGACAACGGTTTTGTTAATGATATCGGTAGATAACAACGGTCATTGCTGGAAGAGTGAGGAAATCGATAACTACAATCTAAAGGTAATTTTTATGCATTGTATTGATTACTTTATTAAACTGTTCTAAAAACATTCTTTTTTATATATTTTATGTCATCATTTACATCAGTATTCCGTTAAAGCTATCGAATCTTATACTTTGGGTCGAAACTGAATACCAGTTATTTTCTCAGCGATTGGGTAGTACACATCTTGGCGAAAATGAAAGGCACCATATAACTTTCCAAGTAAAGCTATAGAATCGTATATCTACATCCAGATACTGAATGCCACATACTAGGTTTTTAAACGGCAATTAAAAATCATTGCATTACTTTTAAAGTATACAAATTAATGTTGCACGTACCTTGTACTGAACGATTACTAATTCAGTTTAAGTGAAGAAAGTAATAGATATAAAAAAATGTATCACAAGGATCGTTTAACTTTTCTAAAAATTCGTTTCAAGTAACTGCAGCAATATTTCATAATGAGTAGAGTATGTAGAACAGTCATTACAATTGTAAGTTAAAGGAGAAAACATATTGTATTCGAATGGACGATTTAAGCATTCATAAAGAAAGTTGGCCAAGAAATTCAAGAGATGCCGATATATTTTTCTTAGAGAAAAAGAAATAATCAACGTATACTTTAACAAGACATACAAATAACTGATATCATAACGACCAAAAACAATTTAATTGTAAAAGTGTTAGTGAATCTCTGTATCACCGCCCAAAAAAAGTCGCCGCAAAAAAAATTTTTAGTTTTGAAAAGAGCCCCAAAAAATTATTGTTTGTCCTGAATACCAACAAAAACAAAATAATATAAAAGAACCCCGACAAACACTTAACAGAGTGAAGGTATTCCTCAAAAAACTATTGTTTGCCCCGAAACCGAAAAAAATTAATATGCAAAGAAACTGAATACTACTTGCTACTCTCAACCTTCTGTAAAACACAATTCTTTTCTACAAACGCAGAGAAAAAAATATTTAATAAATTAAGTCGTGCAAAACTTGAAAAAAAATAAAAAATTCACTCGCCACAGGGCTCTTATTCACTATGCGATATTTATTTATTTATTTTTTCAGAAATACCACGTATTAATTATATAACATACATTTTTATTTATTGTGCTTATAATAAAGAAACACTGTTAATATATCTGTATGAAATAGTTCAATTACATATAAACTTTATCGTTAATATCGTGGAATATATGTACTGAATGATTTCCCCGTTATACAATTTGTTAATAATCAATTAAACTAAATAAAAAATAATATGACAGTACGGCATACAAATGAATTATATTTTATAATCAAACATATGTTAAATTATGATTTATGAATACGAAATATCCTAATCGTATACATGCTGTAAATCAGATTGTACCGCTCTTTATCAGACTATCTCTTTCTGGCATAAAGTAAACAGAGCCAGTTTGTTTCGTCACGTAATATGTCTGTTAGCGTCTATTTGGCTTTATATCTCAGGAAAGGTTTTGCCTACTACCGTGAAATTTTATGTGATAGCTAATGATTTACGGCGATCGATTGATTCTTAGTGAATAAATAACATGTAAAAAAGGTGATATTCGGTTGGGTTGAATTTTATGAAAATTTTACAGTTGCCGTAAAGAAAAGTTGCAGTAAGAAGTGTGTAGTTTTTTTTTAGTTAGTTAAAAAAAATACTGTCGTTGGTAATACTGGCTACATAATGAATAACATCACTTTCAGAAATGCAATACTGACAAGTCCCCCTTATCTTCAGGTACTCACAGTATAACAAAGGTTGTAATATATAGTGTAAAGCAACAATTAATATATTCTTCTGTATCGGAAACGTTATTCATAATGTTTTGAGCATTCGATAAGGGAATTTAAAAAGGTTTTTCATTTTAAGTGTTTTGAATTGCATTTTATGATAGTTAGGAAACAACTTTTTTTTGCCTGATGAATTAATTCTACTCATAAGCCTCAGGATTGTGCGTGGGAATGTGGAAATAGAATTTTGTAACGCATAAAAAAGGATATGCCTGTCACGGATTCGAACCCGGGATCTCCTGATAAAAGGCCCAGACGCTACCACTCCGCTACGGAGAATGGGTAATCGACATCCATACCGAGTTTATCGATATAGATAGAAGAAGCAGAAGTTTTATAAGTAAATCAATCTTAAACATTATTTAGTTATTCCAGTCGGGTAAGAAAATAAATAATACACTAGAATTTCTGGGAAAAAATTACCAGCCTTATTAATTTTAGATTCATTACCACAATTCTCCTATTATTTATTAAATCCACCAACCTAAATAATTTTTCATGAATCTCAGGAATGAAAGGTTCTTATAAACAGAACATTTTCTGACGAGTGATTTTCATCATAGTTTTTTACGGTATACATGAAAGTGTATGACAGATATCCGTCGATCCGGCAAAGGATTAATATGACTATTACGCTTATCCGCCTGTTCCTGATCGATAGCAATAAATTCTACAATTATGTATGAGAAGTTCAGCAATTTCGTTGCGATGTTTTTTTAACAGATTCTAGAAAATTCAGAAAAACAGTACAATAGTTAATAAAAAAAAAACAATCAAGAGAATACAACCACCCACCAAATCATAGTAATCATAGATATACTTTTTTAACCAAATATTAAAAGAAGAATATATTACCAAAATAATATTTTTTATGCGGAATTAAATACACCAATTAAATAGAATATATTATCAAATAAGAACTTTCTAAACCTTTTTTAAACATGATTTAATTTTTGTAATCAATAAACATTTACAATATATAAAATAAAAGTGTGATTCAAAAAGGACTTCGCTATTTTAAAAGCATATAAAGATTTATTCAGATAACTTACAGATCTTAAAGTCTCATTTCATAGCAAAACACATCAATTTTTGATTCACGTAGTTCTTTAGTACCGAATTGGGCCACCTGCGCTGACACGAATATTGTTAAAAATGGATACATTTACTGGTGCGAAACGGGCTCGCTGTGTGTTTTGGTTTCACGATTTTCAGTCAGCAACTGCAGTTCAACGTGATTTTCGTAGATAGTACACTAGGGAGGCCTCCTAGTAGACATATAAATTTACTCTTGGTACCAAACCTTCGTTGAGACAGCTTGTTCTGCAAAACATACAAAATCATCAGGACGCCCAAGCGTGCCTAAAGGTACTCTGGAACAACTCGGAGAAAGCACTGCACGTAGTCCGAAAAAATCAACTCGAAGTGCGTCACGTGAGAACGGTATTCCACAAATGTCTGTTTGGCGCGTACTACGTAAATGATTGAACTTGAAGCCATACAACTAAAAATGGTTCAATTATACATGACGACTAAGTTGTTCGGCTGCAGTTTTATGTGGAAATGATTGATAAAATTGCCGACGATTCATTTTTGGACAATATAATTTCTAGTGATGAGTCAACATTTCACATCAGTGGCAAGGTGAACACCCATAACTGCCGAATATAGGGCATCTAAAACCCTCATGAAACTATGCAGCACATTCGTGATAGCTCTAAGGTCAATAATTTTCGTGCCCTAAGCAAAGACTGTACGGCCTGTTCTACCAGGAAGCAACCGTAAATGGGGTACTATTTATCTGGACATGTTTCAAAATTTTCTAATTCCTCAGTTAGACGATGGTAACCAACATGGACGCCATTACTATCGGCAAGACGAGGCACCACCTCATTACCCCTTAGAAGTCCGAGATTTTCTTGATACTCGATTCTCAGATCGGTGGATCGGTCGTGAGGATCCAATTTGTACGGCCACCTCGCTTCCTACATTTGACCCCTTTAGATTTTTTCTTGTGGGGTTTCATTAAAAGTCGGGTTTATGTACCACCTTTCCTTCTAATCTTGTTGAGCCAAGACTTAGAATTAACACCGGAGCTGCACAGGTTAGCTTCATTGTGGAATAAAATCGACTTCAGGTGGGATGTATGCCGTATTACAATGCAAGCCATATCAAACCAAAATGAATGTTGGGTGAGAAACGTGATGTGTTTTTCTATAAAATGAAATGAATCTCATCCGAATCTGTAAGTTTTCTCAATAACTTTTTATATGCTTCTAAATTTTTGAAGTCTTTTTTGAATCACCCGTATATGAAGCGGGTATTTTGTAAAATTACTAGTAAATTGTATTTTGTATGTTAATGTAACCTTTAACAGTTGCCTTATGATTACGGATGTCTTAATATTTTTAAAGTTTTAAATCCGGAAAACTTTTAACACTGCAGAATTTTATAACGTACAGCATTGTGTATTATTTATAAGCGTTTGGATTTTCGTAAAATAAAAACAATTTTATAAACTTGTGTTTTCCTGACATGTTGTTTTATATTTATTCAGAAGACATTTTTCATATTTTATCAGTATTTTTTTGTTGTAATATAACTTAATGTCATTCTTAAATTTAAGATATTTTCAGGCAGTCATTCAAGAAAATTATTTAGAACTTAGGGTTAAAAAAATACATAGCCTGTGAGTCGGCTGAGCCCCTCAACATATTCTCGGTAATATTCTACATAATTTTTCTGTATTTCTTTTCATATTTTTATCAAATTCAGGTTGTTTAGTTTCGTATTTGTTACAAAGTGATGTTTTTCGTACAGGCAGCGCTTTTTTTTTGGCCTTCTAAACTTTAAATTCAAATCAAACTAAAAAAAAAAGATAAATGAAAGATAAATATAAAAATTTTTTTAAATTTTCAATTCTTGGAGTAATTTTTTTACTTTAATTCAGTGTCAAATTAAGGGTTAATAAAATGCTGATACCCTTTTTGAAGTTCCTCTTCAAAAGAGTCGAAATTTAAAGAAATATTGAAAAAAGATATTATTTTTTAATGTTTACAGTGATTTATTGAAGTTGGATTCATTTAGTTTAAAAAAAATTATTATTTATTTTTTCAGTTTCATAGTAAATTCATATTTTTTCAAAATTAGCTGATTTAATTTTAAATTAAAAAAAAAATCATTCCGAAGAAAGTATCTTTAATATGAGTAATAATTACTTTGCTGGTTGTTCTGCTTCTGTAAAATAGAGATTTAATTTTTAAATGTTAATACTAAATCTCTTTATGATATAAAAATATTTATTAGTACTAATTAGGGAAAAGGTTTATTAATGCATTTTTATGGAGCTTTATGTGAATGAAATATAAACAGAAACAAAAGATATACGGAGGCTTGTAGAATGTGTAATTCCGGGAAAATTTTACTTAATTCTTATTTACTTATAACTTTAATAAGTATAACTTATTATTTAAGAATACTTTTGAGAAACAAGACTAGTTTAAATAATGATATTTATCTGTTATCGGGAAATTTTACTTGATATGGGTTATGTATCACATCCATGCATGCACATACACACACACAGACACACACATTAATTAAACACACTGATATATTCTAATACATCATTATGGTTTGCATATATAAAATTAATTATTCAAAATTAGAAATAAAAACATTTAGTAATAATTAAAACTGGAAATTAGAAATAAAATGAGTTAATTATATAATATAATTACTGCAATTATTTTCTTGTTAAATAATTATGTATTAATTGCCAAAACTGCGATAATAAAATATTAATATGTCAAAATAAATAATAGTTATTTATTGTTTGTGACCTAATTAAACTTGCTCATTTCATAATTCTATAATTACTACTCAAATAGCATTAACAAAACAAAATAAATTGACTAATGATTAATGCATATATATGTATATATATATATATATATACATATATATAATATTAGTAATATTTAATAATAAACTAAAATAAATATTTGGAATAGTTAATTCCTTTGTAAGCGACATAGGTTATTATTAAAGGAGTGAGTTCAGAAAATTTGCAACAGTTTTGTTGAAATGAATGGTGTAATATACAGAATTTATCACGAAGTTCTCCTGGAACTTTCATACTTACTTTACTTGTGAAAATAATGGAAAAAATTTATATAAACTTATGTCCTGAAATGCTTCGTTTATGAGTTACGGCTAGTAAAAGATTTCGCTCGGATTTCAGCTATCCTGCTGAAATGAGATCGTACTGAAATTTTTAAGACGTAAATTAAGGGGAAAAATTAGATATTTATTACGGTTTTTGATCTGAAAAATCGAATATAATAAGTTCCAGAACCGTATCTGCAGTAATTTTTGAGAAATGTGGGGTGGAAATGAATAAATTGGGGTAAAAAACTCTGTTTTTTTATGTTTGACGTACAATAACTTTGTTAAATGGATAATAAACACATAAAAATTTAAAAAAAAAAAAAAATTGTAGAGAATTTAACTCCGAACAAAATGGTTTAAGATAATTTGAATAAAAGAAAGAAAAGTTAGAAAAATTCGAATTTTACTTAGAAAAAGTACATTACTACATTTGTCAGAAAAGTACTTATTTAATATAAACAGAAACGAAATTATTTTTTGATGTGAAAAATTTGTAAAAAAAATTTACTCTTAAAAATTACTGTTAAAAAATGAATAAAAGTGGAAATTACGCAATAATTATAAAATTAAAATAAATAAATAAAAATTATTTAAATAATTTTTTTATTAATGACAGAAATACAAAAAAAATATTTAAAAAATGATTATTTCAAAGCTGGAATTAAAATAACAGCAGCTGATCAACAATGCGCAATACTGTATTAGTTTTAAAATCAATCTGTAAGGTACATTAAGTATATCGTATACTGTGATCTGTGCTGCCATTACTGAAGGTTTTCTGTGAATTTTAGTTTGAACGTGATGGGTTTGCCATTGAAATAATGCTGTAGTTATATGCAACAGAGGAATAAGCTGAAATGGTATTAATTTTGTATGTATGTAATGGTAATGCTACAGCTGCTGCAATAGAATATGAAATACGTTTTCCGAATCGCTGGATTCTAGATCCTATGATAATTAGCGAGACTTTCCGCAATCTTCAGGAAACAGCTTCCCTACGTAGTATTTGTACCAGCTACGTAAGATCTGTTCAACACGACGCTGTTACTGATGAAATCATTATTGATGCAATTCATCGCAGTCCGGGCGTCAGTACAGTACGCCTTTCTAAGCGGATCGGAGTTTCGCATTCGATGATTTGAAGTACACTTAAATAAAACAAGTATTACCTTATCATAAATAGCCAGTTCAACATCTACACCCAGGAGACGGTCAACTTCGCTTGAACTTCTGCGACTGGTAGAATACAAATCGAAAACTCTACTAGTATGTTTTGTTTACCGACGAGGCAAATTTCACTCGAGATGGCGTCAACAACTTACTCAATGAGTGTACATGGACAGAAGTAAATCCTCATGAAACGGTGGAAGGCAATTTTCAACACAGATTTAGCCTCAATGTACGGTGCGGCCTTCTTCTCTAACAGCTGTTTGGACCGTTCATATTACCTGGCCGCTAAAATGAGAGGTCTACTTGCACTTTCACCAAGAAACATTACCGTAGCTGCTTGAAAATGTTCGTCTTGCACCGAGACGCAAAGTATACTTCCAGCTCGATGCCGCACCACAGTACTTTTCTTGTGCTGTTTCCACTCATTTAAATCATAATTTTCCTGAGAAATGGATCGGTCCTGGAGGTCCACATTTCTAGCCACCAAGATTGTCTGTTCTAACACCTTTCAATTTTTGCGTCTGGGAATGGATGAAAAATATTGTATAAAAAAATATACATTCTCGTGAGGAATTAATTGTCCGCATTATGGATGTGGTGAGCAACTTAAGGACAGCCCTGAAGAAATAAAAAGAGTAACAAAAGGAGTGGAGAAGCTTTCCAAGAAATGTGTTGAAAGTGGGTTCATTTTTGAAGATTTATTCTAAGCTGGTACGGATTGTGCACTTTGGTCTAGCGATCTGTTTCTAAATGAAATTCGAATTTTTCTAATCTTTCTTTCTTTTATTCTAATTATCTTAAACCATTCTGTTCAGACTTAAATTCTCTACAAGTTTTGTAAGAGAGCAGGAGCTGTTTCAGAAATTGTTAAGGACGTAGGTCAGGAGGATTTAATCGGCCACATCAACAAAAATCAATCTTCTGAGTACTGCACAGCTGAAAGCAATGGAAACCTACGGCTGTTTTTTTTTTTACAAAGTCTTTGCATTTTCATGTAACAAAGATAGAGGCGCCTTCCTTGGTAAAATATTCCGGAGAGGTAAACTAGTCTCCCGTTCGGATCTCCGGGTGGGGCCTACTAAGGAAGGGGTCACCAGAGAATTAAGAAATAACATTCTACGATTCGGAGCGTGGAGTGTTAGAAGTCTAAAAAAGGTTGGTAGGATAGAAAATTTAAAGAGAGAAATGGATAGGTTAATGCAGATGTAGAAGGGATTAGCGAGGTTCTGTGGGAAGAGGAAAACAGCTTTTGGTCAGGTGATTTTAGAATAATTAACTCAATTTCAAATAAAGGGCAGGCAGGAATAGGATTCGTAATGAACAAGAATACAGGGAAGAGTGTAGAGTATATCAAAATGCATAGGGATAGATTCATTGAAATAAGGATAAAATCAAAACCTACGCCGACAACGATTGTTAACGTCTATACGCCTACAAGTGCCCATGATGATGATGAGGTAGAGTGCGTATACGAAGAAATTGACGAAGAAATTAAACATATAAAAGGGGATGAAAATTTAATAATAATTGGAGGTTGGAATGCAAACATTGGAAAAGAGAAGGAAGGAAATATTGTGGGTGAATGCGGGCTGGGTAAAAGGAATGAAAGAGGGGGCCGACTTATTGAGTTTTGAACGAAGTATAACATAATAATTTCCTTCATCCAGTTTAAAAATTATGATAGAAGAATATACACATGGAAAAAGCCTGGTGATACTGCAAGGTGTCAGATCGATTACATCATGGTTAAACAAAGATTTAGAAATCAACTGCTTGACTACAAAGCATATCCTAGAGCATAAATTGGTTGCAACCATAATTTAGTGATAATGAAATGTAGATTGGGGTGTAAAAACCTGAAGAAAAGGTGTCAGATGAATCGATGGAATTTAGAGAAGCTTGAGGAAGAGAAGGTAAAGAAGAATTTTCAGGAGGACATCGCAAGAGGTCTGAGTAAAAAGTAGAAAATATAGAAGAATAATGGGAGAATGTTAAAAAGGGAATTCTTAAATTAGCAGAAGCGAACTTAGGCGGAACAAAGAGAACTGGTAGAAAACCTTGGATATCTGAAGGTATGTTGCAGCTGATGGATGAATGTAGAAAATATAAGAATGCTGGTGATGAAGTAGGTAAAAGGAACTATGGAAAGTTAAGATATACTATAAAGAAGAAATACAAATTAGCGAAAGAAGAGTGGATTAAAGAAATGTGTTCAGAAGTGGAAAGAGAAATGATCATTGGTAAAATAGACGAAGCATACAGGAAAGATAAGGAGAATTTTGTAGTACATAAATTAAAATCTAATAATGTGTTAAATAAAGATAGTGCAGCACACCGATTTTAATACAACAGAAAAGGTCGATAGGTGGGTGGAATATATTGAAGAGTTTTACGGAGGAAATGAATTAGAAACTGACGTTATAGAGGAAGAAGAGGAGGTCGAAGAAGATGAAAAGGGAGATACAATACTGAGATCTGAATTTAACAGAGCATTAAAAGACTTGGATGGCAGAAAGGCTCCTAGGATAAACGAGATACCTGCAGAATTACTGTGCAGTGCAGGTGAGGAAGCGATTGACAGATTATAAAAACTGGTGTGTAATATTTATGAAAAAGGGGAAGTTCCGTCAGACTTCAAAAAGAGTGGTATTGTCATTATACCAAAGAAAGCAGGAGCATATAAATGTGAAAAATACAGAACAATTAGCTTAATTATTCATCCATCAAAAATTCCTAATTAGAATTCTGTACGGAAGAATTAAGAGGAAAATGGAAGAAGTGTTAAGAGAAGACCAATTTGTTTTCAGGAAAAGTATAGGGACAAGGGAAACACTTTTAGTGCTCAGATTAATAGTAGAAGGAAGATTAAAGAAAAACAAACCAACATACTTGGTATTTATAGACTTAGAATAGGCATTCGATAACGTAGACTAGAATAAAATGTTCAGTATTTAAAAAAAATTAGGGTTCAAGTACAGAGATAGAAGAACAATTGCTAACATTTACAGGAACCAAACAGCAACAGTAATAATTGATGAACATAAGAAAGAAGCCGTAATAAAAAAGGAAGTCCGACAAGGATGTTCCCTATCCCCGTTACTTTTTAATCTTTACATAGAACTAGCGGTTAATGATGTTAAAGAACAATTTAGATCCGGCATAACAGTACAAGGTGGAAAGATAAAGATGCTACGATGTGCTGATGATATAGTAAATATATCATTATATTTGCTATATAATGATATAGCAAATTCTAGCTGAGAGTAAAAAAAGATTTAGAAGAAACAGTGAACGGCATGGATGAAGCCCGACGCAAGAACTACCACATAAAAATAAAGAAGAACAAAACGAAAGCAATAAAATGTAGTAGAAATAATGTAATGAACGACTGAATATAAAAATAGGAAGAGAAAAGATTGTGGAGGTAGAAGAATTCTGTTATTTGGGAAGTAGAATTACTAAAGATAGACAAAGCAGGAGCGATATAAAATGCGGAATAGTACAGGCGAAACGAGCTTTCAGTCAAAAATACAATTTGTTTGGATCAAAAATTAATTCAAACATCGGGAAAACATTTTTGAAAATATATGTTTGGAGCGTAGCTTTATATGGAAACTTGGAAGATCAGAGTACCTGAGAAGAAATGATTAGAAGGTTTTGAAATGTGGTGCTATAGGAGAACGTTAAAAATCAGATGGGTGGATAAAGTGACAAATGAAGAGGTGTTCCGGCAAACTGATAAAGAAAGAAGCAATTGGGAAAATGCAATTAAAAGAAGAGACAGACTTGTAGGTTACGTATTAAGGCATCCTGGAATAGTCGCTTTGACACTGCAGGAACAGGTAGATGGGAAAAATTGTGGAGACAGACAACGTTTGTAATATGTAAAACAAATTTTTAAGGATCTAGGATGTAGGGGAATACAGAAATGAGACGATGGTACTAGATAGGGAATCTTGGAGAGCTGCATCAAACCAGTCAAATGACAAACAAAAAACAAAAAAAAACAAGTTTTGTTTAAAAATTTTATCTGTTTATTACCCATTTAACAAAGTTATTGTACGTCAAACAAAACATAGTGTTTTTATACCAATTTATTGGTTTTCACCCCAAAGTTTTCAAAAACTACTGCTGATGTGGTTCTGGGACCTATTTTATTCGATTTTCCAGGTCAAAAACCATAAGAAATAACTAATTATGAATTTTGATTAACGTCCTAAAAATTTCAGTACAAACTCATTTCAGAGGGATAGCTGAATCGGAACGAAATCTTTCACTAGCCGTAGCTCACAAACGAAGCATTTTAGGATATATGTTTATATGAACTTTTTCTGTTATTTTCACGAGTAGAATAGGTTATGAAGTCCCGGGAGAAGTTTGTGATACAATCTGTATAATTTGGGTGATAAAACATGTATTATAAAAGGTTCTAAGAACTACAAAAATGACTACTTCTAGATGTTCTAAACGTACAATTTATATAGAAAAGTAAAATTTTGTCATATTATAATTCGAGAGCATTTGTAAACTTTATTTTGATCAAGTTTTTTCAGAATTTCCACTAATTATTAAGCTAAAAAAAATATTTTAAAGAGAAAGTCTCTACCGAGATAAAAACTGATGAATTTGGAAGATTTTAAGATGTATTAAAATATCAGGTAGAGTTTTACATTTTGTGATAACAAATTTTGACAAAATTGAGTATTTAAACACTATTTTGAAAATAAAACGAATTCTCAAATACAAATAAGTTTTTGTTGTTGACCGTTTCGCTTGTATAAAATAGAGATTTAACTTTTAAATGTAAATACTAAAATTTTTTATAGTATCTAGGCATTTGTAACTACTAATTAGGAAGACATTTTATTAATGCATATTTAAGGAGCTTTATATGAGTGAAATGTAAACAGGAAGAAAGGCTCGTGGAATGCAGCATTACAAGAAAATGCTATATTATTTATTCTTCTGCTAGCGACTAAGAATTCTCTAAAAGGTAATAATAATAATAAATTCAGTATGTCTTCACTTTTTAATAACAGGTATCTTAGAAAATTAAAAATGAAAGTCATATTAAACTGTGGCCACCGGGCTGGTCTAGTGGTTAACTCTTCGTCACAATCAGTTGTTTAACAGCTGATTTTCGAAGTCGGACATTTTTAGGATCAAATTCTACTAAACGTTAGTCGTTTTGTACGGATTTGAATACTAGACAGTGGATACTGGTGTATTTTGGTGATGGGGATCAATTAACCACACATCTCAGGAATGGTCGGTCTGAATCTGTGCAAGACTATATCTCATTTATATGTTATACCATCCTTATCTCTTTAGGTCGAAGGGGGGAGGTTGCTTATTGCTAACTAGTTGAACAGATTGCAACGTAAACATTTTGGGGAAAAAAATTAAGCTGTGATTGGAAAATTGAAATTTTTATTAATTATATTTTGTATTAATGCATCAGAAAATTTAAATTTAAATATAATATAAAATTTATGGACGGGTAATCCTACCCGTCAAAAATTTTACAAAAATTTTATCACATAACATGTTACCTCTCCTTAATTAAAATTAAACCTAATTTTTTTTATTAGTCAATTTTATCAAGTTATTGGGCCTTACTTTTTACCGACTTCAATCGATAAAAAAAGAGGAGGGATCTTCAATTCCATTCGTATGTCATTTTTAAATTTATATTCCATCCAACTCGTCTAAATGCCCTGATTTCAATTATTTTTATCTTTATAACGAACAGAATTTCCTCTGGTGGTCCCGTTATTAGTTTCTCACAGATACGAATTGGGGAAGATATTTTAATCTAACAGTTACTGAATAGATAGAAAACTCGTACGTATTTTTCGTTTGTTTTTCATCATCGTTAATTAGTACTACATAATTATTATGTAAGGATGTACGATCTGAATTTGTTATATCAGAAATATCATCATTCAAAACTGTAGACAGCCTTAAATCACTTTCGGTAATGAGGGGTTTATAACACTGTTCCTGTGAATCCCTTTTCTTATTTTTATCAAGATATAGTATTTTTTACTTTTTTGTTTATTGTGAATGACTTTTTTTATATAAATGTTTGGTCTACTGTTTTTATGTTTTATATATGTATATATACATATATAAATGAATGTTTGTTTGTTTGTCCTGTTTGCGTTCCTACACCATTCATCCGATTGCGATGTAACTTTGGTGAGTTGTTGTGCGGACACCCACAAAGGTTTCTGAATTTTTTTTGGACCCGCTAGGCGGCGCTGGGGTCGAGATAATTAAAAAAATTGTATTTATGGTCCTATCTGGCTCATATTCAAAATATATATTAGTTACGTGAAATATTTTCCCGAAAAATGGAAGAAAAGTAATAGGGAGAAAGGGGAAAAGGGAAGAAGAGAAGAAGGGAAAAAGAAAAAAAACGGGAAGAAGGGAAAAGGAAAGATACGAAAAAGGGATAAAGGGAAAGGTTAAATTTTGGGAAGTTCCGTAATGTTCAGTTTTTTAATGTTTTATCAAACTTTCATTTGTGTTCATTTAATCTACATATGTACTCAAATATAGAAATGGCGAAGCATTGCCCAGTTAGCTTATTTTAAATAAAAATAAAAATAAAATTAAAATTTGAAAAAGCAAAATCAAGTCCACAACTTAAAAAAACACAATTAAAAAAAGAGAAAACTTATTCTTTAAATATCGAATTTTTGAGGGATAGGTCCATATTAATTTGTTCGTAGTTGTTATTTTTTAATTCTTTGTCGTCGTTTAAAAGTCGGAATTTAAAGAAAAATTAATTTGTATTACCTTTTACATAGATGTCCGTTTTTTAAATCCGATTTTTTTAAAGTTATAAAAAAACTTTTTCTGGCTACAATAAAAACTTATTAAAATTTTTTCTCATATAGCATATCTTTTGTTCATCAAAATTTATTTTTTTGATAAAATATTTTTGCATTTTTTGTATATATACTCGTAGTTATGTTTATAGAAATCTGTTGATTTATAAATATGTAAAGCATGCCCGTTGAAATTTCCACGCTCTCTTGAATTTCAATATCGTTACTCTAAACTGTAACTGATTTTAAAACATTTTAATGTTAGAGCATACGCTATTAAGAACTAGAAAGAAATTAAAAAACAGACTTGTTTGACGGGCAGTGTTTTATAGCAGCGAAACGAGGATAGTAAGAAGACCAAGGAGTAAACGATAAAGGCTATTGGAATGTGGTACTGCAGAAGATAAATATATTGATTAAATAGAAAATAAAGAGATTTACTGAAGAATTGAACAGAACTTTTTGTTGTGGACTATTGTATAGTAAAAAGTTAATGAACCACTAATTAAGTATCCAGGGTTTGTCAATTTAGCTGTAAACAAAAAAATAGAAAGAAAAACTATAAAGAAAATATAAAACAGATAATTACTGTTTTAGATTTAGAAATTATATCTAAGTTAAAATTTAGCCTCAAATAGAAAGGAGTGGAGAAGTGCATCAAACCGGTCCAATGACTTATTTCAGAAAAAAAAAATATTAGGTTGAAGAAATAATAATTGTATTTTATCATCATATTATATTTACCTATATTAATTGTTCGATATTATTTCGGGTCGTAGGCCGCTTACTGTACTTATTTCATCAATTTTATAAATGTAAACGAATGTATTTCAAAAGCCAGTAGCATGGTATGTTTAAATACAGTAATATTTTAGTTTTAAAAATATTCATTTAAATTTTTAAGTATAATAAATAATAACATAAGAATGGCAAGTCGGTTATCTTTGACTCTTCGCCTCTTTTTAATCATTAAGAGATTTTTGTAATTTTTTTAGTTTTTTTCCCGAAGAAGCCGATCTTACATTCAGTCTGTCTGCACATTTAGCGTTTTTCTTTTATGAAGTTGATTCATTATTATTCAGTGTCGGGTCGGGGTGGACCGGGAGGATGGAAGGGAACATCGGACGTACGGATAGATAGGATGATTTTTGGTAAGATGAACGCCTAGCGCCTAGCGCGCCTAGCCAGTGGGTAGAGCGCCCACTGCGTCTCTCCCTCTCCCCGGATAACAACTCCCCGGCTTTATAGCCAATTAATGAGGCAATCTAAATGCATGATCAGTGCTATTAATCGGGCCTAAGCTCGCTCGCTCTCTCTTTCTCTATCGCCCTTCGTTCTGTCTCACTCCCCTCTCGACAGCGTTCAGCGGAGTACAGTTACCTTAACCTTGTCAATTCCTCGCCTCAGTAAACGTGCACCTAATATTTTCCATCGGCAATCGTCATCTCCTTTGTTCAAAGCGTTCTTATCTTTGTATCCTTGCCAAAACAAACGGCAGAACTATTTAATAACAAAAAAATTAAAATTTTCACAAGAATTTCGATCAAATGTATGTAAAAATACAGACGAAATGGTTAAGTTTTTTAAATCGGTGTTTTGTAAAGAAAAAGCTAACAGATTATATCGATTTTTTATAAAAGAAAACAAAATATCGACGCAGTTTTTATTCTATAATATTCTACAGCTAAATTACAAAATCCAATAGATATCTATGTTTTTCTTTTATTTATAACATTTTATATCATTTATCTACGTAAATTTTATTACCACGACATAAAAGATTTGGTAGGCTTTACAAAATCTCAAAGAGAACTGATCAAAGTTTATAAACAAAAAAATAAAATGCTAAAGAACCTTTAATCTAAATTAAAAATTTATAAATGAAAGATAGGTTTTAAGTTGTTAAGCGATCATAATCAGTGGATAAAAGGAATTGATGAAAATGCGTATAAGAAACTTTACATTAAAAAATAGTAAAAATTTTAAAGAAAACAAATAACCAAAACTTAAGAAGCAATAAATTTATCTATATTTATATTAAAAGAAATACAAATTAATAATTAAGTCTTTTATTCTGATCATCTCATTATAAAATAAAACATTATATAAATAAAAACATTGTAAATAAAACATATAAAAAAAAAAAAAAAAAAACAGACTTAATTATAAATTCCATACTAATTATTATTTATTAAAAATATAAATACATGAAATAATGTTAACTTAAATGTATTAAATATAATAAATTACTACAAAATAACTCACAATTCACACGGTGTTATTGAGAATTATTCTAAGCACATATTTATGTAAACAAAATTGAACAGAAAGCAGAAAAATTAGGGTTTTTTAAAAATTTTGTAATTAAGATTTGTTTAGAAATTCGATAGAGTAATATTTTATCAGTAAAAGAAAATATTCTTTGAATAAACTGCTCGGAATATTTTTTAAATGGTTTGATAATTTATTAAAAATGGCTACGTAAGCATAATAAGGCTCTTTCTAGTAATCCAAAGTATTATATTGAGTTATACGTAAACAGTCCCTTATCTGATTTGATAGGAGTGCATATTGCTACTTTTCTTTAACAATAATTGACTATTCAGTTTAGAAAAGATCACATATATTTAAATATAAACAAAAAACAATGTATAAACAAAAGTAATACAATGAAGCAATAAACAGTCGAGAATGAAAACACATTTTCCCGTAGAATGAAATATACATTGCCCTCAATCTGGACTACCCTTTTGTTTACTATTTGTTTATAAAAAGTGGGCTAGTCTATGCGGAGTGTTTAAATAGTGTAATTTATATCGTAAACTTTCCTTTTCTTGAAAATGATTTATTAATTCACCACATAACTTGTACCTTTTCTTTCTTTTTCCTGTTTAGCCTCCGGTAACTACCGCTCAGATAATTCTTCAGAGAATGAATGAGGATGATATGTGTGAGTGTAAATGAAGTGTAGTCTTGTACATTCTCAGTTCGACCATTCCTGAGATGTGTGGTTAATTGAAACCCAACCACCAAAGAACACCGGTATCCACGATCTAGTATTCAAATCCGTGTAAAAATAACTGGCTTTACTATGACTTTTTGTAATTCTCGACTTCCAAATCAGCTGATTTGGGAAGACGCGTTAACCACTAGACCAACCCGGTGGGTTACATAACTTGTACCTGGGAATACGGAACCTTTCGTATGAAAGTTTGAGGCACTAACATTTCGTTACGGAGATCGATAATAATTTTGTTCAACTTTGTCAACAAATTGGCTGGATAGAATTTTATTCGCTAATTTTTTTCTTATTTTACAGATACAAGTTTTATGATAGGCACTATGGTCGTTAGCGATATGACGTAAAACAAAATCATTGCAAACAATCATATTGTTATCGTTTATTATAATCGTTTAATATATAATATTATTATAATCATATAACGATCATGATCGTTTAACAACCAAGATCTGCATTTATTTACAGATTTATTAGTTTTCTAAACGGTTATTAAAACGACTTCTAAACGATTATATTTTAGCATAGTTCATTTTAAATTAATTAAAAAAAAGAAGAAAATAGTAATACATCTTTAAGTAAAATTGAAAGCTGAATTGTGTATACAAAAGTAGTTTTTATTTTCTGTACCTTTTCCATGTAAAAAACGAACAATTATACATTTGGAAGAAACAAATCTAAATAGATAAGAAGTATGATATAAGCTAATTAAAAATCTAGATCGTAAAGTTACTTGAGTAGCCCAGCATTGAGATTTTTTCATAGGAATCCAAAAACATTGGTTTCAAAGATGTAGTTTTAATGAAATCAAATACATTTACAGTTCTGAATGGATTTAAATTATACCATTATATCTTGTAATATTTATATACGAAGTTATACTAAACAAATTTAATAGAAAAAAAAAGAAAACTAAAATAATTGTACGGTAAAATCCCTGAAAACTGGAAATCATTTAGATAGTTGGTTAAATGAATGCCGTTAATAAAATCCTATACGATTTTAAAAGTAGTACTACGGTAAATACGAGGTGCGACAATAAAGTAATGAGACTGATTTTTCTTTGCAAGATGTGCCAAGAACCCTGCAGCTTGCGTAGGCACACAATCTTTGACCTTGGTCTATAAGCTACTTCTAGTCCAAGCGGCACATTGATGCAACTGCTTAGTCGTGAGTTGTGCTGTAATAAGTGAACACGTGTTTGTGTCTCTCGTCACAGAAATGAAACCGCAAAATATTGCGCAACGGTATGCCATTTCTATTTGCGTTAAATTGGGTGAAAACGCGATGACAACTTACGGTAAGCTTCAGAAGGCTTTTGGAGAGGAGGTTATGTCAAGAGCTCAAATTTTTCGGCGGCATAAAATTTTTAGTGAAGGCAGAACGAATGTTAAAGATGTAGACCGCAGTGGACGACCATCAACCTCACGAACAGATGTCAACTTGACCAGGGTGCGTGAAATCGTACGATCTGATCGAAGATTATCCGTGAAAATGATTGCAGAAGAACTCAACATCAATCGAGAAATGGTTCGTCTAATATTAACTGAAGATCTTGGTACGAGAAAGATTTGTGCAAAAATGGTCCCCAAAACTCTCACACAACAACAGCGAGAAACATGGAAAAATGTGGCAGCCGATCTGTTAGAGCAAACGGAAATCAATCCAGATTTGTTGAGCCGTGTTATCACTGGTGAAGAAGGTTGGTGTTTTGGATACGATCCAGAGACAAAACGCCAAAGTTCGCAATGGTGCTCAAAGGGATCACCCAGACCAAAATAAGCTCGCATGTCAAAGTCAAAAGTGAAATGCATGCTTGTGTGCTTCTTCGATTCCAAGGGAATTGTTCATAAAGAGTGGGTGCCTCCTGGACAAACAGTTAACCGATATTTCTACAAAGAAATTTTAGAAAGACTTCGTAAACGAGTTCTTCGTGTCCGTGCCAACATTGCTGATAATTGGATTCTGCATCACGATAATGCTCTGTCAGTACAGCAATTTTTAACCTCAAAACAAATTTCAGTACTACCACAGCCTAGTTATTCACTAAATATCGCTCCGTGCGACTTTTTTCTATTTCCAAGAGTCAAAATGGCGGTCAAGGGACGCCATTTTCAAAAAACACAAGATGTCGAAAAAGCTGTGACGAGGGTCTTGGAGGATATTACAGAAGATGAGTTCCAGAAATTTTACCATCAATGGCAGAAGCGCTGGAATAAGTGTGTGCAATCAGAGGGGAACTGCTTTGAAGGATACAACACTAAACATGACTAAAACGGTAAGCAACATTTTTTTTCACATCAGTCTCATTACTTTATTGTCGCATCTCGTATGTAACGTATGTTTTCAAGTAACTTACCTCTGAATAATTCATTTTTCCTCATGCTATAGAACTTTCTTAGAGTTCCTGTATTCCAAAAAAAATTAATACTCTATTTTGAAAAATAAATATAAATTTAAACATAATGTAAGAGACATATTATATTTGAAGATGACATATCCCTGCTTAAAAATAATATGTTTTTCATGACAAGTAAATTGTCAAAGGTGAGTGAACTGGTGTTCACTCACTTAGCCTAATTAAGTGCGCCAAAAATATCTCGCTATCCTTAACGGATCCAATGGTATTATGATATTTACCCCGAATAACATTTAAAAAAAGAAAAAATTATAGGATAAGAGGCAGATAGTGAGAAATATAAAACCTATCAGACGGACAAGGAAACGAGATAAACAAATCCGCTTTAAGAAGTACTTCAGTAACACTATCAGTTGTGAGTGACCAACCCACCATTCATCAGGGTAATGGTGTTATTTTTATCCAGGATGGAACTAGCATCGATCAACGATTTTTTTCTATATCTTACGCCGAAAAAAATTGATATTCATGATTGTTTTTATATTTTAAATTTTAAATTTTTTCGGGATTTTTTCAATTCAATAAGAGGGTAATTAGGATTTGGGTTCATTTAGGTAGATAATTTTAATAAAATTGCTTTATGAAATGGTGTTTTAAAAATTCTCTCCTTAAGGAAGAGCTTCTTGACCCTCAATATAAACGATGGTCTTCGCTTTAGTCTGGTCTTTGGCCGTTTCCTTAATGTTTAGTGATATCGGTTGACTTCTTAAACAGAAGTTTATTTACCCAATGAAATTTTTTTTTTAAATCATTGCATTATGTAATTCTATAAATAACAGTAATATAAAAGAATTTAATTTTAAATAATTCGATTGTAACATTCTTAATTAACAAAAATGTTATAATGTTTTATATCCTAACAGAATATTATAATTTTATTTTTTAATTTACTTTTACGTAACTTTACCGTGGTATAGACAATGTTATTCAAAATTTAAAAATAAAAAAAGAATAAATATTTTCTTTTTTACAAAATATCTCGGTTTAGCGTAGAATTTTTGTTCGTTTTGTAATATTACATGACGGTAAAAAAGATTGGTTTTTTCTTAAGTCTGCCTTAGGGTAAAATATGTTAAAATGAATTCTCAGTAATGTTTTATAATTCTTTTTAGCTAAGCTGTCATTTTAGTTATAATATGAAATAGTCAAAGGGTACTAAAAATGAAAGTTAAAAAATGTGATGTGTGTGTGTGTGTGTGTGTGTGTGTGTGTGTGTTTATATATATATACATGGAAAATATTAATTATTAAACTATCAATCAATTGATGAGAAGTGTCTCAACAAAACTTGTACATTTCTTATGTAATTTTTCTTTGGACTACTAGTTGCTATATTTTGAATTTTTAAATCATGTTTAACTGAAAAAAAAATCAATACCAACATTATGTAAATCTTAAAAATATTTTTAGCTTTTAAAAAATAGAATAATTATATATCGTATTCATTTAAAAAAAAAAAGAAAAAAAAACGAATTTTTAGCTGCTAATTCAGAAGTTTCCATATTTGATACCTTAGATAATAACAATGTTTGAAGATGGATGAGAAGGAGTTAAATGAATAAAAATTATTTAATAAGAAAAGAGAAAAAAATTTAAAAATACTGACACCAAAAATGTACGTACATATGAACTGTTTTACGCTCATTTACGAGAGCATACTTGGTAGCGATGTACGGTGGTGGCAACATGAATGACGGTCATGTTTGCAAGGGGAATTAGCATCAAAATTCAATCACATGTCAAACTAATTCAAATATAGTACATATTTTTAATTGCATATTAAAACAACGAAAATCCTCCTTAGGGAATAAAATATTTTGGGAAAACCGTATTAAAATCGGTTAATCCATTTCAAAAGTTACGGAGAAAATAGTAAACGAAATTTCTGGTCGTCACAAACCACTCCGGCGATCGGAAGTCGGAGGTAAAAAAATCCTTTATCTAAAGGCGTTAGCCTTGTCTTAAATTGACTCACCTGAAACTGAGTACTATTATTTTCTAATTTAATAAGCAAATTTAAATTTTACCACTAATACTAACAATAATTCAAGATGTGTAAAACTTAATTTTGCCGACGAGGTTCAATTAATAATAAAATTTTAGGAATTTTCAGGCTCAAGTCGCAACGACTAAATGCTGAACTACTTGTTTTACAGTAGCTTACATTATTAATAGTGTTTTTCTGAGTAGAGCAGAACGTTTGTCCATTCTTTTTTATCTACCAAAATTGCAAAAATATTTATTTTAATGATTTGTTTACAACTGTATCTTTCAAACTTTTAGAATGCAGAAAGAAATTAAATTTATCTAATAACTCAATAATTTAGCGAGTAATGCGACTTACAGTGTGAAAATATCATATAGTGAGGTTTTCTTTTTCATATAGTGATATTTTTAATCTCAGACTAAATCACATTCTGTAATAGATAATTATTATTTGTTAGAATTTAGAGATCTCAGTTGATGCGGAAGGTAGAGACGGATTGCCGAACTGGATTCTGAAAAATCCTACCTATGACGTCCTGTCAATGTAAGCTATCCTCTCTACCGTACCTTTTAGACGTTACAGTTTTATTTTTTACAAAAAGAAGAGGTGACAGTACGTTACTTTTTAAGATGATCGCTAAAAATAAGCTTAAATTGTTATACTGTAAATCATAACCGGAATAGGAAAAATAATCTTCGGATTAAATATGTAGACTAGTTGGTTATAACCGGCATATTTTACCTCTAGCCCGCTAGAATAAATTAAACATTTAAAGCAATAATGTACATTTTGTACCCTAACAGCCCTGGAAATTACATTTATGACTTTTTAATAATTTCCTTTATAAAATCATATAGGAAATGAAATTTTTATCTTGTTAATGTATCTGAAAGCTTCATACATCTAGTAAGGAAATAACAGAGAAAATATTACGTTTCCGAAGTTTTGCAGAGGGATATCTGGGAAATGTTACTCGCAGCATTCGTTATGTATTGTCAAACCTTGTTTTCGTACGAATTTCCATTTTATTCACATCTGCAAAAAAATTAGTTATAATAAAAAGTATTTTTTCGTTTTCTTCATTTTCATTATTCGTATAAAAGAAAACAGCCTTTACTGTCATATATTTAACAGAAAAAGATTACGAAGTAAAAGAATGATGGATAAAATTCAAATACGTATTTTAACAATAAGACTATTTGTTAATTACAGCGGGAATAAATGACAATTCTTTTTTCTCCAACATGGACAGCCGATTGAAAATAAATCCTACTAAAAAGACAACTTATAATTCTGCGATTTCAGTACTGTATATTACTACTTGTAAATTTATTCATAACCTTCTTTTAAACGCTAATTTGAAATAAATAAATCTATTGAATCGAAAAAAAGTTTTTTTTTTTAAATTTAATATAGATTTGGAAGGAAATAGTAAAATAGTAACTTTTTTACAATAATTTAAAATCGTAACATATTTTAATTTGAAATAAATAAATCCATTGAATCGAAAAAAAGTTTTTTTTTTTTAAATTTAATATAGATTTGGAAGGAAATAGTAACTTTTTTGACAATAATTTAAAATCGTAACATATTTTACACACACACACACACACAACCAACAAATAGATAGAGCTCGCTACATAAAATTACGTCATTCATAACAACCAATCCCATTACCGATTATTTTAAACCGATCAAATATATGAGTATTCACTATTCACACAAATATGTAATATATACACAGATTTACACAATAAAATAATAATTATCTGAAAAACTGGCTTTAAAGTCTAATATTAAAATTTGAAATTGTTTTTTTTTTTAAATTTGTTTAGTACTACATAACTAATTTTAATATGAAGTAAAATGTAATGCTAATATAGACCGTTCTCGCAAAAATAATTTTCAATATCGTATGACTGATTTCAAATGGTAACAATAAATAACGAATTGTTTTATTTTTAGACCAGGCTACTTTTACACACTATTTTTACGAGTAAATATAAAAAAATTTGTTAAAGATAGATCAAAATAAAATATTAAATTAAAAAAATTAAAAATCTGAGAAAAATAATTGATAAAGAATAATATAAATTTGTTGACGTATTAAGAAAAAAATTATAAAACTATAAAACTTAAGAGAAACTAAACGCCTAAAAGAATCATCAAACTCAGGTTGAAAAATTATGTACCGACTACTTATTCTGGTAATAAATAAATGTAACTAAAATGGATAATTTTGAAATATAACAAATTCCTATAGAAATATATACGAGGCTCGACTGATAAATCTTGCACACTAGCGTGCTACACGAAAACAAAAGGTACCATCGAGTTGGGTGTGGCAGAACATGATAGCTGAAATCCCTCTCTACAAACCTGCGATAATGCGTTGAAATCCGTTTACCGGTTTTTGTTTTCAGTAGCAGTTAAAATGGAGTCGAGTACGGCCAATATGTCAACACGGTTAAAATAGCGTGCAGTGATCGAATTTTTAACAACAAAAAATATGAATCCTACGAATATTTTTCATCGTTTAAAAGCGGTTTACAGTAGTGAAACTGTTGACAGAAGTACTGTGAACAGGTGGGCGTTGAAATTTTGCGAATATAAAGCAGGTAAAGCGACAACCGAGGACGCACCTCGCAGCGGACGACCAGTTTTTGACGAGAAACATCGAAAGGAGGTGGACGATTTGCTTCTAAGTGACCGAAGAATTACTCAGCAACGCATCACTATTCAATTAGGCATATCTAAAGAACAATTAGGCCATATTATCGAGCGATTGGGTTACCGTAAAATCTGTTCACGATGGGTACCGCGCAAATTTTCTGATGGCTCTCCGCAAGCTGAAGTTTGAGCCTATTCCGCATCCGCCATACTCGCCGGATTTGGCTCCGTGCGACTTCCACTTCTTCCCTCATCTCAAGAGGGATCTCAAAGGTAATCAATACAGCACCGACGATGAGGTGAAGGAAGCTATGACCACTTGGATCCGAGAAAGACCGCCAGAACTTTTCAGTGACGGAATGCATAAACTTATCACACGTTGGGAAAAGTGTATCGTTGTAAACGGGGATTAAAAATAAATACTGCATTTTGTAGCTAAGGTATTGTACTTTCATTCATTTTTTATTTCGTTCCAATATCTCTTTTCATTCCCATGCTACGTGTATACGTGCAAAATTTATCAGTCAAGCCTCGTAGTTGTGTTCAATATTACATCGATTTAAAACGATATTATTGTCATTATTAATAAAACAAACATTATCTTTAATCTAAAACAAATTTTACCATGCTAAAAAATAAAAAATCCAAATTTAGTTACAATTTTTACAGATTTTAAGAAAGCCTTCGACTCCATCCACAGGGAATCTCTACTTAAAATCCTTCAAGAATTTAAATAGATCCAAAAACAATAAACATAAAAGAAACACTAATACAACACAAAATCAAAAGTGAAATTCTTAGGGAAACTTTCTGAAACATTCAAATTAAAACTGGAGTAAGGCAAGAAGATGTACTGACTCCAATCCACTTTAATTGCGCCCTTGAAAAAGTTGTAAGGGAATGGGAGAGAACTTAAAAAGTTAAACGTACACGAAAACATAAAAATGGGCACTAAAACTAAATTCATAAATACAAACATTCTGGCATTCGCAGACGATATTACAATCTTTGCAAGAGAGATGTAGACTAGGCCAAAAAAAAAATTCAAAAACTAAGCGATTGCGCAAGCAAAATTGGTCTTCAAATTTATTATGAAAAAACTAACCGTTTTCCAACGACAAAGGGAACAAAACTCAAACCATTAAAATTTCCGACAGCAAAGAAATATATGTAGAAGAAATGTAGACGACAAAGAAGTACAGTAGAGTTAAAAAACTTTAAATATTTGGAAGATTTCATGACACCGAATACAAATGAAAAAATGGGATGAAGAATAGAGTACAAAAAACGAAAAATGCCTATCATCTCACGAAGAGCAAAAAAAAAAAAATCCCGGTCATATAACTCCTAATTGATGCACTATAAAACTGTAGTCCAACCAAGCACTGTACGGGGCAGCATGTCAGTAGGTTTTCAGAACATGAAATAACAAAAGTAGAAAAAAGAATTTTAAGAAAATTTATGGACCAAAATATGAAGTTGGAATTTACAAATTGAAAAGTGAAAAAAAATTTACAAATATACAGAAAAAATAGGGGACTTAATCCGGAAAAAAAGATTGCAGTTTTATGCACATTTATGCACAATGAACAACCAAAGATTGACAAAACAAATGTTTAAGTTTTACATAAACAGATCCACAAGGACCATCTGATTTAAAGAAATAAAACACATATAAAATCATTAAATATTTCTAAGGATCTGTGTAAAGACAGAAATAAAATTAGAATAGTGATTCGAGAATCTAAGTTACCAGCGAGAGAGAGAGAGAGAGAGAGAGAGAGAGAGAGAGAGAGAGAGAAATAAGAATATAAAATTGAATAGATGGACGGAAGAAAGGCGACAAAAACAGAGTAAAAGTATGAAAATATTTTGGGGTTATAAAACCAAGTCAAAACTATGTAAACGTGATCCGTAGTGGTCGGAACGAAAAGAAAAAAATAATAAGAGAAGTTATAATTAAAAGCGGAAGTCATCTCATTAAAAATATACCAAAAGAGATAGAAAGAGTTTACTGTTATAGGATACATTATTACTGTGAAAATAATGTGGAATAAATATTAGTTTGCCTTTGGTATCAGTCATTTAATTAGTTTTATGCTACTTTTAACATTAAGATAGGAAATTATTAAAAAAGAAGACACGTATTCAAAAGTCAATATTAATCATCAATAAATAATAAAAAAAGTTTTTAATTTTACTATCTTTTTGTTGTAATAATAATTATGAATCTTTTTATTTTTTCTTAATGTATGAGAAGGAAATAAACGTCAATTATGACACAAACACCGGTATTAAAATAACTATTTTTTATACACTCTATTCTAATAAAAATGACTTGCATATAGCATAAAAAAGCGTCAATACTACACGCTTTTCACCTGAGTTACATCCCTCGTAAGTTACAGAGTACTCTCACCAAAATTTTCGTAATTCATTACTGTACAAGTATAATATACATTATTTTCGGACTAAATAATCGGTTATTGTATACAATTATTGACTCAGCCTAACAATAGCTCAATTTAATATTTAAGGTTAATTAGACGAGGTTAGCGAGCATTAGATTATATTTGCTGATAATAAAGTTCACAAACTCGTTTAATTTCATTTGTGTAATTTAATCGCGTTAACGTCTCTACCAATAACTGAAATCAATTGTCACAAATTTCAGTGAAGTATATTTAAGAACGAATAATAAACATTCGATACGGACTATATGAAAAAGAAAAAAGTGTAAACGCAAGAGTATCGATACAAATTCAAAACATTACCCTCATCGTTACGGGAAAAATTTAATTTTTGATTTTTCATTTTAAAATCTTTATTAATAAAAAAATACAATAAAGCGACAGTTTTCTTTTTGTATATTTACAATCAGCGCTGTGAAAACAACAAAAGATGCCAAGATTATTGAATTTTGAATGCGCGTCATCTTTCCAAATAATTATCATAATAAATATTTACTACATCTTACTCTTTTTTTAATTTCAAAATTTATCATCGGACCTAATTTTTAAAATTCTTGTTTAATACTGCATTTCAAAGGCCCCTATTATTTTTTTTCCTGCTTTTCATATTATCCACGTTTACCGTAAAAGGCTAATTCAACATAAATATTTTCAAGAATTTCTTGATAATTCTTAGATCTATATTAGATTTGTTTTGCACGAAAACTCTTTTTACTTGTGCCAATCTGTTTTTAATATCTATTTTAATTTCTTTATTCTTCATAATTTTACTTTCTAAATAACAGAATTCTCCAAATATATGTTTTCCTATTTTAATATTTAATTCTTTATTATTCTCCTTCCGATAACGTCTCATAATTTTCCTTTCATTCTGATTATTTTTCAAACTGGATTTCTCTTCTAGCAATAACTACAGATCATTTAGTAATTCTATCAACCTAATATTGGTTTTTTCCAAAAGAACAATGTCGTCAATAAAACCTTAACATCTTTTATAGAAATAGTTATGATCTAATACTACAAAACGAAACACACACTTAAAAATGTAACCGTAAATATACATCTGAAAACAGGTATATACTTCCACTTCTATATTTATTTCATATTTTAAATCTAGAGGCTACAATTTGACAAAACCGGTAGTAGAAATTAGGGATAAATATTTTAAATGGAGATCTACTGTATTCCAAATTAAAGAAATCAAGCAAGTATAAAAAATAATGCATTGTAATTTTAAAAGAATTATCTAAAGAAATGTTGATGTTTCAGTTCGTTAATTTTCGAATTTTTGAGGTAGGTGCAAAGTTTAAAACGATTATCTTTATCTTCAATTGCTACCCTTTTTATCTGAACTGATTGAAAAAAAGAAACGAAATTAAAAAAACAAACATTTGAAACAATAACTATAATTTTTTTTACATTTTAGGGAATTTTTTAAGGATAATTTTATTTTTTTTAAAACATATTTATTTTACATTTTTTTTAGTTTTATTTAAAACATGGATAAGCTTAAATAACATTCTGTCGGGTGAATTAAAAAGCCCTTTGAAAAAATTCATCGGCAAACAAACCGATATGTACATAAAAATAAGAGAAATACGCAAAGAATATCGTACGTGCTAATCTTTAATTTTTATTTTATTACTTAAAAATGTAACCTATGTTTATTGAAGTTATCTTACTAAAATTCTTTAATCTTCTTTGTGAAAATGATCTGAATGTCAAAAAATCAAATTATATCATATATTTGTTAAAAAAAAAAGTAGTACTAACCAAAAATTATGAAAAAAAAATTAAATATCTTTAAATATTCTATGTACAAAATGTAAATGTATTTTAATTTAAATTAAATAACATTAAGTTACCTGGGTAAAACTTTCAACAGACCCGCCAGTGGAAATCCCCATGCAGATTAAATATAGCATTATAAATTGGAAAATGAATACAATATATGTTTTTAGATTTTCACTATCTAAATATGGCAGCTATTTTATTACGGTAGCTATTATTTGGACTTCATTACATGTTAAGCGTAGAATATGTATTCTGAACAGCTAATGAAATCAAAAACCATATATTGTTTTCATTTTCCAATTTTTAATTATGGATTTTTACCAAGTAAAGGCGTGATACATCGATTAAATATAGAATTATCGAAATCAGTCTATTTTGTGGAGAATAAGATTTGAACGTTTATAAAAAAAAATCATACCACTCGATTTGAGAATCTCATCGTTTTATTGGGTTAATTAAACAAATATTTCTTTTGAGATTTTAGGCATGGGATACATTTTGTTCTTGAGAATAGCTATCATTTCCTTTGAGTTAATGTCTCGTATTACGTCATTTACGACTGTTATTGTCTTTATGAAATTTAAACCGTAGACAAGCAGACGTGAAAATGTTTATATATTTTCAGAAAGACTCATTAAACTTATTTCCTTAAATATTGTTTATAGATAACGAATTTTTTTTAAATGTGAATTGTTTCTATACAAACGTATTTTTGATGGACCTACTCATAATAAGTCTGAATCTTATTGTATTAATATAACAGTAAAATTATACAGTCTATTTTTAATTTAAGACAACAAAAATTTTAAGTTTACATTTTTTTTTGTAATCACTCATACTGACATTTTTTAATTTTTTTATTATTACAACACACTATAACATTTTGCGTTCTCAGCGGCTTTATACGTAGTGGATAAAACTTGCTTGTCAGGTGTTTTCTAAAGAGCAAGAGGTTATTTTTTTATTTAAAAATTTATATTAAACTTTTGAAGTAAATTAAATTTTTAGTTAAATCAATGAGAATCCACGAATTCGCTTACTTTTCTGCGCGTATTTATTATTCGATCCTTATGTTTAGATTTGCGTAGCGCCACCTGTAATCGCAGCATCGTTAATACTTCTAGTATTCCTTCAGTATGACCCCGGATTTAGACAACCAATACTAATGACACTACAGTTACTGATGACGTCTTCCACGAGCGCTTAATTTCAATAGCCAGCTGTCTATATTTATCTTTATTTTCTTCGACTGTAAAAAAAAAAGGTTATTGTTGTTGGTGACAGTGAAATCTATTCGGTACGTACAACATTTCCTCCTTGACATTCGGTAAATTATTACTTTTGTTATTATTATTATTATTATTACATAAATTTGTATCAGTGTTAACAATAACGATTTACAAAAAACTTAGAAAAGTTTGGGCTTAAATTTTTAAATTTATGCACCAAAGAAGATATGAAATTCAGAAAAATTCTTACGAATTCTGCTAAAAAAGCACGCGTGTATGCGCAAACATATATACGCACATTCAAAAACCATACAAGATTATTCATATATATATATATATATAAATAATAAAAAACATGACATGATTATGTTACGAAATAAGAAGCATTACCATACGTGAAACATTTTTTCATTTTACTTTAGTAATTTCAGCCCTCTTTTTTCGTTTTTCAAATTTAACTCGACCGCTCTTGTTTTATACATTCCCTATGTAAATTGTGTATAAAAATGGAAATGAAAGAGAGGAAAGCGGAAGGGAAAATAGGGTTGACCCATTGTTGTCGGAATATGGTGGCAGCATTGAGCCCGCGGGTGTTACTGCTGCTAGTGGTTCGGTTCGTCGAGGGGGTGGGGAAGAACACTGTTTGCGTAACATCTGAATATGAGGCTGGTAGAGCGCACTACCCTTGCTAGGATTAGAATGACAACACTCCCACCGCTTTCCTCCCCGATTCCACACGTACGGTAGGGTTCCAGACAAGGGGTATAAATATAGTGTTGGATAAACCGTTACATTATAATTTCAAGGCTATATTTAACGCACTAATTGGCTTAAAAAAAATACTATCTTTGGACTCGTCTTAAAATTATCACACAACTTTGTCAACAATGCGAATAGATATCATTTTAATGAATGTAATTATAAAAAGTCATTCGTTATTAAACATGAAACTAGATCTTTATTACATTCATAACATTACTCGTAACGTAATTCTTATCGCTTTACAACTATTTACCGTATAAAAAATAAACTGATGATTCTGTTAACAGGTAGACCTTAGTTAGTTTTATCCTAAATTTATTCTAAAAAGAAATTAAATTAACGAAGTGAAAATTAAAGCCGTAGGAATCAACAGGAGTAGGTTGTGAGTGGAGACAGATGTTAACTCTTATCAGCAACAGCGGCTTGGCCATGGAAACTTTCTTCTATCTTACATCTCTCTCACGGCTATTTAAGGAAAACAACAGTTCAATTTTAAAACGGAACATTTTATTAAAACTCGTTACGCATAAGTTGTTCGATTGATATCAAAAGATTTTACTGGAAAATTTCATAAATAGTCGGAAGACCCGTTTGGTCTTCTGCGTCATAAACTCAAAAACAAATAGAAGAAATATCAAAAGGTCAAGTTATAAAGGACCGTTGGGTCGGTCAATGAAAATTTAGCTTGTATTTTATTAAGCCTTTCTCCTTTTAACTTAAAAAATAAAATGTTTATTTAATAAATATATTTTGATGAACCGGATTCGATCAGTCCAGTTTTGAACCACTTCATTAATAATCACATCACTAATAATCACATCATTAATAACACGAGTTAGGGTTGCCTCAAAAGCATCAATTGTTGCTGGTTTATCAGCATAAACCAGAGATTTCACATATCCCCAAAGAAAATAATCCACTGGCGTTAGGTCACATGATCTTGGAAGCCAATTCACTGGACCATTTCCTGAAATAATTTTGTCGCTAAATTTTTGTTTCAATAAATCGATTGTTTCGGTAGCGGTATGAGGTGTGGCACCATCCTGTTGAAAACAAAACTGTTGCAGGTCGACGTCATGCAAATTTGGAAACAAATAATCACCGATCATTGATCTGTAACGATCACCATTGACAGTAACATGTGCTCCGGCCTCATTTTTAAAGAAATAAGCACGATGCCTCCAGCATATAACCCACACCATACAGTCCATTTTTCAGGATGCAATGGAAACTCGTAGGTTTCCTGAGGATTGGTCTTACTCCATATACGGAAATTTTGCTTGTTGACATAACCATTTTACCAGAAATAAGCTTCATCACTAAATAAAATGTTTTGATAAAACGTGGATCAGTTTCCAATTGATATAGACACCATTCACCAAACAAGCGACGCTTATTATTGTCTTGTGGCTTCAGTTCTTGCATCGATTGCATCTTGTATGGTTGTAAACCAAGATCTTTACGTAAAATTTTTCATGTAGTGGATGGACAATTCTAAGTTGTTGAGAACGGCGACGAATAGACACATTCGAATCTTCTTCAACACTAACACTGACAGCACCGACATTTTCGTTTGTACGTACAGATATTTGTCTTGTTGTTGGTTTTTTATTGAGTAGAGTAAATGTTTTTTGAAATTTATCATTAGTTCGACGAATAAGTTGCTCTGATGGCCAATTATGTGCACCTTAAAAATTACACAGTGCTTTGTATGTTTGGTTAACAGAACGTTGATTTTGGAAATATATTTCCACAATTTGTAAACGTTTTTGCTGCGTCAGTTTTTCCATGATCATCTTCCAATGCTCACTGATCTGAAATGACAAAACAAAATGCCATCAAAGTAAAATAAAATACAGTTACGTCTATCAAAAGTTTTATCGCTCTAAAAAAAAAACAACCGTCTCTAAAAAAAACACTTGCTTCTGAGTAGATTGTTTGAATGATGATGCAGAAGCCTAAACGGTGTCATTAAATTACACATATTTTTGTTGATTAATCTTGGTGAAATTGAAATAAAAGAATTGAAAATTGAAATTGAAATAAAAAATAAAATAAAACTGAAATTGTATGCTGCATAATACCGTGTAGGATGAGTAGTAAAAATTCAATTGACATGAGTCAATTATTTACAATTTTATTTTACTTGGATTGACAGATCGATGCGGTAGAAAGGAAAAGTATGGTGTTAAATTCTAAATTAAGGGAATGCAATGTAAAAGATAATGCAGAATTTTTTTATTTACTAATAAATCAAAAAACTTCGAAAGATGGATTAACTGACACATATCGATAGTAAATTGTTAAAACTACGTAAAGCAACTAAATCATTGCGGTTTATTTTATCTCCGAACTGTTAATCCAAGTATGCAATCGAATTTATTGCCCGAATTGAACCTGCACAGTACCACGACGGTAATACGCTTAGAAATATAATTTTTTTAAATATAATATAAAATACTTGACTAGAATAAATGCTAGGAGAATTCAAACAGAACCCGTAGATTACACGAGCTTCGTACAGATAGGTCCTGTTATATCTTAACAGATATGTCAACAATGTTTGCTGCATGTAGAGAACTAATTTTTTGTTAGGAATTTTAATTTTGTATTATTTTAAACATCTTTACCGAGATATTAGGAAATCTTTGACATTTAATTACTTTTTAAAAAACCGGCGTACGAGTAATATTTTGCGGTGGTATGATGCAATGTCACAAACAAGACTCACTAACGATTATTGCAGATACATTTAGATCCGTGTAACCGTTCGACTAGACTGTTATGTAGTGTTTGTTAAAGGATAATTTATTGTCTGCAGAGGTATTTTTTTAACGATTTATTGTCGTAGATGAGAACAAAAATATTTTAACTAATGAGCAATTCAAATAAATTTGTTCATAGATTTCATATTTCTGTACATATTTCTTATAGTGCTAGAAAACTAAATAAATTAAATATTTTTAAATCGAAACTGATAAAACAAAATAAAAAAATCCCTTTCGGCAAGCCGGAAGGCGGAGGTAGATTTCACCAGTGCTAAGTAGGGAATAAAAAATATTTCCACCTTAAAGTTAAGAAAAACTTCAAATCTACTCAGTTTGACAATGGTTGCATGTGAAAAGAAGTTTCACATATTTTGCATACCACAAGCCCCATCTTCTTACAATTCCAGCAATATTTTGGTCATCCCTTGCCGTAAGGGTTGGTCATATCGAAAATTGTTTCAGGCAAAAGTTTTAGGTAATGTTTTGTGAACTAACGACCACTTTAAACCGATTCGACGCTGTGCCTATTAAGGGAGGTATGATTTTTTTTGTCTTCGAAATCCAATTTTTTCCACCCCCTGGGTCAATGGTTGGTGATATAAAAAAGCTTTACTTAATAAGTTTTAGTCCTTTATCCAAAGAATAGTAGGAACTTTAAACGAATCCGATATTTTACTTAATAGGAAAGTTATATCGATATTTTGTTTTTTCAAAAAAACCCATTTTTTCCACGAATTCATTGTTCTACAAAAACGAACCGTTTTTGTCTATTAATGAATTCAACCGAGATGTTAAATCGTTATATTTTATGTATCAATTTGAAAGTGATTGGCGGAAAATTACGGCCGTTATCTTGTCTACAAGAAACTGAAATATGTATATATAAACTTTTGAACTGACGGTGGTTATAGGGTCTGGGGGATGTGAAACGCGAAGATATGTCGAAATTTTCTGGAAGTCGAATCATGGTACCCATTAAAATGGGTAGCTTTCTTATGAAATCTATCTAAAAATCACCTATTATTAAAGAATATTTATATTATTTAAATTAAAAAGGATTTATAATCTCAAACGACCGATTATCTTTATATAACTTCGTAATCCTGCTTAACTGTAATAAAAAGGATATATCTGAAATAAATTCTGTTGGAAAATGAAGTAAAATAAAAATTAAACGGAATTATTTTCAGGAAATACTACAAAATATTATCATGAGATAACAAATTTATCCTCCTCTATGAATCATGAGACCTTGCCGTTGGTGAGGGGGCTTGAGTGCTCAGGGATACAGAGTAGCTGGACCGAAGGTGCAACCATATCGGAGAGGTATCTGTTGAGAGCCAGACTAAGGAATGATTTCTGAAAGAGGGCAGCAGCTCTTTCAGTAGTTGTTAGGGGCGTGAGTCAGGACGACTTAAACGGCCGTATCAACATCACTCAGTCCTCTGAGTACTGCGCAGCTGAAAGCAATGGAAAACTACAGCTGCTTTTTTTTCCAAGAAAATGTGGCTCTCTGCATTTTCACATAGCAATAATGGAGGCGCCTTCCTTGGTAAAATATTCCGGAGGTAAAATAGTCCCCCGTTCGGATCTCCGGGTGGGGACTACAAAGGAAGGGGTCACCAGAAAATTAAAAAATAACATTCTACGAGTCGGAGCGTGGAATGTTAGAAGCTTGAAAAAGGTTGGTAGGCTAAAAAATTTAAAAAGGGAAATGGGTAGGACAAATGTAGATATAGTAGGAATTAGTGAGGTTCGGTGGGAAGAGGAAGGCGACTTTTGGTCAGGTGATTTTAGAGTAATTAACTCAGCGTCAAATAATGGGCAGGCAGGAGTAGGTTTCGTGATGAACAAGAAGATAGGGAGGAGAGTGGAGTATTTCAAAACGCATAGCGATAGAATCATTGTAATAAGGATAAAATCAAAACCTAAACCGACAACGATTGTTAACGTCTATATGCCTACAAGCGCCCATGATGATGATGAGGTAGAGTGTGTATACGAAGAGATTGATGAAGCAATTAAACACGTAAAAGGAGATGAAAATTTAATAATAGTTGGAGATTGGAATGCAAGCATTGGAAAAGGCAAGGAAGGAAATATAGTGGGTGAATACGGGCTGGGCAAAAGGAATGAAAGAGGGGACCGACTTATAGAATTTTGCACGAAGTATAATTTAGTAATTGCCAACACCCAATTTAAAAATCATAATAGAAGAATATACACTTGCAAAAAGCCAGGCGATACTGCAAGGTATCAGATAGATTATATCATGGTTAAGCAAAGATTTAGAAATCAACTCGTTGACTGCAAAACTTACCCTGGAGCAGACATTGATAGCGACCATAATTTGGTGATAATGAAATGTAGATTGGGGTTTAAAAACCTGAAGAAAAGGTGTCAGATGAATCGGTGGAATTTAGAGAAGCTTGAGGAAGAGGAGGTAAAGAAGATTTTTGAGGAGGACATCGCAAGAGGTCTGAGTAAAAAAGATAAGGTAGAAAATATAGAAGAAGAATGGGAGAATGTTAAAAAGGAAATTCTTAAATCAGCAGAAGCAAACTTAGGCGGAATAAAGAGAACCGGTAGAAAACCTTGGGTTTCAGACGATATATTGCAGCTGATGGATGAACGTAGAAAATATAAGAATGCTAGTGATGAAGAAAGTAAAAGGAACTATCGGAAATTAAGAAATGCTATAAACAGGAAGTGCAAACTGGTGAAAGAAGAGTGGATTAAAGAAAAGTGTTCAGAAGTGGAAAGAGAAATGAACATTGGTAAAATAGACGGAGCATACAGGAAAGTTAAGGAAAATTTTGGGGTACATAAATTAAAATCTAATAATGTGTTAAACAAAGATGGTACACCAATATATAATACGAAAGGTAAAGTCGATAGATGGGTGGAATATATTGAAGAGTTATACGGAGGAAATGAATTAGAAAATGGTGTTATAGAGGAAGAAGAGGAAGTTGAGGAGGATGAAATGGGAGAAACAATACTGAGATCTGAATTTAAGAGAGCATTAAAAGATTTAAATGGCAGAAAGGCTCCTGGAATAGACGGAATACCTGTAGAATTACTGCGCAGTGCAGGTGAGGAAGCGATTGATAGATTATACAAACTGGTGTGTAATATTTATGAAAATGGGGAATTTCCATCAGACTTCAAAAAAAGTGTTATAGTTATGATACCAAAGAAAGCAGGGGCAGATAAATGTGAAGAATACAGAACAATTAGTTTAACTAGTCATGCATCAAAAATCTTAACTAGAATTTTATACAGAAGAATTGAGAGGAGAGTGGAAGAAGTGTTAGGAGAAGACCAATTTGGTTTCAGGAAAAGTATAGGGACAAGGGAAGCAATTTTAGGCCTCAGATTAATAGTAGAAGGAAGATTAAAGAAAAACAAACCAACATACTTGGCGTTTATAGACCTAGAAAAGGCTTTCGATAACGTAGACTGGAATAAAATGTTCAGCATTTTAAAAAAATTAGGGTTCAAATACAGAGATAGAAGAACAATTGCTAACATGTACAGGAACCAAACAGCAACAATAACAATTGAAGAACATAAGAAAGAAGCCCTAATAAGAAAGGGAGTCCGACAAGGATGTTCCCTATCTCCATTACTTTTTAATCTTTACATGGAACTAGCAGTTAATGATGTTAAAGAACAATTTAGATTCGGAGTAACAGTACAAGGTGAAAAGATAAAGATGCTAAGATTTGCTGATGATATAGTAATTCTAGCCGAGAGTAAAAAGGATTTAGAAGAAACAATGAACGGCATAGATGAAGTCATACGCAAGAACTATCGCATGAAAATAAACAAGAACAAAACAAAAGTAATGAAATGTAGTAGAAATAACAAAGATGGACCGCTGAATGTGAAAATAGGAGGAGAAAAGATTATGGAGGTAGAAGAATTTTGTTATTTGGGAAGTAAAATTACTAAAGATGGACGAAGCAGGAGCGATATAAAATGCCGAATAGCACAAGCTAAACGAGCCTTCAGTAAGAAATATTATTTGTTTACATCAAAAAGTAATTTAAATGTCAGGAAAAGATTTTTGAAAGTGTATGTTTGGAGTGTCGCTTTATATGGAAGTGAAACTTGGACAATCGGAGTATCTGAGAAGAAAAGATTAGAAGCTTTTGAAATGTGGTGCTATAGGAGAATGTTAAAAATCAGATGGGTGGATAAAGTGACAAATGAAGAGGTATTGCGGCAAATAGATGAAGAAAGAAGCATTTGGAAAAATACAGTTAAAAGAAGAAACAGACTTATAGGCCACATACTAAGGCATCCTGGAATAGTCGCTTTAATATTGGATGGACAGGTAGAAGTGAAAAATTGTGTAGGCAGGCCACGTTTGGAGTATGTAAAACAAATTGTTGGGGATGTAGGATGTAGAGGATATACTGAAATGAAACGACTAGCACTAGATAGGGAATCTTGGAGAGCTGCATCAAACCAGTCAAATGACTGAAGACAAAAAAAAAAAAAACAAATTTATCTGACTGATCACCAATCGATATCAATCAAAAATGGAGATAGTTGCTTTTCACTTTTTATTTTTCTCCTCTTATTCTTGAAGTAAAAAAAAAAAAACACAAATTAAATGACTATTTTTGGCCGGAAACTGATAGAATATAATAAAAAAATGTATCAACAATTCAAACCTGAAAGGATATAAATAATTCAACTGTAAGGGAATATTCCAACGGACCGGTCATCTTCCTAATTTGGATTATATATTAAAATGATACACAATAAATTTAGCAGAAAATACAAAGTGCGTTTTAAATTACTCATTAAATAAAATTTTAAGAAAATAACAGAGATATTTTAGGATGAAAAAAAAATATTCCAGCAGATCAGCAGTCGACGTCAGATAAATTAATTTCCGCATTTCCTTTTTCTCCCGTTATTCCTTAACGTGTGAAATACCGAATGAAATTTTTATATTTTCTTTCCATAGGAAAAAAATAGAAATTCAATAAAAATCTATTTAAAGATCGGCGAAAAAAAAAAATTAGTGATAAGCGATTCGATTATATAGGAAACGAATAATTATTCGTTTATTAATTAATTTATTATTAATACATTTTTCAAGTTCAAACTAAAAAATCGAAAAATAAGTTGACTAAATTGTAATTAAAAAACGGTTCAGTAGCTTTTCAGTTTTCTGATATGTGAACGACAATAAATTAACGACTATTTTTTACGGACCGAGTGGTTAAAATAATAAGGATACAAATATACGGCGATCGAAAACTATTATAGTTAAGTGTATGAACGGAAACGACTCTTAAGATAATTCCCCGAGGTGTGAAATCGATGGTGTTTTTATTTCAACGCAAATAGCTACGTAACTCAAATATCCTCGACTTACCTTATCCGAGATAAAATATTAGTTTAACTAATAAAAAGTTAACCGGATGCTGTCCTCGTGCCCGTTTATATGTTTCAATACATTTATTTTCATCCCCATCGTTTCCCTCTTAATTAGACTCTATGAAGCGATGCAAACGCTCTCTCGCTCGTTTCCCTTCCTACATTAGATCGTTTGTGTCTATCCCGGTCTATTTCCCGATCCCTTCTTCTTATTTATCTTTGTAAGAGATACGACCTCACCGAAAACGATGCGGAAGCATTGTTTACGGCCGCATCCTATCTTCACTCCTCATTTCTTCTTTATCAGTCCATCTGTCCGTTCTACCCTTTCTTAAACATTATTTTAAACGATAACATTATAGTATAGACAAGAAATTTATCAAAGGAAAGTCAACATATAGTTTTCATTCTTTCATCGTTAATTTATGCACGGTCCAATTATATTCTGGCAAACGATCTCAGTTAATTTTAACGGAGATAAAAGCAAATAAATTTATATAAAGGCAAAAACCGACCAGAAATAAAATTAAAAGTATTTTTTCTTAGTAAAGTATTATCGGGTATCTTTTAGTAAAATACTTAAGAGTAGAAATGACATAATTTTTATGTTCTTTTGTAAAAATTAGTTTAATTTTAGATTAATTTAATTTGTAGAGATTTAAATCGTTAAATAAATCTGTGGACAATTTATTAGATTATAAATTTAAAAAAAAAGTAAAACCTTAATATATTTATTATTACATTATTTATTTTTTACTCCGGGAACAACAGGATGATATCCGATTACAGTTTCTTGATGTTAAATAAATTTTGTGTCGTATCAAAAACGCCGTGCCCGATCGGGATTCGAAACCAGAACCTTTCGGGTAAAAGTAGAATGATATCGTTCCACCGTGGGGTTAGACATATTAAATACTATTATTTTTAATTATACCTTTATAGATAGTGTATTATTCATAAAATAATTTTTGTCGATGCATCTAAAACTTAAAAAACATTTTTTTAAATTTATATGGTGTATGTCAAAATTCAACGGTAAATCGGATAAATAATACAGTTACACGATTACTAAAAATCAAAAGATCTATAATAAAATCATGATCAGTATAGGTAAAAAGAAATCTAACCATCTTAGGATGTTCAAAAACGGAACCCTTTTGAAAACGCCCATTTTAAAAAAAGTATAAAAATTTTTCAGTTATTCTTTAAATTTTGTCATTTTCAATTGAGTGTTTTGTTAAAAAAAAAGTGACAATAAGTTACTGACTTATAATTTGTACCGACATAAAATAGTCGAAACAAAAAAAGAAGTTAAAAATTTACTACTTTATAAACAGCTTTTTAAAAAAGTTTATTTTTTATTTCATTTATAGAAACCGGTTTTATTATTAATTTTATTCTTTTATAAATAGAGGAACTATATATAAAAATAAAATTATTTAATACAAATTACCTCATTGAAATAGGACACATATTCACACACACGTATGTATATTGACTCTCCATATAGTATCCAACGAAGGTTCATTATTTTTTTGAGAGGTTCTCAATTCGACCCGGAGTCAATATGTGCGTGCGTTTCTCTCTCTCTCTCACTATCTGTAGATGTGCACGCGCGTGCGCGTGTGATCTTGTTTACACTCGTTCAGCAATCCTTACTGCCAAAATGAGATTTTTTTAACAGATAATTGAATAAAAACGTTTTCAAACATTTTTATTATTATTATTATCTTTAATATATATATTTATATACAGACTGTCTCACAAAGAAACAGAAAGATTTTCAGGACATGTTATACTATGAAAATAACGAAAAAATTCATATAAATAGAAGTCCTGTAACGCATACTTTGGGTTATAACTTACGACATTAATTTCTTTACAATAATTATGAGATTGAATTCTATAGAAATTTTATTTCTTTACTGATAACTTAAATTTATTGTAAATAAAATCTAAAAAAAACTGCATTTTGCGTTGCGCTTGTTTTACTGAATTTTTCTGGCGAAATCCATATGAAAAATTTACCCCTTAACTGAATTCCTAAGAATTTCAGTATGGTTTTATTTCACGCTTGAAGTAGAAAACAGGATAAAATTTTTCCTAAGCTGTAATTCGAAAATGACCTTTTGCGAACCTATATTAGTATGAACTTTTTATTTTTTTTATTTTTAGTACATATGCTGAAATTTTCCGTTTTTTTCGTGAGACATCTTGAACGTACAACATTAAACTAGAAATATCTTTTAAATTAAGTATAAAACTGACAAAATTATAAGACGCAAAATATAATTTGATTATAAATATCCATTGTTAAATATATGATCAGGAATTTTTTTAAATAAAAAATATTTTATTTAAGAAATACATTTTATGATAATTTTTTGTAGAGATTTAGATAAAATGGATTTTATTGAATGTAAAGCGAGACAAATTATTCTTCAGAAAAGAATAAATACTACAGTGGGCAGCAGTTCTGTGATGATGTAAAATATAACGTGTCTTCTAACAAATTTAAAAAGTTAAACATTTTTTTATATTCTTCTTAAATAATTATTATAGATTAAGAATTTATAAGTGATTTTTTTTGTGTTATTCGAAAGTTAAATTTTCAATACAGATACTTCTACATATCGAAAAACTGTTTTAATTTATTACATGACTTTTGTTATTACATTTTATTGTGCAACAGCAATATTAATATTATTTTGAGGCTAAACTTGTTTTCTTTCACTCGGTTAAGAGTAGAAATGTAGCGCGCAATGAATAAACAAATAAATAAATAAATACATTAATAAAATAAATTATGACAAATAAATTTAAAACAAAGAATATTATTATACACTTAGGTTTAAATATGGTCTAAATTTCAACGGATTAATGATTAAAAAAAAAAAATTTTTTATACAAATAAATTGATATCGAGTTCAAATATTGCATACAAATTTTAATGGTTTGCTTGCGGCTGTTTAAGGGTCTATCGTGAGTTTGATCACGATACAACCAGAAGGTATGAAATATATTTATTGTGCAATAATAAAAAATAAATATACAGACAATAATGAAAAATAAAAATCAAAAGCACATGCACGTGAATGGTTGCAATCGCAAAAAAGAAAATAATTGTAGCACTGTTGAAACGGTTAGGCTATAAAACTGTGTTTTCCTATATTAATTTGCTTTCATGCCCTCAACATAATTTTTTTACCATTCTACATTAAATGTTAAAAAAAGGAAAACCCTACGTATCAGAAGGGCATATGACATGCGTACTTATTTACGATGTAATTAAATACGCTATTGAATTAACGAATACAGTTTTAATGAATATTAGTATTTAAGTGTATTTTACTGGGGGCATTAACAAATAATAATGTACTGTTTTTCCACTACTGAATGAAAACAGAGTATATAACCCATCGTTTCCCACAGTAATAGATAATTTTATTTTTTATCTTACACTACTTATCCCGGTAAGGCCGTGACATACATAAAGTATCTAAGTAGAAAAGAGTTACTTTCTCTGAAAGGAATAATGTTTATTATATGGGTATTCTTTGTGGTGGAGTTAACAGACTGAAAGGGTTGTTTTTGGATTTGAATGGTCTATCATCTACCTCGGTATACCGATATATGTATTCGGTTCAGTATATATATAAAAAAAAAAACAATGGGAAATCACTTTACTCTTCACTTTTTTTTAGTAAGGGTAGGAATGTGACATGTACCTGGTTATGATGTTTTTGGTTGCTTTATGTCAGGTCTTTAACAACTATTCGGTTATGGCAGCTAACATACAAATAATCTGCTTATCTTTATACTGAGAAAATGATCTTTTTTCGTAATTTTTAGTTTTTATTAGATATTTTTTGAACGGAGAGGGGAAGTTAATATTTTTGCGCAAGTATTTTAAATTCAGTTTCGTCTAACATACTATAATCTTGAGCGTACTATAATATCTAACTTTTTTTAACGATTTTATATTGAAAACCTCCTGGTTAAACCGAATTTGGTTTGTCATTTACTTACGCTAACAGCAGGGGTCGTTTAAAACGAAATATTTATTTTCATTTACATGTATTTAATATACGATAATTTTGTTTTATCTATAAACATATTTTTTTATATTTGATAAATGAAAAAAGTGAATGGTTTTATTTATTTTTCAAATCAGCATTCAGGTTAATTAAAATGATTAATCTGTTTTTTATTTATTTTTGTTAGTACCAAATCTTTGATGAGATAAATTGAATCGGTTGTAGTTAATATTTTTGGTTTATTATTTTTTTTTTACTGTCAGAATTTCTTCTGATAGAAACTATAAGTCTTTTACTTGCGGTTTCTGAAATTTTAATTGTAAGTAGTAAAATTTATTTCAATGTTATAATTTTTACCTTAGTAAAAGTTATAAAATAAAAACATTTTTTTAAATTTATATGTTTTACATCTAGAATAAATTTTTATTTCTTTTTTTTGGTTTCAAATGAGTAATTACTGTAAACGGATATATTTTGTAAATCTTGTAACAAAAAAATTCGATTACTTAAAAACATTCCAACTGTGATTTTTAAATGCTCAGGTAGGAAAAAATAATATAAATTTTTGTTAAATACGTTATAATTTTTTGAAGTATTTAGTTTTACAGAAGGTAGAAAAGGTTTGGTTAGATTTTCCGTATTGATATTTCTTAATATAAAAAAAATGCTCTGTTATGGCAGAATATATTTATTTAAGTTCAAGTGCCATTTAAATTTTAAACAAAATTCACAACCGATTTTAATGGATAACATAAATAGCATATTTTTTTAAAATTAGAAATCGATTTATACCCTAAAAAGGAATTCATATCATTTATTAAATAATTTATTACAAGATAATAATAATTGTTATAAATATCGTAGTTCGAAAAATTACAAAAATTGATTTGTAAAGATACTGCGTCCTTTCTTTTTAGATCGTTATTAGAAATTGCTGTTATTTTTCATGCAGATGAATGATATGTGACGTAATATTAAAAGTCGGTTCAAAATATAGAATACTAAAATACAAACTAAATAATATTTGTAAAATTAATTATAAATATGCCGATATTAACGATAATAATAACATTAAAATTATTTTAATTAATGAATTATGTAAAACGTATCTCCTATTTTTTTTTTCTCGAAATACTACATAAACTAATAAGCTGTTTAAAAATAAAGAAGCAAATAAGCTCTTTCTTTCTATCTCTATTCAAAAGATTTATATTTTCTTTTTCTGTAGTAAAAGAAATGCGTTACCTTAATACTACATCGGTGGTAATAAAATATAATGTAATGGAATGATATGCAGGTAATAATACCCAGTAAAAGATAATACGTAATAAAGGTGTTACCTACCGGTGGGTTTATAACCTAATATATAGATATATATGTTTTGCTTGTGATTATATAAAATAAAAGTAACTGTAATTAAAGAGTTACTGCCGTAAGTAATAATTTGAAGAGTTAATAGCCCTACGTTGGAAATACAGTACTGTACACCGGAACGTGCTATGAAATTTTTAGGGTATACATTAAAGCCGAAACCCATTAATGTATGACTATCATAATGTTTGCCCCTTTTATTTTTACTGCTACTTGCGCGGAAGCCGTAGACCGCTCTCGACAGATTCGTTGATGACTTTTAAGCGGCGTTTGTCGGAGGCGGAGGAGTGAAACGAATGTTACACTCATCGGAGTCGATCGGGGTCGTGTTTCAGGGGCCGTGAAAAAAGAAGAGGAAGAAGAAGGAATTGAAAATGAAAAGCTAGAAGGAGAAAGAAACAAGAACGGGAGTTTTGATGTAATGATATAAACGAGATAAGGAGTACGGGTGAAAAAGAAACATAATATGCAATGTGTTATTATTATTATTATTATTGTTATTACTGTTACTGTTCTTTATCTCGTTTTTCTGACGGGGAAGATTTTTTTTATTTATAACGGAGGAGAGAGGAGTGCAAACTACGGACGAACCCCTGTCGCCCGCAATACAACACCGGCTTTGCTCTTCGTCATCTTCCCCTACCGATATACACCACGCGATTATGTGATTGTTGCACCACAATGCAAGCGAATCGTTGCCTATTGTACTGCTCACAATAGTACTATTTATTCGGTCACTTCGTTCTTTCGCCTTCTTCATAAAAAAAAAAGAAAAAACCCATTCCGGTTTCCAGGTTTTTCTCACCGCTCAACGGTATGCCTACTCACATCAGTTGGGGAAATATCGCCTTCAAGCATCGTAAACTATCTGATACTATCATTAAAGAAACATGCAATTTCTTTCCCCTCCTATTCTCTCTCTCTATCTATCTTTCTCATTAAAATCATAAAAAAGGAAACTTTTTACTTAAAATTTCTGTTTTTTTCTTTATATACTAATAACCGTTTCAAAATGATTATTTAATGATTAAGTTTTAACAGTTTTAAGCTATCTTTGTGCATATAAATATAACGATCTGAAGTCTAGTTTGTTTGCTTTAATGCTACAATTGAGTATGTAAAGCCAATTTGCACTAGAGATGTGTACTCGACCGATATTAACGGCGGGTTAGTAGTATAATAATCCTTAAGTTTCGATGGCATAACTTTATTTAATTTGAACTTTTATAAAATCGCATCACTTAATTGTGAATTTAAAGTCTACATGTGTTTGAACTCGCCTACTATTTGAGACAAATTTAAAGGAACAGACAGATTAGAATATAATTGATACAGCTAGGCGATGAACTATTAATCTTTCACATGTACAGGTAAGTGCTATCCCATAACATAAGTTTAAGAAAAAAAGCGAAACTAATTATCTAGTCTTACAAATTCATTCTAAAGAAATAATTGATATTATTTAATAAATGAAGAAGGTATAAGTACATAAGCTACTACAAAATAAAATATTTCCATTATGTTTCCAACTGACAACTATCAGTCGGCCTAAGGGATAAATTACGTTTTTACAGTTTTTATATAATAACTAGTTACCAAAGAAAGCAGGAGTAAATAAATGTAAGAATACAGAACAGTTAGCTTAACCAGAATTCTGTACAGAAGAATTGAGAGGAAAGTGGAAGAAGTGTTAGGAGAAGACTAATTTGGTTTCAGGAAAAATTAGGGACAAGGGAAGCAATTTTAGCGCTCAGATTTAGATTAAAGAAAAAAACAACATACTTGGCATTTATAGACTTAGAAAAGGCATTTGATGATGTAGACTGGAATAAAATGTGCAGCATTTTAAAAAATGTAGGGTGTTCAAGTGTAGAGATAGAAGAACGATTGATAAAATTTACGGGAACCAAACTGCAACAGTAATAGTTGAAGAACATAAGAAAGAGTCAGTAATACAAAAGGGAGACCGACAAGGATATTCTCTATCTCCGTTACTTTTTAATCTTTACATGGAACTAGCAGTTAATGATATTAAAGAAAAATTTAGATCCGGAGTAACAGTGCAAGGTGAAAAGGTAAAGATGTTACGACTTGCTGAAAATATACTAATTCTAACCGAGAGTAAAAAAGATTTAGAAGAAACAATGAACGGCATGGATGAAGTCCTAAGCAAGAACTACCACATGAAAATAAACAAAAAAAACCAATGTAATGAAATGTAGAGATAAAGTAGGTGGACCACTGAATATAAAAATTGGAACCGAAAAGATTACGGAGGTAGAAGAATTTTGCTATTTGGGAAGTAGAATTACTAAAGATAGACAAAGCAGGAGCGATATAAAATGCGGAATAGTACAGGCGAAACGAGCTTTCAGTCAAAAATACAATTTGTTTGGATCAAAAATTAATTCAAACATCGGGAAAACATTTTTGAAAATATATGTTTGGAGCGTAGCTTTATATGGAAACTTGGAAGATCAGAGTACCTGAGAAGAAAAGATTAGAAGATTTTGAAATGTGGTGCTGTAGGAGAATGTTAAAAATCAGATGGGTGGATAAAGTGACAAATAAAGAGGTATGCGGGAAATACATGAAGAGAGAAGAATTTGGAAAAATGTAGTTAAAAGAAGAGACAGACTTGTAGGCCACATATTAAGCATCCTGGAATAGTCGCTTTAATACTGGAGGGACATGTAGATGGGAACAATTGTGGCAGTAGGGAACGTTTGGAATATGTAAAAACATATTGTTAGGGATGTATGATGTACGGGGTATACCGAAATGAAACGAGTGACACTAGATAGGGAATTTTGGAGAGCTGCATCAAACCAGTCAAGTGACTGAAAACAAAAAAAAAAAATGTTTCTAACATTTGTAAGCTAAATGTAAAAGTTTCAAGGTTGATCACGATTACTATTTTGCATAATTTCAAAACTGATTTACTCAAAATCAGTTTGAATGATTATGATAAAATTGTTGTTTCTATACTGCGGTGTAGAATATTATATTTTTGCATACATTTTTTGCAACTACAAGTAATTTTCACAAAAACACGAATCAATGTTTTTCCTATAGTTGCTAAAGTATAAAATGGTTTATACGGTTTTAATAAAATTTTATTGAAACTTTCAATAAATACAATTTATAATTTTAATGACTGCTAATTTCATAATAATATTTTTAATCGAACAAAAAAATTTACTTCTTAAGATTTTACTTCTTTATTTTGCACGGTTATGACTTATATTTTTAACTAATTTTCACTTATTTTTTTTTTTATACACATAAAATTTGAAATTATTGTGGCAAATATTAATAAATTAATTAAGGTAACTTTCATCACTGAAATTAAATTGAAACGGTTATCAATGAAAAGTCTGCTAAGATTTTCCCGAACAAACATTTCTATTATTGTTTCTGTTTTCTGTTGTAGGGTAGCTTTATATGGAAGTGAAACTTGGACGATCGGAGTACCTGATAAGAAAAGATTTTGAAGCTTTTGAAATGTGGTGCTATAGTAGAATGTTAAAGATCAGATGGGTGCATAAAGTGACGAAGAGGTGTTGCGGCAAATTGATGAAGAGAGAAGCATTTGGAAAAATATAGTTAGCAGAAGAGACAGACTGGAATAAAAAATCCATTTAACAAAATATCCAATTTTAACAAAATTATTATATATAATTTTTACTTAACTCAGATTATTACATATTACATGTTTATATAATATATTTGAGTATTATTGTTTGAGTTAATGCAATTATTATATATATATATATATATATATATATATATATATAATTGTAATATGTAATATATGTCATTATAATATAATTAGTTGAATAATGTCATTATTGACGTATATTCCTTATTAACATAATATATATTATTGTGTAATATTTTATATTGTGTTTTTTAATAAATCTCTATTTGTGTCCTACATACAGTAAGTTAAAATAATTTATTTATCTTCTGATTTGGTGGTTTTCTGGTATATTATTTTTTTCAGTTATTAAAAAACTAGTTTTTTCGCCATTTTGGGGGGGTCTTACAATTGAATTACAAAATTGATATTTATATATCATGTATTTTAGTTAACCTTACATTAGGGTGTTTGAACCAACGCGTTAGCTTACACCGTTATTGCGTAATGACTTTACAAAATTAAAATTTTGGTGACCATTTTGAGGTGAACCCGAAGGCCGATCGGGGCCATTCATGTATTTCTATAACGTTCTAACGTTGCTTAATCCGAATCCGATATCAAAATCCGAAACAAAAAGTGTTCACACACATACATATTGAATTAAATAACGAACTGTTCGTTCGTTGAAAATACAAATACATCTTGACATGAGTTTTAATTTTAATTAAATTAAAACATAGAAAATCAAAAGAAATAAGATGTTTTCCGTTTTCTATATATTTTATATATATATATATATATATATATATATATATATATATATATATATACGTTAACTCAATTAGAAACCCCAAAGGCGATTAATTTGGTGGGTGAATGAGCACGCGTTCGGTCCCCTCTTGTTTACAACAATGATCCACAGGGAAGTCGAGTAATGAAAGCCACTTGCCTACTTCATAGACATGCAAATTATCAACGAGAGCGGACGAACAGGATTCTACTTTGCACAACCTTGTGTATGACACTTGCAGGCATCGTAACGACCCGGTTTTAGAGCAGCGGTCCTTCTTAGAGTCGGAACTGATCAGTAATATTCAAATAATCGAACACTCTCTTTTCTTAAAAAAAAGAAAGAAAATCCTTCTTCGACTTATTACAAATGCGGTTTCTCTTACGGCGAGTGAATAATATAAAATAAATTATTGAATTTCATACATTTAGCCTTAAATTAAAACTATTTTGAAAACTTAAGATTAAATTTTAAATGCTTGCAAAGTAATAATTTATACACTGGAAATTAAGATATTTTACAAAAATAACTGGAGTAATTTTATTAACAAAGTAAATAACAGAAATAATGTGTTAACAAAGAGATTTCTCTGAACATATTATTCTCTTCGGGAAAAAAATTGCTCATAATTTTGAGGAAATAATAAATGGTAGATACCCGAGATAGATCGATTCGAAAGAAGACAAAGAAAGTAAATCTGATAGAAAGGAAGATACTATTAAGTAGAATTTTAAAATATTTTCATAGATAGAAACTATTCTTCATAATTATATTAATGTAACCGAATGCCGATATTCGTAGCGGAGTAGTTCCGTTTCTATCTTTCATCCATTAGTTTCTGTATTCGATCAGATTTCAGTCCTGACCGGAAATTTTTCATATGCTAAAAAATTCATCTATCATAAAGTAATCGAGAGTAAGTCTGTTGTCGCTTCCGGAATAAATAATTAAATTGTAATTGTTATTCCAAAGTCTAAAACTAAATTACTTAAGTAAAAATTGATCCATCCCTGTATTTGAATGCAGTTGTTCTACGTTCAACTTCTAACCTGATTTTGATGTATACTATATGTACTGTACTTCTCTACACTGTATTTATTCATTTACTATAATTCGACTCCATCCCAGCAAATATAACCTTTTAGTATCAATATAATTATTACACCCTAAAGCCTTAACTATCTGTTTTATACTTTAATCCTTATCTTACTTTACGGATATTATCTAATGGACATCTCTGTAATACCAAATCAATTAAATCTCGATGACCTAATATATGGTTAAACAAGCTTTTTATTGCTTTAAGAGTTTTCCATTAATTCTTCTCTTTTCGTTTTAGTTGTTTGCTTTATCAACCCTCCTAATTTTCAACATACTCCTTTAATAGCACATTTCAAAATCTTCAATTCATTTACTTTCTATTTCTCTAACTATCGTAAAATTCTATACTCTTCATAGATATTTTTAGTAAACTTTTTCTATTTCTTAGATCAATATTACACATTATTCGACTTATTTTCCGCAGAAAAGCTCTCTTTGCTTTAGTCAGTCTGCTTTTGATCTTTGTCTTACGTCGTTCATCCTTTGTAACTTTACTTCCTAAACAGCTAAATTAAATTAATATTTAATTCCTCATTATCCTACTTTCTTTATAATTTAATTTCCTTTGTTTTACTTCTTTTCAAACTGAATTTATCTTCTGGCATTAATTTCAAACCTTACAATATTTCTTCTTACATCTGATATCTAACTAAATAAAAATATCGTCAGCGATCAGGATCGTTTTTCTTTTCTTTTTATATAGTTTTTCCGGTTTCAATTTATTTTCTTTTAATTCTTGCATAGTTTTTTTTATTTTCAATCTGAAAGCAAAGAGAATTTACTTCATCCATATTTCGATGGGTCTATTTACAGATGGGTTGAATGAAAATGTAATAAAGTGCTTTTGGTATATTTTATAATTAAAGATCCGACGGATGCATTTAAAAATAGCGTAACAAATCGATTTAGATCTCAGGAAAAATGTAAATTATCCAGTTTTTTCAAAATTAGATTTGTTACCCAAATCGATCCTAATTGGTTGTGACTAATATTTAGCATTTTACTCATAAATAACGTTACTGAAAATTATTCTAACATTGTTCGACTATTATCTGCAGTGCGTTCAGAAAGTTTTTGCACACGGGAATAAGGAAATTTAATAACGAAACTTTCCTAATTCTTACTTTGTATTTTTAATTCGTTATTTTAAAATGGATATTACCGTAACTGGAATAGTTTATAGGTGTTGAAAATGACTTCCTCCAACTTCAATATAACACTGTATACGTTTCAATTTGATTTCGAACACTTTAATCAGCTGATGTACCGGAATGTCTCGTACGTATGCCGTTATGCGGGTTTTAGTTTGTCCATCGTGCGTGTTCTGTTGCGATACACTACTTGTTTTGCTGTTCCCCATAGAAAATAATCTACAGGATTGGACGATCATAAGGCCACAAAACGATCGAAATGATTTGTTCACAAAAGACATTTCGTAAAAAAGTCATTGATCTGTTAGCTGTGTGCACTGAGGCGCCATTTTTGGAACCAAACGTGATGATTTCCACTTCTGTTAATTGACTAATGCAGTCTGTTAAAACAGCACAGTAACGAACACTATTAACTGTATTTTCAAAAAAGGATTGGACTAACAATGCGCGTTCTACTCACACCGACCCAGACTCCAATTTTCGCTTCGTGTAAAGATTGTTCCTTAATTCATGTGGGTTATTTGTCGACTACAGTCGTGTATTTTGTGAATTAATATACCCTCCCGTATGAAACCACGCTTCAGTCTGTGATAAAAAAAAGTAATGTCGAAGATACCTACGGAAGTTTGGTCAATAAAACGTTTAAACCCTTGATAATAATTTAGTCTTTTGGCATGATCTGTAGGTTTCAGTTGTTGAACACACATCTCTTTGTAGGTGAAACGTTTCTGTTCTTTTCTTACAGCTTTATGTGCGGTAACAAGTCCAATATCTTGCTGCTCCGCTAACTTACGCATTGGCTTTGATGGACTTTCGGTCATAGCATCCGAAATATTAAGCAGTTTCTATTCGTTTAGGTTGGTCTTCCAGTTCGATAAGCGTCTTTAACAGAACCTGTTGCCCGAAATTTTTCGATAAGAATTCGAACTGCATTGCGGTGAGGAATAGGAGTATTTGGAAACCTTTCAGAAAACTCGTGCTTTACTAAATCAGTATAATTGTCACCTTCACAAAAGACGTGTTCAACGAGAAAAATATGTTCTTCTACAGAAATAACTATTACGTTTCTTGCAACTATTGATTCCGATAAACGAAACGAAACGAAGCACGTTCAACTACAACTCAACAACTGACGTCTTGGTTTATTACTGAGCAATGCCCAACGAACCCATAGGGCAACCAACCTAACGCCGAAAGAACAGAATGCACCAATAATTAGCACAGCGACTTTCGGAACGTATTGTATTTTTATATTCTTTCTTTAACGAACTGTTGTCAAATCTTGACTAGAAAAGCGATATAAATATATACAAATTAACCAAATTTGTTTTGAAATAGATCCCTAAGATAATCTTAGACAAAGAAATGGTCTTTTCCACTCATAATTTAAAATATAAGTTTTTAAAACTCTATTTATCCTGCATCAATAATCAAACCTATATAAAATGTTTTTCAAAACCTGAAATAATTAATACTTTTTTTCTTAAGGTCCTCAATCTCTTTGTTCAACTCTTAGTGCTATTGAGGGTATCCATTATCATCAAAGCGGTTTTTATCGAGTTAAAATGAAGACAAGAAGAAACTCAAACACGTTAAACTATTTTAACCATTTTCAAATACTATTTTGAATCATTTTTGAAAAACAATGCATTTATTCCTTCATCTTTTAATTTTATCATTGTTATCTTATACAAATTATGTACTTTTACAAATTATAAACAACTCTTATTCTCTCACATTTTCATCCAATTTTCCTTTAAACCTATTCGTTACTTGGGATTAATCTAATTTTAATTACAAGTAGGCCGTATTTTTATCTCAATTAAATGAAATGAAATTATTTAACAGATTAATAGTAATTATACTGTAGGAAATTAGTAAACATAATATTATTTACTTAGGTTCTCATGTCTTTTTTGTGGAAACAAAAAAAATAAAAAACGCTAAGCTCTTGAGGGCTCGCAAAAAAATCATAGTATTTTATCTAAAATGTATTAAACTGTCAACTACAAAACTCTCTGAGTTTTAACGGCGGTTTAAAAAAAAACAAAAAAATTGAATTTAGTTGTTTTTTCGATCTCAATCTGAGAAAGTAATATCAGTTACTTCAATTATTTTCTTGTTTATTCAAATCATATATATATATATATAAGCAGTGAATCCGAATGTAAAGGAAACATTGACACATATATGTTCAATTTTTAATTATCCAAATCTAATTAAGGCAAGTGATGCTTTACTTTTTTCATTTTAGATGAATTTAACGAGAATTTTATTAATACACAAAATAAATTTATTATATAGTAACTGATTAACATATCAGCAGATGATCAAGCCCGATTTATAACCAAAAATATTAGGATATTATATACAATTAGAATGTAGCTTTCAAGTACTTTTGTAAAAATAATTCACACATGAAATGAATAAAAGATAATTTGTTTTAAATACATTTAATAAAGCTATGAACAAATATTACAGGATTTAAAAAAAAATAAGATAAAAAAATAATTAACACTCAAAAGATTTACAAAAAAAAAGTATATGAATGTGGAACTAGAAAAATATTTTGATTTTTAGACAGTAATAATTAACAATACAAGAATAAAATTATTTAAATGAAATAATCGTTATAAATACAAAAATATTTTATAACTTTTATAGATTTTTATTGTATTTTAAAATAGTTTAAAAAAATAATAAAAATCCTACATAATTGATTTCTTTTGTATTTATTATTACAGTATATTTTTCGTACAGTAAACGAACGACGGTCAAAGATCCGAACCCAGAAGTTAAAATCGCATCGATTTACTAGTACAAAATAATAATATAATAAAACGAAAGTTTCGAATGTCGACTCTTAAAAACTTAGTTATCAAAAAATATCATAATCTCAACACAAACCTATAGTACATATAGTTCAGGCAAATATTTTTCTATACTGATTAATTTTACGGTTATAGTGATTAATCGAAAACGATTAAGGATCATATTTTATTGCATTGCCTTTACATTAAAACGATGAATTAAACGATGATTTTAATGATAAATTATTAAAATTTAGGATTAAAAATTTCTCAATAATAGTACGGATTATTGAGAAGTTTGAATTAAAAGAATTCGTATTAAGATTAGTTTTTATTGTATTAAAATTTATTGATAATATTATTTTAATTGTAATTAAAAATCAGTTAAGAGCATGTAATGAATGGATGAGTGAAGAGTGGAAAGAAAATAAGAAAAAAAAAAGAATGATACGTGATAAAGATGAAGATAACGGTTAGTTAAATATTAAGATAACAGAGTATCTTATATCAAAAGTCGAAATGGTTTGTTATTAATTCGGTGAAATTGCAAAGGATGGAATATGTAAATATGATAAATAAATTTTAGCACAAGGAAGGAAAACTCTAATGAAATAAAACAGAATAAATTTGCCAGTCTTAAGAAATATAATACGGAATAATATATTAAGGAATACATTATATTAAGAAATTTAAAAGTTTAATTTGTAAGGAACGTGATGCTTTACGATAAACAAATGTGGGAAATAGGAAATCCAGAGAAAAAAAGAGTAGTGTTACAAGTAGAAGGATGTTTAAAGTAAAATAAATTTGAAAGAAAGAAGTTTTTAAAAGAATTAAAGAAAATAGAAAGATGAAATCAATTTTAATGGAAAAAATATAGCAGAAAAAATTGTAGGTAGAAACAAACGTAAAAAGACATAAAATTTCTGATTGTAATAACTAAAATTCAAAGATTAATGCAATATAATAACGTAACGCAGGATCGTATCAATCTAATTAAATGAAACATAACGAAAATTTAACTTATTTTTTTTTTAACTTCGATTAATATTTATGCTTAATAAATGGATTAACATAACATAAAACCAAATAAATAAACGGATTATTAATTTGACGACCGGCGGAATTAAAATACAGTAGTGCTTAACCGAGATGACCGGCCGCCGTGGTCGAGTAGCGTCTCGGCCTTTCATCCGGCGGTTGCGGGTTCGAATCCCGCTCAAGAATGGTATCTTTTCACTATGCTACAAATCGTTCATTAAATCCATAATTAGCCTCAGGTACAAAAAGTCTGAAGTACAGTAAAACAAAACAAAAAAATTAACCAAGATGCCGGTTACTTCATGTACGAATTTTATTATAGCCTATTGCTGAAGATTATTCGTTGGTAACTAGTATTGAGTATTTACAGCGCTTGGCATTAAAGCAGAATAGATTTTCTTTAGTTTCTGTTATCTACTAAACGCGTAAATAGCGGTCTATATTTTGTGCGTATCTGCTGTACTCCAGTACAGTGTAGTAGCCGTAGTATACTCCGTTGTTGACTTGTATGTGCTGTATTATGGTTATTGTAATCGCTAGTTGTAGCAAAGATATTACTAATACAATATGTAAACGGGTGATACTGTCAATGGATACCACCATCAAAAAATATAAACAATTAAAAGATTAAATGCCGGAGAATCGATTAAAAAAATTGCTTGTAAGTTTGGAGTCGGAGAAACAATCGTCAGCGACAGGAAACAGGAAAAAAATAAATTGAACAATACTGTTCAAATGTGCCCGAAAAGTTTTTAAATAAACGATCTACGCTGAAGAGCCTATGCAGATTGCTTTAGATGATGCCGTTTCCTTGTGGTTCAGGCAACAGAGAACCTTTGTGGAACCAGTCCTATTTTGGGGTCCTATTTTGCAAGAAAAGTTTATTCAACTTAAAAAAAAATTGAATGGTCCAGATAAATTTTCTGCCACTAAAGGCTGGCTGGAAAAATTAAAAATCGTCACGGCATAAAACGATTAGCCGTATCAGGGGAAAAATTATCTTCCGGTACTAACAACGCTTTTCTGCTCTTCTTCAGTCAGAAAATCTGCGGACAAAACAAGTATATAACACATATGAGACAGGATTAAATTTTAGAATATTGCCTTCGAAAACACTAGCATCAAGGGAAAATACATCTGCACCCGGCTTTAAAATTAGTAAAGAGCGACTAACTGTTCTGCAGTAACGCAAGTGGTGACGAAAAAGTACCTATTTTTGTGATCGGAAAAGTTGTTAAACATAGGGAATTAAAAGATTTAGAATTAGATTCATTGCCTGTAAAGTAAGCTAATAAAAAGTCGGCGTGAATGAGTGCAGACATTTTTGAGAATTGTTATAGCAGAAATAAAAAAAATATAAACGAAAGATGTTATCTAATATTTTACCATCAGAGCTTAAAGTTACGCCCGTATTAAAAGAATTGATCATAAAACACGCAATTTACATGTTGGCAGAATCATGGAATTCAGACTGTCAAACAAAAATCGATAAATAATTTACAAAAATATGGCCACAAATTCGACAGATTAACAATCAGAAAATTTTGTGTACTATTCCACCGAATGAGTTTTGTGCTTTATCAGAAAATATACCGGGATGTGGAAATGTAAAGGAAAATGAAGTGCAAGAATGGTTAGAATCGGGTTCAAGGAAAGCAACCTTTAAAATTTATGATGATAAAATTGTGAAAGTTGTGACAGAAGAGTTTAATGAAATCTCCAGTGACAAAGACAAATCGATTGATGAAAAAGAAAAAAATTAGCCACAACGAAGGGAGTGTATTTCTTACAAAAGCACTCCTACATTTAGAACAACGAAACGACGTTCCTTTCCTTGACTTAACGGTAATACGAAACTAGCGTGATCGCGCTGCTATGGACCGTGTTATTCAGTTAAGACAAAAGAAGGTGATAGGGTTTTTCGTTAAAAAATCAAATTAAGTTTACGCGAGTCGATGCCAGAGTGATTAGTGACTATTGATTTTATTATAATAAATACAGTAAAATAAAATATTAAATAATAATATTCTTATAATAATTTTTTAATTCGTGACTTATTATCCTACCAATTCGTTATTAATATGATTTGTTACCCGAATACAAGAACGAACTTAAGGTCTCTGTTAACCGCGGATTCCGTTATCCGAGCTGGCAACATCTCCAATTACTTTGGTAAAGAGAGGCCCTACTGTAGTTAAATTTAATTTAATGTTAAAAAAAATTTGAATCTTGAAACGATTTCAAGCTTTTAGTGTAAAATGTGAATTTTTCCTTTTTTAATTTACAAAATCTGTTGTGGGACTAATTTTACTCTTAACTATTAATCATGACAGTTTTCAAAATTTGAAAAATGCATATATTTTTGTATTTATTTATTGTTCTTTTGAGGTTTTCGAGTATTTAATTATACTTTTTCTATATATAATACACACACAAACACACAGATATATATATATATATATATATATATATATATATATATTATACACGACTCAAAATATTTTGTAACGCTTGGATTCGATAAAATGCAAAGACGATAAACCTAAATACACTTCTGGGTTGAGACTGTTGAGCATGTAACTGTAGTTTAAATGTTGATTACATAATATTATGAAAAATTAATTATACATCAGTAAATAACTTATTTTTAACTTTATTATATTATATTATATACATTTTAAAAACTTAGTTATACGCTTTGTTTATTTTAAAATATATGATTGTACACTTCATCATCGTCTCTTTTAATTCTTATGCAGTGTCGATGACGTTTTTTTTCAGTTCTGCTGATTTTAAACCGTGTAGGGGCGGTGGAAACGGTAGAAGAAGGGCGAGTTATCGCAAAACACACTCGAGTCACGTGACAGACGCGTGTGCCACGCGAGTCAGATTAGCTCCCACATCCGTGAACAATGGTCGGTGCTGGCGTACGGCACAAGGCACACGGCAGACTGCCTTAGATATTCATTTCAAGTGGTAAAGCAGAATGCTTCGACGATTGTACGGCGACTAAAGGAAAAAAAAGTCTGTCTCATTTTGTAATATTTAATACAAGATTTGGATTTTGAAAAAAAATATTAGAAAGCCTAAAAGAATCTGCAGTATAAATAAATAAGTAAATGAAAAAATAAGGTACAGTCGAAAACAAAGAGGAAAAAATCATTCAGGCATAAATATTTTTAATTTAATGTTTGTAATGTTTTTACTGACAATAAAATGTAACATCGATAATTGGATGCGGTTCGTTTATGTTATTTCTGTACCTTTCTCTGTAATATGGACGTTAAAAAAAATTCTTATGTACATTTCTATATTTTATACTCGGTTCAGTCAAACAGTAAAATATAAATATAAATATTATATCAGATAAATAAGTCAACTAAAAAAAAAAAAAAAAAAAAAAAAAAAAAAAATGAAATTGAAATAAGTACGGTTAACTATTTTCTGGAATGAAAATACGAAATAAATTGATTTGGAAATAATGATTCATCCTAAAGCTCTATTTTACGTTTATATTTATTTTTTATGTTTATTTTTACGGAAGCGTTATTCATTTTATTAAAAAATAAAAATAAATTAAAATCCACCTCAATTAAACCAGACGACAGAACTCATTTTCCAGTTACTCAGCGTACAAGAAAACAGATTATGCTTACAATTCCAATTTCAGTAAATTGCTGATCCCTTTAAGAGATGTTTCCAACAATTCTAAATATAATTAAAAAATGTTCTTTTATAGAACCAACAATAAATATATTTTTAAATAATACTATTTGATAAAAAAAACCCTAAGTTTTTGCAACTTAACATATAAAAATACATGCGGTCCAGTGAATTCTAAATTGTGAAGTCCAAAAAGGACTTCACAATATTAAAAACATATAAAAATTTATTTTTATAACTTACATACTCGGTTGAGGTCTCATTTCATAGAAAAACATATCAAAGTTATCGCCCAACATTCACTTTGGTTCACTATGGCTTCCGTTTGTAATATACAGCATACATTCCACCTGAAGTCGATTTTATTCCAGGCTGTAGTAGGCAAATCGGGCTTTACCACTGTACTGCAACGTTAATTCAAAGTCTTAGCTCAACAAGATCAGCACGCGAAGGCGGTACATAAATCCGATCTTTAATGAAACCATACAAGAAAAAATCTAGCGGGGTCAATTCTGGGGAGCGAGGTAGCCATGCAATTGGACCTTCCGACCGATCCACTGACCTGGGAATCGAGTAAAAAGAGAATCTCTGACTTCTAGGCGGTAGTGAGTTGCTGTCCCGTCTTGCTATTAGTAGTAGGGAACGTCTTGATCTTAATCGTCTGACTGAGGATTAGAAAATTTTAAAGCATGTCCAGATAAACGATACCATTTACCGTTGCCTCCTGGAAGAAATCCGGGCCGTACAGTCTTTGTTTGCTTAGTGTACAAACACTATTACCTTAGGGTTATCACGAATGTGCTGCAAAGTTTCATGAGGGTTTCCGCTACACCATATTTGGCAGTTATAGACGTTCGTCTAGCCGCTGATGTTAAACGTTGACTCATCACTAAAAATCACATCGTCTGAAGATGTATCGTTGTCTGCAATTCTATCCATCATTTCCGCACAAAACTGCAGCCGACAACTTTGTCGTCATCTTTAATATGTGTCTTAAACCGTAGCTTCAAGTGCAATCGTTTATGTAATACGCGCCAAACAATCGTTTGTGGAATACCAGTCTCACGTGACGCAAGTCGAGTTTATTTCTTTACACTACATGCAAAGCTTTTTCTGAGTTGTCCCACAGCAGCTTCAGGGACGTGTGGACGTCCTGGTGATTATGTATTTCTAACAGAACAACCTCTCTCATCGAAGATTTGGTACCAAGAATAAAGTGTATGCCTGCTAGAAGGCTCTCTACCGTACTAATATTACGTTGAACTGCATTTGCTGACTGCAAATCGTGACACCAGAACACACAGCGAGCACGTTCCGCATCAATAAATGTATCCATTTTTAACAACACTAGTGACAGCGCTAGTTGCTGAATTCGGTACTAATGAACTATGCGAGTCAAAAATTGATGTGCTTTGCTATGAAATGAGACCTCAACCTGCCTGTAAGTTATCTAAATAAATTTTTGTGTGCTTTTAAAGTTGTGAAGTCCTTTTCGAACCACCCGTTACTTCAATAAGGGCAGATCGGAAAATAATTTTCTTTACGATAACAAAGAAGCTTTTTTTTCTAGTAACTAATTAACAGTATTTAACAAATGATTCAGATTTTTTACTTATTATTAAAAAAACAGAATTTTTATATATATTTTTAAAGATTAAAAATGAACCGTAAAATACAAACATCTCGTAGAAAGAGTTAAACATTTTTTTTTCTAATTAAAGAAGCATAACATTACGTATATTACAATATTACCCAAATAATAATAATAACGAAGAAAAAAATTAATTACACTATTTTTGTTGATGTTAAGACAAAGCCCAACAATTTCGTAATTTAGTAACTGATGATACCTTGTTTAGAGTAATTCTGTAATTCAGAATATGTGTAAATATATTTGTAAATTAATATTGGGTGTTTATTTTAAAACGCAACCCAAGGAAAATATTTTTTAGAAAAGTTACTACAATAATTTCGGATGAAGAGATTGGCAGCACTACTTATTGTTCTTGTTTTATAATCAGCTTATATAATTTTCTATTTCTTTTTTGTGAACAGTTACGTATTTTTGGTTATTTGTGTTTTTTATTAAGAAAAAAATAGTTTTGAACGACGAAGGAAGGATTTTTATCGTGGAAAATTATTTAACAACTTTTGTTTTGTGCCAATAAGTTTTTCAATTGCAGTTCCCGAGTAAGAATGTACCAAATAAATCTTCAATTCATCGTTTGATAAAGAAATATAGAGGTAATGGTTCTGATTGCAATCAGACATAACCGGAAATGTTCGGTACTTAATGACGAAACATTGGAAGATGTTAAGGTAAGCTTTTTAAACTCACTTATCAAATCATTACGAAAACTTGTGGAACAAAACGGAATATCTCTGTACAGTGCCTTAAAAGCTACCCGGCTATTTAACTTAAAGCATCCCGAATTCATGTATCACATGAATTACACCCAATTGATTATGTTGCTAGGCTCCATTACTATCAATGGTTTAATCAGTTTTTTCGGAAGAGAATTTTCATCGGATAATAAAGTTTTTACAGATGAGGCTTGGTTTCATTTAAGTGGTTACATTAACAGTAGGAATGAACGATACTGGAGCGCCAACAATCCTCATATCATCCATTAACAACCCACAGAAAATTGGTGTGTGGTGTCGAATTTCCAGGCGAAGAATAACTGGCCCTATATTCATTGAAAATACTCTTAATGCAGACCTCTAACAAGAAATTTTAACGTTATCTGTTAGAAATTTAGAATTAAGTAAGAGAGATTCGTGGTTTCCACAAGACGTGGCCACACGTCGCACGGCTACAGCAGCAACGAACCTTTTCAGAAACGTTTTTGGTGAAAGGGTAGTATCGACCGGCTTATGACCAGCTAGGTCCCCTAATCTTTCTCCCACAGATTTTTTTCTCTGGGGATATCTAAATGGGTGTGTATTCACAAATAATCCACGTACATCATTGAAAAACTGAAAGCCAACATAATTAAAAAATTAAAGGAAACTGGTAAGAGCTACACTTCGGAAAGTTGCACGGAATATGAAAAAAAAGGAAAGGGTTGCATCGATGAAAACGATAGACACTTTCAACATTTGTTATAAAAAAAATTGATCTCAACATTGTTTTGCACAAATAATTGTATTATTTATAACCGCATTAAATATAGGACATTATTTTTCTTTAAATTGAGTTGCTTTTTTTGGGTTGTGTTATACAACAAACATTGTGTATTAAGTATTTTTCGAATTTAAATGTAATTTCTTCTTTTTTTTTAAAGTAAAAAAATATTAAGCAATTTCATTAGATTTTTTGACTGAAAGATCAATAAAAGATAAATGTTTGGAATGGATTTATATTAGTTGTAAAAACTGTTTTAAATTTATTTTATATTTTATAAATAAAGGTAAACTTTTTAATTCGGATTGATTCGTACCTTTATTTATTTTAATGTTTTTACTGGGTTACGTAAATTTTTTATTTTTTATTTTTATTTCTATAGTTTACGGTTATTTTCTTTATTTAACAATCGAAATCTGTATTCAGTAATTTATTTTAACTTAGTGTAAACTTTAAACTTTAATTTTAATAAATTTGAACTAATTTAACTAAAATGATAATTTTATCTTTTTAATCTGATCTAAAAACGTAAAAATGTGTATAACTCTGTCTTTTATACACAATTTTCTTATTATAAACTTACCGCACAAATGAACAACTTAACGTATAAACACCGACATACTATCAGAAAGATCAAAATCAATTAGAAAATAACTTCAGAAACTAATGGTAAGGAATCGACTAAGATATAAACTAGAAAAGCGAAATAACGTGAAAACAAATTTATATTATAAAAATAAATTATCCAGGAAATAGAAAAGAGGGTTTTGAATTAATTTGTTTGTTAAAAAATTTAATAAATAGGGAAAATTTCGTGTTTTATTTTTAATTAAAAAAATATTCTTTTTTAACTATTTTGTTTTAAACTGCAGATGATGACTGTTTAACGATCGGCATGCGCATTTAGTTTTTTATTTTTACTTTGTGTAAATGATTATTGAGATAACTATTTATTATTATATTTCAAAAGGAAAGTTATAACCATTAGCTTACTCCAGCTATGTAATAATTTATATATTATTTTTTATTTTATTGGATAAAATAAACTTTGAAAAAATTGTATTAACAGATCTTGGATTGTTATCGGTTATTTTTCCATCGTTATAACTATGAAAATGTAAATAAAATATTTATGGATATGTGAACGTAAAATGAAATTAGATTCGACCAAACTCGAATGCAAATATCTCAAATTTACATGTTAGCTATGAATACCTTTATAGAATTTCAAAGCTGAATTTCTCAAAAAATACTTCTTATGATTTTGATAATATTGTAATATAGTCGTGCAGAATACCAAGCATTTGCACATACTTTTGTAAATTTTAGAAACAATTTTAATAAAATGTAAAATGTAAAATAAAATGTGTATTTTTTAAGAAAATTAAATATATGTAAATATTAGTTTTTATAAAATTTATTAAAGAAGTTATGTAAATTTGAAATTGTATTATCGCGAAAACAGTATAAAATGCGAGTATATTTCGTGCGTAAGCTTTATAAAATAAATTGAACTCTTACAAAATAAAGCAAAAAGAGCAATACTTAGTATGTTATAAGATTTAAAATTTTTCTATCTTCCGGTTGGTAACATATAACTGTTGAAAGACAAGATTTTTTTTCATGAAATACACTGCAAATAGTTTAGGAATTTCTATAATTAAAGAACTAAGGGAGGTGATAAATAATTATAAAAAAAATAAATCTATAGAATAAAAAAAATAAAAGTAAATAAAATTTTACGAGAACAAATTGTTTATCTTTCAAACGTTAGGCTAATAGTGATATCGTGGTTGTTATGATGAAAATCTCCGTATAGGACTACACATGATGTAATAGTAGCCTATTGTGACAAATAATGGATTCTTTATGTAAATATCGCAACGTATGTAGTAAATTCAGTCAACAAACTGTTCCATTATACGAGCAAAAATTTCAAAATAACACGTTTTCAAATCCTGGCCGTGATAATAAAAATTGGTCTAGTGATGAACTTAAAATTATTTACAATATATCAACAGCAGAATCAGCGGATGTATTATTTTGTTAGAATTTGAAAGAATTACGACACGCATCCACATTTTAATTTTCAGTAGTACTTTATTATTATTATAATTATTACTAGCAGGCTCGGCAATGTTTCGCTATTGCTAGATTTGAGCATATATATATATATATATATATATATATATATATATATAGGTATATACATCAATTGGATACAATTGAAAGTTTGGTAATACATTAAAAAGATTAATATTACGGAACACTTCATAAAATTTAATCCTTCACTTTATCTCTTTTTCCCTGTTTCCCTTTCAACTTTTTCTTTTTTTACCTTTCCCTTATTTCCCTTTTCCCTTCTTCTCTTTTTCCCTATTTCCCTGTTCTTTTTTCTTTTTCCCATTTCCCTCTTTCCTTTTAAATCGGACCAGTAGCGTAAATCGGTCTAGTAGTTTTTTAGTCTATACGAACATTGCCTTTTATATCTATAGAAGAAGAAAGTCTGTTGGTATATTTCTTTCTTTGTTTCGTAAATATCTCGACACCGGTTCCACCTAGCGGGTATAGTTTTTGAAAAAATTTCTCTTTTCGCATAACTAATATGTATTCTGAATATGAGCCAGATCAGTCCATAAATAAAATTTTTCCAAATATCTCAACTCCAGCGCCACCTAGCGGGTTCATTTTTTGCAGAGGTATTTCTTTCCATGTAAGTAATACATATTCTGAATACGAGCCAAATCGGACCATAAATACAATTTTTCAAAATATCTCGACCACAGAGCCACCTAGCGGGTCCAATCTAATTCAGAAACCTTTGCGGGTGTGCGCACAACAACTTGTCAAAGTTTCATCGCAATCGGATGAACAGTTTAGGAAGGCATAAGAGACATACAGACAGACAAACAACAAACATTCATTTTTATATATATAGATTATTATTAAACTTTAGAATTCTGGGACAAATATTTTATCGATTAAAATTTATAATAAATACTTCAACGAAAAGATTGCTGTACTTTATTATGATGCCGACCTCCGTGGCTGAGTAGGTCGAGTTTTTACCGACCTGAGTAGGTCTATTTCGTGCGGAGGTTCGGGGTCGAATCCCGGTCAGGCATGACATCGTTTCATAAGTTAACAGTTACCAACGGGCTAATGACCCAAAACTGTTTATGCCCGCTATTTAACAACAAAAACTTTACTATGATTGAATATATAATAATATAAGTATTGCAGTTTATGATTTTGTACAAAGATATAATTTAGCACAACTTATATCAATGTTGGATGGCATTCATAATATATGTTTTTGTGGTACGGATAGGTATTTTTTTTTTTGTCTTCAGTCATTTGACTGGTTTGATGCAGCTCTCCAAGATTCCCTGTCTAGCTAGTCGTTTCATTTCAGTATACCCTCTACATCCTACATCCCCAACAATTTGTTTTACATACTCCAAACGTGGCCTGCCTACACAATTTTTCCCTTCTACCTGTCCTTCCAATATTAAGGCGACTATTTCAGGATGCCTTAGAATCTGGCCTATAAGTCTGTCTCTTCTTTTAACTATATTTTTCCAAATGCTTCTTTCTTCATCTATTTGCCGCAATACCTCTTCATTTGTCACTTTATCCACCCATCTGATTTTTAACATTCTCCTATAGCACCACATTTCAAAAGCTTCTAATCTTTTCTTCTCAGATACTCCGATTGTCCAAGTTTCACTTCCATATAAAGCGACACTCCAAACATACACTTTCAAAAATCTTTTCCTGACATTTAAATTCATTTTTGATGTAAACAAATTATATTTCTTACTGAAGGCTCGTTTAGCTTGTGCTATTCGGCATTTTATATCGCTCCTGCTTCGTCCATCTTTAGTAATTTTACTTCCCAAATAACAAAATTCTTCAACCTCCATAATCTTTTCTCCTCCTATTTTCACATTCAGCGGTCCATCTTTGTTATTTCTACTACATTTCATTACTTTTGTTTTGTTCTTGTTTATTTTCATGCGATAGTTCTTGCGTAGGACTTCATCTATGCCGTTCATTGTTTCTTCTAAATCCTTTTTACTCTCGGCTAGAATTACTATATCATCAGCAAATCGTAGCATCTTTATCTTTTCACCTTGTACTGTTACTCCGAATCTAAATTGTTCTTTAACATCATTAACTGCTAGTTCCATGTAAAGATTAAAAAGTAACGGAGATAGGGAACATCCTTGTCGGACTCCCTTTCTTATTAGGGCTTCTTTCTTATGTTCTTCAATTGTTATTGTTGCTGTTTGGTTCCTGTACATGTTAGCAATTGTTCTTCTATCTCTGTATTTGAACCCTAATTTTTTTAAAATGCTGAACATTTTATTCCAGTCTACGTTATCAAAAGCCTTTTCTAGGTCTATAAACGCCAAGTATGTTGGTTTGTTTTTCTTTAATCTTCCTTCTACTATTAATCTGAGGCCTAAAATTGCTTCCCTTGTCCCTATACTTTTCCTGAAACCAAATTGGTCTTCTCCTAACACTTCTTCCACTCTCCTCTCAATTCTTCTGTATAAAATTCTAGTTAAGATTTTTGATGCATGACTAGTTAAACTAATTGTTCTATATTCTTCACATTTATCTGCCCCTGCTTTCTTTGGTATCATAACTATAACACTTTTTTTGAAGTCCGACGGAAATTCCCCTTTTTCATAAATATTACACACCAGTTTGTATAATCTATCAATCGCTTCCTGACCTGCACTGCGCAGTAATTCTACAGGTATTCCGTCTATTCCAGGAGCCTTTCTGCCATTTAAATCTTTTAATGCTCTCTTAAATTCAGATCTCAGTATTGTTTCTCCCATTTCATCCTCCTCAACTTCCTCTTCTTCCTCTATAAAACCATTTTCTAATTCATTTCCTCCGTATAACTCTTCAATATATTCCTACGGATAGGTAATCATTAAATATTTTAACATTTGAAAATCTTAGACTATATAATAATTCTTAAATATTATTTTGAAAATAAGTTTAGAAATACTCATGAAAATAATTATAATATAAGATTAAACAAAATGATTTATCACACCAAAATGATTCACTGAGATTGGTAAGTCACACCAGAAGTATTTGTTCCAACGCTCCTGAACAAGCTCCTAAATAACATGAGAAACTTAAAGAAGTATTCTCTTTTAAAGAAAGAATTTAAAACATTCCTATTATAAATAATAAATCACAAAGGTACAAGTTTAAAATATTACAAATTAAAGATATTACAAGTTGAATACCCACATCAGATTCATGTTTATTTCGAAATCATTAACAAAAACGTAATACGCTAATTAAAAATACTTACAAAATTAAAAAACTGGAATAAAAAATTAAAGAGTAATAGAATTTAAAAGATATATATGCAAATGTTTCATTCGTATTGGATTAACATAACATTAACATCAGTAAACGGTATTCATATAGGTAAACTATATCAATAACAAACCTATAACAAATTTAAAACCTATTATTTTTATAACCTATAACAAATTTTACATATTACATACTGGTTAAAACAAAAATCGATATATAATAGAAATAAAATTGAAAACTATCGATTATCGATTAAATATGCGAGTATTCTTCAAATATATGTAAAATTGAAATATTGAGTATAAACAACGGTGAAAAATTGGTGTAACGATATAAAATACACGTGAATATATATTTTAGGAGGGGATAAATGAAACTCTCTTACAATGGCTAATTTTAGCTTTCGAGCGAAATACCACCAGAATATAAGTATGTGAAAAATACTGTATGAAATATAAATATTATTATTACCTACATGTATAATATTAAAGGTTGGAATATTGTATTTGATTTTAACCTATATATTTTATATATATACAATTCGAAGTGTGCTTAAAATAGGAAATTATGGAACGTGAAGTGCTATATAACTACACATTAAGATGATTCTGGCTGACTGAAAGGAATCTAAAGTATAATTTCAGGGGGAACGATTCCAAAAAAACCCTGTTTTTTAAATGAAACTCGGTAATTCGTCGAATTAGTAGAATTAAAAAAAAAATAAAAACGTAAGATGTGAACATTGACCTGTAAAGTTTCGACAAAAAAATAAGTGATCATGGTGTGCATAAGTCGATAAAATACGGTATTATTCCTGCAAAAATGAAAATTTGGTTGGTTTTTCATAAAAAAAAAGAAAAAAAAGACTCTAAAAGCTTCATATATCTGAGTAAAAATTTGTTTTCAATAATGTTTAATATGCTTTAAAATTTGTTTCCAAAGTACTAAAATTTGGAAACGTGATCACAAATCTTTCCCTCTCGGCTTATTTAAACTCATCGTGGTTTAAATATGAACTACTTAACCTCTTTGTATGATTTTCATAAAAAGCGCCAATGTTCCATATACTGGAGTTACCGTACCAAATTTCATGATTATATGATCATTCGTTCCAGAGATAATAAGCAAAGTAGACGCCAACGTATATACACGTTCGTAAAGACTTACAGACATGTGGAATTGCCCAATAATTTTTTTTTATTAGATTTAACTCAAAAACACCGTGAAATATACAAAAATTGCTACGAAAAATGTTTCCCCTTTATTATACTTTTTAATATTTATATTATTTTTCAGTGTAATATCCAGAAAAGTAATTACATATTAAAATTAATACTTAAGTATTTTACCAAATTATTAATCCTTTTCCTCGTTATGGTTATAAAGTTTTACTTTTTTTAGACATCTTTAAGAAAAATTCATCTTCAAATTCTATTGGATCCACGCTTTCTTGTTAGTAACACTAGTTATTTTTCTCGCTTGATTTAAAAAATTGTTGATTTAAAATTTCTTAGTTTTTGTTCCTCAACTGAAAAGTAAAATTTAAACTTTAATTTAATTTTTTCTATTTTTCAACGGTTTGAAAAGATATTGGCGAACTATGTCGTCACAATTTCATAAATTATGAATCAAGTTAAAAAAATATTTTTTATCTTCATAAGATATATATATATATTTATAATTTAAATTAACTGTATTTTAACATCATATACAGAATGTTCCAAGAAGAAACGGAGAAACATTCAGGACATGTTATACCGGTGAAAATAATGAAAAAATATATAAACATAGGTCTGGAAAGGCTTTGTTTTTTTGAGTTACAGCCAGCGAAAAGTTTCGCCCGGATTTCAGCTATTCTAATATAAATAAGCCCTACTGTAATTTTTGGGACCCAAATTAGGGAGTAACGTTGATGGTTGCTTATGTAATTTGAGCTGGGAAATAAGATAAAACAGGTTCCAGAACTGTAACTCCAGTAGTTTTTAAGATATCCGACGTAAAACACAAAATTCGGTGTCGAAAAACAAGTTTTTTTTTAGGTTTGTAATACAATAGCTTTGTTAAATGACTAATAAATGAAGAATATTTAGTAACAAAACTAGTAGAGAATTTAATTCTAAGAAAATTATTGTAAATACAGCCAATAATAAGTAAATAATTTTTTTTTAAATTATTGAAGCAAAACAGACGAAAAATAAATGTATTTTTTTTTCTGAATTTTTATGGGCATCGACTGCTAAGGTCATTAGCCCTCGTCACAATCTTTAAAAGAAACTACTATCACCATCTGGATCGTCATATGTAAGGGTGTAAAGGGCCCGTACATTTTATTAAAAAGCACAAACTACACAAAACATTTAAGACATAAAGACAAGGACAATCACAAAACACTTATGGGGTGTAAAGGGCCCCAATATTAAAATTTGAGATTGGTTCCCAAAAGACCATTAAATTAAAATTCAAATTAAAACTTAACCTACCATATCTTTCTTTCTTTCTTCTACGAGTCTCATTTATAGTTTGTTTAAGCACCCTCGGGGCGACCAGAACCGCCGTTGAGCAGTATATCAGTCGCGCCAGGGTGCCGTGGCAGTTGAATCCTTCTTATAAACAGGCTATAGGCATGCACAGCGTACACCCACAGCCTCGCACCCTCAATCCACCCTTGAGGGTCCCCCATGCCATCATCGGACACACCCCGACTTACTGCTCTTGAATGCAGGTGAGCCAAAATGGCCTAGGCAAGAGGGCTACCTCCCGTCACTATACGTGCCACGTTTCGAGACTCCCTTATGTATATATGCATACATTTAAAATTAAAATTAAACTTATCAAAACCATTTTTTCTTTATATATATATAAACTACCGCTTAGAGTTTCTTTTGCCACAGCTTTAAACTTTCATTTTTATAGACTTTTAAGAAGTCCGCTGGCGTGTAAAAATGCAACTATATTTTCTTCATTTCCATTACCCAGATCAGCAGTAATATTATTTCTAAAACGGAACCTCTTTCTGAAGTCCTCATATATGGTACACTCTTCTATAAGATGCTTGATTGTCAGTGTTTTATTACAAATACCGCACATTTGTCTCACTTCGCCGGTTAACAAATATAAATTTGTTAATCGCGTATGACCGATTCTTAGTCTGGTCACCGCTACTTGTTCACGGCGAGTCAACTTATAGTCGCTATTCCATTTATAAGGAGAAGATTTTACTGTGTTTAATTCTGTATTTAATCTCCTCCATTCAGCATTCCACTTGTTTTTTACTATGTTTGTTAGACAGTTTTTAACATCTGCCACTCTTACAGGAAATGCATCCAATACATCGCAGACTGTTGCCTTTCTGGCAGCTTCGTCTGCGATCTCATTACCTGTAATACCAGCATGCCCCGGAGTCCATACAAATACGCATCGCTGTCCTCGTTGTTTTAGTACGTATAAAATGGACAGGATGTTTGCAATTAGGACATCCTTAATGTTCTTGTTCCGAATTGCGACAGTGCACTTAATGAATCAGAACATATTAGCACTCTCTCTTCGCAATATTGTTCAGTGTAGCGAAGAGCTTACTGAATTGCAGTGAGTTCTGCCGTGTAGACACTGGCCACATCTGGCAGTCTCCAAAAGTGGACTTCTTCATTTACATATATCGAGCATCCAACACCATGTTCGGTTTTAGAACCGTCTGTATAAATTCTAATATGTTCTTCGTAACTACTGACGGTTGCCAAAAATTCCTGCTGGATGATCACTGCTGGTTTCTTTTTTATTTCTCCTTGAGAGAGATCCAAACTTGTATTAACCGCTGGCAAGAGCCATGGCGGTATTTCTCTAGTAGAAATTGCCAATGTATCTGAAATGGCAATTTCATATTTATTTCTTAATTCGTGGTACCTAATTCCGGCTGGTCTGGAATAGGTAGCACGACGTTCGTATAATGCAGCCATGGGATGATTCGTAAACAATTTATTATTTATATGAGCAGGGAAAGCCCATATATTTGCTGCATATCTTAACAAGAGGATCTCTCTTCTATAATGTAGTGGCATTATTCCGGCTTCAGACATCAGACTAGCCGCCGGACTTGTGCGGAAAGCACCTGTTGCGTATCTTATTCCGCTATTATGAACTACGTCTAACTTTCTTAAGTGCGACTTTCTAGCAGATGAATATACGATACATCCGTAGTCTAGTTTAGATTGAACCAATGCTTTATACAATCTCAATGATGTCTCTTTTTCTGAGCCCCAATTTAAGTTCGATAAACATTTTATAATGTTTAGGGCTCTTTTGCATCTATCACTCAAGTCCTGTATATGTAATCCCCATGTAAGGGATTTATCCAATACTAGTCCTAAATACCTTACGCTGTCTTTATATTGTATTGGATTATCATCAATTGTCAACGCAGGACTTTGATGAGGAATTCTCTTCCTACAAAAGTGTACACAGCACGTTTTTTCTGGTGAGAATTGGAATCCATTATTCCTTGCAACTTCATTTAGAGCATTGGTCGCTCGTTGCAATTTGTGCCTCACCATAGCAGTCTTGTTGCTGGCATATACGATTGCCAGATCATCAACATAGACGTTGTTGCTGATTTCTACTGGAATGGCTAATATCAATTTATTAATGGCAATGGTAAACAAGGTACCGCTCAACGGCGAACCTTGCGGTATGCCATTTTCCAAGATTCTTTCACATGAATATTCATTGTTGACGCGTACTTGGAAGGTACGGTCATTCATGTAGTTGCTGAGCAGTATAGGCAGATTGCCACGAATGCCCCATTCATGTATCTGGAGCATTATACCATGACGCCAGGTCATATCAAAAGCCTTCTGAAGATCAAAGAAGACTCCGCCACAATGTTTCCTTTTAATAAAGCTGTTATATATAATGTTCTCTAAGCTGATCATTTGATCAGTGGTAGAATGGTATTGCTGAAAACCTGCTTGATACGGTGATATCAGGTTTTCTTTTTCCAAAACCCAGACGAGTCGATTATTAATCATTTTTTCCAATATTTTCCCCATAGCACACGTCAGAGAAATAGGACGGTAGCTATTGGGGTCTGTTAAATTTTTCTTTTTCTTTTGTACTGGAACAACATGAGCTTTTTTCCACTGCTGCGGGTACGTTCCATCCCGCCATATTTTATTATAAAGTTCTAATAATCTACGCTTTGCAGTGGTATTCAGCTGCCTGATCATATTATAGTGGATTTCATCCGGACCAGCAGCTGTGTTACCTGATTTTTCCAACGCTTTCGCGAATTCTTCCATTTTAAGTGGTACATTATATGAGTAATTATACTCAGTTCTAAAATTTAGTAGACCTTCGAGTTCTTCTTTTTTGGTTCGAAAACCTTCCTCGTAGTTGGCCGTTTTGCTGGCCTTTTCGAAGTGATTGGATAACAGCTCTGCAATTTCATATGGAGTATCTTTTATTTCATCTTCATCTTGAAGGCTAGTTATGGGAGCAAAGTTATTACGCCCACAAATCGCCTTCACTTTCCTCCAAACATCTGATGCAGTAGTAGTTTTGTCGATGGATGACACGAATTGCTGCCAGCATCGTTTTTTCGAATCTATCATAAGACGTTTTGCATACGCCCTGTATTTCTTAAAGGCAACAAGATTTTCTATACTAGGACGCTTCTTAAAGGCGTTATACGCCCTTTTCTTTCTTTTTATAGCTTCACTTATTTCATCGTTCCACCATGGAACGGGTTTCTTTGTAAGTTTCCCAGATGTTTTGGGAATATATCTCGATGCCGACTGAATTATTGCATTTGTTATGGCGTCGACATCGTCTCCGATAACTCCAGTTGTTTCTGGGAGTATCGTTCTAGCTGTGAAGCTCGTCCAGTCTGCCTTATCAAATAACCATCTTTTAGAGATGGGATATGTTTTTCTTGTAACATCAGTTACAATTTGCACCGGGAAATGATCGCTTCCATGCAGATCGTCTATGACATGGAAGCTGTACCTCGGTGCTATCGATCCGCTTATAAGTGCAAGATCTATACAGGACGTCGATCCATCTCTGGCATTGAAAAAGGTTCCTGATCCGTCGTATAAAATAATAAGTTCTGAATTCATCAGGAACCCTTCCAGTTCTCTTCCACGGGGATCTACTCGATCCGATCCCCAGAGAGAATTATGAGCGTTAAAGTCACCCACCAGTAAAACAGGTGGGGGGAAGCTCGGAAATTAGTCTTTCTATGTCATCCTTATTCCAATCGTAATTCGGTAAGTATATGCTGCACACAGTGATCTTAAGCGGTCGCTTCATTCTAACGGCGACCGCTTGTAGGTTGGTGTTTAGAACAACCGCTTCGGTGGTAGCTCTAGTCGATGTTAATATAGCTACTCCACCTCTAATTCTTACATTTGGCGGTTGATCTCGTCGAAATATATCGAAACCTTTTAATTTAAAATTTTCATTTCGGCGGAAATGCGTTTCTTGCAGACATATACAAATCGGGTCTACATCATGCACCAAGCGTTGGAGCTCATGGATGTTTGAAAAACATCCATTGATGTTCCATTGTACAATCGACTCGCTAATTTTTAATTAAATTATGACCTTGGTTTTCCTTTCGGCCATCCTTTTTTTCTCTTCTTCTCCATATTGCGAACGGCATCATGTTCGCGGAGAACATCGTCGCCGACGTAGCTTCCGGTCTCCGAATCGGAGACTACCGAAGTAGCCGACGACGACGGGCATGGATCGGCGCCGGTTTCAGGCGCCGATTGAGAGGCGGCAACCTGGCCGCTCTCCGACACAGGGGGCGCACCGGTCACCGCCAGAGGTAGGGGGGACACTCGTCCCCCTGTGAAATTTTTTGTGGCCTCTGAGGCTTAGAGGCCACTTCAGTTACAGGAGGCTTGGCAGCCACCATAACAGACTCTGTAGCTGTCACTTTCTTATCTTCAACTAAAATCTCGCTAAGACGGACTTGGATATCAGGTTTAGTGTCCGTTTTCTTCTGTGTTGGAGCGACTTTTTGTTTTGCAGATGTGTCTTCAGGAGGCTGTACAATTATTCTTGGCTTAACAGGTTCTTTAGTGCTTAGAGGCTTCATTTTGTTTTCGATTATCCTCTCAATTAAGCCAGCCAAGGTAGGCGCGAGCCTGCCGACGACTACACCCTCACCAACAGCAACCGGAGCAGGAGCAGGAACAGCAGCCGCAGCCCGAGCATATGTTGTTGTTGCTCTAGGTCTGCGGGCGTTTACGATCTTTTTTGCTTCAAAGCAGCTGACTTTTTGGAGGGTTTTTACTTCCTGCACAGCTACTTCGTCTTTGTAAACAGGACAGTTCCTGGATCTACAGGAATGCTGTCCTCTGCAGTTTATACAGGTAGGAGGCTCCTTACACGGCTCTCCTTCATGAACTGCATCACCGCACACGCATATTTGCGGCCTCTCACACCTAACAGCGGTGTGTCCAAAGCGTTGGCATTTAAAACATCGCATTGGTTGCGGGACAAATGCCCGCACATCCAACCGATGTATGCCCGCTCTTATCTTCTCCGCTAAAGTAGGCCGGTTAAATGTAAGAACATGGGATGCAGAACGAAGGACTTCGCCATTCCTTCTCATGTTCAACCTCCGACATTCCAATACTCTTTGCGGCGCTAATTCTTCTACAATTTCCTGCTCCGTACAGTTAAGAAGATCCCGACAGACCACAACACCCCTTGAGGTGTTGAGCGTGCCGTGGGGATCAACACGTACAGCTAGCTCTCCAATTTTCTTTAGTCCTAGAATCTTCTGAGACTGTATATCATTAACAGTCTCTACGTGAAGTCCCGTGAAAGTTTTTCTTATTTCTTTAACAGGGCCTCCAGCACATTTGTTTATTTCCCGAGCGATGAGGAAAGGACTCACCTTCGAGAAATTACATTCTTCCTTCGTGATAACCAAATACTTAGGTTTTGGGATGCTGCTCTTAAAAAAAGCTTTCTGCAAGCTTTTTCTAGCCTCAATCTCAATCCTCTTAATCTCCGTACTCTTTCGGCGATTCGCCTCAGGCGAAACAGCCGGTTCTAAACGAGGGTGTTTGCGTGAACCCTCTGCCACGTTTAATTGTTCAGTTTCCATGAACAAATAATCCCTTCTGTAGTAAGGCTAGCCGCCGGGGTACACCCCCACTCCAGGGCTACCAACCCTGGAGGTCCGTTCCGGTACTCCGGTGGAACCGGCATATGTCCTGGAAGAGAGCGGATGCGCAGTCTCTGCACTGACTCCAGGCCCCTACACACCGAAGCTTTCAGGGCTCCCATGCTCCAAACATGGGCACCTTAACTACATGCTTGCCATCGCGGGGGGCATGTGGAAGACGAAAGGTCTCCGTTACACCTGCAAATAACTTTGACCGTGGCCGCCACATCGCCAGCTCTAAAGGCGGTATTAATCCATTTCCGTAATCGTTAATAATGTCGTATCTGCAGGTTGCCGTAAAGTCCAGTCCTGTAATTCGGCCTATAGATGTAAATCGACCGAAAAAAGCATATCCGAGAAACAACACTCGGAACCCCGTTAGCCAGCTATATGTAATGTACTTGAGTACAGCTGTTGCCGCCCTGGACGTGGAATGTAGATGATAAATGTATTCATTTATTAATTAACTGATTTTCTTATTTTCATCCCCGTCAAATATTTTCGCAAAGATCCAAGATTTTTCACAACGAATTTTTTTTAAATTTTAGATTAAAAATATTATATTTTGGAGATAAATGTTATTATTTCAGACATTAAAATAAAATAAAATTTTATTTTATCAAATTACAGTCGCTTAAGTTCTTATTTCAGTACTGAAAGAGTATATCGATCTTCAAAATTTAAAATATTAATTACTTTTTTGATCTATTTGTAATAAAAAAAGTCTGTTTAGAAGAAACACAGATTCTGTGAAGTTATTAAACGGAAAAAGTAAAACCAAAAAAAGAAAAGAATAAAAAAGTGGTACTAAAGTTTTAAATTAATTTTAATAGTTTAAATTGAGTTATATTTGAGAATAAAAACTATATTTTTACGACATGTATTTTATCATTGACGTATGATCGGTAGAAACTGACATATTTTTTAATGTCGTGAAACAACGATGTTTTGAAATACCTGAATATTGAAACATAATTTTTCTTTAGGTAGTATCATTGATATTTAGTTTAGCGTATAATTATGTAACATTGAATTCATGAGATTTATTTACGTCGACTTTAATTTCTTGTAGGTTTTAGAATATGAATATAAAATAGTCGTAGTATCATAGTGTATATACAATTGTTAAAATAAATAATTTCAGAACGAAAAATAAGTAAATTACTTATGTGAGAAGCTTTAAGATTTCTACCTATAGCTCTCCTTGAAAAAATTTATAACGTAATAATTATTAATTAGAACAAACACATAAGGAATAGAATTTTATAAAGTAGAATTAAATAAAATGATCGTAGTAAAGAAAGGGTTTCAAATGAAACGGTAAGTAAAATAATATTGAGTTAAGTATTAAGAAAGAAGGAAATAATATTATTAGAAGTTGTCGAATTCCATTGTTTGAGAAGTAATATTACAAAGTATTAACGACTAAGACATTACAAGAAAATTTATACAAAAAAACTTTCTTTAATTATAAGAACTCGTTTCAAGCAACAAAAAAAAATCTATGTTAATAACAAATATAGTTTTAATAATTTTAAAATTTAATTTCTAAATTTCTAAGAGTTTAGTAATTAAAAAGAAATTTAAAAAATATTTTATGGAGTTCAACGCTAACAAAATTAATTATAAATTTATTGAAAACCGAAAAGAAAAACAATACAAATTCGTGAAATAAAGTGTTAAACAGAAATGTTGAACTCTCTCATACCACATATTCATTTTTGTATCAATTGCTAAGGATTCCCTTAAGAGATAATAATAATAATAATAGTGAATACAATATGTTTCACTTTCTAATTAACTGTAGTTCCATAATTTCAAAAATGAAGATTGAAAATTCAAACTGAATTACCTCTTGGGATATTGAATTCATTTTTTATAGTAATAGAGTACATACAAATTTTATAGTAAATTTTTGAACATGGAATTCATGTACCGATTATTCTACATAAATTGAAAAACAATAATTGTACAATTAACCTACTTATTCTGGTTTAAAAAATTATGATGTATTTTTAACAAACTTTTTTGTCCTGTTTAAGAAGATAATAAAATGAAATTTTCTTCTCTTATAACCAATTATTTATTGTTTATCAAAAATCTTAATTTTTTTTTGAAAATATTTCGTTGGTTTTTATATGATTTCATCCTCATATGTATTTATGTGAATATGTGTGAGTTTTTCCAGACCTTTTTGCATTTATAAAAAATCTACAATCTTGCCGTTGAAATACCTAAATTTTGTTAATTTCATCACAATTTTTAATAATTTTATAAATAATTGATTCCAAATATGTTAAAACTATTATAAGCTACTACAAATTAGAAAGAAATTCTTAGAAATGTTATTATGGAGAGTAGTATTTTGCAAGGAATACATATAGGTGTGAAAACCATAAAAAAAATTAAGAAGATTAAAGTTACAATTAGGTACTTTAACTGTACACTTACACACATACCTTATGCTAGGCTATATTTAAAAATATATTATATTAAACATTCCGGTCTATAGGGCCGGCTTTTATTATAGCTTTATATAGCTTTTATTATCTTAGTAGGTGAAAAAAAAATGTAGAAAGTAACATTTAAACATTCTGATAGGAGTACAAAGGTTGCAATATATGAAACAGATTATTACTGATACTGGATGCGCAGAAAATGGAAAATAAGCGTAGAGGAATGAAGACCGGAGTAATAATTAAAAAACGGAGTTACACTTATATTTTTACAAGTAGAAAAAACAGAGTGAAAAATATCACGGAGGTACACGGATACTTGTTTTTAACTTATTATTATTTTAATTTAAAAACAAATCATCGGTTAGTGTTTTCCGTATTGTACAAAAGAAACCAAGAAAGGGTGTGAGGTTACAACAAAACATATAGGTCTCTTTTATCTACAATGTAGGTGGTTTGCGGTGCGGTTACGATTTAAAGAACAAAATGCAGCCGTGGTAGTCAGTCGGTTATTTTAGAGAAGAATCTTCTCAAACGTACAGACAGAAAAAAAGACGGAGATAGGAAAAAGGGGAAGCGACAGAGAAAGAGTAAAAGAAAAAGACAAAATAGTAAACATAAAAGAAACACCCTGGTAAGTCAGGCAGGTGTGACACTTTGACAAGTGACAGTACTTGTCCCTTTTGTAAGCCCACCTCACTCCTTTTTACCTGTCTTTACTGTCACTCAAACTTAAATCAAACACATCTGCCCGTAAGGTAAGGCGAATAACTATTTAATGATATCGAGTAGCTTTATTATACGAGATTTCGTTAACAAAATTATAATGTTATAGACCAACATAATAAAATTCGTTATGTTTACATAGTATCTTATAATCGCAAAACCTTTATGTTATTGCTAAATCTGTTGGTTTCTAGCTATTTATATAAAAAAGAGAAATAGCTAGAAGTATGGGTATTAGGTACATTTATATTTCAAGATTTTTATTTGCAGTTAAAAAGAAGATGAAGTTATTTTAAATCACTAACATCTTTTAATTTGTATGTCTTTCTAAAATAAAAATACAAGTAAATAGTTAAAAATATTAAAAATAAAATATCTTTCTGAGACAGGAAAAAGGACCAAGCTAAAAAAAACACACAAAAGTGGTTGAAAATAAATTACTTTTCTTTAAAAAATCATTACTGAAATAAATTTTCAACTAGAAAATATTAAAGAGAAAAAATTGTTACAAAGAGGTAAATTCCTCAGTTATTGACATCAAAAATATTTTAAAACAAAGGTTAAAAACCAAATTCCGGTTAAATTCACTAGGCATTTCGTAAAATTTTTAAGACGAATAGGTAAAAACGAAGCCTAGATCAAATTCCTATTAAAAAAAATTAGGTGGATTAAATATATCACACAGTATTAACTTATTTAGTAATATAGAGAAGGATAAAAGTTAGAAACAATAGAAATCACAAAAATCATATTACCCAAAACAAATAGTCAAGGCCTAAGAGATATATGATGAAATTGAAAGATTAATGCCGATCAGAAGGGAATGAAAAGTTCACCATGGTCTAATTGTTATCTCCTTAACAAACTAATACGTTGAAAATTGTAGCAGTCTTATTTCACTTTCAATATCTTATTCCCTATTGTTTGTTATTCAAAATGATTAAAGAATTACATATCGATTACTGGATTAATCTAATGGATAATTCCATTATCAATTATTTTATTTATTAATCTTATAAATTATCATTTTATCGTGCCTTAATACGTAACAGATATAAACTAAAGAATTAATGACATTATTGTTAAAAACTTTTATAAATTGAAAAGGAAATATAGAAATATCGTAGAATAATTACGATAGTAAAACTACGATTTAATAGATATTAATAAAAAGGAAAATGTAGACTAAGTTAATAGCGGATCTGAAACACTGATTATTGTTATTGCACAATACTTTAAATAAATGGCATAAAAATATATCTTACGATCAAAAGAATTATGATATTTTCAGTAATTCCAGAAGGATCCTGCTACGTTGCAGGATAATTAATCCTGCTAATTTTGATTCCTGCTACGTATATAGGATGAAAATACCGAAGACTGAGCACCAAAACAACTTGTTTATGCTTCCAAAATTATAGGATACATCTCTAACGTATGACGTTAAAAAAGATTCTAAAATATATCAGGCTTATTTTTAATTTAAAAAAATTGTGATAGAATATTAATTTTAAAATATGTTTTGTTTGCAATTTATCTTGCAATTTTGACTTCAACGACTTTTTTACTTAAATTTTTGATGGTATACTGTTTTGCCATCAGACTTCAAAAAAAGTGTTATAGTTATGATACCAAAGAAAGCAGGGGCAGATAAATGTGAAGAATACAGAACAATTAGTTTAACTAGTCATGCATCAAAAATCTTAACTAGAATTTTATACAGAAGAATTGAGAGGAGAGTGGAAGAAGTGTTAGGAGAAGACCAATTTGGTTTCAGGAAAAGTATAGGGACAAGGGAAGCAATTTTAGGCCTCAGATTAATAGTAGAAGGAAGATTAAAGATAAACAAACCAACATACTTGGCGTTTATAGACCTAGAAAAGGCTTTCGATAACGTAGACTGGAATAAAATGTTCAGCATTTTAAAAAAATTAGGGTTCAAATACAGAGATAGAAGAACAATTGCTAACATGTACAGGAACCAAACAGCAACAATAACAATTGAAGAACATAAGAAAGAAGCCCTAATAAGAAAGGGAGTCCGACAAGGATGTTCCCTATCGCCGTTACTTTTTAATCTTTACATGGAACTAGCAGTTAATGATGTTAAAGAACAATTTAGATTCGGAGTAACAGTACAAGGTGAAAAGATAAAGATGCTACGATTTGCTGATGATATAGTAATTCTAGCCGAGAGTAAAAAGGATTTAGAAGAAACAATGAACGGCATAGATGAAGTCCTACGCAAAAACTATCGCATGAAAATAAACAAGAACAAAACAAAAGTAATGAAATGTAGTAGAAATAACAAAGATGGACCACTGAATGTGAAAATAGGAGGAGAAAAGATTATGGAGGTAGAAGAATTTTGTTATTTGGGAAGTAAAATTACTAAAGATGGACGAAGCAGGAGCGATATAAAATGCCGAATAGCACAAGCTAAACGAGCCTTCAGTAAGAAATATAATTTGCTTACATCAAAAATGAATTTAAATGTCAGGAAAAGATTTTTGAAAGTGTATGTTTGGAGTGTCGCTTTATATGGAAGTGAAACTTGGACAATCGGAGTATCTGAAAAGAAAAGATTAGAAGCTTTTGAAATGCGGTGCTATAGGAGAATGTTAAAAATCAGATGGGTGGATAAAGTGACAAATGAAGAGGTATTGCGGCAAATAGATGAAGAAAGTAGCATTTGGAAAAATATAGTTAAAAGAAGAAACAGACTTATAGGCCACATACTAAGGCATCCTGGAATAGTCGCTTTAATATTGGAAGGACAGGTAGAAGGGAAAAATTGTGTAGGCAGGCCACGTTTGGAGTATGTAAAACAAATTGTTTGGGATGTAGGATGTAGAGGGTATACTGAAATGAAACGACTAGCACTAGATAGGGAATCTTGGAGAGCTGCATCAAACCAGTCAAATGACTGAAGACAAAAAAAAAAAAAAATACTGTTTTGTGTTTCGCCGCTTAATTATTCTTTTTTTTCGAGAAATTGGGTACATAATCAATAATAAATAAAAATAAAATCTTCAATGCAGAAATCCTAAAATAATAAACAAATTGTAATTTAAATATTTAAAAAACAGAATAAATTCTTAAAACATACATATTTTTATATGTATTTAAAAAACAAAAAAACATTTCTTAAAAGCATTAGAAATTTTGGTTAGTTGATTAATCGATGAAATATGGAAACTATTATTGCATATATGCTATTTTCTAAAACTTAAAATGTTTTTAGAAAATCAGAATTTTTCGAAATCGATTTTTTGGATAAAATTTTAAAGTTTTCTAATTATATTCTGAATTCTCCAAAAATATTTTGAATTTATTATTTATGTTAGATGTTCATATTTATGAACTAGCAAAAATAATAAATTTCTGGAACATTAACTCGATCGGTTTTTACGAACCAAAATATAAAACCTGGGTTTCAGCTCTTAATTAATATAAGCCACCACAATTTCTCCTACATTAGGCAAAATATAGAATGAAAAAGCTTTTCCCAGCAGATTTTTACAGTTAAATTTGTAAAAAATATTTTAGAGGTCATAATACAATTGAAAAAAAAAACAAATTTTTGATTTAAAAGATATTTTATCACAAATATTCAACTAATTAAAAAAATAATCTATACTATTAAAAAAAATGTGTGTGGGTGTGCGCGCGCGTAACGATAATATGGAATCGAGCAAAAAAAAAAATTATATTCTTATAGAGGACTAAAAATGACCTGATGACACCAATCGGCACTTCGCACCAAAGTCCGGGTCCAGGGGCGGTGCCCCTTGTTAGTCGGGAAGGACTCATCTCGCTCACCCTGACCGGGTAGTAAATATTATTTCCATTCGAAAAAATAATTTTCCTGTTTTGCGGGAAAAATCAATCAATTTTTACAGAAAAGTCGTGAATGTATTTCATTAACGGTTAAAATATATTTGTTCGCTTCAATTTCTTTTAACATAAACATAATTTAAAATCGATTTAAAACAAATTTTTATTATTCAATAACCGTAAATATTCTTTTAAGTGTTTGCATTATATTGATGAATAAAAGAACCCCGTACAATTATGTATGCAATATTACAATACAATTTAATGTAAACGTTACAAAAAATATTTAAAACCTACTGAAGACCGATATAGATTGCATAAAATATTATTTCCTCATGATACTTAAAAAAAAAACCTATTATATTTATTTTTATTAAAAAGACATGAAATCGGTTACATCTTTTGATTACCACTCGTTTTATATCAATTTTTGTTAAGATAACACAAAATATTCCGAATTTTTTTTAATTTTTTGTTTTAAATTCATATATTTGTAAACAACAGAGTAACAAATACATCTGCAAGTTTTATACAAATAGATTTTTAACTAGTGTTTAATTGATATGATTTAAAATCATTTTGAAAATATAGAAAGTAACTATAGTTCATGAATTATTTAAATTCGAATGATTAGGATTACATTGTTATCGGTATGAAGTTGCATCTAAATATATTACTTCTACAAACAATGGTGTAGAACCAACAAACCAGTCGGCCAGTTTTTAATACTTGTGGAAAATTCTATTGAAAGGAAACGGTCATCAGATAGAAATCCAGAAAATCAAAATTAAAACGGTATTCTAGTGACAGATTTGAGTACAAACGTTTGGAATGCATCAAATCTGGATTTGACGTATTTGATTTGATTTGGATTTGATTTCATCAGTGGATGAAATTAAATCCAAAGGTTTTATAAAAAGAAAACAGTAATTCATTAATATTTTACTTATTTCATCGTCATTAGAAGAAGTATTAACAGCAAGCAATTCAAAATATTTTAAAATCTTCGTAAATTATTATAAAAAACTTTGGTTAATAGCATGTGATTTAAATGTAGATACCTGTTTCTAAACGTTTGTTTCTACTTTAGCGAAACAATGTACTTGCAAATACAGCTTGAGCTTGTTTTAATGTGGTTATAGCATAGGGTGAATACGGTATAGGGTATAGTATAAGCTAAAAGCTTGTTCTAGCTTTGAACTAGTATTACGTAAAGAAACTACGCCTATTGTAGCTAACAATATTCAACTGAAATAAATACTTAAAAAGGTCTACCAGCTATGGTTAAAAACTTTATTAATTTAAGATATCCATTTTAAATACTCGCGAATAAAAACTTTTTTAAATTGTGTAATATTTGACGTGAAATTCTTTGTTTCATTACACTGCGTTTGTATTACCATGTTTTACATTTTTTATTGTTCATTGTGCGTTTTATAAAGTGCAAGCTATTCATTTTAAAGTTGTTAATTCAAAGTTGAAATGACTTATTCTAAAGTCGGGTTATACATTCCTCATACTTAACGGGGAAAAATACATAATCTTATAAATAATGTTGTAGCTACAGATACGGTATAAAGATTTGTCTTTTTCCAGTTAGTCTGTTTCTTTTTTTTTTAATACGGGTTATAAAAAGCACAGGACATAATTTCATACGGAGAATGATTTTCCATTCGCTTAGAATAATGTACGTCATCTCGACAAATTTATCTTTACGTAATATTTTTCGACTTTATAATTGTAGTTATACCGATTTAAGAGAATAAATAGGTTAAACGGAACCAAATGAGGAAATATTTCTGTAGGCATAAATTGTATAAATTGACGGACATTTTTATCCCTTGCAACATAAACAAAAAATCGTTTACGCTTATAGTACGCTAATTACATCATCGATCAAATTTTTCTCATGCATAATATGCGATGGTGTACAGCGAACTAGCGGTGTTGTGTGTACACGTTTATGTGTGTATTAGTTTGTGAGTTGGTTTCGTTGAACGAGGAGGAGGGTGGCTGTGAAAGCCTGCGAATGACAGGACGTTGGCTACCCCACCCTATTCCCTAACAATGTATTGCACACATGCGTATTCGCATGACCAAACATTCACGCACGCACATGTACATACATGCATATACTACACATGCAAGAGCTTTCACTCTTCACTGATTCAATCCGATAAATAAAGAAATATATATATATATGTGTATTTTTGTTTTTAGTATTTTTTTTTTTTTTTAATTAGTTCTGCTATTAAGTGCAGCCGTGTACCTGTAGTTCTACGTTTTTTTTAATTTTTTAGATAGCTATATCGTTTAAAATATTATTTAATACCTTATATAACCCACAAATGACAGTATTTCTGTCTTCTATCCAGAGACAATACTTCCCGATACTATTAAAATTAATGTTTTATTTAAAACTTTTCCAAAGGTCCAAAGGATACAAAGGTATGAAGATAGAGAATTTTCTGGCTGACTACTAAAATTGATTTTTTTTTTTAATTTAGTTTGTTTAATGTTCCATAAGATTGAAGTTTGCTGACAGATATGTTAATTTTAACTTTCTAAAATCAAACATTTATCCTAAAAAAAAAGAAATAAATAAAGGGAAATAGGAAGATGCGTGATGTAAATTAATAATAATTCTATATTATTAACGATAAAAACAGTTAATTGCTTAGTAACCAATGAAAAATATTTAAGTTATGTTACATTTTCTTAAAAAATAAACGTAATAACAATATCGTATATTTTTCAATCGCTTTCACTTCTACTATTTGTTATTAAGAATTATCTGTATTTTTATTTAACTTTAATTTGTGTTAAAATTTTATACTTCAGTTATAAATGCATCTAATTCAAATTTTTATATTTTGGGTCACATAACGTTTATGAACCTTATTTCCATACGCATATTTTTCTTTAACATGTATTTTATTCCTTATATTTCTTAAATCGATGAATAATTTTAAATGATGAAGAAATATTACGTATGTTATTTTTTCAAGTTTTATTGAAAGAATTTCTGTTTTTATAAATTCTTCATTTAGTCTTATTGTCGAAATGATGTAGAAGGTAATACACGTTTAATCCATGAGGGTAAACCAACGTATGTGAAAGCATTCTTATGAGTAATATGATATATCCATATTTATAGACTGTTTTTCGAAAAGTTTACAAAAAATAATACAAAACAACGAAATATGAATTGAATTTTTATTTGTGTGTTTTTAACACACTATTATAAAAATGTAAAAAAAAAACGCGCTGAAATTTTTTTAATTATTAAATATTTTTTTTTAAAAGAAAGAATTAAAAAAAAAGAATAACAATTCTTAAGGAAGAATTTAATAAAAACCTTACGATGTAGTAAAATGGAGTTAAAACTTGAGAAGGGTCTTGTGAAGTATTATGTTCGGCGTGTAATTATAAATGGAAGTGAAACATTACTACTAAGAAAAAAAAATGAGAGGCTGCAGGTATTTGAAATACGGGAGAGGTAGAAAAAAATTAAATGGATTGGCAGATTAAAAAGTAAGAAGCGAATAAAAATAGAAGCTAAATCAGAATAGGAAATGTAACCGTCTGGGACATATCATTAGAGAAAAAAGAATTGATTGAAACGGTGCTAAAGGAATTAGTATAAGGTGTGAGAGAGAGAGAGTGTGTTTAAGGTAACGATATAATAGTAAATATGATCTATGAGGACCTTAAAAGTTTAGATTAAAATAGAAAAGAATAGAGATGAAAATGGCGTAAAGAACCTGCCTAAGGGTAGATAATCATATGATAGTATTATCGAATTACTACTGTTGAAACAGTAATTTGAAGCTTTTTCAAAATTGGTTTTATTACTATTTTTCAAGTCTATTCAAGTAGCATATTTATTATTGCTTTGAATCCAAAACTTCTGATCAAATCTTTAGCTCCTGCTGACAATTTTCACATAAATATAAGAATAATGTTTTTCATTTTAAAGAGATTAACATTGTAGGTTGCTGTCAAAAATATTGTTAGAGGGACTTCATATTGAAAAACATTTCAAATACTTAGGGTAAAAATCATTTAAAAGAATCAAAACTGATGTAAAAGAATTGCTTCGCGAATGGATGATACAGCCATACTTCCACATTACTTAAAAAGGGACTTTCTAATCAATGTTAAAGCTGGGTTCCGGATCGCTGGCGACTACTTTTATTATTATTATTTTTTTTTTGTTTTGTTGAAAATTGACTATTTTTTAATGAAATAATATTTTTATTAATATTTAGATTTAAACCACTGTTTATAGTCTTGCATAAAAATTGGAAAAAATCTTTAAAATCGGGATGCTGTTTTAACAATTTTAACTGCCGTTTCTAACAAACAAAGTAAAAATTTCTAATCGAATTTTTTAAAAACAGTTCTCATAATTATTGTGGCATTGTAATATATTAATTATTTTTTTAGTAAAATGCTTGTTTTTCATTTTTTCAACATTTTTTTATATTTGCAAACAAATTTCACAGAAGTTAAACAACAGTTATTTCGTAAGACTGGTAATTTTCAAAATTTAATTTTTTAAAAGCGTTTCATATGATCTATAATAATATTTTTAATTCTTATTTCTTTATGGAGTAATAGACTATTGAAAGTGTTGAATATTTTATATATTTATTTACCATCTAATAATTTAATTTATGAATTTACCTTAAGCAGTAATAAACGAGGAGGATATTACTGTCTAAATCAGTTATTCTATTCCTTGCACCGATTTGAATCGGGATATATAATGCATTATTACAAAATTAATTTATCGCTTTACGCTATCTTTTTCAATCACTCTTACGACTTTTATGCGTGTAAATACCGGACAAACAAAAGGAACAAACCAGAGTTATTTTTCCTAAGAATAATGGTGTTTAATACATATAGGCTGTACTATAGTGAGGAAATTGAAGAGACTCCAATTTCATGCTGAATATTATCAGCATTTCGGTGGGATTGTCATGCTGATATGCAACACTATATTTGGGCTAATGATGAAGGACACCATTTAAACGTCCTTTTTCCGGCGCGAATCTGGCATTGAACGCTTATTATTATCGAAAACTGGTATACTGTTTTTATAGAAAATTTCTAATTTACGTCAAGTTTCCTATATCCGGTTTTCAGTTACGGCACTTAACATACGAATTAACACTCTATTCTTACCTTTTTATGAATAAAGTGTTTTCAAAGGTACCTCCATTGTCAGTTCTCTGTATAAAATAATTAATGAAAATTAAAAAAAAAATTGCATTCGTATCAAAAAAATTTAATTCAGTATTACTTAAGCAAATGTATTACTTAAACTGTCTTCGAAAACGCGTTAGCCGTAATAATTTTATTTTGGTCATCGGTCACTTGTCAAGTTTGATGTTATTCTCCATTTGTTTCTGTATTTTTACCTCTACATAATTACTACGTCCTACATCCTCAGTATGTTATTTCATAAATTTCATTCTTTGCTTTCTCTACAGATTTAGCTTTTTACCCATTCCTTTCACCAGATTAACTTAATATATGATCCACCAACCTTTCTTTATTTTTTTCGTTTTTCCTGTTTAGTCTCCGGGAATTAGCGTTCAGGTATTACTTCAGAGGATGAATAGGGATGATATGTATGAGTGTAAATGAAGTGTAGTCTTGTACAGTCTCAGTTCGACTGTTCCTGAGATGTATAGTTAATTGAAACCCAACCACCAAAGAACACCGGTATTCACGATGTAGTATTCAACTGTATAAACGTAACTGCCTTTACTAGGACTTGAATGCAGGAACTCTCGACTTCAGCTGATTTGGGAAGACGCGTTCACCACTAGACCAACCCGGTGGGTTATGATCCACCAACTAATTCTCCTAATCCTTATGAATTTCTGGCACAAACGTCTCTCCTCTCCTAATTGTGTCTACTTCTTTCTTATCAGCCAATCTAATTTTCAACATCCTGCTATAATACCATATTTCAAAGGCGTTATTCTTTTCTTTCCTATTATTCCTGCTTTATTCTCGTCTGTAACAAACATATCAGAAAAAAAAAAATTAGATTAAAAGTAAAATATTAAAATAAAAAAACATACAACTAATACCACAGCTAAATTATCAATTAAAAATATCACAGTGAAAATCTTAAAAATAAGATATGTCTTATTTAAAAATAATAGTAAACAAAAAAAAAAAGAATTTAAATAAAATTAAATAATATTTAACGAAGTAGGAGAGGAGTGTAAAGGGCCCCTTGTCGGGTAACAAACGATTTTAGGATTAGAGATTAAAAATATAATAATAAAATTAAAATAATAAAAATGGTTAGTAGTACAATAAAAAATATAACCGAACACAAGAACTGCATTAAAAATTGGTATTTGGTGTCATGATAAATAATATTAAATTTTATGAAGCATATTGGTACTTCATAAGAATAACAATACCGATCTAAAACATTTTTATCATTGCCTAAGATGCAACGAATATATTTGGCTCACCATGTTTCAAAACGATAATGCAGCACAAATTAAAACAAAAACTTTTTCAAATTTCTAGATCTATATTTGATGTTAGCGTATTTCTATATTGCACGAAACCTCTCCTTGCTTGAATTAATATTTTTTTCATCTTCATATTACTTCAGATTTCTTCAGGCTGAAGGGGTGTAATGCAGCTGAAATTCATCGAAGAATAAGTAATGTGTACGGTGAAACTTCAATGAGTGACAGCGAAGTGCGACAATGGTGGTGCAGGAACTATAAAGCAGGACGTATAGATGTTCATGATGCAGGCGGTCAGGAAAGAAAGCGAGTTCTGGGACCGGAATGGAGTTCTCTTGGTGGAATTTATGATTTATGGAACGTGGCACAACTATCACTGCAGCCTCATACTGCGTGACTCTTCAACGTCTACGAAGGGCAATTCAGAAAAAGCGGAGAGGAATGTTGTCATCAGGCATTGTCTTTTTCCATGACAATGCTCGGCCACACACTGCAGCTGTTTCAAAGAAGCCCCTGCAGCGTTTTCGTTGGAAAGTGTTTGATCACTCAAAATACAGCCCGGACTTGACTCTATCCGATTTTCACCTCTTTCCTCACATGAAACGCTGGCTAGGAGGACAACATTTTGGCACAGACATCGAGCTGCAGACCAGCGTAGAAACATGGCTGAAAACACAGGCGGCTCCGTTCTCTGACGAGGGTATTGGAAAGTTGGTACCACACTACGACAAATGTCTAAATCGGACTGGCGACTATGTAGAGAAATAGCGTAACTATGTAAGTACTTGTTACTAATAAAAAACGAAGACGAAGCTGCCAGAAAGGCAACAATCTGTGATAACCTGGATAGAATTCCTGTACGAGTAGCATTGTTAAAAATTGTCTTAGTAATACAATACAAAACAGGTAGAGTAATGATTGGAGAACATTAAATATCAAACTAAGCGCAATTAAAATTTCTTCATATAAATGGAAGAGCGACGTGAAAATGATTCGCCGAGAACAGGTGGCGGTGATCAGACTTAGAATCGGTCACATGCGAATAAAAAATTCATATTTGTTAACTGGCGAAGACAGACCAATTTGCAGTGTTTGTGTTAAAACACTTACAGTCAAGCATCAAATGGAAAAATGTATTATATGTCAGGACCTCAGAAAGAGGTTCAGGCTAATAATTAATATCGTTGCTGCTTTTGAAAATGGAAAGGAAGAAAAAAATAGTTGCTTATCTACGCACCAGTGACTACTAACAAGTCTATAAGTAATTTCAAGCTATATAAAGGAACCTCTAAATGAAGTAGTAAATTCTTTGAAAAAAAAAGAGGGTCTTGAAGCGTGGAACATATAAGGCCGGGAGGTAGCCCTATTGCCTACGGCGTCCAGGCTCGCCTGCATACAAGAGTGGGGGAATCGGGGCGTATCCGATGATAGCATGGGGGACCCTCGAGGGCGAACAGATGGCGCGGGGCAAAGGGTATGCGCAAGGCATGCCTGGAGCCAGGTAGGTCAGGAACGGGAAGGTCAGCCTCCCCGCCGAGAGGTTCTTTGGTTGTCCTGAACAAGTGGTCGAATTGCTCCTATGACGCGGGGGGATCCTGATGAGTTACGTTCTACGGGACAATTTATAGGGGGGAGTCAACTGCCACGGCATCCTAGGGTGACTGATGTGCTGCTTAACGGCGTTTGCAGTTGCCCCGAGGGTGCTTAAACAAAACAAGGGAGACAAAAAAGGAAATGTTGGTATTGTGAAGCCATTCTTTTTCACGTATATTTTTGTGTTTTATTTATTTTTAATTTTAATATCGGGGCCCTTTTCACTCTGTGTTTTCAGTGTTTGTGTTTAGATTTTCTGTCTTGTCTATTTTGGTGTTTTTAAATAAAATGTAAGGGCCCTTTACATCCTTACATATAAAGAACCTGATGGTGATTTAAATCCTATTCTAAAGAATGTGACGAGGCTAATAACTGTAGAAGTCGATGCCCATATATATAAAAAGAAAATAATAATAATAATGCCCCGAATAAATCCAACCCCACGTCCGTGCAACAACATCTACGCACACGTCGGGGCGGGCAACGACGTGGTACTTCGGTACCTGTACTTATGTCGGTCAACGTGGAAATGGTTTTGCTCAGGAGCTCCCTGTGAAGTACGGGATTGGCGGTCCCGAGCTGGTTGCGGTTGTGCTTCTCAGTTTCGCTGTTTGCAGCGGGGGTGGGAGGCGTGAACGTGATCTGTATGCCGACGTTGGACAGAGTGCAGATGGGCAGTGCCCATCTCTCTTCTCGCATGTGGAGTCGGGTTGCGGGTGGGCTGCTCTGAGCTTGCTCTGCCGAAATCTTGCGACTTTCAGCGCGAGTCAGTCACTTCGGCTCTTGGCAGGGGATTGTCCCATGGGTGAGGGTATCAGAGCCCTTACTGGTACATGCGAGCGTTGGGATGTCGGAATCGTGGGTCAGGCAGTAGCTAACCCCCCGGCCTGGGTTAAATTTGTAGGAGGCTGCTGACTGGGGGAATCCAGGGAGTATCAGTGATTCGGGGCACGCCCAACCGTCTCTCCGCTTGTACCTTTTGACATCATGACTGGCGTAAACGGCTATGGATAATTTATCATCCACATATTCTGTGGCAGAGAGTCTACGTATAAACCCTCGTCCTGGAGAACATGTTTCTTCGGAAGCGAAGAGGAAGATGAGTGTCGAGTTTAGTGACAAAGAAGAGTTTATAGTTCTAGAAAAGAAGGATCGAACCAAGCTTCGACCTAAGACTGGAGGACCTATTCCTAAATATTTAATTATAAAGAAAAAGGATGGTGATTTTTCCGAAATCAGCCCTTTCGAGATAGCTCGAGGCATCACGGAGGCAGCTGGAGGACCGGTTAACGAAACAAGGAAGACTGCGACGGAATTATTTATTGAGACCGTCAACGACATACAGTCGCCCCGATTATTGAAAGCGAAGAGGATTGGATTTATCGATGTTTAGGTTGTACCACACGGTACTCTAAATACCTCTAAAAGCGTAGTTATATGCAGAGATTTGCTTAACTGCACCTAAAATGAAATTGTTGATGAATATGAACAGGGAGTTATTGCATGTCAACGGCTAAACAGTCGACGATACGGAAAAGTCTTACCCTCCGCGTCACATGTGTTAACGTTTAATAGACCTAAATGTTAAGAGAAACTAAAGGCAGTATTTCATAGGCTTGATGTGCGTCCGTTCATCCCAACACCGTTTCGGTGTTTCGGATGTCAAAAAATTAGACACACGGCAGCGAGATGCACGAGGAAATAGATTTACAGATGTGGCAACCCGTTGCACCAAGATGATCCGCGCAGGGACCCGCCGATACGTGTTAACTGTAATGGACAACATAGTGCAAGATCAAAATGTGAAATTGTCCAAAATATAAGGAAGAAATTGCGATACAGGAGGTAAAAACCGTTTAAAAAGGTCAGTTATTTTGAAGCCAGAAAAATCGTGCATAGCAAAACGCCAAAGGCCACGTCTTATGCACAGGTTGTTGCTGCTTCTGCAGTCACCTTCAAACCAAAGGACGTGGTAACAGAACTGGCGCCAGCCTTAGCAATCTTAGTGGAAAGAATAATTGATCGGATTACCTGAAGACTCCATCTACGAGGCCTCAGATAACATGGATTTCGACATCGAAGTCGTCAGGAAGACGGAAAAAAGAAGCAGAAAAGGATGACCGAAAGGGAAGCCAAGGCGATAGAATTGAAGAAGAGATAGATCATATGTCTCGATGAAGAATTTTATAATTAAAATATTTTTTTTTATTTTTTATTAATACGATAATTTTAATATGAATTTCTTGATGTTTTATTATAAGTGTCCTGTGTGATGTTAAATGGCAAGAGCCCTTTACATCCTTATTATGTTGTGTTTTCGGGGTTTCAATAACCATTGACAAGTCTATCTTTAGATGCTCTCTTTGACAAGACTAGTCTTTGAATATGTCACCTGTGTTCTGTTTCTGGGGAGGAAAAGATATTTTTTTCTATTTTTTTCATTTTTTTTATATGGAAGAAGCTAATAGATACGTTTTACAGAATGTCTTAAAAAACGTATCTGTGGACGGAAACTTAAGTTTTTAAAAAACTGGTCACTTAACGTTTTCATTTTTAGTCGTTAGAAAGACAAGATACTCATCTCGCTTATAGGTAGCGATAATACGTTGAAAAAACGAGGTATTTTTTTAAGAATTTATAGGAATTAAAAAACACTTTTTTATTTTCTAAAATTAAACTCTTTTATCGTCAAAAATATTTTTAAACAAAATTATTAATAAAATTTGTTGGTTTTATTCTCTTATACGTGTAGAATAGTTACGTATTTAAAAAAATTAAAAACCGTTTTAGTGATAAATAAAATTTAAACATGTACACCTATATACTTTAATCTCTTAAAATAAAAATAATTTTCTAAAAATGTTAAAATTTGTATATCTGTTTGATAGTTCTTTATAAATTTATTAACGGATTGTAAATTATATTGTGACAATAAGTACAATGTAATACTTTACAAAATTATCCTTTTTTTTCGATAACTTACATTGAACACTTTATTTATTACAATTAGTATTTAATTGTGTTTCTATTATATTTTAAATCTAAAAAAGAGCCATAATAACATTTATACAATAAAATTAATATGACTGAACGTTAAACCTGTCCAGAGAATGTTTTATTAAGAGTAGCTATTAAATATCAGTCGAGTTTACAACAGGTTTCATTTTGTTTTAATTGTCATCCACGGGTCGTTTTATGTATTTTACAACACAAGCCTACCCACTGTAATAAACTCGGCTAATATATTGTTATACGCATATATGTATATGTTACGGAACGTTACTGTTTTCCATTTAGCGGTTTCTCTTGCGGCCATATAGCCTGTGCGTTAGTTAGGCTATATACCGGGGGTCCTCGACGAACGGGAACAGTTCGAATTACTACGGCTCTGTCCTGTTTATGCAATGAAAGGTTGATGCAAAATATTGGAATCAATACGGCTCGTATCTCACTGTAAATGCTGTTTTAACAAAAAAATTCATTTATTACAATTTGTTTTTTCGATACTGCACAAACATTTATATATATAAAACTAATTTTATTTCATTGAAAAGTGCTGTAAGAGATAAATTTAAAAATACAACAATATAAGTATTCTGATACCGCCAGGAATAGAAATTCTTTTTTTTAAATTGTATTAGATAATCTATACATTTTCTTAATTATATGTTTTTTTTTTAGCCATTTTACACCCGATTTACCTACTTTCTTTCAGGAGTTTGACGATCAGGATTTGATGAGTCTTTAAAGGGTGGTTGCTATATTTTAGTTCAGCTTTTAGAATAGGAATTTTTATCGTGTGATAATGACACATGTTAGCGAGATATGAGCCCAGAGACTTCCGGATGAAAGTCGAAGATGCTAACATTTCGCCACAGAGGTTGTGGGATTGTATACCATCCACCATTTATCCGTTTATAATCAATTAAAAATTATATAGAATGTGTATCCATCGTACTTAATCTCACAGATTCTATAAAATATTTTTACACATTAAATAACAGTAACGATCGTAATACAAGCAGAATATGACGTAAAAAATATCAACACTAAATAATTAAAAATTTAAATAATACAAAATTTACTTTTACATGCATAAATTAATTTCTTTCTCTCTCTCTCTCTCTCTCTCTCTCTCTCTCTATATATATATATATATATATATATATATAAAACATTTAATTCACCCCTACTTTTTTATTTTGCTGCTGAAGTTGCAATCGATGAAAAAGAGACTGTATGTGTTACCACGGGGAGACAACGAATACGTCGGTTGTCAGCTGTTTTCTACAGACTGTCGCTCATTCTAGGAATAAAGTACAAAGAATCCTTTGCGTGTTATCTATTTTGAAAAATTATATAATAGTTAAGGGCAAGTTCGCATTGTTAACGTAAGCAAAATATGCGATTGAAATAGAATTTCAAATTATTGATAAAGCAATAAATTTGTAATGGCGACTGAATTTACCGGTTAATACCGCAGAGTAAAATAAGTTTTGTAAACTATTTTAATTTTTTATTAAATATTATTTTTGACCTTTAATTTTTATCGATTAATCAATTTGTAAATTAGATATATTGTAAAATTACAGCAAAAATTAATATATAATTAATCATGAATCAAATTACAGGTGGATCAAATATACTTACATAAATTATGTCAAAGGTTTTTGTTTAAAATTTATTTAACTGTACTTAAAATCAGACTTATAACATTTACATGTGAAATTTAAAAAAAATAAACGCAAAACCCATCGTTTTATTGATTAAAAGAAGCAAGGTCCCTTTTTAACTCATTACTTCCCCCTTCTCATTTTTTCGCACATTTATGACAATTACGGTCAAACGTTTTTTCCGATTTTTATGAAATTTCATAAAAAAGTTCCTTGCTGATATATGAAATAGTGTATTTATAACTACTTTTCATAAAAATTTTCCATTTCGAAATGACGGCAGATATCTTTTTAAAACAGTGATAACGATTAAGTGCGATGGAAGGGTAGTTTCCATTATCGCTGCGCAGCTGAACACGTGTCCTCCCACCATCTCTAATGTACTATACAATTTCCAATCTGTCTCAAAGCGGTTACACTTAACGCGTAAGATTCTTCAATCTGTGATGTTTTCCTCTATTCCATTTTTAAGACTCATATTTTCAATTGAGACCGTTCTTTTAATTCTGTACAGTACCGTGTGCGTTTCTCAGTAGACTTAATGTATTGATTTTTGAGTCATCAATCATTGACGTTTAGTGTCCTGGAAACAAAGCTCACGATATTGCTAAACGGTAGATTATTTTTTAGATTGGTAGAACCTTTCGCGATTCTTTACGATGGAAAATTTGTGCTGTATTTTAATTTTAATTAAATTTTTATTTTTTTATTTTTACTTTATTAATTAATTATAAATTCTTTGTTATATTTCGTACAAACTTTACGAGGTCTACTGTTCGTAGAACTACTGGTATTATTGTTTATATCGGCGAGAAATTGTAAAAATATTTTTCCTTATCACACTTCTAGAATAAAAGATAAAACACTTTATATTAAAATAAATTTGACTTTATATTTTAATAAATTTAAGTAAAAGTACAAGTAAAGTTTTAACAAGTGTTTTATTATTATGATACCAGGAAAATTTGAACTTCCTTTGAAACTAGCAAAAAAAAAAAAGAAGAATTCAGGAGAATCTGAATATCTTTAGGTTCACTACGGAGAATTCAAATGCTTATCTGTGGATGTAATTGTATACAATTTTGTCATCTCTTTTAGCAATATTTTTTTGAGTAATTTTTGGTAAGTTTTCTTTAAATAAGCTCTTTTAGTAAGAATTTCATCAACAGTTCGTAAAAATGTTGATATGATTTCTTCAAGTAATTTTTTTAAAACAGTTTTCATATGCTAAATAATACATGTAAAAATTAAATATTCCACCCAGAACTAAATTATTTACGTTTCATCAACATCGTAGAAGAACTTTTAAGAAATTCAGTTAAAGTATAAAGGAAAGATATAGCATCCATAATCTGGATATTTAATGAATTTGTATAAAAAAAATAGTACAGTCGTTTCACATAAAGGTACAACATAATAATCAGCTTGTACTTACTTATATAACTGTTTCGCTTTAGATCGCTGCGAATGGACAAGGAACAGACGGTGGAGATTACTACAACTTTATTTGCGATTTGTTTTTCTTCACAACTCTGTTTCCATCCCGTTATTAACTGAAACTATAAAACAATGTACGTACCGTAACAGCGTTATTAAAATACTTCGTTTAGTACATTGTAGTAATTTTCTACTTTTATCGAGAGATGAAAAATAAGATTTTATAAAATGGAACCTAGATTGAAACCAACCGTTGAAAATATTTACAAAAACCTACCCGAGTTTTCTTAAAATAAATCTAAATTTTAAAGAATAACGCAGAAAATGGTTCAGTATCATATAAAACTTAATTTTTTATGACTTTAAAGACAACTTTCTCCTTTTTCCGTGTCGAATACTATAATCCACACGATTATTTCGATACTATAAGATTAATTTCCATGTACATTACGATTAAAATTGCGAGTGATAAGCGAACAATATATTCCATAAACCAAGAGTTCAGTATATATATATATATATATATATATATATATATATATATATATATATATATATATATATATATATATATCTATATTCTGAACTAATATAATCTGAAAATTTGAATTTATATGGTACATCTAGTAGATTATTTTTTTCTTTACTGATTTAATTTTTGTTATTAAACCTACTAAATTGCGGCATTGTTTATCGACGTTGTTTAATAATAATAACACGGTTTAGTGTTTGTGTATTATTAGAATGTGTAAATATATACTGCACGCAATATGTACCTAGGACTATATATGTTCATGATGCGAGTAGGTCGTGTGTGTAAGTGCAGAATATTCTATACCGGCTCGCGTTGGTCTATCTGTTAGTGTACAACAGCGCGTGCGGTATGTCGTACATAGCGCGATTAGATTGCGCAGACGGCTTTCAATTATTCCGTACAACGTCCCTACCTAAACAATATGCAAATTCTGACAATTAATGTGTAGACTATATACATTCGACACGGTATCTAATATTCGGATGCGGCGCTGGGGGTCCACGGGCATTCGTCTATCGCTCGACTCAAAATCCATCCGATATACAGTATTAAAAACATTTTTTTAAACCGAATTTAGTTAACATACATACATATATTACAATTAATTTACACTGTTATCTAAGTGTCGCACTCGCAAAAAATGTTACCGTTTGTAATAGTAATAATAATTAAAAAAAAACATTTTTACACACACTTTTGGTTAAGTACAATGTTTTAAAATTATCACCCAGTTTTTTTTAATGGACTGGTAAATTTATATAAATTATATAAAACTTAACAGAATGTTTAGTACTTTAAAAATATAGAATAATTAAGAAATTAAGTACAAATAAATTGAATTACCTGACTTACAAAATCGGGGTTTAATCGAGAAAAAATTAAAAGAAACATTGGAAAGGAGAGGTTTCTTTAACGAAAAAATTCCAACAAAAAAAGTAATAGTAACAGAAGAATTCAGGAAAAAGGCCGGTGAGAGACTTCAAAAGTTAAAAATGCTTCCACGAAAGGACGCTAAGGAAAGTGTTGAACGCGGTCTTTTGTTGGCCGAAGAGAAAAAACATATTAGGTAAAATATAAAAAAGTACTATGGCGTAGTCTGATAATAAGGAAATACGATCGGTGTATTTTATGGCTTTGTCGTAAATCAATATTTAGATAAAATAATGACATCCGTATTTAATTGTGGCACTACGTACTTAAAAAAAACTTAAATATAATTCAATTTTTTTAATTTTTACTTTTCCAGGTATCATAGCTCTAGAACTATGAAGCAAGAAGGAAAGTATTGTAATCGATTAAAAAATGAGATATGGGTTTTTTGCTTTTCTCGAAGTTTCATGAACCAGGAATCTCAAAAAACAAAAATAGGAAATGTTTCTTTTTTGGGGAACGCCACACGTGCGTATGTTGGCATGTTTGAAGCTTAATAAATTTTTACTGGATATACCGTTTTTGATGAAATTTTATTCAGGGACTCGTTTGTATGGGGCAATTTCTTTTGTAAAATGTTGGAATAAATATCTCCAGGAGGTGGGGTAGGTAGTTTTTGGGGGTCAATTTTTTCAAAATTTTGCAAACATAACCCTACTTTATATTAAGCTAAGTAAAATTAAAAAAGTAAAAAAATGAAAATAAAAATAGAAAAAGCTCATAAAAAAGAGTCCCAAAATTTCCCCTTCCCCAAAAATCAAGCTATCTTTATATTTATTGAATATATTTAAAATTATTTTTTTTTAATGTCTTTTTAATTAATTAATAGTGTAAGCAATAAAAAAAAAAAAAATAATAAAAAAAATACTTTGAGGCAATATTGGCGGTGGAGTAGGCGGTGAGAAGTTAAAATAAAGATTTTTTTAATGTTTCAAAACTCTTTTTGGTTTATTTAAACTTTTAATATTAAAAGTTTTATTAAACTTTTAATATTACTAAATGTATAAATAATAAACTTTTTGTTATAATATTACATCATAATTCACCGTACTCCAAAAAATTCTTAGGTAAATTTTTATTGGTTGTACATTTTTTAGTGGAATTTTTTTTAATTTCTTCCATTTGACATAGCAAAAAGAGAAAAATCAAAAAAATTTCTTGGAAGGTGATTTTGAAGGTGTGTGGAGTAACAAAAATAAAAAATAACGATTTTTGAATTTTTAAAACTTTTTTGGTTTATTTAAAATAATGGTAATTTTACAATAAAACCTCATCAAAGATTACTTTCACTCCACCACAAAAAAGAAAAAAAAATCTTAGGTAATTTTTTCATGTATAATTATTTTTCCACTATATAAAAATAGATAACAAATGCTAAGAAAGTATCAACTTTTTCAGATTTTTTTATTAATTAATCAGTGGATAATGTGTCCAGATTTTTCCTCAAATTGTGGGGAAAATTTATCTCCTTTAGATTAAAATTTCATAATAATTCCTCAAAATTAAGATTAATTTTGAGTGCATTCTCCATTAGAATTTCGCAACATTCATTAAAGCGGTTTCCTTTATCTCTTTCTTTAAAAAATACGTAATTGCTAATAATTACATATGCGTATGCCCTACAAATGATATTTTAGTTCTATAAGTGAAACTTTTACTTTGTCCGCACAGGGACCGACTATAAAACGATTACTGTTATTTTATAAATAAGAATCTTCTGATCTGTGCTCCTTGTACCGCTGATATGACACGATTTATAGCCATAAGAAAGGGTGGGAAAGACAGTTAAAGCCGTAGTAAGTAAATATACATCTCAAGCAAATACACATCTACTCAGCAAGGGGAGTTTTATTTTTTTACATAAAATAGTTCGGCAAATGTCAAATATAGATTTAAGATTTCGAAAGCTATTTTTTTTTTAGATTATTTGTGTGGAGTATAACAATTTTTTTTTTACAGAGAGACGGATAATGAATAAAATAGAAAACAAAGAATGGAGGCCTCTATAATGTCGATGTTACAGGAGGATTTTGAAAATTAGGAGCAGAATAAAATTATAAATGAAGCTTTTTTGAGACGATTAGAAGAGAGGTTTATGGAAGAATTTCATAGAGGTGAATCGGGTTAGCGAGTCGCATATTAAGACATCTAAGTTTTAATTTGATGACAGAGGATAAAAACTGTAGAGGCAGAAAAAACTACAACTTAGAATACAGACTGCCTAACACATACGATGTAAAAATTATTTTGAGGTTGAAATATTAGCACAGACTAGAAAGGAATGGAGCGTAGAATCGAATTATTCAACTGAACGATAGCTTAAAAAAATTGCTCGACGTCTCAATAATCAATTATCTAATTAATACCAAAGAAAAACTTCTAGATCAAGACGAAAGAGCAAATTACGCTATAATTTGATCATAGTACCTCTTAAAACTTTGAGATAATGATGTGGTGCTTTCATGAAGTAACTGAGACGTGACGGTAATAGTGCATGTCGTTTTTGTTTGCAAGGTTATATAATTAATAGTAGAATCATTATTTAATGTTATTAAATTCCACATACAAATGACTATTAGGCTAAATAGAAATACACAAATAAATATTTTTTCTTATACTTTTTTTGCAAGTTAAAGGTTTCTAGGGTGCCTATATAAAAAAGGGTTCTTTTTACGATACAATTACTACCATTTACATTTTGAAGTAATACTAATATTAACGGTCTGTTTTAAATGTTTGTATTAAATTCATTTTTGACGATCAAAAAATGATAATATACTTTTTGTGATTGTTTAAACATAAAGGATTGATTTTGTATAAAAAAGGAAGTAATCTCCGATTGCTCTATTCAGTGCGGGCTAGGTCAATTGCGTCCACCGCTACCTGAGATTCCCTTTTTCAAATCGGTCAAATGCGTCCCCGTTAGTGCTAACGATAAGAGCGGCTCAACGTTTCCACATCATCTGCCTCCTGTTGTATTTATACCTTCTTTCGGGATTTATTCCTTATTTAGTCATAGTTACTAAGAGTTGTCAATTGTAGGTAGTGTGTAGCAAGTATAGTGCATCGATCATGGAAGTTATGAAAAGTGAGAAGGGTAAATCAATCTTCGTAATTGGTGGTTACAAATTCAGATTCCACAAACATTTTATGGACGGAATTTAGCGAGGGCATCTATCACAAACACTAATTTACTAATACAAAGTGTTGGTATTACTTAAAAATTGATTTAAAAAATAAAATTACAGAATGTTTTCAAGAACACATTCATGTACGTTTAGAAGAAAATATAATTAACGACAAAAAATAATAACTTTTGTGAAAAGAAAAGCAGCTGAAGATATTTTATGTAGGCCGTTCGTTAAAACTCTTACAAAGAGAATTGAAAAATAATGGATACGTAGAAACAATATCAAGAAGAGACGTTGAGTTGAGGAAGCGAGTAATTAGGCGATCCAGAGAATCGATTCATCTAAGTCTTCAAAAAAGTCGTGCAAGTCATCACGCTCTGCAAGAAATGGAAATTGTCACTAATACTGGGGAAAACTTTCTCATGATGTACAATACAGAAAAAAGGATTTGTTTCCCGACAATGACAAATTAAAAACGTCTGTTTGAAATGCCAAAACTGTATGTTGACGGTACATTTTAAAGTTCAAAATTTTTCTATCAGATATTTACGTGCCACTAGTGTTTTTTCTATTACCGGTAAGGACTCTTGCATTTATACCGAAATTTTTAAATCGATTGTCGCGAAGTGCGAATCACATAATTTGTCCCTTGGTCCTGAGGAAATGTTTATAGACTTCGAATTTGCAGTTCATGGTGTTGTAAAAGTTGTTTGGCCTTAATGAAGATCAAGGGTTGTTGATTTCATCTAGGGAAAACTAGTGGAAAAACTCAAGCACTTGGGTTGTTTTAGAATATAAATCGTACATGGAAACCAGCCATTTTTTAAAATTATTTTTTGGCTTGCCCTTCTTAAGTCTCGACAACATAAGAAGACTATTTCATAGACAACCTAAGGGTATTACGACCAAACGGAAAGAGTACAAAAATATTCACAGATTACGTATTCGATAATTAAAATTCTCCTGATGTTACGTTTCTTCCAAGAATATGGACGGATTTCAACGTTTCAACGAAATGTACGACGAGCAACTGCGAATCGTTTCACGTTCGATTACATACGCATTTCTATACTTCTCAATCCAATATATACAGTATTGTTGATGTCTTAAACATTTTCCGGGCTGATACGATCATAAAATTAAGAAGCAAAGAAAATGCAAGGAAATATAAACGCATAGAAGAAAAGGAAATGGAAATGTATTTTAGGGGGAAAAATGAATAAATTTACCAGAAAAACCTGTTATCGAATACAGTGTGTAGAAATTATGGGCCTGAAATTTTTAACAATAATATAAAATAACATAGAAGATAGACAAAATTATTAGAAGTAGCTGGACAAGACACACAGTAACTCCTTTCAAAGGATATCTACAGTTAATGATCACAGATAAGTATGAAGTATGTTTTTGCTTTTAATTGGGATATTAAAACCACAAATGATTAGAGGAAAATACATTAGTATTTATACTTATTATGATCAATTTTTTGGAATAGCAAGGCACAATTTCCTGAGGGATGTAGTTGACCGGGTAAAATTAACTATGCCCTCATAGTTAATTTTACCAGGTTAATTGCGTGCCTACGCAATTGACCGGGTTCTTTCTCAGGCGGACGCAACTAACCGACGTCCTTTCAACGTGGTGAGAAAAACCGCCTGTTTATTACTTTCTTGTTATATTTTTCCTGTAATTCTTTATTTTTTTATTCTATTCCTCTAAACGACGAATCTTTCTTTCCTAGACTATAATTAATGATAAAAAAATAAATTTACATTTTTCTTTAATACATATATATTTTCCCCCCGTTTCGGCCAGCTACGTACCACGTTTAACAATCTTCTTGCGTCCGTCTCCTTCTTTTATCTGTTTTAGATATTTTTTAAGTTTCACAATGGCTTTTTTTCTGAATCGCCTGTTCTACTCTTCTGTTTTTGTTCTGGAGTTTCTTCTTCATAGAAGCTCCGGATTTCTTTTAATTTCTTTCTCGATTAATTCCCGATTTTTTAAACCGGTATATCAATTCTTGCTTTCTTTAAATCTTTCTTAACTTTATATCAATATACGCTTTTAGTTTTTCTTTCTAAATAAAAGAGGTAGATTTCTTGGGTACTTTATTATCATTCATTTTTGAGATGGCCTCTTAATCTCCTCTCGTACATTATTTCTTTTAATTTCTAATAGTTTTTATTTTTTATATATTAATTTTATCGTCTTTTATAGTGTCAATATTTTATTTAAAAATCTGTTCTCCTTCTTTTGGATTTAAAAAAAAAATTACTGTAAACCATCCTCAAACATTTTGTAGCGTACACAGTTTTCGACGAACCAATATTTTCAAACCCCTTAATTTTACCCCTTAATTTTTAGCATTTACATACATAGATTTTTTATTGCACATGTTTTATGTTAGTCAGCAGGCCATTTCCGTTCTATTCGACCGATTTTTCCAGATTTTTTTCGTTTCATTCTATAATTTCTGAGAGGTATTTGTTTGTTCTCTACTTTTATACCTGTTTTTTTTTTTTTTTTTTTTTAAATAGTGATGTACTCATTAAATATTGGCTATTTATTAAGCGCATTATATTTTCTATTAAACAAAATTTACACTTCATTCAGCGTTCATCATTTATTTCACAACAGTCATAAACTTTCCAAAATTCTACACGGAAATACTTAAAAATATTTTTAATAATTTTCTACATTATACGCTACCGTTCCATTTAAATGTGGCAATAGAAAACTTAATTTGTTTTATCGTAAATATTTTTTTATCGAGAATAATATTGTCAGTTTATTAACTGACAAACACAATGTTGTTGATTTTTTTTTCATGGTAGCGATGTGTTCTTCACACTTGAAATTATTACTTCACGCAGAGGAAATTGTTACCAGAAGAACAGAGTGTATACCTTGATAGCTGGCGCCGTATTGGCGGTCGGGTTTCACACTGTTTTGTCAGTGTACTTGTGAGTGCTTCTATCAGAGTGTTATTTTAGTATTACCTGTCCGGCGTTCAATAGCATATATATATGTCACCGTGCCGAATCGTATCAAGGTTTTGTTCTATCTACGTACGGTCGTATTTTATTTTTATCTTTGCTTTTGTCTGATAACGATAATAAGAGGTCGATACTCTTAATGGAATATTTAATGATGAAATATAGTTTTAATTTATGAAAATCTATATTTGATCTTACATATATAAAAATTGTTCAAAATAATTATATTAAAAACAGAAAATACTTCATTACAATCTAACTAGAAAAAAAACCTGAGTTTAATCTTATAGTTAAACAAAAATCAAAATATCATGTATTAAGGACGGGTAACTTATTTAAATACTGTGAAAAAAGTGTATATATATTAGTAGAAAATATCACAGAAAAACACAATTTTTATATCCAATATCAATATAAACGATTACCAAGCTAAATAGTTAAATGTAAAACAATTAATAAAATATGTTGTTAAAAAAAAAGTTAAAACAGAGACTTTCCACCAAAAAATAATAAATATTCGGTCGTCGTGCCTACTATTTAACGGATAGTGAAGGCAAAAAGAAAAGATATTTTTTACAATAAACAACATTTCTATCCCCAGGTATTGAATCAGAAAGGATTTTTTAACAGTAATAATAGTTTTATGAAAAACAATTGAAACATATGATTCTGAAGTTCGTTTATACAGGAGACAATCGAGTATGAACCACGTTAACGTAAAATTGTCAATAACACACATTTATAAAGAATAGTTTACCTGATATTTTTATCATCTGACAGTAACAATAACTAGTAATTGAGATTGCTGTGCTGTTGTTACAATGGACAGTTGAATAATATAAAAACTATTGAAATTAAATACAAAGTTGACTATTAATAGCGGACTGAGAATGATATATTCCCATATTTTTTAATTTACTTCTAGCTTTGTTATTAAAAGTCTGCGTAAGACAAGTAAATGTAATTCTTTTATTTATTACCGTCCTGTTTATATTTCTAGCCTACATATTTTAAGCCTGCCACTGTATGTTTTGCGTGAATTCGATTTTTTTAAATAAATAAAATTTTTCTTTTCGAAATTTTTAGGTTTTGTTTCATCTAAAAGAATAGTATACGAACTTTTATATGTGTATATAAATACTTGTTTCGGTATAAAAATATAATACAATATCTTCGTTTTGTTTTCAATAAAAGTCAAATTTTTTAAACTCTTCTTCATAATCAGTCAACGGTACTCAGGTAGATTTTGTCAGAGTTAAATTCACTATAAATCTTTTTGTAAAATTTTATTTGGTTTCTGGCTGAAGTCACAGTACTTCAAACCTAAAAAACTGCGTTTTGCAAAACCAATTTTTTATGTTTTACAGTAATATTTTAAAAATTTACTAAAGATACGGTTCTGGAATGTATTTTATTCAGTTTTTTCGGCGATAAACCATCAAATACGATGCTATAAAATTTAAATAAAAAGTTTAAATATAAAGTTTAAATTCCAAGAATTTCAGTACAGATTAATTTTATCCTTGGAGCAAAGATCGGGAAGAAATTTTTTGCAATTTATAACTTGAAATCGAAGCGTTTATATTTTTGCGTGAAGTTATTACATTATTTTCATTTGTAGAAAATGTCCAGAAATTCATTCCTTTTCTCGTGATATATTCTTTATTTTCTACCTGTCAACATATATGTATATACTAGCCTTCCCGTCGCGGCTTCGTCCACTCACATGGTTCCTTGCGTTTCCGGTTGCGGTCATTTTTTTATTCTATGTTTTTTAGCCAAGAATCCGAGGCAGATGCAGCCAATCGTGTCGCACATACAGTAATAGTGGCAGTGGTTGTGTTGGTTGAGCCGCCGCGCCGTACACCATCACACCCCTTAAAAAATCAAATTTAAAAAAAAAAACAAAAATGGTGTTTAGATATTTATCTGAAGAGTGTTTTCAAGGTCAAATGTAGTGAATATCTCGTTTAGTATAGTCGGGTAAAGTTTTCAAATAATTTTTTTTACTTTTCTTCACCCTATCAAGGTCGAACTTCAGAAAATCTAGAAGTTGATTTTTGGATATTCACACGAAGATTACACAAAAAATCAAATTGATATCTTCATATCTTTCTCCGAGAAATTCAAAAAAGTTTCCAACTACCACCACTCCAACCGTTGTGTAGGAAAAATGGCTAGAAACCATTTGGACAAAATTAAAAGAGGGCTATTCGGACGAAAAAATTTATAATGCTGATGAATCCAGTCGTTTTTTTTTAAACTGACGCCAGAAAGAACACTTCGATTTAATTCGATTTAAAGGCGAAACGTGTTCAGGGAGGGGATAATTTTCAAAAGAAAGACTAACGGAAGGTATGTAATGACTGGAACTGATAAAAAAAAGCTTCTGTTTATAGGGAAAAGCACTAAAACTCGATGTTTTAAAAATTTGAAATCGCTTCCTGTTATGTATGAAAGTAACAAGAAAGCTTGGATGACAAGTGATATCTTTACGACTTTTAACGAAAATGGGTTCGTGAATTAAAGATTGAAAATGGCAAAATACTGCTGCTCATTGACAACTGTCTGGCTCATCCGCACGTTAAAAATATTTCGTGTATAAGTTTAGTGTTCTTACTACCGAAAACGACAGCAGTTTTACACCCCTTAGATCAAGTCGGTAAAAGTCCACTACAAAAAAACGTAATTTTACAAATGATACAGGATTTAGATAAAAAAAAAACGAAACACAAATAACTATTCTGGATACTATGTTAGAAAGATCTTGGAATGAGGTTTCTCCGCTGACTGTAAAAAATTGCTTTCGAGATGCAGGATTTTTACCACAGGCTGGCGAAGTTACTGACGTCGCATGCGAAGAAGAATCGTTAGCGGAATGGGGCAGTGGTCTGCAAAACAAGTCGTGGTCAAATGAATTGTTTGAACATTATCAAGAGGTTGACAAAGATTTAGAAACTCATTAAACTGTAACAGATGATGATGTAGTGGCTTCAGTACTAGCAGAAATAGACGGGAACGTAGCTAATGACAACGAAGGTAACGATGAAGACATCAACCGGCCAAATCTTCCAGAAGTTTTAGCGGCAATGAAAACCGTTTGCCGGTTTCACAATTACACAAAAATTGCCAATAAAGAAACAGAGTGTGTTTGTTTTGATTTAGAAAAGAACCTTTAAAAACTGTATTACAACACGAAATGTTCGAAAGAAAGTAAAATAAACAATCTTTTGCAGAAAAAGTAATTTTTACTATTTTTCTATCTTATTTTACTCTACCGTATTTGTATTTATTACTGCATATTTTTGTTTTTTTATATCATTTTATTACGGAAATAAATTATTATTATTATTTTACTGTATTACAATACCCGTGTAGATGGCATATTAAATTAGTACCACTAAGCTACATCGGTTATTGTGATTATCGGTTATAATGACCTAAAATCGTCGGTTCCTTGGAGGTCACTATAAACGATATTTACTGTATATGCATTTTTATTAAAGAATTATCAAAAATCAATTAAGTAAGTGTAACAATCAATTTTAAAAAAGAAAGTAAAATAAACAATCTTTTGCAGAAAAAGTAACTTTTACAATTTTGGTATGTTATTTTACTCTACCGTATTTGTATTTATTACTGCATATTTTTGTTTTTTTATATTATTTTATTACGGAAATAAATTATTATTATTATTTTACTGTATTACAATACCCGTGTAGTTGGCATATTAAAGTAGTACCACTAAGCTACCTAAACATCGGTTATTGTGACTATCGATTATAATGACCTAAAATCGTCGGTTTCTTTTACTGAATTTTTAAAACTTGTTATTATTTAACTTTTCTTATACGTAACTCGAAATAGAACAGGAATAAAATTTTAAAAAAAGGAAAGGAAAAATCTATTTTAAAAATGAAAATAGTAAGTTATATACAATATCATCGGAACACATTCTAAACGGGGTTTTCTTAATATAATAAAACAATCTTAAAAAAAAAATTAACAAAGGTTTAGTAATTTTTGGTTGTATTTCTCATCAATAAAATATTGTAAGATAGGAGTAATTTAGTATAATATATGAAGAACTATGCTTGTAAAATAAAAACAAAAAAATAAAAGTCATTTTTTAAAAATATATTCAAAATTTAAAGAGACTAGAGATGTCATCTATTTATCGATCAATCATCGGTTATAATGCAGTACTTTGTTTTTACTTTGAAGAAAATCAGTTGACTATTTAAAAAAAAAAAAATAAAGGTTTGATTCTTCCATATAATAATCTTTCAGAGAAGTTTTTTGTCGAAATTTCTGAACGTATTTTATAAATAAACTAAAGTAGTAAAAGAATTAATAAAAAATATTTAAAAAAATAAAAACCTTTATTGAATACAGAATAAAAGTATAAACGCACATCTAGAATGAAATATTAAAAAAATTTAACTTCATGATTTTAAGTTAAGAAACTGTTAAGAAAGAAAAAATCAAAAAGATTCCAACGCACCAATAGCTATAATACCATTTTATAGAAAAAACGATTTTAATATTTTTTAACTCAGGGTTGTCAAATTTTTACAAATAAAACATCTAAAGTGGTAGTTTTATGATCGACAACTACATTTCCTTTTTTAAAAATATTTTTCTTCTACAACAACCAGGAAAGTAAAAATTATTCCCTGGTAAAGTTAGTTTATATCGTCTTTGTACGTTTTATTTAAAAATAGACAAAAAATTATATAAAGCTATCACTAAGTAAAAGAGAATTGTGTGACAGATGAATGAAATGTAAAGCTATAAATGTACATATATAACTAATTATTAGATGAAAAAAAATTGAAACTTGTAAAATATTATTCTTCCAAAATTTGCATTTATTTATTACAAGTAGAATTCTTAAAGTAACCTTTTGTCCTGTTATTAAGTAAAAAATTTTATTGGAAAAAAAAATTGCGTTATATTAAAAACTTATGAAGAGATTTGAATTCTTGAGAGAGAGAGAGACAGAGCGAGAGAGAGAGAGAGAGAGAGAGCGAGAGAGTGCGCGCGCGCGTGTGTGTACATTTGAACTTGTAACTGTATATTTAGCCTGAAGTAAGAACCTTCGATTTAACATATATAGTACAAGATTAGGCTAATCAAGATGTCGAACTTAGGAATTTCAAGGTTTGTAAGTTAGCCTTAGACTTAGCCTTCAAAAAAATGTTCTGTAAAGTGAGAGAAGGGTATAAATTTGTTACCTTTATATACAAATGTGTGTATGTGTGTACATGAAGGGAGTGATGTGTAGAAAGAATTACAAATATAAAGACGCAGTAACCTTTTTATTTATTATTATTTTAAAATAAATTGAATTTGAAAGGCAAAACGTAGAAATACATTTCAATAAATGAATATTTTTATTTATGATTAATTTAACTATTCGAAATCTGTTCTCTTCATCAGTTATTAATTATTATTCAGAATCTTAAATAGTTTATATATATATGTATTTTATAAAAAAAAGTTTATTATTACTATTTTGTTATTGACAAAAACTATTGATTGGATTTATTCCTTCTAGATAAATTGGATTTGAAAATAAATAAGAGTAAAACAAAGATAATTAAAAGCGATAGAAAGGAACATAATGAGGAATTAAATATTAAGATAAGCAAACACGATACATTTTATTGCTTAGGGAGTGAAATTGCAATGGATGGATGGATGAATTAAGGTAGAGTTATAAGGGACGGGCACTTGAAAAATCTTTTATGTGGAAAAGAAGTCTGTTAGTAGTTGTATCTAATATAGATTTAAGAACTACACTAAAATATTAATGTGGAGTGAGGATTTTTTGTAGGAAAACATGGAAATTGGAAAAATTGAAGGAAATAATTTTTGATGCAGGATTTTGTATATTAGATGGATCGATAAAATAAGAAATGAAGAGGTCTTAAGACGAACAGAAAAGGTCGAATCTAGTTAAAAAGTACGAATAGGGCGGTGAGCCGTTTGTTAAGACGTCCAGATTTGGTCGATAGTAATCATAGTAAGTAAAAACTAAACAGGAAGTCAAAGACGAATGTATAAAATAATCGGTGAAGAAGGGTGAATTAAAATATATTGAGGTTAAAAGGTTAGTATAGAACAGAAAGGAATAGAGAATAGCATCAAACCGCTCAAATAACTAACTAATGACTCAAAACAATTGAAAAAAAAAATCTACTGTAAATATTTTTTTTTATATTCATTAGATTAGTTGACGTTTATACATACATTCGGAAATTCGCTGTGCGGTATGATTTAGAATTATGTGGAGCATTCTGTTCTTTCGGCGTTAGGTTGGTCTATGGGTTTGTTATAAGAGCAAGATATCGGACTTGCTACCGCACATAAAGCTGTAAAAAAAGTACTGAAACTTTTCCTCTACAAAGTAATGGGTGTTCAAGAACTGAAACCTACAGATCATGCCAAAAGACTAGATTATTGACAGTGTTTAAACGTTTTTTTGACGAAAATTTCGTAGGTATCCTCGACATTACGATTTTTTTTTTTTACAAAAGAAGCATTGTTTCATCTGGGAGGGTATATTAATTAAGAAAATACACAACTATGGTCGACAACTAACCCGCATGAATTACACGAACAAATTTTACACGAAGCGAAAATTGGAGTCTGGGTCTGTGTGAGTAGAACGTGCATTGTGGGTCCAATCTTTTCTGAAAATATAGTTAATAGTGATCGTTATTCTGCTGTTTAAACAAACTTCATTAGTCAGTTAACAGAAGTGGAAATCAATCACGGTTGGTTCAAACAAGATAGCGCCACAGCGCACAACTAAGAGGTCAATGACTTTTACACGAAATGTTTTTGGTAAATGAATCATTTCGAGGGGTTTGTGGTCTGCACAATCGCCTTATCTGACTCCCTCACATTACTTTCAATGGGGGGGGGGGGGCAGCGAAACTAGCAGTGAATCGCAACAGAGCTCGCACAATGAAGAATAAAAACCTCAATTACGGCATACGTACGAGACATTCCAGTACATCAGCCGGTTAAATTGTTTAAAAACAAACAAAAGTGTGCGGTGTTGAATGATGTTGGAGGTAATTTTCAACACCTTTTATAAACTATTCTAGTTATTGTAATAACCGTTTTTATAAAATAATAAAATAAAAATACAAAGTAATAATTAAAAAGGTTTCATCATTACACTTCCATAATTCCAGTACACAGCAACTTTCCGAACGCATTGCGTTTACTTCTACTAATTACTTTTTATCTTTGAATGGTATGATAGTTTAACGATAGAACGCCTATTTTTATTTTAAAAAAAGTATGAATTTTGATATCTACTACCAACATTGGTTTAAAGTATTGAAATGCTTTTAAAAATTGACTACAGTATATTTTATTTTAAAATGAAAGTTATACAAACTCATCTACGTATGAGGTAGCTTTCGCTCTGATTTAAGCTTAATTTTAAAATAAAATGTATTGTAATCGATTCATAGACATTTAAACTTTTCGTTTCAATTAATAAACTTTTAACATAATTTATTCTTTATATGAAAATAAACGAGGTGCTTTCTACATTTTCTTTTAAAATTTTCTTTAAAATATGTATTAAAATATTTTCATTTGACGTCTTCATAATTATTTTTATCTATTTATTTTTACATAAATTATAATTTTTACGTATTAATATTAAGTAGAATGTGTATTTCAAAATTTTAATTTTTCATTGCGTGATGCCGGTCTGAACAAGGTTTTCCCACGGTTTCTCTCTATTTCCAGGAAACCTCAAGTGCAGTTTCTTTTTGCGATCAGTAAAGTAACAAACCTACCATTTTTGATGCTATTTATGTAATATATTTGTTAATTATGTACGCATTTAGATGAAATTCTTATTTATTTACTGGAGTACACGAAAGACATGATTCCGTAAATCGTAAACTTAATTTGTATAAATTATACTGAGCATTGAAGATGAAAATGCCTTTTAAGTTCAGTTTTTGAAAAATGAAAGTTTTATTGTTTTATTTAATTTTATTAGAATTAATCATAAAAAGTTGCTGTCAAGTTTTCGGTCAAGGTTAAATTATTTTAAAGTTATATGGAAAAAAATGGACATGCTTGTATAGTAATGTATAAATTACTCTAATATTTTTAAACCTGTTTTATAAAAAACGGGAAATGTAACTGCTAGACTTTTTAAACGGTTTACCTCTAAACGGTGATTACTTTTACCGAGTGATTGTACTTTTCCCTCTTTTATATTGAATTAATTACAGCACTCATAAATCTATTAGAAATCGATTTTGTGTAATGTAAAAGAAAGGAATTACGGGATATGTTAGTAAATTTTACGTTAAAATTGTTACTTGTATAACAGGTTTCTAAAGAATAAAATATTACACAATACTGTTTAGCCTTTTATATAAAAGAATGATTTTTTAATAGGCCTAGGCGTAATAGTTTTAAACATACATTTTGTAGATAGGGCTATTTATCATTTATGTTAAATATATATATATATATATATATATATATAAAGGTTATTAAGAGTGAAGTAATTGGCCTATGTTATATCATTGTGGTTATTTTAGGTTTGGGGGTTTGAAAAAAAAACGAGGGCCAGGAACCGTAATATGATTGCAGAAAATGTGATTATGTTAATTCAGTAAAACTTGTTGAACCGTTTGACAACGAGATAGGGGAAAAGATAGAAAAAAAGAGGGTTGGATGATAAAAAACCTAGTACATATTCATTGTTTCAAAGGTTAAAGCTAATATAAATATGCATAAGAAATGTTGCAAAGAATAATGTTTGCAGTTAACAGTAAAAAAAAAAATTTAATATTTTTTTGAATATTAATTAATAATATTACATCCAAATTAACGGAAAAAAGTACAAGTTATACAAATATTTTGTTAGTAAATTGATTTTTGATTAAAAAATTCGTTTTTTTTTTTACAGAGGACGATAAACTTGATCGTAATTCCATTGAAAACAGTAATTTATAAGCTGTGTTTAATAAAAAACTAAACTTTATTTAAGACGATAATTCCAGTTTGGTTTTTTACTCGATTAATATAAATAAATAAATATATATATTTTTTTTTACTTAATACGCTTTCATTTTGTTTTTATTTATAGATAAAGCGCTTTTACAGTGTACATAGTTCAAAAGCAAAAATATATTATTTTAAAAGTATCAAATATATTTCAATTAAAATATACAATAATAAAATACACATAAAAAGTCTTTAAAAAGCTTTTAGTTTTTTTAATAAAAGAAATATTATAAAACTTTTTAATTAGACTTGGTTGAAAGAGCATGATTCTTTTTTTTACTTTTTAATAAACTTTAATACATATACGACGGCGGTTTGGAAAGTAACCTCCGTTTGGCTACAATTAAAACACTGAAAAAATAAAAATATTTTATTATATACTACAGCTTTTAACTATTTTTAAACATAGTCGTCATTTAAGTTCAATCATTTATCATAGCGTTTCACTAATTGACAAATACTTTCTTCATACAATTCTGTCACCTGGGTACCTATCCAACCTTTCACGTCATTTCAAAGTTCCTCTTCGTCATCGAAGTGCTGCGATGCAAAGCGTTTGACGCAAGTCTACTGCGAAACTTTGAAAAAACTTAGGCAAGCCATTCAGAACAAACGACGCGGTATGCTGTGATCCGGTGTTGTTGCATAACAACGTTCGTTCTCATAGTCTTCAAAGAACTCGAAAACTTCTGAATCAATTCCAACGGGACATTTTTGATCATCTCTTAACAGCTCGGACTTGGCGCCGAGTGATTTTCATCTCTTTACTCACGTGAAGAAGTGGCTTACGTAGCAGCACTTTGATAACGAAGACGAACTTTATAATGCCACGAAAGGTTGATAGGAATCCAGGCGGCTGAAATTTATGAAGAAAGTATTTGTAAATTAGATAAATGCTATGGCAAATGCTTGAATTTAAAAGGCGATTGTGTTTAAAGGTAGTTAAAAGCTGTAGTTTTAAATAATAAATAATAAAATATTTTTATCTATGCAAGTTTTTTATTTATAGTCAAACGGAGGTTACTTTCCGAACGGCTCTCGTATTTTTAAAAACCATCTATTATAACTGAAGACGTCGTGTTCAACAAGAAACCACTTCAACAATAAAAAAAGGCGAATAAATTAAAAAATTATTAATTTTTTTACTTATTTTGTTTTTAGGATTCATTTTGATAAAATATTTTATCTTTTATATGTTCTTAAGCAGGTGCGTGTGTATGTGTTTTGTAATTATTAATACAATTTATTAGCGGTATTTTAAACTGATAAACAAACTTGATTTGGTGTTCCTAAAAAAAAAAAATCATGGTGCTTAAGTTATAATACCAGTGCTGAATTTACTTATATAATTTTACAAAATTAAAAACTTCGAAAGCTTATATTTCTAGAAAACTCTTCCAACAGTTCGATTAAAAGTACGAACCTATTAAAAATAGAGTTTACTATATTTTTTATAGAGTTATAAAATTGTGTGTCTTCATCCTTTTGCAGATTACTGAATATATTTTTAAATTTACAGGATAAATGAATATTTTAAAGGAATATTTTTATTATTATAATTTATAGATCATCAAAATCATGTAACTTCGTTATTTTATCTTGCTTTCGTTATTTTTCCCTTGTATTTGATTTATTTCAGATTTTAATAATATTCACCGAATGATAAGAATAATAATAGTAATAATCGATGAACGAATTATATGTAGAAGAAAAAATACAGAAATCGAAGAGAAAACTTGAGAGCGAAGTAATAGCCCAAGAAAAAAATAAAGGTTTGAAGATTACTGATGATTTTGGTTTTTTGACTGAAACTAAAACTGTGTTAGAAGAATTATTGAATAGCATGGATATATTTTTCAATACAATGGGTAAAATTCAGTCTAATAATGAATGAAGTAACGAAATGTGATAGAAAATATGTGGGGGATTAAATATTAAAATAAGCAAACCCGTATTTGCAAAATTGTTTTTAATAATAAAATTACAAACCATAAACTAAGTAAGGTAAAAAACAAAAGCAAATTGTTTATTAACTCAACGCAGAAAAGAAGCCTGATCGTATAAAATATAAAATAAGGAAATAGAGATATTTTTATTGAATGATCGAGTGTAACCTTTTGTGGCAGAAAAGTACGTATAATAGTAGCGAAATCAGAAACAAAAGACCGATAGAGATTGCGAAACGAGGTATCAATACGGCAACAAAATATAGAAAATAGGTCGGTTTATAGAGTTTGAAATGAAGGGTTGTAAAGATGGATGAGAAAAAATCATATAGAATGAACTGATTATACAACACATTACGAATCCAAGTTTAGTCGATTTGTTAATCCAGGAATTAAGATAGAATTCATTAACAGGTATTTCTGTAAAAAATAAAATTTGTAAAGAAAGACAATAATTAGAATATACAAGTCAGATCGTTCAGTATGTTTCAATGTTTCATGTAGTAATTATATTGAAATCAAAGTTTAGTACGAATCAGAAAGGAATTAACTATACCAAAAGAACTAAATGGAGACAAAAAGATTTTGAACTCTTTGTATGCATAAAAGGTTTTTTTATAAATAACCGTTTATTTTTACTTTGAAAATAAATTAACGGAAAATAAAAATAAAACCTGTAAATAGAGGTAGTTAAGAAACGAAATCGCTATTTATAATGCTTTAAAATGCTGAAGTATATTCAGTTCTTACAACAACAAAGAGGGCGATTAAAAAATGATAAATTGTGCATTAAATCATAAATCTTATTACGATAGAGTCAGGTTTGACTTAAAAAAAAAAACAGCAGTCTTTAACATTAAACATATAATAAATTCTATCGGAAAGCAACTAAATATACAGATATATATGCGTAATAAATTAAAAAACGCTTGCACATCAAATCCTACTTTGCAATGCTATCTATAAACATAAAATACATGATTAGTAGTTTTTCTTTAAACAAAGATAAACTCTTTGATCAAATGGCAAATTGATCGTCTGACAATCTGATAACGCTCACAAACGTTTAACTTTTATTAAAATTGAATCGCGTTTGTAAATAAAATATATAATTAATTGTTCGATCGATTAACGATTGAATACTCTGATTATTTGACATTTGATTATATATGCCGAGTAATGTACTAGTTCAGTTCGGATGAATCCAGAGTATTCAGTTCGGGTAAATCCAAATTATTCGCCATTTGAAACCCGATTCGGGTTCTCCATCAAAATTTAGGGGGTACATCTTTCAGAAAATGTTTATTGAAACATCGGGGGGCCCTCCAGAAGGTGTCGAAGTTTTGAAAAATACGTCTGTTTGAATCGGTAAATTACTCCACCGCCCATCTACTTGTTTTTTTAGAACGATTTTGTGTTACGAGTTACAATTAAAAAGGTTTTTACAAGACGACTTGTTAAGAGGTGAAATAACCACTGAAACTTATTTAATCATTTTCATGATGACCGCCACTTAACATCAGATTTGCTAAGGAAACTGAGGAGTAAACGGTTTCTTGATGTCTTCTTTATCGAGCCAAACGTACTGTTTCACAACGGTACGCCAACCCCACCTAAATGTAAGTAACACCGTTCAGTAAAGGGTATGGCTGTATAGCGAGATCATTATTTTCAGAGAAAGCATTTCTGCCTATTGTACTGAGGTTCTTTACATGTGTCGCAGCAGCAAAAAACAACTGGAACAGATAGTATAAAGCTACAGATTTATATACGCGATTTTATCGAAAAACAATGCATTATATTGTCGCTACACAATAGGAGAAACCAATTTCATAAATACAATTTTATTAGTTCATTAGTTGTAACTAACCTATCTTCTTGAACTGAAAATTTAAATTAATGAAATTTATTTAGGTAATATGAGTTAAACAGCCAAGATATGCAATTTAATAATCAAACCACAATATTACTTCGGTATGTACAGAACATCGATACGCAGTCAAGGCTATAATAACGATAAAAGATTGGGTGGGGAGTTCGAGTTAACGGTTGAACAAACAGTCGGAACAGCGGTAATACATAGTTATAAATTCACACAGATCGTTTTATTTTTCTTAGTAGCTCCAGAATATCGTATAATGATAAATTATACAGAAATGTAATAAGAACCGCAAAGTGTCTCGATCGGGATGTATCAGTAACTTCATAAAACGCTAGGGCGGCGATCGAGACGCATTATGTAGACCCTTATCAATAATGCCATAAAGCTGTGATTCTTTTTAAAATATTATTATTTAATAAATAATTCGAAAGAGGTGGTACTTTTTTTTATATTATTATTACAGGTGGTACTTTTACACATAAATGAAAAGAAGAAATCGTTGGCATTCCTGAAGTCAGCTGTCGATTGTGAGATTTTCGTGTACGTAATCCATGCTCTTACTGTTTATGTTTTCGGTTGTCGACCGTTATTTTATAAATAAAGTTTTATTTTTTAAATTTTGAAACATACTAAAGTGATCGTAAATACGTAAACTTATATGAAAAACAAATGTCGTTTATAATTCTTTGTGTGTTTACTTTATGGTTCGTTAACAGGTTAGTGTACAGCTGTAAGAATATTTTATCACGCTTATCTTTAATTTTATTTATATATTTCTTTGAAATATAGTAAAGCGATTGAAGACAGTGAATTATCTAATTCTAATTATATTCGTAACCGTCTCTCTTAATGTGAGATCAGAAACTACTCTGATTCTGACTTCAGTGATATATCTGATTTTCCATTCAGTTATTAAAAAAAAAATTAGAAATACATTTGTATTATATTTTTGCTAACTGTATAGTCTCAGTGAAAAAATCTTCTTCTTATTTTATTTTTTTAATTTTAAGAAAAAATAATCATCGGAAACACACTGTATGTTATTAATCTTTATATTTTTTCTATTTTAGTCTTCAGGTATTTGACTGGATTGATGCAGCTCTTCAAGATTCCCTATCTAGTGCTAGTCGTTACATTTCGGTATACCCCCTACATCCTACGTCCCTAACAATTTGTTTTACATATTCCAAACGTTGCCTGCCTGCACAGTTTTTTACCTGTCACTCCAGAATTAAAGCGACTATTCCAGAATACCTTAATATGTGGCCTATAAGTCTATCTTTTCTTTTAATTATATTTTTCCAAATGCTTCTTTCTTCATCTATTTGCCGCAACACCCCTTCATTTGTCACTTTATCCACTCATCTGATTTTTAAGATTCTCCTTTAGCACCATATTTCAAAAGCTTCTAATCTTTTCTTCTCAGGTACTCCGATCGTCCAAGTTTCAATTCCATATAAATCTATGCTCCAAACATAACCTTCAAAAATCTTTTTCTGATTTTTAAATTAATTTTTGATGTAAACAAATTATATTTCTGACTGAAGGCTCGTTTCGCCTGTGCTGTTCGACATTTTACATCGCTCTTGCTCCGTCCATCTGTAGTAATTCTACTTCCCAAATAACAAAATCTTCTACCTCCATAATCTTTTCTCTTCCTATTTTTTACATTCAGTGGTCCATCTTCGTTATTTCTATTACATTTCATTACTTTCCTTTTGTTCTTCTTTATTTTCATGAGGTAGTTCTTGCGTAGGACTTCAACCATGCCGTTCATTGTTCCTTTTAATCTTTTTTACTCTCAGCTAGAATTGCTATATTATCATCAAATCGTAGCACCTTTATCTTTTCACATTGTACTATTACTCCGGATCTAAATTGTTCTTTAACATCATTAACTGCTAGTTCTATGTAAAGATTAAAAAGTAACGGGAATAGGGAACAGCCTTGTCGGACTCCCTTTCTTATTACGGGTTATTTCTTATGTTCTTCCATTATTACTGTTGCTGTTTGGTTCCTGTAAATGTTAGTATCTTTAAATAAGTATATTATACTTAAAATATGGCAAATAAAATTATATATTTTGCTTAAAACACCTTCTTCTCATCGATATTTAAAAAAAATATCTGCAGTCCATACCAAAATATCTTAGCGATTTAAGAATTATGATCAACGGTTCTATTGTTAACAAGTTATAAAAGTATTATGGATAGAGCAATAAATTGTAGAATGAAAAAGCAAAAAGACTGCAAAGAAAATAATTTTTTTACAATATTTTTTTTATCAAAAGCTTTTGAAGAAAAAGTGTTTTGATGAAACATACATGCTGCATCGTAAAATTCAATTCGATGCTACTCTTTAGAATATGAAAAAGAAACTTAACGAGTATGATGAAATTACTACTTCAAAGGGAATTAAAAGATAGATCAAGAGAATGGAGAAAATTAACTGGATATATGAAGCGAAAAGGAAACAGTTTTTAATAGATAATAATATTTTAATAGGAAATAGTTAATTAAAACAACATAGATTAAAAATACTAAGTACGATGTAGCTCAAGTGCTGAGAGGAGAATATAATTTTTTTTTGTTGAGAAAATTAAGAGAAAGCAGTGGAAAGGGAATGCAGAAAGATAAATATAGTACATAAATCGGAAAGAATGAAAATTATCGAATAATCAAAAAAAGGTGATTAACGGAACGTTATTGAGTCATCAACTATTTTCAGAAATCTGTCTTAAAACAAAACGATCCCAACGGGTACCGATGCGTTTATTAGTACTAATATGATTAAATTTTATATTATTACTTCATAATTCATACTGCATAATGCATATGCCACATTAAAATCACTCATCATATATAACTATAAATTATTAAAAAAATGTTATTGTAAAAACTCATATTTTATCATACAAACTTTGAAAGATATGTGAAATTTATGGATTAATTTAATGTACCCGTATATGGGCTGAGACCGAAACTTGCTATATGTAAGTAATAATACAAAATTTAATCATATTAATAAAAAATGCAGGAAATAGTGCATCGCAATAATATTCATATATTATTATTAATACATTGAAAGTATGATATTAAAAAATTTGTAATAAATCTGATTTCGTACATCAATTTTTTCTCGATAAAATTACCGGTAATTTCATCTAATTATCCTTTTCATTTTATAAGTTAACCATTTCATCTTGTAATATAACACAGCTGTTTGTAACTTCCTTTAGACAGGTATCTGATATTTCTGAGGAACTGTGGCAAAAATAAGCATCGGTGTGTTGATATATCTGCATGCATTTAAAACTGTTTAGAACAGAAACTCACTTTAATGGAGAAACTGTTCCGATAAAAGTTTTCTTAGAAAAAACAAATAATTAGAACAATTTCAGTGAGTCTAAAACTTAGCTTCCCTAATATAAGAGATACCTTTTCGATTTTTGATAGTATACAGTTTGTTAAACAAAATAATTCGTGAGTATATTGATCATCTAAAAAAATGTTGAGCGTTTTTAATATTGCAACATATTTTTGCGCATTGTGAGTAGCTAGGAAACAGAAATTCCTGCTTAAATTGACTACATAAATAAAAAAAGGTAGGAATCGCCTAAAAGATCAAAATTTTTCTCGTGAATTAAAACCGGTTGTTAAGTATCAAAAGAAAAAATGAATTAAGATTAAATAGCTTGTATAGGCAGATGGTGGAGATAATTATGCTACAGGAGGTTATAAAGAAGATTCACATTACGAATTTTGCAATGCGGATGACCATAACAGATTTTCACATCTACAGTCGGTAGACGGTCAGGTTTACCAACTGACACTTTTATTTATCCTGTACAACATTTATGCAAGATTAATTTTCTATTCTCAGCAACTTCTGAATTAGATTATTACAACTATTTTGAAAAGCCACTATAAATAATAAAAAAAAGTACTCCGAAGATGATATTTCCAGTCGAAATAATTCATGAAGTCCAAACTAAAAAAAAAAAAAAAACATATTTGTCAGTGACGTGTAGTCTACTTTCTATTATGGTCAGTTTCAAAATATGATGTCTCGCAAAAGAATTCGTACTGTGACCTGTAATTATATTGTATTACATATTTTTCTATATCATTTTAAGTTTATTCACGGCTAAAGATGTTATTTATAGAGTGACACGAAAGCGTTTCAGGTAAAACATTAAAATCGTAAAATTAAATCTCTTAAGTGTTCTTGACTTACCTAAATCAAACAAAATATTAATATATTCATCTTCCCCGATTAGTTTTTACTTCAATTCCACAATTTATCAATTTTGATGCTTATGTGATTCATCAACTCATCTATTATTTATTTTTTATGAAGTTTAACATTTCCATTTGATACTTATAGATTTCGTATTTTAAATATATATGTAAATTTTAATATTTTCACTAAATAATAATTCAAAAATAACTTATGACATTTAAATGAAGACATTTTTTTTTATAAGCGGTTTAAAATTCACAAAAACTATAATTTTAAAATTATATATATATAAATACTGTAGATCGTATAAACTTACAAAAATTAAGAATTTTATTATCACGTAGTTGAATGATGTCACTCGTTTTGATAAAAATTTGAGCTGATTACAATTTTTATTATTTTTTATTTCTTCCTTGAGTTGAAAGGAGCCGAAATTGTAATATTGTTAAAAACAGCGATAAGTTATTGATCTACAGTGTCCGTATACATCGCTACATTTACAAGTAAATATGTTATAAGAATAGACGCAAAGCTCGAGGCGGTATCATTCCTTTCTTTTACTTTTTTCTCTTTTTAAAGTATTAAAGAAAATAAGATAGTAGACAGGCGGGTAGCGGTTCTGATGTGGCGGCAGCGGCAAGTTGTTCGACTCCCATGCGACTCCGTCGCATATTAAATTGAAAATATGGAAATAAAAAACAACGCGCAGTGTAGTAATAGCCTAGGCGTGTTTGTGCGGCCGGGCGTCGGGCGGTTTTAGCACCTGGACGATGGGGTGTAGCTCTATAAATCGTTTACGAATGTCATTTCGAACGAAGCGTACCATCTAGAAATAGATATGCGTACATTTTGTTTATTAGAGGAGAGCCTCCAGCTAACATCATTTCTCTACGTATTACCATATTACATTCTTCATTTTTTCGGGTGGTGGGAACTTTCGAAAATTTTACACTTACGATGTTCTCTGTTCTCCATTCTTAAAGTTTATCCACGTTGCTCGAACTGGACATAATTTATAATATTTAAGATCTCTGATATTTTACAAGGCCGTATGGAGTCAACATATTTATTTATAATTTACAGCAAAAGGATTTAGTTTTCGTTTTTTATTTTTAATTTTTATTAACTCAAATTAATTACATTATAAATTAAAGAAAACAGAATTAAATGAAGATGAAACAACCAAATAAAAAATAAAAAGAGAATCTTTTTGCAGCAATTTCATTTTATTTATTTCCTAAACATAGAAATCACTTAATCCTTTATAATTTCGCTGTAGTAGGCGTCAAAAAGAAAAATTTTCTTCGCAGTAATATCGTGCGAACCAGTGAATGGAAAAATTGATTTTTACGTCTTATTAAAAATTATTGTTTCCTACTTTATTATCTGTCAGTTTAAGTTTATTTTAAGAAAACCTTATTGAATTATGGAGAATTACTCTTGAAAATTATTCGGATTTTATATGATAATGTATTTATGAATTTCGATAATTTCCTTAAGAGATTATATAAAAATAAGTGCTAAAGTTTATTATTTAGTTACGTTAAAAAAAAATTCTGACCGTGGGTATCACAGTTATTTCCTATTTCAATAAAAATAAGCGTTTTTCACTAAACCATGTGTTTTAATAAAGGGAAATACAAAATTTTAATTTACTATGGATGGAAAAGGGGTTATTAAAGAAAGAAGAATTTCAATAAAACTTCTAGAATTTCGACCGTCTTTCGGAAAAAGTTCAGTCGTCTCAGAATGCTAGATAACGAAACAGTTGTACAGAAAAGTAGTAGAAGTAGGAAGTTACTGTATTTAGGTGGACCGAATGTTTTACTCATTAAATCAAGCAAATGACCAGCATCTTCACAGCGCTTCCTTAACCATCATCCTTAGCGCTGTAGAAGGCACCCATCTACAGAAGATCACCCAGGAGGAACTGATCCGGAATAAAATACCTGTATGGCGATAAAAGAACGATTTACCCTCTACCCCCCAAAAAAAAACAACAGAACCCACCCAAAGGGTCGTTTTTAACTCTCCTTCAAACATTAGGTATCCAACCCACCTACAACTTCTTAGGAGGTAGGGGCATTTTTATTCGGTATTGATTCCTGATCAATGATTTTGCATCGACCATTTCAGTTAGGATATATGTTGTTGCAATAAACTTCAGGTACTAGAACCGCTTATGAAAGAACAGATTAGTTTCTTCAGAAAAACCTTGGCCCATCCCCAGAGTAGTGTGGCGTTTGGAATTATCAAACCGAATTGCAAAATGTTCAACTAACTTTTTGTGGGAGGAAAAATTGACAAACGGTAAACAACTGGCAAGAGGTACCTTACAGTAAAAGATCGAGAGAAAAGTGCAATCCTACCTTCAACTTAATGACAGGAATAATATCTGATGTAATACAAGGACATCTACAAAAGAACTACCCCAATCAAAAGGCAACAAGCAAGATTCAACGAGAACAAAAGATCTACTTCTCATTGACAAACTGATCCTACAACATTTTAAAAGGCTCAAATTTGCATATAGCCTGGATAGATTACAGAAAAGCCTTTGACTCCTTACCGTATGACTGGATCCTAAAATATATGAAAATTGTAGGAATCAGCAATGACATCCGGCAATTTGTTGAAAAGGTAATGGATATTTTGACAACTGAATTAATATAAGGAGGAGAAATTGTTGGCAATTTATCATTTTCGCGTTATATTCCAAGGAGACTCATTCTCCCTACTCCTTATTGTAATCGCATTAGTACCGCTATTCACAATTTTGAACAAACTGGACACGGATACCAAGTCTCCAAGTTATCAGCTAAATTAAATCACCTTCTTTATATGGACGAATTATAAATTTGTACGGCAAATCCCAAGATGAATATGTGCCCCTGTTAAATGCAGTACGAATGTATAGCTCTGATATTTCCATGAAATTCGAACTGGATAAATAAAATAAAAAAGTAATAATCCGATCTGAAGAAGCAGAGACCTCTGCGAAAGTACTCAACGAAGACGAAAAGAAGGAGTTAACGAAAACTTCTAATTTTTTTAAAAAGTTAATAATCTTTGTCACTAGGATGAAACTTTTAAACTATCGATGGGTTTTATTAACAAAAGTTGCCTATATTTTAAAAGTTAGGTATATGTATTTCAAATCCCTTCCGCTTAATATTTTTAAATCATATTTTGTAGTGAGGTTGGATCAAGTATATTTATATTTTTTGTTGTTATTGAGAGTATTTCAAAACGCATAGCGATAGAATCATTTTAATAAGGATAAAATCAAAACCTAAACCGACAACGATTGTTAACGTCTGTATGCCTACAAGCGCCCATGATGATGATGAGGTAGAGTGTGTATACGAAGAGATTGATGAAGCAATTAAACACGTAAAAGGAGATGAAAATTTAATAATAGTTGGAGATTGGAATGCAAGCATTGGAAAAGGCAAGGAAGGAAATATAGTGGGTGAATACGGGCCGGGCAAAAGGAATGAAAGAGGGGACCGACTTATAGACTTTTGCACGAAGTATAATTTAGTAATTGCCAACACCCAATTTAAAAATCATAATAGAAGAATATACACTTGGAAAAAGCCAGGCGATACTGCAAGGTATCAGATAGATTATATCATGGTTAAGCAAAGATTTAGAAATCAACTCGTTGACTGCAAAACTTACCCTGGAGCAGACATTGATAGCGACCATAATTTGGTGATAATGAAATGTAGATTGGGGTTTAAAAACCTGAAGGAAAGGTGTCAGATGAATCGGTGGAATTTAGAGAAGCTTGAGGAAGAGGAGGTAAAGAAAATTTTTGAGGAGGACATCGCAAGAGGTCTGGGTAAAAAAGATAAGGTAGAAAATGTAGAAGAAAAATGGGAGGATGTTAAAAAGGAAATTCTTAAATCAGCAGAAGCAAACTTAGGCGGAATAAAGAGAACTGGTAGAAAACCTTGGGTTTCAGACGATATATTGCAGCTGATGGATGAACGTAGAAAATATAAGAATGCTAGTGATGAAGAAAGTAAAAGGAACTATCGGCAATTAAGAAATGCTATAAACAGGAAGTGCAAACTGGCGAAAGAAGAGTGGATTAAAGAAAAGTGTTCAGAAGTGGAAAGAGAAATGAACATTGGTAAAATAGACGGAGCATACAGGAAAGTAAACGAAAATTTTGGGGTACATAAATTAAAATCTAATAATGTGTTAAACAAAGATGATACACCAATATATAATACGAAAGGTAAAGTCGATAGATGGGTGGAATATATTGAAGAGTTATACGGAGGAAATGAATTAGAAAATGGTGTTATAGAGGAAGAAGAGTAAGTTGAGAAGGATGAAATGGGAGAAACAATACTGAGATCTGAATTTCAGAGAGCATTAAAAGATTTAATCGCAGAAAGGCTCCTGGAATAGACGGAATACCTGTAGAATTACTGCGCAGTGCAGGTCAGGAAGCGATTGATAGATTATACAAACTGGTGTGTAATATTTATGAAAAAGGGCAATTTCCGTCAGACTTCAAAAAAAGTGTTATAGTCATGATACCAAAGAAAGCAGGGGCAGATAAATGTGAAGAATACAGAACAATTAGTTTAACTAGTCATGCATCAAAAATCTTAACTAGAATTCTATACAGAAGAATTGAGAGGAGAGTGGAAGAAGTGTTAGGAGAAGACCAATTTGGTTTCAGGAAAAGTATAGGGACAAGGGAAGAACTTTTAAGCCTCAGATTAATAGTAGAAGGAAGATTAAAGAAAAACAAACCAACATACTTGGCGTTTATAGACCTAGAAAAGGCATTCGATAACGTAGACTGGAATAAAATGTTCAGCATTTTAAAAAAATTAGGGTTCAAATACAGAGATAGAAGAACAATTGCTAACATGTAAAGGAACCAAACAGCAACAGTAACAATTGAAGAACATAAGAAAGAAGCCGTAATAAGAAAGGGAGTCCGACAAGGATGTTCCCTATCGCCGTTACTTTTTAATCTTTACATGCAGTTAATGATGTTAAAGAACAATTTACATTCGGAGTAACAGTACAAGGTGAAAAGATAAAGTTGCTACGATTTGCTGATGATATAGTAATTCTAGCCGAGAGTAAAAAGGATTTAGAAGAAACAATGAACGGCATAGATGAAGTCCTACGCAAGAACTATCTCATGAAAATAAACAAGAACAAAACAAAAGTAATGAAATGTAGTAGAAATAACAAAGATGGACCACTGAAAAGAAAAGAAAAGATTATGGAGGTAGAAGAATTTTGTTATTTGGGAAGTAGAATTACTAAAGATGGACGAAGCAGGAGCGATATAAAATGCCGAATAGCACAAGCTAAACGAGCCTTCAGTAAGAAATATAATTTGTTTACATCAAAAATTAATTTAAATGTCAGGAAAAGATTTTTGAAAGTGTATGTTTGAAGTGTCGCTTTATATGGAAGTGAAACTTGGACGATCGGAGTATCTGAGAAGAAAAGGTTAGAAACTTTTGAAATGTGGTGCTATAGGAGAATGTTAAAAATCAGATGGATGGATAAGTGACAAATAAAGAGGTATTGCGGCAAATAGATGAAGTAAGAAGCATTTGGAAAAATATAGTTAAAAGAAGAGACAGACTTATAGGCCACATACTAAGGCATCCTGGAATAGTCGCTTTAATATTGAAAGGACAGGTAGAAGGGAAGAATTGTGTAGGCAGGCCACGTTTGGAATATGTAAAACAAATTGTTAGGGATGTAGGATGTAGAGGGTATACTGAAATGAAACGACTAGCACTAGATAGGGAATCTTGGAGAGCTGCATCAAACCAGTCAAATGACTGAAGAAAAAAAAAATTGTTGTTATTGTTATTAATATCAACGTTGAAAGTTATAGTTAGGGTGATGAAAAATTATCAGTTGGAAAAAATTATATATTTGTAGAATAAATATATAAAACAATCGATTTGCAAGTACGCTTAAATATTTAATATAAAATTCATGATTTTTGTCATAACTTCTCTTTTAATACTATTGCTGTATTTAAACAAAAACCTCTGTAAATAAATAAATATTTTATTCAGATGGTACAAAATTGCGTATTACACAGCAAATATAATTTCAGGAATGGATGGAATGATGCTAAGCAGTAAAAATAGAAACTGCATATCTATTTAAAACAGTAATATGTATTCGTTTAGTGAATAAATACACATTTTTTTCTTTTGAATATTGAGTAATTCTGCTTTTAATATAACCACTTGTATCAATAATTTATTTTTATAATAATTATTATTATCATCACTTATTTAGACTTTGTCTGAAAGACTTTTAGTATTTTAAAATACAAATTAGTATGAATTATTATACTAAATATGTATAATAATACAGTAATTCGTTACAGTGTATACTTCAAAAGCTCTCCTACAAGAATGTAAAAATAAAGGGTTTTATCAAACACATCCATAATCAGCTGTATTTAATATAAAAATATTAAAAATAACAATTAAAAGCTATCTCTTAACAAACAATAATAACAAATTTTCAAGCGCTTTCGACCATTCATGTCATCATTAGGAGTTTAGAATTTTTTAAATTAGTTAAAAATATAACAAACAAACTTTTGAGTCCGTTCTTATCAGAATATTTAAAATTAAATTGAATTGTTTTAAATATATACATGTTACAGGCGTTTACTTATTTCAAACATCTTAAAAAAAGAAAATAAATATTTTATTCTGACTGGTAGATGATAATAATACATTATATTGATCACGTCAGGAGTGGGTAGTAGGTATACTGCTCCACAGATAAAAAAAGGAATTTTTTTGAAACCTTGATCAGAGCAGCATAAAAAAATATACAATTAAATATAAAAAAAAAAAATAGTTGTGATTAATGCCATATAAATTATTTAAAAACGTAAGTACATGAAGTAGTATTAAGGTATACGTATATGACATTACTATTTATAAAAAGTAACTATAGATTATAAAATAAATCACAATTCAGAAAGCGTTAATGAGAATTATTTCAGTACATATTTGTGTCTTTGAATGGAGATACAGAAAATTCTCATCTTTTAACATTTTTTTAATTACTATTATTTAAAAATTCATCTACAGCAATATTGTTTCCGTAAAAGAAAGCCTTCTAATTCTATTTTAAATAAATTGGTAGGATGATTTTTTAAAATAATTCGATCATTTATTAAAAATGGCAATGGAAGCATATATTCCTGAAAATTAATTTTTTTAAATTTTATTAAACAGTTATTTACTAATTATATTTATAAATATATTTACAAACATATAGTAAATGCATTAAAGATGATATTTTTTTTCTATTTACTTGTTATTCTACTATTCTGTTAATTATAGATTTTAATAACAAATTGATCACGTACGTGCACACGCGCGCGCGCGCGCGCGCACACACACACACACACACACACACACACACACACACACACACACATATATATATATATATATATATATATATATATATATATATATATATATATATATAGTGTGTGCGCGCGTGTGTGTCATAATATGCATTTAAGTGTAGAAAGCATAAAAAAAATATAATATATTAATAATGTTTGCCAAGAGCGAATTCGTGAGATGATAAGCTGGGATTTTGTCGCCTACCATACTTTGCTAAGTTAAAAAAATATATATTTCCCTAAAGGGATTTAAGGATTAAACAGAGCCGTACTTTTTTTTATTACAAATTCATCGTAAACGTACATTTAAAAAAATGTTTTGTTGGGAGAAAAACATTTAATTTTGGATAACACTGTAGTTAAGATTGGTTATTCAATATACGCGAATTTTCATTTTTTTTTTTTAAAGCTTCTAAAATTATAAAAATATCTCGATGCTCGTGATACGACTGTCATGAATTTTTTATGACTTCGACTATATTATAATGAAAATAAATAACATTTTGTAATATATTTGTTTGTTGATACTTTTATTGTATTACATTTTTTTTTTTAGGTGAAAAATAGCTACTGAATACAACTATTCTATAAAAAATATATCAACACTAAATACAAGCTCTTAATTTTTGATGGAATAATTTTTGAAAACGTTATTTCATTTTAAAATTACGACTAGAAATTTAACAATTATATTTAACGATATGAATCTAGGTCGAATACATTTTATTATTTGTTTAAAAACATATTACACACAGATCCTCGTGTTACAACAAGCATTCGAGTCCGATTTTTTATATTTATTCTTGTTTATAATTTAAAAATAAATTCTAGTACATTTACTATTTTTTAAAAATATTTTCCTCTTTTTTCTGGATTAAGCACTTACGCAGAGATTTCTGCTTATCAGAATATTAAGATATATAAATTTTGAATTAGAAGCACGTATAAAAATTTGAAATCTTTCTTTATTTTAAACATACTTTTAATAATATATGTTATATATCACCATATATATTATTAAAAGTACATCACCAAGTATATCACCAAATGAACCTATGTAGATTTAAAAAAATGTATATTTTTTTATAAAGAAATATCCAGTGCAAGCTGTTTTTTCATTGCAAGTTTTTCGAAATAACTCAAGCTGTTGATTTTTTGAAATGTACACCATATAAAGTTTTTTCCACCATTATTATTTAACATTGAATTGTTATATTATAACATTATGTTTGTAAGCTAATGTCATTCTGATATAAAATGCTTTTCTACAAAAACAATTTCAATAAACTTAGTTGAAAAATTTAGAAAAAAATCTAATACATTTAGTCCAGATAGCTTATATTTGAAGCAAGTTTTTTGCCTTTGCCTTTTTTGTGGATGATTTTTTTTATTTATCATACAGGCAACATGCTTTATAGGCCTTTCGTATATTCAAAAAATAAAACTAAAGATTTTTAAAAAACTATAAAAAAATTATAAAACTGATTTCACAGAAATAAAAATATTACATTTTCAATTTTTAAAAATATTTTGGTAACGTTTTAATGATGTCCCCAAATTAACGGTTAGTAAGTTGTTTTTAATTTAGCACCGAATGCAAAAGTAAAAATTGAAAAAGTGTTACCGTTCACGTTGTAGTAATTTTTTTTCGCGAGTAAGACGGTTTTATTCTTATAAAGTTTTCTTTAATAAAAACAAATAATATTTGCCAAAGTATTTTTGTAATATGTAAAAAGATTTAAATTAAAATATTAATGCTGAAAAATCATTAAACTTTACCGTTAGGTCACATCTAAGAAACTAGCTGTGAAAACCCATTAAAACAGATGTAGAGGAAGGGTTCGCCTTCTCAGGTAAATATTTGTTAAAATTTTTAGTATTCAACAATCAATAATATTTTCTTTTTACACAACTGCCCAAAAAGGAGAATAATGTATTTAGGGTATATGTATGTATGTATGCTTGTTTGTTTGTTCCAACGTAGCAGCTCAACGGCTGAACCGATTTAGATGTATGACCCCGCGTTGGAATCCTTAGGTTACAGGGAGTGTGAAAGGATATATATTTAAATAAATTTGAAAACAAAATTATGCTACATACAAAAGTGTCACCCGCACGCTCTTTAATTATCCTGTATTATAGAACTATGTTTTTTTGGCAGTCGTGTTTTTTAATTTTTAATATTTATCTCTTGTTTTGTGACTTCATATGATGGATCCATATCAACAATTTATTTTATAAAAGATCAATTTTACAATAACTACGATACCGCTAGGACATGGACACCTGTTTACAGTTCTTCCATGTGATTTTTATTCTTGTTTTTGGAAATAATAGCTCTTTTTAAATAAAATTTTATTTAACATTAGAGAAATTACATATTAAAAACTGACAGACATTTCCAACTGATTTTAATTAAAAAAAGAAAGATTATAGTACATCTCAACTAAGGAGGGTTGCGTTGTTTTCACCTTGCGTTGAAAACAACGCAAGAATAGGCGAGGATTTAGTTCTTTGCCTGAATACCTGGCGGGGCCAAAAGTTGGAACGCCAGCTTGTCTCTTACTTATATTACAGCTTTGACATTAAACGCTACTATGCACAACATACTTTTTTATCATTGTAATTACAGAATTAATTTTATACAACCATTAATTAATAATAAATTATTCTTACTCGATAACTAAAATATACACGGAAGGGAGTTTGAATTTAAAGCCACATATCTAATCAATGAGAAATCAGAAAAACTGGAATCACAGTTCATTTTATTTGTTATCTTCCTAACTAATTAATTAATGAGTAACACGTGTAAAAATGACCAGGCTATGTTTCAGGTATTGATAAATAAAAGTAGTACCCGTTTTTTAGTATACTTTTAATGTAAGTCGACTTTGAGATCTTTTGACTTCGATTTTCGTCGAATTTACGACGAAAGAATCTTGTTTCCGAACAGATATTTTCGTTTTGTTATTTTTAATTTTTTTTTAAGTTTAGTTAATAAATTTTAAGCCGCTTTAGCCGTTTCCTCAAAAGGGTTCGGGAGTATAACACATTTTTGTAAAAGTACCTCTATTCTTGAGAGATGTTGAAAAATAGTTCAAACATTACTGTTATGTTCACGTATGTGTTTAGTTAATAAGTAAATTTATATAATTAAAACTTAAATTAATTGTTGATCTATCTAAGTTCAGTATTAATATTTTAAAATAAATATTTCAAAAATATCTTAAAGAAAACGACTTTGTATATTAGTATCAATCACGGTATATATTTATTGCGCTGGTCTACCGTACTCTAATATGTATTTTGTTTTGTAACTCTGCCGATTTTGAAATTCTATATCTGAAAAGTATTTCGTTTATTAATACAAAATTATTTTTAAAAAAAGACGTAGGTAGTGGTAATGTATTTTAATTATATTTAGATTGAATTTAAAATCTTTTACTTATGTATAATCTTTTTTATAACAAATAACGATACAGTATTGAAAGTTATACGCAACTACATTTTATTATAGTAAATAAATTTATAACACGTTCCATGTGATCGTAAATGTGTAAAATCTTAAATACGTATTCAAATATATTCTTTAAATGTTCAAAGTAGTTTTGAATTCGGCTTAGGATCATTTTTTAAGGTTTGACTTGAAGTTTCAATTGTACCTTTAAAAATAGCCCAAGATAAAAATGGATATCGATGACTTTTGAAAACATTTAGCGATTTAAACGTGTCGATAGGTTATTGATTATTGAAAAATTAAATATAGATTTTATTTATGTTTACTGGTGATTACAGTATTTTTATTATAAATTACGTTTAATGCCTTTATAACGATCAAAAATCTCTTATAAGTGACCGGAAAGAAAATTGCGTGTTTGACAGAGGGGGATTTCAGTAACATAATGACGTGATCATATATGTGACTGGGAAGACGAGGTGTTTGGATGGGAATATTAGGAGGAGGGGAATTCAGTGCGGGGAGAATGTTGTTATTGTCGTGGTTGTTGTGATGGAGTGTCAAATTGTGAGATGTGAGTCAGAGGAAGGACAGGAGGCAAAAGGGAAAAGAGCACCTGACGCGAGTCACACGCACACAGCCAGGAGGACATCCCCCTTGATTAATGGGCTCACTGACCAGGACGACGAAAGGCCTACACTGTTTTATAGGCCTACCACCTTTTAAGGTCGGACGGGGAGTCGATGAGCTCAAATCGGCCATTTATTTGATAAATTGTTATCAACAGTAACTATTTGAGCAACTTCCATTATAAACTGTGAATCTAATATAAGCTAGCTATCCTGCAGTTAAACTGATGCTATTCTCTAATAGTTCAATTACCACATTAATAGAGTTTATTAATATAAAGCAAATAAGATTAAGTAAAGTCTATACAATTTTTTTTCAACACGCCTAAAGTTATTTGTATATATTTTTTACAATCTTTCACCGATTGGATTGACGTTATTCGGATCATTCTACCTCCTTCTACGCTAATATTAAATTTTATTATAAAATACAGATCGTATCTTAAAATCCTAAAATTGATATAAAAATTACCGGCTAAATATATTCTAAATTTTTTCTTTGTTTAACATTTTTTCTCCTCCTTCATATATCAAAGTAATTTAACCAGCGATATCTTAATAAATGGCAAAATAACTGCTTTTTAAAAATATTTGATACAAATAAGACAGGCAAATCTCTATTTTTTAGTTCATCATATTCCACTAAAAAACTCGCATCATTTCTTTTTCGATTAGTTTGAAACTTACAAAAACTTGCTTCATTATAATTAAAAAAATATGATGGTTATTTTATTTTATTATTCGTTCAATTTTACGTTAACCGGAATGTTATTTCAATTTTTAGAATTGTTTTTCTGATAAATGAAAATTATTTTGACGATTCTTTAACTTAACTCTAATTTTACTTCTATGTCAAATACAAAAGAAATTCTAAAAATATAAACAATTAAATATTTTTTTTTTGTCTTAATCGGTTTGGGGGTTTTTAACTAATGGTTTTCAACTAATATTCCATCTTTAAAGCGATAGTTATTTTAATTAAGACTGATTATTTTTGAAAATTGAAAATAGCTCAGTCCGTTCGCTTTGATAAGCTAAGTAAGAAAATATTTATGGTAACGAAAAAATTTTTTTTTTTTGTCTTCAGTCATTTGACTGGTTTGATGCAGCTCTCCAAGATTCCCTATCTAGTGCTAGTCGCTTTATTTCAGTATACCCTCTACATCCTACATCCCTAAACATTTGTTTTACATATTCCAAACGTGGCCTGCCTACACAAAATATGACAATCTCCCGTCTTTTATTGTTATTATGAAGCGAGGTATTAAACTTAAAACTCATCAACAAAAACGAAGTGAAAATACTACGATCATATATGCGTCTTGAAACTTAAAAAAACTCGCTTCATTATAATTATAAAAATTTATGGTTATTTTATTTTATTAACCGTTCACTTTTAGATTAACTGACTGGAATGTTATTTCATTATTTAGATTTGTGTTCAAATAACTAAAAATTATTTTGACGGTTTTTTAACTTAATTTCTTCCATTTTGTGTCAATATTTTAGTTTTAGAATGTATCGAATATTCTAGATTCTCAGTTATTTTTCAATTTTTTTATTTGGAAGCGGCCTGCTTAGGACAAAGTAATATAATTTCATTTTTTCTTTTCCATAATTTCTACATTTCTCGGGGTGCACCCGTCATTTTTTCTTTTGTCTATTTTATTCTATTCCGGATATATATATATATAATTAACGAAAAGGTTCAATAAATGATTTTTTTTTATGTTTTCCAATTCATTCTAAAATCTTTTCATTTTGTGTTTTTTAGGTACTTAATAATAACTAAAATTATTAAATAATTAATAAAAAAAGAGATTTTGAAACCAGGATATTAAGCTAAATCTTTTATGAAAAAGCTAATATTTTTACATTATTATTACACCCTTTATGTTCTACATTTTGCATTAAAAATATAAAAAAACACTTCTCTATATTTACAAAATATAAAACAACTTTACTTTCTTTGATCCAGAAATCCAGTTTTTAGATCCCTCGAAAAAATTTTTTTCGTAAATATTATAAGCTTTTCAGAAATTTAATATTTTATCGTTCTAATAAATTGAAAATTTCTTATCATTATATAGAATAATAATAGTTTCATTTAAATATTTAACATCTACAAGTCATTTTTACAAAATCATAAAAAATAATAATTTATTTTTTTTTACATAACATTATAGACTAATATTATAGAAATATTGGTTGGACAGACTTTATATTGATTGAAATACTATTTTTTTACTACAGATCAAACAAATTTTATATAAGGCTTATTGAAAACCACAGATTTCGCGTATTAAGTTTCCACACAGTATAGAACGGTAGTTCAAAATCAACAACTTTTCTTTCAATTGACAACTTTCAAGACCAATCCATTTTTTATGATCCTACGATTGTAAGTCATTTTTATGTGATCAAAATTTTCAATTATTCATAACCAATGACTGTGAAACGGAGAGAAATATATTTTTTTGTAGGAGGGTTTCTTCATAACATCATTTTTTACCAATACATACATAGTGGTGTAAGTTGGCGTAAAGTTTATCAGATTAAATCAAATGCTTTTAATTACAGGCTTTTTTAGAAAAGTTTCTTTTAATAATAAAAAAGTCTTTTTAGTCTTTCAGGTTAATAAAAAAATTAATAGATTATTTTATTCTAGTATTTTTATTATACAACGAAATATACATATTTATCTCGAGTGGTATTGGGATTAGCGAAAAAAATGATCTTAGATTAAAAGCCCCCCCAAAAAAATGATTGTTAAATGATGGTCTTTTGATGGTGTTTATTTGTATTTTTCATTTGTTAAATGGTAATCCGATAATAGCTTTTTACAAAATAATTTCAGAAGTTTAAAATTAGTTATTAAGTAGCATAATCAAGTAGAAGTTAAACCTCCTTTAAAAGCTTTTTTGTACTGAAATGTAATTTGTGAAAAGTTAACAGTAATAAAATTTCGGAGGCACATAGACTATATTAAATTAGGTGTTTAAGAGACTATAATGAAAATATTCGTAGACGGAAGATCTAGCGAATAAAAATTATAGCGACACGAGATTGAAAATTATCTAGAACAAGTCATTTTCTCGATCATACTTATATATACCTGTATACACATGCACACAAGGAATGCGCATTTGATTAAGAGCAGATTTAAGAAATGAGAGGGGGTAGGAAACGGTGTTTTGATGTTGCCGTTGCGTGCGCCTAAGTGTCTGTTAGCCCTAACAAGGAGGGTAGTTTGAGCGAAGTAGGAAGAATAAGGTGGCGCGCTAGTATACGAGAAAGCAGCGTTTTTAGTTTTAGGGGGTGGGATGAAAGGAGAGCGCCTTGTGATTGAACAGTGTATATGAGTTGTATAGAGGTACTGAACACGCAACATGTTCAACGTCGTACATGTGTGTGTGTATGAGTGTAAGTTTGCGAGTGTATTGTGCATGGTGTTCACGGTGTGCATGCTACTACACTCGGGTCGCGTGCCGATCACAAACACGACCCCGACTACTTCGCTCGGTTGTTCGCTCATCAAAATTGGAACATTCACACTTGTTCCTCTTCCCTTAACTATATATTAAATATTTATCTACTCTACAACACAATACCGCCGTCTCCTGTACAATGCCGTTCCACTACACTTAAACACATGCGCATGTACAAACATGTACACAAAATAGACCCGCATTGTCCTTACTACGCTTTCTGACACACCCGTAAAAACTTACAAGTTGATACTTGTTACACGATATACGTGCTAAGAGCACTATGTTTTTGAACAAAAACCAAATACATTTTTAATGGTTTTATTGTAATTAAATGAACGATTATAAACGATTGTGCAGACCTTATACAATATGTGACATTTTAAAATTTCACAGTAGGTTAAATCTTGATAGTCGATTGAAGCAACGTTTAAAAGAAAGGCTGTACGATTAAAAAGTAGTTTTTTATAAAGTAAATTGATTATGAAATAGTTTAGATCAAAGAAAAAATTTACCGATATATATTTACTTATTTATTACTTTATATATTTTATATTTATATTATTTTTACTTTAATCTTAAGATCAAAAATACATTTTATTAGAAATTATCAATTTAAAAAAAAACTGATCAAATTTCGAGTAAACCTTTCTTTACGTCTCAATGTCTGTACTTTTGTGTGGTTATATATCTACTCGTTTATCTATTGTCTTAAATTAATTTTGATAATTTATTTTAAAAAATAAATAATTTATCTTTTAATAAGGACTGTATGTTAAATATATATAATAGCCAATTATTACATTTTTTTAATACTGTTGATGATCTGGAGCTTTTGGATAGGAAAAAGCGAACGAGTTTATTTTTAGAATAATTCTGTGAAAATTGCTTACAGTTCCTAAAATAATAAAACGGAGTATTTGTAGTCCACCTAAAAATAAATACAATAACATTATATCACAATTAATTGTATCAACCGGATTTATAAAATTAAATTCAGAATTTTTAAGAAGTAAAAAATTATTACATTTTAATAATTTTATGGGAATTTTTAGCCGCAAAAAACCTACGCTTAAATATTTAATTTGCTACCTAAAAAATCTATAAAAAAAATTGAGATTCTATAAAATCAAATCCTGCGACCTTTTTCAGAAATAATGTGTTTCAAAATGAATATCGGGGCTTTAAAGTTATGTAATATTTATTAACTTTTATTTACATTAAAAATTATCCTTGAAATAAAAGAGCGACTTAAACAGTCTTTTTTTAACTGTTCAATGCACCATTCTTTACACGGCACACAGTTAACCGAGAGGAGAGTTTATCCCGTACTTTAATCAGCAAGTCTGGAGTAATTGATCAGACAGCTGCTTCAATCCTGTGTCTCAAGTCGGGTAAGTCAGCCGGTGACGTTGGCACATACACGTGATCCTTTATAAACCTCCAAAGAAAAACATCCACGGGGTCAAATCGGATGAACGTGGAGGCCACGGCAAACAAGCCCTGTTATCTGGTCCCCGGCGACCGATCTAGCGGTCGGGAAGAATTTCATTCAATCTATCACGTACAGCGTTATGCCAGCGAGGAGGCGCACCATCTTTCGCCAAATAACGTTCTGCGGTTTGTATTGCAGTTGAGGAAAGAGCCAAAGTTGTAACATATCAAGATATTTCGTTCCAGACACACTTTCTTCCGCGAAAAAGAACGGCCCGTAAACTTTCCGTCGGGATACGCCACAAAAAAAACATTCAGTTTTGGGGAGTCTCGTTTACACTGTAATTCGTGAGAATTTTCTGATCCCCAGATATGCACGTAAGGAGTGTTTACTTTTTCATTAACATAAAATGTTGATTCGTCATTGAATATGACCCGTTAAAGAAAGTCTTCATCGTCATGGTGCATCATTTCATTTGCGAAGCTAGCACGCAAACCATAATCTATAGGCTTTAGAACTTGTAACAGCTGTAAACGATATGGATCCAGATGTAAGCGTTTCTTTAAAATCATCCACACAAACCATCCACCCTGGAAACGGTAATTTGCGGCACAAAGACTCACTTACACGTTCAACATTGTCTTCGAACACACTCGGTCGTCCTGTACTCTTCCATTTACAAATACAGCCAGTGGCTTCAAATTGTTTATACCAACCACGAATGTCATTCTCACGCGGGGGATCACAACGGAACGCACATTGAATAGTAATTATTGATTCATACTTTGCAAACTGCAAAACACATAACGCTTTTTGTTAAGGGATCGCCTTCTTTGCTAATAGCACTTTCAAGAAAAAATACAGGAAATAGTTTATGAACTTGCGCACAGCTAAAACTGTTTAAGTTGCTCTTTCATTTTTTGTATAATTAATCAATCTACGTGAAATTTGAGAAATATTGCATAGCTTTAAAACCCCGATATCCATTTTGACACATTTTATATTTATGAATTTTCAAAATATTGATCATTCTTATTATGTTAAAAGTCTTTGAATTTGGCTTATGATGATTGAATGATCATAACTATAAAGAGTTACATGTACAGAAATTAGCTCAGAATGGCAATGATTTGATGAATCAAAAAGAAAATTAAAACAAAATAATTATTGGATATCTAATAAGCTTGAGCCTGAGTAAAAACAATTCAAGACTGGATTCTAATCTACGGATCGGTAAGATTAATCAGAAAGGTCTACCAAGTACAGAGTGATTCACAAAGTTTTACTTCCGATCATACAGCGCATCATCTACTCGGAAGTGTTTTAATAAATTAATACTAATTATTGTAAATAAAATACTATAAAATTTAGTACAGTCGAACTAAACGCAGTTACACTAATAAAGAATCTTTTAGAATTAGATAGATAAGAGTGTAACACATCTTTGATGATAATAAGTTTCTTTACAGAAGGTACAATAACTGTTTGTTTTTTATTTTTTTTTTAATTTCATTATTTTTATTTCAAATTTGTTAAATTAAAATTACTTTTAATACTTTAAATATGAAATTACAATCAAAATGTTTAAAGACTGCTCGATCGTATTTTAGCATTTGAATTTGTTCATAACAGTCATATAACTACTGATTGTGGATAATTAGGTATCACTATGTGTTACATTAAACTAATCTTTACAAAAATAATCAAAGAGGGCATATTAAAGATTATCGTTAAGTAAATTGGTTTATGTTACTAACATTTTTCATTTATCAGTAACTTTAATAAAAGCAGATTTCTTTAATTTGGATTTGCCTTCGATCAACTTTATTTGTGAATATTCTCAAAACTTTTCTAAAATTTTTTTCTAAAGTTTAATTTTTTATTGCCAGGTAAAAAAATGATTATACTCCAATTTTTAGTGCTTTGCGATTTTATAAAAAATTAATAAAGTTCAATTTTTGGATCCCATTTTACTTTTCAAGATCAAACATCACACAAAATCATTAATTAGGATTCATGTGTCTCAAGAAGTATAGTGTGACATTATTTTACCTTAGGAAAATAAATCAAGCAAACCCTTTCACAGGCTGTACGTTAAAAACAAAAGGTTTCAGGATACATGTTTATATAAACTTATTTCCTGAAAAAAGTCTTAGGAACAAAGTTCAGAATAAGAAATTAGATGAGTAATCGTCAGATGAATGTGGTCTTATACGAGATAAAGTCATGCCCAAAGATTGTAAGGCCATTCTCAAAAATAATAATGCAAGACCTACAAAAAGAGTGAACAGTAAAATAGTTTCTGTTGCTTTCTTCATCGAACCTAATAAACTGCTGTTGCATGTCAGCATCCCGAACCCAATATAACGTAGATGACATTCATTCCTACAAACGATCATAAACTGTGATTTCTATAGTGAATAGTTCGGCTAAATATCTACAGGCAGAAGACATGTGAATGTCTCCATAACGGTACCAATGAAAATCATAAAATATAAAGTGAGGATTTCCACAGAAATGTAAGTAAAAAATTAATTTCCTCGGAAACTAATTTATTTTTCTCGATCTTAGACAAATTTTGTGTCGGAAAGATCATATCTGAATAAAAAAAAAAAAAACGACTCGCTTTTCATTATAATTAAATATTCTTGTTTAATGTATTTAGAAAATCATAAAAATGTGTATGTTAAGAATTTTTGAGGATATTATTTTTTATTTCCGGTATGGTATTTCTAATTAATTCTAAGTATAACTACTTAGAAGGCGTTGGTTATGCAGCATGGATAAACTTGTAAGATGTGCTCGGCTATATTAAATAATATAAATGATTTTACAATAGTGATAGATCTTTTTCTACGCTTGGTTTACAGGTCGTTGGATCACATCTACTACAAAGCCTAAATCAGAAACAAATATCCTAAATAAAATAGGTCGGTAGATTTTAGTTTGTTTTCAGTTTAAATAATAGAATACTGTTTGGTTTTTTATAATGTATTTTATCACATATTAATCTAACATAACAGCAATGGTTAATAATTATTTTTGTCGTGATAAAGTTTTATTTGTGTAAAAAATGTTTTTAAAACTACTTTGAGTAAATTATTTCCAGGAATTATCTTTTTTTATAAGTTTGGCACAGTTGTATGTAGAATTTTGATATTACTAAATAAAAAATAAATGTTAGGTATGTAAATAAAGCAAATTTATACCTTACTGAACTGAATCCGTCTTTATTTGTTTCTGTCATTTTTTGTTAAGCTACACCTTTCGAAAAGTCCTTTCCATCATCAGGCGCGATTTTAATTAGAATTATATATTTTTATAAGCGCACGAGAGAAAAATATTTTTAAATATTACATTATTAAACATGTGCATTGACCGAAATAAAGACTAACTGTTATTTATTTTATTAGAACAGTTCATATCAAACGGTTTCTATCACCTACATATTTAACGGTTAAAATAATAATGTATTATACTACTTATATTACTTACATCTATTTATATTTTGAATGGAAAGAATGTACAGAAATTTAGCGGAAATCGTGTTTGATAATAACTATTCTCGAAAAGCCCCGAGATGTAAACGGAAACAAAATAGTGAACTTGACCCGATAATGGTAAAACGAACAATTTTTTACTCTTTTAAATTAAACATTTTTTAATTTATACATATGTTAAGCTATTTTTAAAAAGATCGTGCATTCTTAAAATTTATTTTTATTCAATTTATTTTTTCGTTTGTTAATTCGTAGAAGTATATTATGTACTTTTAAATAATGATTATTCGTCAAAATAGTCTTGAAATGTAATTTGGTTATGCAAAAATGTCAAGATTATTATATGAATTAATAAATAAGCAAGTAATGAAATATATATAAGTATTACAAAGAAGAAATAATTAGTATGATAGAACAACAGTCAATGTAGATATAAACGATTCTTACACCGTAATATATTGTAATAACTTATTTTACAATCTAATCCAGTCCTTAAAAGAAATTTATTTTATTAAAATACATATATTAAACTAAAAAAACCAAAAAAAAGAATAAAATTAAAAATTCCATATGAAAAATGCAAAGAAAAATCTTTTAGTTTATCATCCATCCAAGCTATGGATGTAAATCTTTTTAAAAGAACATATACGATAAACACGAAACTTAAAGGTATAAGTATATACAGACGAAAATATACGCACAAAGATAATCACAGCTGATAATAATTACTTTAAAAATGTTTCATTTTATATATTAATATTCAGAGAAGCATCGATTTCTCATGCGAGCCGTAACTAGCATGAACTCTTTACCTATAATCGATAGTTGCCTTTATTTTACGAAACTGGATATAAAATTTAAATAATAGTACTGTATGTCATATTTCTTTAGTTCGTTTTATCTTAGAGTTTAACATACACACACTTAGACCTATTCGATTCGTCAGAAAAAAAATCAACATAAATCTATGAATAGGCGTGTTTTAAAATGACGCAATAGACAGCTTTAATTAATCAAAAAATTATGAATGATATTTAGGTGGGAACAGTCAACACTGTTATTGTAAGTTAAAAATTGTTACAGTGGAATGACCGCGTGGGGGACGGATTTGTTGTTTTTCACGACGTTTAAGTTAGTAGTGGTCCTAGTCGTGGCCGGCCGGCCGGCAGGCGGACTGCTTGCTTTCTTGCTAGCTGCTGCTAGCTGATCTCTTGTCGCGATAGTGGGTTCTGTTCTGTTCTACAGTCATTCGGTCGTTAATATGTACAAAGTTAAAAGCGGATGATTTATGAAGTAAAGGTACCAACCGTCGGCCAACCCACTGCTAGCTGTAATCGGTTTAATCATTGGCCATACGGTAGGTAGCTTCCACCTCCCATAATAGTAATAATAATAATAATAATAGTAATAATTTCTTCTTCTTCATCTTCACCTTTTCACAAACTCAATTTCCGGTGAAGTTTCTACTACCTCAGCAGTGGTAGACGGAGAAGGGGCTATGGACTCGTAGAATATTTTTAATTTGGTATGAGGCGGAGCATCCGTATGAGTTATTAGACCGGGTTCTCTTCCTCTCCTCGCCGTGTATCGTACTTTCTTTCTTTCTCATTCTTTGTCTATCTCCGTCTGCTAGCCGTCGGTTCTCCCTTTGTTTCACTGTTACTACTGCGAGATCCTTGGAGTATATACGTATGTATATATTATGTTTATTCACAATCATTTTGAGTGAACGGCTCTAGATCTTAAAACCGATTATGATCGACACTTATGCTGTTGTAACTAAACTCATCTCGGGCTATTTATATGTATTTGATGAGTGTATTATTCCATGTAATTTAATAATATTTAAATAACAATTACTTTTTGAAGTAAACACAGTTTGTTTGTTATAATTATAAAGGAAAAAATTAGGCGGATATATACGTCAATAGTATTGGAAAGGAAAAACCTCTAACATAAAAATAAATTCAGTTTTTAATTGAAATTTCATAATTTATTAGTACAGAAATATTGAAAAAAGTCGATTAAAACTAAAAAACTATCGTAAATTATAAAAAAGTAATGTAAAATTAATAGTTTATTGGTACATTACTAATATCTCTAAACGAGAAAAATATACGGATATATCCGTTAAATATTTGATTAAAACTAAATCTGAATTAATCGGCATCTTGACTTTGCTCACGGAAAAAATAAAGGTATGCGGATATAACCGTCATTATCAACAAAAAATAGGTAACAAGAAAAAAATTGAAAAATTTACTTCTTTAATATCTTTTGCAGTATTCAAAAACATAGGAACAATTAAGAAAATTTTCAATTAACCTTTTCGGTACTGCAGGAATTGTACTGCTGGGAATACTTGAAAAATCTCCATGATGAAAAAATGCATCGTAAAATTCGATATTAAAGGGTGTTTTCTTTTTTTAAATTTTTAGCAAAGAATAAAAACTGAGGTAAATACGGCAGTTACAATTTCAAATTATGATTCTACGGTTCTTTCACTAAAAGTGTGTGCATGTACGCTCAGGTTTAATCTGTAAGTTTGTTGATGTATCTATGGCTCACTTATCAAAATCAAAAGAACGACCGGTTTTTATGCAGTTTCAGTTATCATTTTAAAGAATTTGAAATACATTTTTAAGTAATTTATCATTAAACTGACGCTACACCGGCCTGAACGACAACGGATGTATTAATTTCCGCGGAACCTAGTTCGAAAACTACATATTTTATGAAAATTGCGTTATACTTTAGTATAGAGATTAGAGCAATCTAAACTACTGTTAAAACTATTCCAGGAATATATCTTCTTCTTTCACCAGCGCTACAGTCCAATGTGAACCTTGACCTCCCTCAGGAATATATGCACATGTGAATTTAAATTTTAACTAAATAGGCCACTTAAATTTACTCAAAATTATCTCCGTAACTTTTGAAATTATTCAACAAACATTTACTTTCTTAAATTTAATTATAACTTGACTTTAAACTATCTTAGATTTATTTATTTTTTGACCTAAAGGTGTATACGTTTTTATATTTATTGATATTTTTTACTTTTAATTAAATTACCATCAGGATTAGGAAGTAGCAATGCTCGTATACAACGAATCCATAATTTATATTAACGTAAAACTAATTCATGTGTTATAAAAATTAATATCAAACGAATAAAGCGTATATTTTTTTAAAAATGTTTTTCGATTTGTTCCTAAAAACGTAACGTTTTTAAGTATGACTGAAAATAAAAGGCAAATCATTTACGGTGATTATAGTTATATCCCAATTAGCCTAAGGGTTTAATCGATTCTTGTTGCTTTTTTATTTTTATTGAAAAACTATAAATAATACTTTTTGGTATTTTGGCTATCAGAATGATGATAGGATCATCATTTAGTACGGGAGTTCTTAAATTTGTTCTTACGACAAATGAACTTGGATACAGTTTTATAGAAAAATTCTGCAATATATTCAAATAATTTTTTTACGGTATTTTTATAAACGACGTAACATCACGCTTTACAAACATATAAGTAACAATTTTAAACAGAAATTAAATTTATTATGTTTTTGTTGTTGCTATTTTATGCGTTTTTTAAAGCCGGTTTTATTAAAAAATAAGTTAATTTATATTTTTAGTTTGATTTAATTATGAACAGATTAAAAATTAAAAAAAAAAACCTTGCAAATATGAAAAAGTTGTTTGCAAGAAATGGTATTGAGAAAACTTACCTAATGGTAGAAACAAGGAATGTGCGGAGTACAATATAAAATCATTCCTACTGGTCATGTACTTTTTTACTTAAAGTTTGCCAATTATAAATTATCACCTAAAAATACTTTGAGTTCAGAATGACATTGATTATGTAATATTACGCTATAATAATTCAATACTAAAATAAAAGAAGAACAAATCTTCAAATGATGCGTGAAGACAACGTAATTTTTCATTAAAAAATCTCCTACTTTAAATTACCTATATCATTTTTTTTTGAAGCCTTAAAAAAGTTTAATTTAAAAAAAATGTATATATAATATATATATATATATATTGTTTTGAAAATATTAATAATAATAAAGTACCGCAATTAAAAAATACACAAGTTTAAAAAAAAAAGTACGTTTCTACCTCCTAAATTAGGTGAAAACTTTTTACATACATGTAAAAAGTGGTAAAATACATTGTATGACAGAAAACGTTACAACTTGCTTTTTATATTTTATATATTTCTTTTTTAAGAAATACTACTTTTTCTTCAAGGTCATTTTGTTTGTTAGTTATTTTATCTACTTTAATGACTCTTCCAAGTTTTTTTGATATGATTTATGTATTATAAATAATTTAACTATAAGAATAATATATAAGTATGCAATACTTACAATTAATTATATCGATATACTTAACAGTATAACCGGTACACGGCGACAGATGATTTTTAAAAATTTTACTTGAAATCTGTTTTTCCTTTGTATATATTATATATTAAAATGGTATGCAACAAAAAAAGATTTTTTTGTTTTGGCCTCCCTGAAGTCAATAAGAATAAAATCTTGGTTTTAAAATTTTGATATTTCTTTTCCTATGACTATTTTTACATACATTTCTTATACCTAAGAAACGACTTAATCTAAAATCACAAAATCTTTTGGTAGTAGCTTGTGTCGATAAAATTAATTAAGTTTTGGAAAGATCTGACGCTCTATTTTATTAGGTGAGGAGGAGATATTGAGGGGGACTATATTTGGAACGGATTTAAACTTTCTGAAAAGTTTAGCTCATTCAAAAAATATAAAAAATTGTTTTTAGTTTATCATAATACGATGCCGAATTATAAAATGTCTTGGAAAACATTTCCGACCAGAATCTTAAAAATAAAACAATCCTTTACTGTTTTATACCTTAAATTTTTATTACAACTATTTATAACTTTGTTTAAACCTATTAAATTGAAATTTTTATCTTTTACCGAATAGTATATTATCAGAGAAGAAACCGCATTTCATCTTATCAAATAGCACATGGTAAACGATAATTATTTTTTTGAAAGAAGTTTCTTTAAAATAATTCTAACATTTTTTAATGTTTCTTTTGTTATTTAAAAAAGAAAATTTTCAGTCGAGCACAAATCTCTATATTTATTTTCATATTTAGTTTTGGATTTCTTTTTGTAAATTAGAATTATCGTCAGCGACTTGTGAATATAAATCGTTAAATCATAATTATTCATATTTTTATCAATCTTGAATAGTAATAGATAAGTATACCGTTCAAATGATAAGAATGTTTTGTTGAAAAATTAAAATATTTTAAAATCTTTTTATAGGTGGTCCTATTAAGACGCATACACAGAAAAATATGTGTTAAGAAGTAAAAGATAAGAAATTTGGTAAAAAACAAACAAAGAAGGCATTTTTGTTTTTCTAGTTACTCAAAATTAAAATCCAATCTACGTACTTGTTTTTTTTTTTAAAAAAGAGATAGGAAAGCTTTTTCTTTGAACAGGTGTAAAAATATGTTTTATAACATTTGTATTCTATTTTAATTCTTTTTAATAAATATGTTTCCTCCGAAAATAAAAATAAAATATTTTTTTAAAATCTACAGATATTATTATTATTAGTGGCAAACTTATATTTCAGAATAATTAAAAATACATATACCGATGTCACAATTTTATTGTTAATTTCAAATGACCTTTCGCATTACGTAAAATAGATTCAATTGCTTCGTGTAGACGAGATGTTATTGTTTATGATGTATAGACCAATACGTACAGACGGACTTGCAATAAGACGTCAATGTATATATAAACACACACAATTATAATAACAGTTGACAGATAATACTGCAGACTATAATAATAGTCAAAATAGAGTTTCAGGTCGTCAAGGAGAGATTAATGATGATCGGTTTAATGTAAACAGGTGGTTGAAAACTATTAAAACTTATTAACTTTTGTGGATTAAATATTAACTTCGTAATTTATTACTTTGTATTATTTTTGTTATCGAAATCATAACGTGAATTAAAATCGTTAAAATTTTCTAAAAATATAAAATCATATAAAACAGTACCAAGTTAAGATCTATTCAAAAATGTATTTCTAAATACGTAATTTTTTTAAGATTACATTTAAACAACAAGAAACGTGTTGTTTATTGTTTCAGAAGATGATGATTATTATTTTTGTAAATAACTAATACAATTTCTAAGCTTCATAACTTCAAAAAAAACTATGAAAAAAACGTATGTATATATTTAATTATGGGCATTTATCTACAACTGCATAAAATTTGAATGGTTTATTTCAAGGATAATAGATATAAATAAAAATTTACAGAGGCATTGTATCGTAGCAACGTTTTTACCGTAATAAATATTATATAAAAAAAATTAGATGAAGTGAAGTATAAATTATACTGGTTATTTTAAAGAAGAATGAAATAAAATTAATAAATTAATATATTTTACAATAATATTACATCTCAATTCTGAAATTTTTTTTAGTTTTTATTAATCAAAAGAAGATAAAAAATTAATATGTTAATACATGTGGTTTACACAGAATTCAATCTTTAGCTATTCATTGTACTGCACCAGTGTGTATCTTTGGAATTTTTTCGTATTATTAGAATAAATACTGATTTGAACGATAATGCATTATTATGTTTAATCATAATAAATAATAGTTTTTTACTGAAAAGTGATCAACAGAAGACAGTCAGTTCTTTTTCCTTTTACTGTTCTAAATGACCGGATAAAAATCAAAGTACCATTACCTGAAAGAGATTAAAATATTTGGAATAATTTCAAAACAAAAAAAAATCTGCTTTATTCATCAAATAACGATCTCTGTAATATAACCTTAAATATTATATACTGACCTAAGAAAAAAAACAACTTTTTATTATATAAAGTTATTTGGCATCGACCGAGATTTTCAAGCGGGCTTAAAATGAGCATAATAGAATATGGAGTAAATACTTTGAACAAGTTTTGGAAAAAACCCTAATTCAAAAATCCCAGTAGATTCCTCTCAGATTCCTTGATCCGGTTGGACAGTGAATAGTTAAAAAAAAAATCCTATCTTTTTTACTGAATATGGAAAATATTTTAAATAGGTCTACCATTATAGAACAGTTATATTCTAGGGTGATCCCTCTGGCAGGGTTTTATAAGTTCCTATAGACACTGCTAAACACATCATTAAAAAAATCACATCGTTAAAAAGTGTAACCTCTGAGTAAAAGCGTTTCCACTTCGGATCTTTATTTGACCCTTAAGTGAAAAAACTAAAATCGAGCGTAAATACTCCAGACAAACATTTGTAAAAATGCTATTTCATAAAATTCCCAGTTAGGAAGAAAAAAGTAGAGCCATGTCCAAACTTTTATGAGTGGATACAAAGAATTTCGGAAGTACCTTTACACTACATGATCCCCTGGTTTGTTTTTAGTTCCTAAATACTGGAAAACATATCATATTAAAAGGAAATAAACTTGAGCAGAAATTTTTCCACGACTTCTGAGCTTTTACTTTTGAAGCAAAATTAAAAAAAAAAAACATTAACACGTGGTGATACAAGGCATCTTAATATTCCTTCAAAAATCGGCAAAAAATGAAGAGAGAATTAGATTAACTCTGTGAAAAGTATTGAGGAGAAAATGTGATGAGTGTTTTGAACAGACTCTCTCTTTTTCTCTTTAGCCTCCGGAACCACCCTAAGGTATTACTTTAGAGGATGATATGTATGAATGTAAATGACGTGTAGTCTTTTACAGTCGTTGGTCGACCATTCCTGAAATGTGTGGTTAATTGAAATCCAATCCACCAAAGATCACCGGTATCCACGATCTAGTATTCAAATCCGTATAAAAGTAACCGCCTTTACTAGGATTTGAACCTTAGAACTCTTGACTTCGAAATCAACAGATTTGCAACGACGAGTTCACCACTAGACCTAGCCGGATATTGGATTGAACAGACTGCGACATGAGACTTTTAAAGACTTAATGAAAGATAAGTTAAGGAAAATAATGTCAGGGGTAGACCGAGGAAAGAATACATGAAGCAGATCGTAGGAGATCGTAGGGCTTAACTCTTTATTAATGAATGATGAGATTAATGAAAAAAGAGAAATGTATAAGTTGCCAACCAGTTTGTATATTTTAAATTCTAAGGAAGAAGATTTCTAAAGATTTTGACAATTTTTCTGGTAACACACATCAAAGACAGATCTGTACAAGCTAGGCCAGTATTGCGCAAGTGTAGAACATCTATTTGTTTGGAATGTTGGAATGTCTCAATAGCTTTTCCTTTCTTTATTGAATAATAATAATTCTGTTATTTAAGATGGCCTCCATATCCTCCCTTATAGCGATTTCAACCTCCTTGAAAAAAGCCCTAACCAATAGGGAAGCTGAGTGACTACACTTTTCTTTTTTAACCTTCGGGACGACCATTAGGTATTGCTTCAGAGGATGAGATGAATGACAATTTTTGTAGCGTGTGAAATGCCATTTCTGACCGGGATTCGAACCCGGGACCTCCGGATGAAAGGCCGAGACACTACCACTCGCGCCACGGAGGCCAGCAAGTGACTTACTCTAATGCAAAGAAAGTGTACAGAACACTAAAAGGAAACCTTGGTGTATGCGCTAGTTCTATCAAGGGAAGCATAAAACAGGGGAATGTCAAAACATTAAACTGAATGTAAATATGTTATGAAACTTTAATAATATAAACTACAAACGACATGGTAATACGGAAAAACAAAATACAAAAACACTAAAACAGTAAAATGGAAGTAACAAAATATAACCAAATAAAAAGTGAACTTACATTACAAAAAATAAACGTAAAAAACTACATGCTATCGACATATTTAACTTAAAGCCTACCGGCACAAGGGAGTCTACCGTCCCTACACTGACCACCTACTCAGTTGAATGGCCAGCCAGAATGGCAGCTGTTCATCGCACACAGCAGTGGGGGACGGCAATTATAATAATAATACATGAAATCATTCATACAAAAGAAAATAGGGACTAAATACGGAAAGATAAATGCCACCAACCACTTTAAGTACCTAAAGAAACAGGAGTAGCTAAAGCGTCAATTAAAAATAGAATATTAAAACTGGAAGAGCTTAGATTTATCACCAAAGATATCTAAAATTAGAAAACTCTTTCACACTTTCTTTCTTCTCTCTTCTTCTTCACTCTTCTTCACTCTTTCACTCTTTAAAAGTTAAGACATTATACAGATGTAGGAAGACCATTAATCTTATATTACGCTGAAACATTATAACTAAAAAACCTCAAAAAATTGGTCTAGATCGAAAGATGCTTACTCAAGGAAAGTTCATGCTCAAACGTTAACAGGGGAAGGATACAGAAATCTAACAAGGAGATCAACCAAAATCAGAAAGAACTAGAAACAGCGATAAGAAAAGGAAGATAGAATTTCTTGAGGTATATGGTCTGGATGGACCCAAAAGATTAAATAAAGATGAAATCTTTGATAAACTGCGGTACATGGAAAGGAAATCAGATTACCTGAAACAGATGAAAGAGGACTTCCAAAGGATAGGCTGGAAAGAAGAGGAAAATTGTGATAAAGATAACTACCGAGCAAGAACGAAGCCATGCCGAAAAAATGAAAAATACATGGAAGAAGAGAAAAGAAGCTAGAAAGAAGTAATTTTTCTCTTAGCCTCTGGTCAACCATTAGATATTGCTTTAGAGGATGAGGTAAAATGACAATTTTGTAGCGTGCGGTGAAAATTCCACGCCTGACTGGGATTCGAAACCAGGACCTCGGGATGAAAGGCCGAGACGCTACCACTCGTGACTCGGAGGTCAGCAAGAAGTGATATTTACGTGGTCCTAAGTTGGCCTTTTCGCATAAAATAAATAATTAATGCAGACACGTAACTTGGCATCTTCTTCAAAGTGAAAATTTAAAATAGAGGCGAAGATCCTTTATTATTTTATTTTTTTGTCAGTCCATTCTATTAAAAATAGGCTATTTTGCTTTTTATAATCCAGCCAGTACGTAAAATTCCGATAAACCCAGTTTTTATTTTTATTTTTATAAAAATAAATTTATAAAAAATTATAAAATAATAAGTCTTGATAAAAATAAGAAAAATAATGAAGAAAAACAACCTAAGAAACAATGTGAGAAATTGTTTGAACTTCGGGAGTATGTAATATTTTTTACTTCAAGTATTTAAAGTACTTTTTATGTAAAAATAGCCTGCATACTTTAAACAACTTTAGATTACGTATTATTACGTCACAATAATCCGATATTAAGTAGCGATAACAAATATGTTTTTGTTTTCTAAATCATTAAATTTTCAATATGACCGCGTAATTTTTCGTCAAAAAAGTCTTCCATTAATGATGTATGGAAGAAAATTGCTGTAGTACCAGCAAAACGTTCTCAAAAAATATCGTAGATATCGGTCCATTTGTAACAAGGAACAATTGAAAAAAACTGAGAATAAGCAAAAATCTTACTGAGAACCTTCACCTTTTTTAAAATTCATTTAGAAGTACTTCAACAGAAAGATCTAGTCATTTAATATTTTGACACAATTTCAACATATTTTGATAAAAAGCCAACTTTAAATTTATACATATATTTATATTATAAAGCTACTTGTAATTTTTTTTATGATTTTTTTTTTTAGGTATCCTTCCTAATTTAATTATGTAAAATTTAAAAGGTAAATCAACTAAAACTTAAAATTTTATCATTCGGAATGAAAAAAACTTTACTTTCTCTGTCCGAACCCAATAGTGCTGCCGTAAGGATCCGAATGAATGAACATTTTAACAACTGGGAATCGTAAAAAGTAGCAACATATTTACTTCCTTGTACGAAGTAAAGGAAGTATTATGTATCGCGAAAAATTTCGATTTTCAGATTTCCACGAAAATATCCATTTTGACCATCCGTGAATCCATTTTGACTAGTTTCGGCGTGACGTCTGTACGCACGTATGTATCTCGCATAACTGAAACACGATTAGCCGTAGCATGTTGAAATTTTGTATTTAGGACTGTTGTAACATTTAGTTGTGCACCTTCCTTTTTGATTGCAATCGGCTGGACCAAAAGTGTCCAAAAAAGACTAAAATCCAAAATATTGGAATTTTTTTCTATTTCTTAACTGCAATAAGTTCTCATTGAGAGCTTTTCAACGATGTATTATAAGTGGTACTTATTTTCATTGTATCCAGAGTTATAACTAAATAAAATGTTAATTAATGAAATATTTGGATCTTACAAGGGGAAGGCACATCGGTTCGAATCAGACTTTGAAAAATCTTCCTTTTTTTAACCTTTTTTTGTTTTTATTTAATTATATTGATTTATTAATAATTATTAACCTCTGATTGTAAAAAAAGTTTTACAATAAATAATATCCAATAATAACAATAAAAAAAATAAAAAATATCAGAAGTTATTAATGGAATAAAATTTTACGTACGTTTCATTTTAAAAATATGTGTATCTGTAATTAATATGCGTACAAGGAAGTTATGTGGTATCCACATCAGATTTTTTTTTATGGATAAAAAAACATATTTTATTGAGGAGAAACTATATCCATAATTCAGAAATTATTGTAATAGTTTTGTTCAGATAAGCATCATTAAAAGTGGTAAAGTATAATCTTACTGTTAAATGGCTGTATAAGTCTTGTCGTTTTAAATGTGTTGACGTTTTAGAAAAATGTTTATTTTTAATTGATTACTATTGCAAAGAAAACTACGTCATTAAAAAACCCTGAAAAATCTAGTTAATATTGTTATGGCGAGTTAAATTACAAAATTTTAATTTAATTTATTTTTAGAACAGTATTAAAATAATAAATTGACTTAAAAAAAGTTATTTTTATACAAAAATTTAATTTACAGTTTGTTCCTTAATTTAATTTCTCATTAAAAAATTTCCAGCCTACTGTATTTTTTATGCTATTTTTTTTTAACAGTAATTTTTACAAAGAATAGAACACCCTAGCATTATTTTTAGTCATAGATTGTGTATATAGTATTTTAACATAAACGTTATGTTAAAGATAAAAATAAGTTTAAATAAAAAGGAACTGATTTAATGATATTTTAGAAAATTTTATTTGTGGCGAGAAAAAATTTGAGCTAGACATGAGAAAACAATAGATCAGATATAGATTTAAATTGATAAGTTACGTAAAATCTGAAAGATATACATTTTTTTGATTTAGATAAATTATTACGCATTCTTAAATTAGACACTTAAAGCTGCAACAATGAATTTTGAAGCTTGGACTACGACAGCTAGTGCGGTGCCTGTTATCCAAACTGAAAATACTCAGTTTAATTTTCACGAGCAGAAACAAATTGAACTAAACTTATCAAAAAAATAACTAATCAATTAAATATAACTTATCAATTATTTTTAATAATAAAATCCATTCAAAAAAATTAAAAAAAAAACGGATGTAATTATTCCCAAAAACAATATCAAAAAAATATCAAAATATAATTAATTTAAGACGATCAAAATCTCTGTTAAATACAGCCTACTTAATAAGCCTGCTTATATAAGTAATTTTTTTTAGTAAAATTCGATCAAATTTTTATTAGAAATAAATAAATAAAAAAGATAGTAACACCTAATAAAGAAAACAAAGAAATTCACTGAAAAATATGAATGTTTAATTTAATTTCATATTAAAGTAATACTTCGATAATTAATTTGAAGTTAAAAGCAAACAAAAGCAAGTAACAGAATAAACTAAACGGAAACAAGCTATAAATTAATTAGAGATATTGCATTATAAAAGACGAGTATAAACGTATAAATTTATAAAGTATAAAGTAGTAGTAGAGAAATATTGCTCTTTTATCTTTTAATTTTATTTAACATTTAGTTAATAATTAATTAAGGTTAAGTTTGATGTGAATACCATTGGAAAACGAAGTTACAAAATTAACTGCAACCTCTATTCGTACGGTAAAAATAAGAGAAGTATACATTATGAACTCAATTTTTATACACACATGCGCGCTCGAATCCACATTCACATATATGCGCGCGGTTTTTTATATGTTATTCAGGGATTCTAAAAACTGATAAATCATTCATTGGCTACATCGTAGAATTTCACAAATACGATACTTTTCTTATATGAAGAATTGTCGTGAATACAAACGAACGTTTTAATCGACATTATTTATTTATTTTAATATCTTTTTAATCTTACACTATTTTGATTGTTGGAATACTCCCGATCTCTTAATAATTCTATCTCTTAATACGGTAAAAATAATTTTCATATTATATTACACTGCTTATTAAAATTGTAATCTATTAGAAATTAAAGAAAATGTTTTCGTCGATTTACTAAGGAACAATTGAAAATTATGTCCGAAATTGTAAAAAGTATATTTAAGATATACGATATATTAGTTAATATTTTTATGTACCAAATATACATTATTTTGTTTTAGATAAATTATTAGGCATTCTTAAGTTAGACACTTAAAACTGTAGCAATGAATCTTGAAGCTTGGACTACGACAGCTAGTTCGGTGTCTGTTATCCAAACTGAAAACATTCAGTTTACTTTTCACGAACAGAAGCAAGTTGCTTTCTTGTAAATACAATTTATTATTTTATGTTACTGGGTGGCATTACGGATTACTTTTAAATATTTTCTAATTCTATTGTTTGTACTATATACGTGATTATGCATTTTCCCATTAAAAGAAATGTTATGGCATATTTTTAAATATTATAAAAATATAGGCCTATCTTCAACAAGTATTATAATTATGTCACCGAACAAATGCTAAATGATAAATTAACTAATATTATAATTGTCTGACATAAATAAATACAGTTTATAATGTATCGTGATTTTATTTATTGTAAAAATAAACACGGACTAGCTAAGTATTAAAACTCAGGAGAGTCCCCTTTCTTAGAATCATGTCACGAAACAATACAGCTATATTGCCTTTTTTGCTAATTGTTTGCACTTAAATTTGACATGACGTATATTTATATAAAAATAATTATGTCGATTTAAATTTAAAAATACCATAATGTTCAAAATATTTGCTATATATTGAAACGATTAAAATTTCAAAACCGTTTTGTAACATCACAATACATCTAACGAAGGCCCATTTGCTGTTAGATAATGAAGTAAATGTTGTGCTAAAAGGATAGTAGAATGATTAGAATTGAAACTGTGAAGCTGATGTGAATTGAAATTGCTTGCTGCCGTGGCACCGAGAATTAAAATTCATCGCACTGTCTGTATAGCGGGCGACATATTGCTGTAAATATAGGCTGGTTTACCGCGCCTATAACAACCACGCCGTTTACCGCGCCGTTAACTATCCTGAAAATATCTTATACAACCTGAACAATGTACTGATGCATACTATGTGTTGTTTTTTTTTCCTACATCCCCGAGGAGGACATCCAATTATGTATACTAGGCTCGGGGACGTGTCCTTGCGACTATAAGAGTGCCTCCCCATTCACCGGTTGCCAACCCGGCACAGCAGGTCAGCCCCCCCGGGTCCGGATCTTTAATTGCCTGCCTCTAATCTCCGACGGAAGAAACCAGGCCCGGCTATGCCGTTCCCAGCCTCCCCACCGGAGACCGGGTCTCGGCCTTTCTTTTCGCCAGCCTCAAACCGACGGCGCAGGAGCCGATGCGTATCCGTAAACCCACAACGCCGGCCGGATCTCAGTCTTTTCATTAATCCACACCTAACGGACCCCAGGAGTCCCCGCTCCATCACGGGAACCCGCTCACCAGGAACGGAGCTGTCCGCCCTGCCCTGCTATAAACTAAAACCCTCAGTATCCTAGTCATCTTGCATCATCTTCTTTTATTCTGAGGACTGCTCTTGCAAATATTGCAAAATTATGCCAGTTCCCGGATATAGCCAAGAGCCACTCCGGTCGGGTATGTGTCAGTCCTGCATTTATACGATGTTCCTCCCATCGTCCTCACACGAAAATAGTGTGTTCGGCATCGTCAACCGCATCGCAATAACAGCAGATGGGTGACTCTCTTTTGCCAAACCTATGCAGGTATTGTTCAAACGCACCATGTCCCGACATGAGTTGCGTTGTGTGGTAATCTAATTCGCCATGAGAGTGATCTAGCCAAGCATCGGGATAATTCTTCTGGTCCATGCGGCCACTGCTGAACCCGCCCATGCCACCTTCCATTGTTCCCGTATTATAGAATTGGCCTCATCTTTGGCTACACCGGACGCCCTTAGTTTTCGCCCTTTGATCTGCAATTCAATCGGGGGCACCGAAGAAAGCACGCACAGTGCATCATACGCTAAAGTTCGGTACCCCGAAACTACGCCCAGTAGCGACTTCCTATGAGTGCTAGTTAATTTGTCTCTGTTGCGCTTGACATTAACCGCAAACTTAATGACTTTAATTCTTCGTCAGTTTTTTATTATCACTTTTTTTTGTTTGGGGTGGGCTCTTTAATATAGAATAATGACTATCCAGAGCTCCCCGACGGCTTTTAAATATTTTCGTTGAAGGACAAAATTTTCTTATCGGTGTAAGAGCTGGTGAAAACTTAATCATTAGACAACTTTAAATGCCTGCTATTTCTACAACATGAAAAATATATTTAAAAAAATTAAAACTGTCTTAAAGTTGATTGGTCACCCATTATTTTATTTAATTAAATACTGCATAACGATGTTTAGTCCTTTATTTCCATACCTTGTTTTCTTTCTTTTTTAAGTTCGATTTATTGTCGTTTTTTTGGTTTAATTTATTTATTTATAATTTTGGCATTCGTGTTTTTTAATTTTTATAGTTGTTTTTATTATTTTTCTAGAAATTAAAATTAAAAGCATATGCTGTTTTCAGAAAAACTTAAATTAATTACGGATTTAAAAAATGGGGAATTAACCAAGAAAATATTAAAAAAAAGTTTTAAAACAAAATAGACTAGTAACAGAAGAATAAGTAAAGACTTAAAAAGTATTGGCAGGAAAGAAAGGAACGGGATACTAAGGAAGATGCTAAACCTGGTCTCATAGCTGGTCGAAACGAAAAAATATATAATTATTTGTATATGCATAAATAAATAAATATATAACACACGAACATACGCGCACGCCCCCCACACAGACATACACATACACCTGGAGGGTAAACAGGAAAATTTCTCTGCTACTTGAAAATTTACTGTGGAAATATAATATTAATATTGAAAATAAAATAAATAATTTTAATAAAAAAAAATACTTTTTATTAAGAATTGTTGAAAATTTCTTAAGCTTGCATATTAGGAAAATAAAATAAATAGTTATATACAAAGCCGAACTAGATAGGGAGCGGAAAAGAACAGAACAAAAGAATGAGGAATGTGATAATAAATAAACGAAATAAAGAAAAACGAACAATGAAATCAAGAAAGGAGTCAAAATAAAACTGTTAATATAGTCTAGCGTTAAAATATTTTGAAGTCAAATATATCTTGAAATGTAAATATGATGTTGAAGATTAACAGAGCGTGAAAATTTCAACGGACACACTGTAAATGTTTATAAATGAACAGACTCCTAATAAACATATACACACATGTAAAAAAATAACACAAACACCAAAAGAAATAAAAAACCTTTTATGAATAAAAGATAAATACAAGAAAGAAAATTTTTTCGAAATAATTTCGTAATTTGGAAATTAAGAAAGCGATTAGGAAAAAATCGACAAAACAAAAAAAATAAGTAACCTGTTAATTTTAACTTATAATATTAAAAATAAATTAATTTATGATAACCGTTAATTATTTCTACGTTCTAAATTTACCTTAAAATTTCTATGATTATTATATATTATCATTTAAAATAATTAACAAAAAGATATTTTTAATTTCTTAAGCAGAGAATTAAATTTGTATGTTCAATTTTAATGTTTCAAGAAACCAGACTGCTGTAAATTAGAAAGTGAAACGTATTAAATATATATTGTTATTATTTCTGGTATTACAATCATTATATCTAAAAGGAATCCTTATCCACTCACCGACAGAAAGAAACCTAAGCGTATCTATTAAGTATAATACTCTTACTTTCCTGGGTGTTATACCTCGAATATACAACAGAAAGAATTGTTGTCGGTCAAAAAACTCTTCCCAGATTATTTTATTTCTAAACTGTTTTGATGATCACCGAGATTAGAAAATCTAAAATATCGGTAAAAATATTTATATGTACTTGCATTTGTGTTTATATATAATCATGTTGCAGTATATTTGTATATGACTTTGATTCTAAGAAATGATTTAATTGAAATTCATAAAATTTTGCGTGGTTGCTTTGTACATGAATGAGATTGATTCTATTAAATATTTAAAAAAAGTAGAGTAGAGGATAGCTAGATATTGAGAGAATGCAATATCTCATAGAGTTAGGATCTAATGAAAATTTTATTAACTTATTAAATTTTTTACCTTATCTAAAAAAATAAAAACTTACTCATTTTTTTTGGTTTTTGAAAAAAAAACACTTCAAAAAAAGCCCTCCATATAAAATAAATTTTTTATAATCTTTGTTTCATTTCAAAGTATATAGATTTAAAAAAAACTCTCTTAATACAATGATAATGTAAAATTATTAGCAAAGTTATGTCACAGGTTATGTTTAAAATTTTCAGTTTTTAAATTTTTTTGTTCAAATAGTCAAAAAAAATATTGCAATAACATTTTAAATTACGTTTTATAATTATAATTAGAAGGGAACATCTGGTCGGATTCTAATAAAAAACAAATCCTAATGTTCATATATACAGCTGAACCATACGAATCTAACTAAAAGTTCACGCACTTCATGAAAAAAGGACGAAGCTACTTACAGGACCTAATCAACAAAACTTTTTACTAGATTTTGGGGACTTTTGGAGCATAATAAAAATCAATCAAAAAATATCTTTGGAAAAATATACCTCTGTAAAAATTTGACAAATCTCATATTGTTAAAAAAAAAATATATATTAGAAAATAATATTTTTCAACATTATTACTTGGAGAAGTTTTAAATTTATTTTCTTTGTGATTGCTGAGAAGCTTCAGCAATATAGCTACCAGTTTCTTTTATATTTATTTGAGACTAGCAAATAAATATAAAATTCGGCAATGCTAGATTTAAGTAAATATATAGATTAAATGAATACAATTGAAAATTTGAAAAATATTAACAAAATGAACATTACGGAACTTTAGAAAATTCCACATTTCCCTTTTAACCTTCCTCCATTTTACCCTTCGTCCCTTTTCTCCTTTTCCCTTTTACTCTTTCCCCATTTTCTTTTTTTCCATTTTAATTTTCACCATATTCAATTTCCCTTTTCCTATTTCCCCTTTACCTTTCCTCATTTCTCCCTTTCGTCTCCTTTCCCTTTCATTCCCCATTTCTTTTCCCCTTATTTTCCCTTCCCCTCTTCACTATTTATTTTGTTCCTTTTCCCCGTTTTCCTTTTTTTCATTTTTCTCTTCTTCCCTTTTTACCTTTTTCAATTTTACTCTTTTCCGATTTTTCTCTTTCTCCCCTTTTCCCCGCGCGTAAATCGGTCCAGTAGTTTTTTAGTCTGTAGCGGACACATATCGGAAACATTGAAATGGAATCGTAAAATATGTAATACAGCGTGTGTTGCTTTACGTCCAACAGATAGCGCTGTTTTTTGAAAAAAAAAGCATGTTTTTACCAGTCACAGGTGTGACATCTTAGGTATATAAAAACACCCGCGTATTCGAATGCAAAGTTGTGTCAAAATTTCAAAGTAATCGGTGAAGAACTTTTGGAGATTTAAGATTTTGAACAAACGAACATTTACATTATTTACCACAGTGTGGAACATTTTTAGACGACGGTGAAATAATTTTACTTCTCATCAGTTACGGTGCTAAAAAAATAATTCCATGTCTTTAAAAAATGTATTTATCGGGTATAACATAAATCAAAACATACTGAACTTATTGGTAGATTTAACGTAACAGTAAGGATCATGGGCAATATACGAGTATAAAGCAGAAAAATCACTCATATTTATAAAATCTTATGTTTATTATACGGGTGTCCGAGAATTATCTGAACATCTTTGATACTGAATAAATAACTTATTAAAATAATAAAAAACGGGTTATATGAATTTATAAACATTAAAACTGAAGATTTTTTACCTGTAATCAAACATATTCAATGCGTGCACTATTAGTAATTCCTAAAATAACCAACCGGTAATCAATTTCATGCCATGTTCGTTATAACATCTATGAGTCGAATGCGTAAACAATCCTCTTCCTACGGTCATCAATATTAACTACACCGGTTTTGTATACATTATCCTTGATGAAATGCAACAGAAAAAAAAATCACATAGAGTTATATCCGGTGATCAAGATGACCAAGCGATCGTTCCATCACACCCAATCCAGCGATTTAGGGATGTGTTGTAGAGGGATTCACTTTCTAATAAACCCCAATGTGGCGGCGCTCCATTTTGTTGGAATATGACTTCGAGCTGTAACACTTCAAGTTGAGGGTAAATACACCCTTCTAACAAGCCCAGACAGATATTCCCGTTAACTGCCGTTTCTGCAAAGAAAAAAGGTCCAATCAACGATCGTGAAGCAGTCCGCACCAAACCTTAATTTTTGGGCGTATCTCTAATACGGTCAAGTGTAACATGCGAGTTCTCTATTCCTCATTCGAATGTTCTTTTCCGGACAGGTGAAATGTAGCCTCGTCTGCGAACATAACCTTTTTAAGTTAAAAATCATAATTTTCAATTCTTCAATCTTTTCCGCAGCAAATTCCTTTCTAGCTGTGCGATCATGTGGTATAATGTGCTGCAATATTTTTAATTTGTAAGGATGCAATTTTAATTGTTTCTTCAGTACATCGTGAATGGTAGAACGCGGAAGATTTAACTCGCGCGCTGCACCGGTCGACTTCCGAGGGCTGCAACAAAAGACAGTCGAATGATCTCAATTTTTTTCATCTGATGTTCTAGGCCTGTCAACACCCTTCTTATGTTCAGCACTACCAGTTTATTTAAATTTATCATACCATGAACGAATACTTGCTCAAGAGGATAGTTCTAAGTTATATCGAGTTCTAAAATTGCGTCGAACTTGTGTGTCTGATTTCGTTTCAATAAACCGCTCTACGCACTGTGCTTTCATCTGTGGATTCATGGCGAATCACGCATATGGTTACGTGTACAATCCCCCGGCTATCTAGTATTTTATGAGTTACACGTCAGAGAGAGCCCAGCCATTCATTAATAGGACTAATAATAATGTTTTTCTATTGAGACATCAAAGTTATTCAGATAATTTTCGGACACCAAGATAATATAATTTTTAAGTTATATTACTCAATACTTAATTTTTATACTTTTATAATATTTTATTTACATAGAAAATTCTTAATTGATAATACATTTTTTCAATCGGTAGATCTTCATGAGTATAAAAACAGACCTTTTTCATTATATTATATCCACGGTCCAAATTACTCTTCTTAGTTTTGAGGGCAGACAAAATTTTGGTACAAAATAAATAAGTTTGCTACTTAAAAAATAGTTAAATCTTAAAATCAAAAACTGAATATATTTGAATTTATATTGTTCAGTAGTTAAAAATTGAATTCTGCATTATAAGACTAGAGTCATACATGATCCGATAAAAGTTTCTCCCTAAGTTATTTCAAGGTCTCATCTGCTTTATTACCTTTCACTGATTACTTCGGTTGAACTCATGAAGTTAAATAAACGGTTTCATTGCTTGACTTGAGGTAGTCTCAGTTTTGCTGTACTGAGGACTTCCCCGATTACATATATGACAGTAACACATATTCGTAGGATAATTAATATTTTCCGTTTTTCATATATCTTCTTTTTTTAATAAGAATAATAAAACTGCATTCTTTTCTTTATTTTAAAGATATACCACTAGTAATAACATTAAAAAGATACGAACTGGATGAATGATCTGTATACGTTATTCATATAAGTGTTAAAAAATATAAAAACAATATTTACCTTTAAAATATAATATAATGGTGTTGTCATAGATTGGGAAAGCTTCCTGAATTCAACTTCTTAAACTATTTCGTCAGATTTCTAAGGTCTTCTTCAGTAAATTCAGAAATTATAATCAATAATTTGGAAAAATGCCAAGTACAATATTTAAATTAGGATGGGAATAAACATTTATTATCTCAAGTTTGAGATATTATTCAAGTGTACCCGAATTAGAACTGACGCGAACATATAATTAAGCTGGAGGGAGCGATCAGCATACCTTCATAACACCATCTTCTGAGCTCACGTACATATTTATCAATAAGAAACATACTTTTTGATAATTATTTTTTAATGTAACTTCTTTAAAAAAAAAACTGGTTAAAAATAAATAAATTCAATAGTTTTCAATTTCTGATAGATCATGTGAAGTTCACAACAGGATAAGAAAGAAAAAAACGTAAATTGAAGGAATTTAATAATTAAAATAATCGCTTACTATGCGATAAACCCGGTAAATAGCTTATCAAAACAAAACGTCATTTTATTTTTCAGGAGAGTCATCTCGATATTAATGTTTCCTATAAAATATTTCCTATTCTATCTAACGTGAAAATCATTCGTATCTAGTTTACTTTAAAACATTTTTGAGGTTATAGCATCGTTTATCCTTCAACTGTTTGTCAATGTTTTTTTTTTATATATAGCGAAATAACTGTTGCGTCATATTTTAAAAGTACATTAAACCAAAAATAGCGTTACTTTCCATTTTCAGACGATAAGATTTTAACAGAACCGATACAGCATTTCTATGTATGTTAAGATTCAAACTTTTTAGATTTACTTTACTCGGCAAAAATCGTACTGTGGTTTCTAATAGAAAAGTTAGAAATTTTGGCTATTCTGGGTTGAAACGACGAAATATTTCAACATAGGTCGAGAAGCGTGGAAGCTTAAAATATTTAATTTCATTAAAAGATACAAAAAGGAAATATTACTATATATTTAAATATTTTATAAAATGTTTTCCATTTTTAGCATATTAAAAAAAAGCAAATAAAAATATTATCTTCTTTTATCACCTAATCGTCTGTCTCCAAAAATCAGTATATTGCAATTAAAACAGGTACACACATAGCATTTACACCGTTATGTTTAGGATACGGTATAATCGCCTTATTCTAAAACTTTGTTATATTTGATATATTATTTACTGCCTATTATTTATTTAATTGTTATTTATTTTGGCTATTCTTATATTATTTAGGATATTTAAAAAGATTCTTTCAAAAAAATAATTTTAATGTTATATGATATTTTACATAAATCGTTTTGATAATAACAAAGTAATATTTATAAATATTTTTTAAATTCAGGAAATGAAGGGCGCATTCTCTAATACTGCTTTATATATTTATGTTTTATTAAATATGATACTTTTAAAAATATATTTAGAGTTACGTAATATATTAGCCCTTAGGCTAATGATCTGTGTTCATTAAATTATTATAATTATAATTATTATTATTGTTGTTACTTATCCGGATAATTTCTAAGACAACAAAAAATTATTGAATTTTTATTTATTTATTTATTTATTTTTTGTTAAAAATCTACTAAAAATAAATATTATTAAAATTTCACGCAAGTAATCAATATACTATATAAAGTTTTTAATGAATAATAAATCTTAATTAATCTAATAAATTATGAAAAGAGATCAAAAATATCAACGGGTTATATAAATGACACCTTGTGATCTGCAAGGCGAACATCTCCTTTTTAGTTCAAAGGGTTAATTACCTTAAGGATAAAGCACCATTAAGAGGGAGGATTTTAGCGTTTTTTTTTTTTTTTAAAGACGAGGTACCTTTTTGGCAAAATAAGTATTACAGAAAAGTTATAATTTATTTTGTAAATTGCACAATCTGTTTACTTAATGTATCTAGTACGTAGACGAATCATAAGATTCAAATATAAACAAAATAATTACATGCTCTGCATTGTTTATTGTTTAATATTACATCTACGATTAAATATATGTTAAATTTTATTTAATGTGTATAAAAATATTTAATAATTAATACTGAAAAAAATGTGTTTTTTTTTTCAAATGCAAAATGAGATGTTAAAAAATAAATTATTAAAAAAATGAATTTATTTTATTTATAATGTATAAAAATTTTTTTTCATAATATTAAAGTATGTTAAAACGTTACGGCCAAAATCGATGACATAAATACAACAAACGAAAGGAAAAGTTAATAATATCAGACAGTGTTTAAAATGAATACCGTAACTTTAAGATGTGTGCGATTGAATTACTCACGCCATCCCCAGCGTAATAGGCAATCAAGAAATAGTGCAACTATTAATGTTGATCTTATACAAAGTTTCTTAACTTCTGGGTGGGCAACAAGTTGTTGTATAAAATAGTAAAAGTTAATAGGTTTATTCAAAGTATTATATCATTACTTACGTATTATAGTAAGTAGTAATGAATATAACAACCCAGTTCTATGAACGACTCATAATCATAAACGCACTTTTTTTTATAACAAGAATTACTTTTTTCTCATCAAGTACTATCATAATTATTCGATTTTCTCCTGGTATCAATATTTTTCAGTCTTACAGAAGGGAACGCTACGTAAAAATTTCAAAAGGTATCTTTTTAAAAAAATAACGTTTTTACTTTCTCTAATTCTTATCATCTGAAATATTTTGATAAAGTTCATTCCCAGAGAGTAAGTCTTGATAAATTATTTCTGACTATGGAGGCACGGGACCCTTATTTGATATAATATTAAAGAAAGAGAGAATAAAAAAGGACATCACCCGTAAAAATCCTGACAACTCAATCCCAGATAAAAATAGAGGATAAAAAGAGAATTATCCTTGATTTTATTTCAGGTAAAATAAATTGTCAGCAAGTAAATAATAACGAAAGTGTTGCTGTGAAACAACGAAATTAAGTTCCTGTTTGAAATATTAAAAAATTTGTCCGCTAGAAGACGTTTTAAAATAAGTTTATATCTTTTTTTTGAAGTTAATATATTTTCTTTTACAGCATCCAAGGCTGTCAATAATTAGCATAAAAATAATTTATTTTGTAAAATAAACAATTTCATGAAGGTAAGGGGTGAGCAGTAGCCCATTTAAAAATTAAAAAACAATTTAAAAAAAGTTCTCGTATCTTACTCTCATTAATTTTTTCAGTTGGAATCTTCTCCGAAATTAATCGATGGAAAATATAGCATATAAAATGTCTCAAAAAAAGAGCGGTCGAAAGAGAATTGTTTTTCAATGATGTAAAAAAGAAAATGTTGTCATGAGCTTTTATTTTATGAAATGAAAGCTGAGCGAAAGTACGTTAAAAAATATTTTTTTGCCGGCAAACGGATGATGATTGAACAACCCTGTTACAAGCAGGATATTTTAAGGTCAACGTAGATAAATTCCCCTTTTAAAGTTAGGTAGTTTGTAACCTAAAATATATTCATTCACTACAGAAAGAGATCTATTTATTTGTTTATTTACAGTCCGTGTCCCAGGCTTTTCTGTAGCTGTAAGGCACGTAAATCATGTAAGTTATAAGAAGCACCGATCAGAATTATTTTCTCTGAGGGTTAGATGTTTTACATACCCGACTATTCTAGGGAACAGAAGTGTCAATTTTAAGGCACAATATGAACTGGATTTATTTTTTTTCGAATAGCTTCTGAATCCTCTACAACTTTTATATTTATAGCAACTTACATATGCACCCGTATCTAAAATTTTAATCAAGTGATAATAAGTTTATCTAGAAAGACTCGTTAAAATTGGTCTGGCCGTTTTTTTTTTACGCTTTTAAAACAGATTCAATTGGATTTACTAGGTACTTATTTTCTTTAGTTCTGCTATAAAGTCATATAAAATAATTAAATCAAAAAGAAAGGCATTAAAAAAAATGGTAAATAAGGATGAGATTAACCTCAACATTCCAACTTAATCTTTTACATTTAAACAAAAAATAAAGAAACCAGAAACGCTTGATCTTTTAACCGTGATGGATTTTCATGAAACACAATGATATGAAAAATGTATCTTAATGTACAAAAAAGAATAAGTCAATTTTAAATTTAATTATGTAGGTTTAACCAAATTTAAGAAATTATTTTTAATCTATAGGACTGATTCTTTACAAAAAAAAATCCGATTGACGAAATAGCCGGTGTGAATAAAATCAAAATCAAAATAAAACATATATCTTAGTAATAAAATTAAAATTCAGGCAGTAAATATAACTAACTAAACATCATATGAATTAACTCATTACGTATGGTTACTACATACTATTTTTTTCACATTGTCAACTAAAATACAACCAGTTCTGCTTACGAACTGCAGTTTATTTACTGTCATATTATATGCGTAGGTAAATCAAATAAACTGCTACACGATAATTGGAAAAATTAACATGCTGGCGAATTACCAGACGATATGAGAATCCATTCGTTAACACCGTGTAACCTTAATGTATTGTACACAAAAAATTACTTGCCGTTCATTTAGGCCAGGGATAAGGAATTAAGGAAAATATTACGCATCCCCAAAATCAATATTCTTAATGAAATTTAAATTTTATAATATTTTAAGCAAAATATGACAGACACCGAATTTCTATTTTTTCATTTTAATGTTTACTGGAAGCTTATAATTTGTATTTAATAATTTGTTGAAATCATTCTTTCTTTTTATTGAAGCTGTGATCTTTTGCTTCACAACAGTCTACAAGTTTCTCTTTCATCAACAAATCTTTTCCATCCTGAGTACCATTTGAACATCAGATTCTTCATCTTCCGACTGAGATTATTTTGATTAAAATAAAATTGAAATATTTGATTATTTTACTGAACGGAGAATTTAGAGCAGATTAAATTGTATTATACAAATTGTATAATATTATTAATTGTATAAGATAACCTCTACCAGGATGATGTCAAGATTAAATTCAGAAAATATCATGATAAATGCTTTGATTTTAATTTACAAAAATCGAAAGTTCTTAAGTAGAAGGAAATAATCATAGTATATATATATATATATATATGTGTGTGTGTTATTTTTTTGCTCTAACAGATTAATATTATGTCTCTTATCAGTTCAATTGTTCCGGAGGATAAGCAAAAGAAAATATATATATTTAAAAAAATGTAATCATATAAAAATACTAGTGTGATTTAAAGATTTAAATCTAATATTGTCTTGCATTTTTTCGTTTAAATATCGACATATTTCTTTATAAGACAAATAGTCGAAATTCCATTTGACCATTAAAAACATTTCACTTAATATAATTAACAAAAACGTATTTTTTTTTTTAAATTGATTGTTACACTTACGTAATTGATTTTTGATAATTCTTAAAAAAATACATATACAGTAAATATCGTTTATAGTGACCTCCAAGGAACCGACGATTTTAGGTCATTATAACCGATAATCACAATAACCGATGTTTAGGTAGCTTAGTGGTACTACTTTAATATGCCATCCACACGGGTATTGTAATACAGTAAAATAATAATAATAATTTATTTCCGTAATAAAATGATATAAAAAAACAAAAATATGCAGTAATAAATACAAATACGGTAGAGTAAAATAAGATAGAAAAATAGTAAAAATTACTTTTTCTGCAAAAGATTGTTTATTTTACTTTCTTTCGAACATTTCGTGTTGTAATACCGTTTTTAAAGGTTCTTTTCTAAATCAAAACAAACACACTCTGTTTCTTTATTGGCAATTTTTGTATAATTGTGAAACCGGCAAACGGTTTTCATTGCCGCTAAAACTTCTGGAAGATTTGGCCGGTTGATGTCTTCATCGTTACCTTCGTTGTCATTAGCTACGTTCCCTTCCATTTCTGCTAGTACTGAAGTCACTACATCATCATCTGTTACAGTTTAATGAGTTTCTAAATCTTTGTCAACCTCTTGATAATCTTCAAACAATGCATTTGACAACGACTTGTTTTGCAGACCACTGCCCCATTCCGCTAAAGATTCTTCTTCGCATGCGACGTCAGTAACTTCGCCAGCCTGTGGTAAAAATCCTGCATCTCGAAAGCAATTTTTTACAATCAGCGGAGAAACCTCATTCCAAGATCTTTCTAACATACCATCCAGAATAGTTATTTGTGTTTCGTTTTTTTGATCTGAATCCTATATCATTTGTAAAATTAGGTGTTTTTTGTAGTGGACATTTACCGACTTGATCTAAGGGGTGTAAAACTGCTGTCGTTTTCGGTGGTAAGAACACTAAACTTATACGCGAAAGATTTTTAACGTGCGGATGAGCCGGAGAGTTGTCAATGAGCAGCAGTATTTTGTCATTTTCAATCTTTAATTCACGGTCCCATTTTCGTAACCAAGACGTTACTTGTGATATCACTTGTCATCCAAGCTTTCTTGTTACTTTCGGACATAACAGGAAGCGATTTCATATTTTTAAAACATCGGGGTTTATAACTTTTCTTTATAACCAGAAGCTTTTTTTTCGTCAGTTCCAGTCATAATGTACTTTCCTTCTGTAGTCTTTCTTTTGGTTTTGGAACACTTTTCGCTTTTAAACGGAAGGGTTCTTTCTGGCGTCATTTAAAAAAAACCACCGGATTCATCAACATTATAAATTTTTTCGTCCGAATAGCCATCTTTTCGTTTTGGCCAAATGGTTTCTAGCCATTTTTCTGACACACCGGTCGGAACTGCTGCAGCCTCGTCGCTTGTTCTCCCCGACACAATATCGTGACGCTGACGGAACCGTTGTATCCAAGCTGAAGTTATTTCACGTGGTTTACCGTTTTTTTCAGAAAGATCATTCGCCTTAGTTTGCAATATAGGGCCACTAATAGGGATATCACTAGCCCTCTGGTACTTAAACCATTTTAGCAGCGCTTGGTCTACATCATTATGTTGACTAGGCCGTAATTTTCTTGATTTCATAGAATTTGTTTCAGAATTTTTCTTAATTTTTTCACGGATACTGTCGAATGACTTACGCCTAATTCTTGGGAAATGTACTTATTAGTTTCACCATTCTCTAACCGCCAGATAATGTGTGCCTTTTCCTCTGTCGTGAATGTTTGTCGCAAAGTCCTAATTAAATCACTGTTAAATGAATTCCACAGCGATACGTAGAATAAAATACTGCATTTGAACGATATGATACGCTCACAGCAAAAGACTAATAACAACTGCATGTGACTGCTTCAATTTACAATAATCTGGTACCGGAAGAAGATAAGAAAAACAATTACTATAGTACATATGCAGGTAAAAAGGAAAAGGTGACTCATTTTAACCGTCAAAATATTTCTGTAGCTGCAATGTAGGTATACTACGTTACTGACGACTCACTTCCATCCGTCATTATAAACGATAAAATGTTGCATTCCAGTAGAAAAAATAAGTCATAGTAATCGATATGTCACTACAACCGATGTAATTATAAACAATATAGTATCCACAGCATACTAAACCAACTGAGAAGTTTTTTGTCACTATATCCGATATGTCGTTATATCCGATATCTCTATAAACGATACTTACTATGTATATATATATATGCATTTGTATTGCTTTTCAAACTGAATATGGTGCACTATAGTCTGGCCAATATATAGGCCAGACTTAAGGCACTGATTCAGTACATCAATATGAACATAAAAGTACATGTGGAGAAATGCCCTAACTCGCCTTATTTTCTCTATGACTACCACGTTGTGTTTAAAAAAAAAAAAAAATATATATTAAGAACAGATTCAGATATTTTTATGAAATTTGATGCTCATGTACCCAGCAATATCTTATACAAAGTAAGTAAATTTGAAAATTCTAAAATGGCGAAACTTTTAAGTTTTTATACATTAATAACACCGTAAATACTAGTTTTGTAGAATCAAAGATTTTAATCCTTTTAATACGAACAAAATGACACCTCATTTGTTTGAATCGGTTGATAAATAGCTAAAATATGACAAATTATTAAAGCGGACCGCAAAATGTTGTGCCGAATTGTAGAAAATTTGGTGCTTGCTTCACTTCCTTCAATAACTGAAATTGTTAATTTCTATTAATAGTAATAATAGTATAAATAAGAACATGGGATGTCCTTATTTTTGTAACCTGAATTAGTCTCTTAAATTTGGCCAACAACTACCGAAATATTCTATGTGTAAGTAAAGGTTTCCATTGGTTTCGAACAGATTTAAAAATTTTATTTCGTTATGAAATTTTAAGTGAAAAAAAAACAGGATTTCTTATTGGCTTTAATTTATTTTATTCAATAAAAATCCCAAAGCATAACGAAATATATGAAAATTAATTCTGAATTATATTATTATTCCTGTAAAATGTTATTGAGTAAAGAATTATTTTAAAAAAGCCTTTAAAGTAATAAAAGTGAATGAAACGTTTTTAATAATGGAATTTAGAAATAATCCTACAATACTTATCAAAATTGTAGCATTGTTGAACACTGATTCAACATTTTGTAAAATGCAACGTAAAACTTATCACACTTAAGAGAAACAAAGATAAATATATACACATAAAAAAAATGTATTTCTTAAAACTTTGAAGTTTTAAAGTTGATATATAAGAGACATGTGACGATTCAAAAGGGTGGTCTCTTTCACCCTAGTTTCCTGTACATAGAGGGGTAGGATGAATACTACTGACATGCCGGTTTGAGGGGTGTTTTCTTGTTGCCTTGCGGCCGTTTTCGGTTCTGTCCGCTTACCGGGCTGTCACCGCCAGCTACGTGTTGCGGTTCGGTCGAATGATTCTGCGAAAACCGGATTACTGAGTACGGTTCTTCCTGATTATACTGCAAAAGGTTTTTGTTATCTCCCATCCCACGATTGATACAGCTTTAAAATTTACATACATTTGTGTGAAGGTGATAACGCATAACGTATATGAATAATCATACAATAAATTTTCGAGTATTGTAACGAACTTATACCTAACGAAAATATTATTATGAATAAAATAAATAAATAAATTGAATCGATATACTCGTATACTTACCGAATGGTAATTTAAACTTTTGATTTGAGTTTTGATTATATAATAAAATAAGAATTTTGAAAGATGATAAATAACAAAACCAAGCCAGGAATCGGGTGTGGAATTTCTGTTTTATTTAAAATTATTAAATAATAAACATTTTTTTTTAAATAACGAATTCTTTTCTGTAGATTGACCAGTTAATCCATTCACAAAATAAAGAACATATTCCTTATGCTTTTACCATTTTTACGGAGCTGAAACAAGTAAGACACCTGAGGTACAAGAAAAACTAGGCAGAATTACATTCTCTTAAAGTAATGATAATTATACAATAAATCAACTGAGTAAATGTGTCAGTTTTAGGGATGAAATCAAAATAATTAAATGAGATCGGTATTCTGACCAGAAATAGTATTATAATAAATAGTTCAAATTTAAAAGACGAGAAACAACTTCGTTTCTCATTTTTCCTAATAAACCTGTCATTTGATCTTCCAATTCTTAAGGATTATAGTGCTGTTTATAAAAGTAAGTTAATTTATATCTATGTCGAGTCACTTACAAAAATTCGGTTATAGGTCACCGACAAACAACGATTGTTTTAAACAATTATTACTGTATGAAAAATGAAAGAAAAACTGGTTTATTAGTGAGCTATATATTCACTCACTCAAAAAATTAAATTAAAGAAAATACAAAAAGAGATTAGACATATATTTAAACATTGGAGGAAGGGGCTAAACTGGGTTTTTCTCGTATAAGCAGAAATGTAGACTGAGATATGATAGACGGAGCAAACTCCATGGTGCGTGCGGTAGCGTCTCGGCCTTTTATTCGAAGGTCCCGGGATCGAATCCCAGTCAGGTATGGAATTTTCACACGCTACGAAACTGTCGTTTCATCCCATCCTCTGAAGCAATAGCTAACGGTGGTCTTGGAGGGAAAAAAGACGCAGTGAAGTAATAAAGAGTATGTTGGAAGATTCGTCAGTTGGAATTGACGGGGTAAAAAAGTTAATGATAAGATGATAAGATAAGGTAACAAAGGACTTAGAAGGGTGGCATTTGAGAAGTAAGGAAAACAAAAATAAAACTATATGGCGGAAAAAATTGCGTATATAAGGTAATGCTTACCTCTATATAACATGAGGTAAGTTAAAAATTAAGAATAATATAACAGTAAAATTAAAATATAACAATCTACCGTATGATAAAAGAAATTGACTTCAAAATTTATATATTTTATTTTTCATTTTTACAGTTCAAAATAAAACAAAATAAAAATATAATAGAACATCATCCTTATTATGAAACAGATTTAATACCTTTCTAAACAGAATGAAAGGAGTTCAGAGACAGAGATGCGTTTCTGAGGTATTTTGCAGGATCCGTTTAGAAAGAAGGAAGAAAAATATATAAATAAGGAATAAGTAAAATAATTTTTTATATCAGTATATATATATATGTATAATCATTTATGTTAATAAATTATGATATCTAGGTTAAGGAAAAAAATCATCCAGAGATGCGAAAACTTTGGTACTAGTACAAATATTTTTTTTGAATACAAAAATCATGAAATACTAAAATATATAGTAATAAGAAATATTCATTTATTTTAAAATTGAAATTTAAAGATACCTTTTCTTTCAGGTTGGATTTAAATTTCAAATATGAAATCAAGAAAATTGATTTTAACGAGGCGTCATGATAACTTAAACCGTAATTTCTTACAATACATTTACAATTAGTATATATTTCATGAAATAGAATAGCATCTTTATAATTTACTATTATTATTATTATTGTTGATTATTTATAGACAACATACAAAACTTGTTATCACAGTTGTAGTTGAATTTTATTAAATATTGTCTACAAAGGCCTGGGATGGTATATCGTGAACATTTTAAAAAGGGTGACCCTTTTTTTAAATGGTCTAATGAAAAAAGTACTACAAAACACGTGCATCAAATTGATCTGTTTTCCTTCTACTTTTTAACCGTATGATCATTTTTTAATATAAACACCCTCCTTATTACTTCATTATATTTTATCATACCGAATAAAAAGTAAATTTACGAATAAACTCGTTTAATAATTGATGGTTCTTACGCGTTTATACGCATCACTTTAAAACTTTTCCTACACTTTTTAATTGGGAATAATGACCCGGTTTATCTATATTTTCGCACTTATACAAGCTTGTAGTGCTTTATTTTATTTATTTTTTGAGATGGATATTAACTTGTGAGATTGTTTACTTTTTGTGAAAGCGAGCGAAATGAAAGTAAACCTACACAAAATAATTGTTAAGGTTCCTCCCCGTAATTTTATAAAGTTAATATTATAAATAAATAAATAAATATATATATATATATATATATATATATATATATATATATATATATATTTTAAATGTAAAACCTTAGTTTATTCATAAAAATATTTCGTAATGTAACCATAACTTCATATTATATAATGTTAAACTTTACTTCTGTCAGCAAGAATATGTTGATAATCTTATGCTGATATTAGTTAGTATGATTATATTCTAATAGTTTGGCATAAAGGTTAATATGAATAAAGTTATACCCAGTAATGCTTTTTATACATGCAATCGTGGGAAAAACATGAATTATTCTTGGCTGATATACCTAATAATTTTTGTAATTATATAAAACCTTCGTTGCGGTGTCCGTGCAATGAATCTATATCTTAATTGCTATTGTAATTTTAACAGTATCTTTCAGGTAGAATAGTTTCTTAATTTGCATAGATTTATTTTAGGGAACACGTATTTAATATATAGAAAAAATCGATCTATATGCAGAAAGAAGATATTTTTTTATCAATATTGTAAACAGAAAAGCAGGAAAATGTTTACAAATATTATATTATTTTTCCTTACAAAACATATTTAATATTTGTTTTCTTAAAGAATGTTTGAAGAAATAATAAAAATATTAATATTAAATAAGTATTGGAAGAAATTTTAAACGACTGAGATTGCACTATACATTAAATACTAAAAAATATTATCAGATATTGTTAAAAAAAAGAAAATTTTTCTGCGATGAATCCACGGTGTATGTATGTACGTTTTTCTCGTTAAAGCCCATTAGGGCTAGGAACGGGGGGGGGGGGATGACGATCGGAATCGTCACAAGGCGGGTGTCTTCCCCTACGAGGTTGGGATGTATGTACGTAACTGAATTATATAAAAAAAAAACAGCTACTGGGAGAAGATTTTTATGATTTACGATAAAACGAACTAATGACGTTAAACTTGAAGATGAGGAAGTTTTAGAAATGGAAAAAGATGAAAATTACTAAACGAAACAAGAACGACTGTCGCTATTTTATCAAATTGGCTGAGGAAATCATTTTACGTGAAAACCCGAAACGCGAACGCAATAAAAAAATATAGAAGAGAAAATGGAGCACCATAATCATTTTTTTTGTGAGGGTTGTTTTACACTATCACAAACGTTTTTTAGGACTATAACATGTAAAATACATAGCGTGTAAATTAATTAAATTGCAATCGAAACTAATTAGAATTTCTTTCTCTGAAAGTAATGGCGATAATTATACAGCCATTTCCAATGATGAACAAAGTATACGGGGTTGTAGTGGAATTGAATATCACCTGTATTTAATTGGGATCGACATGCAGTAATATATTCAATTCAGTGAAGAAGAGAATGGGATACTACTTCATTCCTCATTATCCTCGGTAAGCTTAACATGGGAGTCTTGTAATTTTGTACAATCGTTGTATTCCGTTTTTGGAATGATTTACGCTTGATAGCAGGTCGACTACAACCATTACGGTTATAATACCCGGCATATATACGTTGTCTGAAAAGTTTTGAGCCTCAACATGAAGATGGCAGCACTAGTTAACAAAGTTAGGGAACGTATTCGCGCATGCGTTGAAAGGTAGTCGCTAAACTTTCAGCCATTTTGGACGTTCAGTTGCTGTTTGATAATCATTTGAGTAAGTCATTGTGAGTGTTTCTGTAAAACTGGAAAAAATCGAATATCCTGCCGCGATTTGAAAGGCAATACGCCTACGCAGATTAAAACCGAGTTGGATGCTGTTTACGGGGACTCTGTCCCATAATTTTCTACCGTGTAAAGATGGGCAGCTGAATTTAAACACGGTCGTACCAGCTTGGTTGACGATGGGCGTTCGGGACGGCCAAAAACTGCAACCCCCACCGGTATCATCGAAAAGTGCACCAAATGGTACTGGACGACCGACGAATTAAGATTAGAGAGATACCAGAGGCTATGAGCATACGAAAGAACGTGTTTGTCATATATTAACTGAAGAATTGGAATGCGTAAGCTATCCGAGCGTTGCGTACCGCGTTTGCTCACTTTGGACCAAAAACGCATTCGAATGAAAATTTCCAAGACCCTGCTGGAGCAGTTGAAGCAAAACGAGTTAGAGTTTTTGCGTCGATTCGTAAATGTAGATGAAACGTGGATCCACCGCTATACTCCTGAGGTGAATAAACAGTCAAAACAGTGGACTGCAGAGGGTGAACCTGTCAGAAAAAGGAGAAGACGGTTCCATCGGCCGGGAAGGTGATGGCGACTGTTTTTTGGGATAGTAACGGAATTTTGTTATCGATTATCTTCATAAAGATAAAACAATAACGGGACAGTATTACGCATCATTACTTGACAAGCTGAAGGCAGAAATTACAAAACAACGACCACATTTCAAGAAGAAGAAGAAAGTGCTTTTCCATCAGGACAATGCCCCTGCTCACACTTCGGCGGTCGTCATGGCTAAAATTCACGAATTGCACTTTGAATTGGTTGACCACTCACCGTATTCATTAGATCTGTTCCCAACCGACGTCTTATCGTTTCCTAACCTTGTAGTTTCGCTTGGAGGAAAGAGATTTTCAACGGAAGAAGAGGTTATCGCATACGTAAACGCCTATTTTGCGGAGAAAGACACCAGCTACTGTTTGGAAGAATTAAAGATATTAGAGCATTGCTGGAAAAAGTGTACGGACTTGAAAGGAGGCATTGTTGAAAAATAAAATTATATTAGACAGAAAAAATACGTCTTTCTACGTTAGGATGAAAACTTTTCAAACAACCTAGGTGTATATATATATATATATATATATATATATATATATATATACGTATAACAATAATTTTCAATACTAGTATTATATATTTGTTATTTTTAATACGGTATAAAAAATATATATATTAGTTTAACAAAATACATCATTTTTATCTCTTTTTTTTAAAGGACGATAACAAAGTATAACACTTGTAATAATAAATTTCTGGAGTAATTTTTCAGTAAAACGTAATCCAGAATTCCTATTAGCCGGGGTATTAATTTATACGGTTTTCATTTAAACTGAGTTTTACTGATATATATAAACACAATTAAATTAAGAAGCTAATTTACTTAAAAAAGTTTGAACGATTTATATTATATGAGTACAGATAAATCTTCAGTAAAATGGAGCAAGTGTGCTACTTAAATTACCTTTTAATGAAATGTATTAGATTACAAGACCTAATAAAAAATGTTGTGTTTATTAAGTCGGTAGTAGTTATTTAAAACTCAATATTGTGTTTCTAATCCGCATTTCAGTCAGTATTAATGTTTATTTAAATTGTTGATTAAACTATATAAATAAACTGAAAGTATTTTACATTAAATAATAATGACAATATGCAAAAAAATAAAAAATAAAATAAATAAAAAATTATTAACCTGCCTTAATTAATAAATTAGTCTTTGTTTTCACGATAAACGAACACATTTTTGTAAATTTCTAACCCATATTTCCTGTAATACGTGTTTCATTCAATTTTTTATAAACTCTTTGGGTTTTCTTTTATTTAGAAATCTACATAGTTTTTGCAGCTGTAAGCAGTTTTCACTAAAATATTGAAAAATTATAATGGTTTTATATAAAAAAGAAGAAAATTAATAAAAAAAACTATTTCCTTCTAAAACATAAATAACTGAGGACTCGGAAACATTTTTTTGAGCTACTGTACTTATCTATTTCGTTAGTTTTTATTTTCAATTTCTTATAAAGACGAACATTACATTACAAAGTAATGCAATATTTTACATGATCAAAGCTACGCTTATAAAATTTTTATTTTTTTTAAAATTCTAAACATCAAAACTGAATTTATGAAATACGGTTTTTAAGAGTCTAAGAAAAATTTCGGTAAATTTATATTTGTTTAGAATACTGTAGTTTTGTGTCTATCTTAATAATTTTCAGTTAATTAAAAAAAAAATTATTTTACAAATATAATAAAATTGTTATTCATGATCAACATCAAAGATTCATCAAGTCCCTGAACGCGAACAAAATATTGAAACTCAAGAGATCAATAAATTTAAATATTTCTAAGGAATAATCCAAATTAGATAAAGGAGCCAAGAACAAGAAACATGGAAACAAGAACGAGAAAGAATCGAAACGACTTACCAACTAAAAAAAGATATTTACAACAAAAAAAAAACATTTTAATGTAGTCCAAGATCAGACATTACAATAGGGTAATCCAACCGGAAGGCCTGTACGCACCAGACTGCATCTTCACTTTGAAATCGGGTGAAATAAAAAGAAAAAAGAAAAACCTTGAGAAAAAACGTAGGATCAATAAAAATAGATGGAAACGAATGCAAATTCAGAATTAATAAAAAAGATATTTACAAATACAATGAAACAGAGAAAATGCCAGATTCCATTAGAAAAAGAAGAGCGTCCTTTATCCATCTTATGAGAATGAATGATAACATCCTCACAAAACAAATCTTCGACCACATTTACAACTAAAAGAACAGGAATCGATAGATCTTAGCGGTTCAAAAAGACCTAAAAGAAATGAGAATATCTGAACAAATTTTGCAAGATAGAACAATGTTCAGAAAACAGAAAGGGTTTCCAAGAAAAAGAGAAAATATAAATCAACGATGTCTGGTAAGAAGAGAGAAGGTAAAAACAAAGCGAAAGGGTGAAGAACTATTGGAAGACCAGGAAAGAGAACCCCCTATTCATAAGAAAGAGAAATGAATGCATCACTTGATTCTCAGTCGGCTAAACTCGAAATAAAAGCAAAAAACTATTATTCATTTCGATACCAGAATATATAAAAAATTCGTCTTTTTTTGTAGAATTGTAGAACAGAAAATGGTTTCTTAATGAACACCAACATACAGAGGCTGCATGCAGAGTCTGAGTTTAATTTTTGAGTCTATTCACTTACATTTATTTCAGTTTATATTTATTTAAATGGTTATAATTTATACTATAACAGCCGTGAAGAATAACAATTTTATAACAAATTATGATTTTTATATATAGAAATAACTTTTTTCCACGTATTTTAATGTAAATTAACATTGGATAATATTTATTTTTATATCGAGAGGTACACAAAGGAAATAATTTTAATAATAATTGAAAAACTTCAAGCCAAGATTATGAGTTAATCATAAATTATTAATTATCATTAGAAGTAAACTGGCCAATAATATATGATCAAAGTATGAATAAATATGGTTAAATTACGTAATGAATATCATTTCATTGTAAATAAAAGTCAATCAAAAAAAATTTTTTTTTTCTGTTTAAACCCCCGGAACCACCGGTAGGTATTGCTTCGAAGAATGAGATGAATGATTTGTAGCATGAGTGAAAATGCCATGTCTGACCGGGATTCCAATCCGGATCGTCTCACCTTTCATCCGGAGGTCCCAGGTTTGAATCCCGGTCTGGCATGACTTTTTCTCATACGCTACAAATCATTCATCTCATCCTCTGAAGCAATACCTAACGATGGCACCGGAGGTTAAAAGAAAAGTCAGTCAAAAAAATCAAAATTTAATTAAATAGAAACATAAATATAACTTAATAATTAAGTAACATTTAGCGCATATAAAAATATACGAGCAGGATTAAAAATTAATGGATTATATAATAAACAAAAAAGACGTCAAATGTATGTATGTTTCAAAGGAGAGAATTTGTATAAAACAGTTTAAATATAATTCGTACTTTAATTATTAAACTTTTAAAGTTTTAAGAAAAGCTAAATTTATTAAAACCATTTAACACACACACACACACAGAGAGAGAGAGAGAGAGAGAGAGAGAGAGAGAGAGAGAGAGAGAGAGAGAGAGAGAGAGAGAGAGAGAGAGAGAGAGAGAGAGAGAGAGAGAGAGAGAGAGAGAGAGAGAGAGAGAGAGAGAGAGAGAGAGAGAGAGAGAGAGAGAGAGAGAGAGAGAGAGAGAGAGAGAGAGAGAGAGAGAGAGAGAGAGAGAGAGAGAGAGAGAGAGAGAGAGAGAGAGAGAGAGAGAGAGAGAGAGAGAGAGAGAGAGAGAGAGAGACGGAGTAAGGGGGGGAGAATACATTTTAAATGTCATTTGACGAAGATAATTGTTTTAGTTAAGATACAATTTCTAAAGAATGAAAAAAATTATTTCTGATAATGATGATATAGAGATAAGTTTGAAGAAGACATGGAAATGTAAATTCACATTATACATCAGAAACGGGCGCTTCAATTTTCATGTTTTTTCGTTAGAAAATTTTATCTAAAAAAATACTGTAGTTTCCATGTTCTTTTCCACACATTTTTACATATTATTCTCGTTATGTTAATTAAAAAGAAAAAGAAATAATGAATAATAAAATAAACTCCTGGTTAAAAAAATAACATTATTAATTTGAAATTAAAAAAAAAACTTTTAAGATGTGCAAAATAACCCATTAATATAAAAAATATATTAGTTTTACAGTTTGTGCAAAAATACATAATGTAGTAACTATGTAGATGGTCATATAAGGACGAGGTATTGGAAGCTGGTGTGGGTCTGTAACGGCGAATTTCGCATGCGTTGAACTTATCTGCTTTAAAAAACTTTCTGAAAGCTTTCAGAAACAGAAACAGCTTTCTTTCTTTTCGTATATGAGATATGGCAACTTATACTTTTTAAAACAAGTAAATCATTTCAGATAAATATAGATTTATGTGAAATGATAAATCTATCATTATTGGAAATAAGATTCAAATCTTATTTCCACACGTATATAACTTTTCCTTCCTGCGACAACAATGAGTCTCTCACTAATGATTCGGTTGAAAATTACCTTTCACTCTGATAATATTGTCGCAGAATATATTTATTTTCAAATGGATCGCCGACGATTAATGCTAACAAAATATTTTTGATAAATGTATTTTCTGTTGTTGAAAATTTTATATTATAATTTAAAAAGATAAATAAAGGGGCTTTTCCTTATTACTCGATCACAAGAAAAGAAATGAAGGATTTAAACAAATTTACTGCTGGACATTCCATCCGGCCAAAGATTGTCTTTGAGATGAAGTTTTAAACAAGTACCAGAAACCGCATGCACAAGAGAATAAAAAATAAGAAATCCGTAATAAAAAACTCTGCGTCAATCGAATTCATACTGTTTATTATTAATTTTTGTAATTCCTTACTGACACATTTTCGCTACTTAACTGCAAAAATACTGTTTGATTTTTATTAATTATTTTCTTTTTGTGTAAATTCTAGTAACAGAAGTGTTTTTGTTGAATTTTTTCAATATTTATCTTCATGATAATTATTATTATTATTAATATCGTTATTATTTATATTTTGTATGCCCGTTGTATATTTCAGGATTTTTAATTCATATAGATAAATAAAACAATTTTCTGGTTCTGAAAAAATTACATCGTTAGTAGGACATGTGCCTTTTGGCAATTAGCCACTCAATAAATGGTTTTTTATAATACTTTCTCATTAACTTGAAATTACTTTCTTTTTTTTTGTTTTAACTAAAAATTTTCATGAAAGTTCGAATTTTCAAGTTCCAAAACTATACGAAGCTTCTGTTACCACAGATAACGATCATACCCAAGTTTATAGCCTACTATTATAAGTAATCAACTTAGGTATTATCTAATCGATTTTGTGTATAAAGGTATACGCTTAAAGTATGGTAAACATATTATATACTTTAATAAAACTTTGTTTAAATTGTTTTATTTATTTATTATTTTACATAAAATTTTGAATTTTTTAACTGTTTTACAGAATTCAAATTTTTTAGGCAGGATTTTAATTAAAGCAAACGAATCTCTCGTTTGATATTCAAATGAAAATGATAACAGTCAGTATTATAAAGTGTAATATTTTTAATAAAATTCCGGGTGAAAAATTCATTAGCTTTATTTGTCGGAGCAAGCAAAACGAGAGATACACAATAAAAAATAGCTTAAAAATGAAAACTTTGAACACATTTCAGCCGATTTAAATAAAATAGAACATATTAAGTATTAATGAAAAAGTAATAAGGTAAGCGAACATTAAATATATTAATAATTATAGATCTTTCTTATATTTACTTAATAATTTATTACTTCATATTATCTGCCCAGGTTCTTCTGTTATAGCTGCGACCTGTATAAATTACAGAGATAGAAGATAAAGTTGTTTTCTATGAAAGTAATACTGTCATTATCGTACAGCTTGTCCTTGCGGTAAAAAATAAAGATATCGCGTGAAGAATTGTACATCGTTTGACTTTCGGTAAACTTAGCGTGAAAGTATGAAAAAATACATTTGTTACGGCGAAAAAGAAAACAGGAAAACCACTTCGTTCTTAGGGTTCTTCGTAAGATTGACAAGGGATGCTTGTTATTCTTACAAATGGCTTTATCGGTTTTGGAACAGGGACAGTAAATGGTTTGTTCCTCTAGAATACGCCTAGCCCAGATTGGGAATTACTGATTTCTATCGTGTGCTCCTGGCAACACGTAGGTTAGGAAAAGAAAAACCGAACTGTAATTAAATAAATTTTTTATAAATTCCTCTAATTTCTTTGGCCTAAACCCAGAAAATTTTGGATAAATTGGAGTAAATAAAGTAATTTATCTAACGTTAGACGAATTACAAAATTAAATGTTGTAAAAAATCCGAAGTAATACTAAAAAATGAGACGCACAAAAACAGTTACGGTTAACAGAAATCAAATTCTCCCGAGATAATAAGGACGAAAGGATAGTAAAAGAAAATATGTAGATCGGCGAGTTATAAAAGAATTTACAAAAATAAAAGAGAGAATAACATGTTAAAACGTAAGTCAATTTTTTATGAAAAATATGGACAAAAATATAAAAACTATATACAGAATAACATTTATAAATACGTGCATTTAGAAAATTATAGAATCTTGAAAACTTAATAGGAAAAAATGTATTGAAACAGAAAGAATCTGTAGATACATTATAAAACAGAATAATTTAATGAAGTACCAAACGTTTAAAGAAATAATTAATATTCTTAACACATCAAAGATCACTAAGAAGTTTGAAAAAGGAATGTTTGAGCGTTGTTTCAAATTTTGATCGCATTTCAAAAACCAAAAAGTTATGTATAGTTACAATGTATAGAATACATATAAAAAAGCAACTTTTTATAACAATATAACTGTTTGTCAAATACTAATTACAGGTTGTATATTAGCAAGTCGTCCCAATGTAGCTCAAGACGAGATTACGCAAGCACTTTAAAAAACAATTAGAATTTAACATATAAATACAAAAAATAAATATGATATGTATTTATAAATACTAAATATAAATCTAAAATGAAAATAGAATAGAAGTCCTTTATTAATAAATCCACACAGGCGGAATTAGAAATAAAATTCTATATGAATCATGAAATTCAGATATACGTATAAAAAAATTAATTTAATTTTTAATCCATAGAATACATATATTGATAAGTAAGTCTAAAAATTTCATGTAAGTACACCGAATTAATACATTATCAGTTAAAGTACTGTGTACGTAGCATCTACTGTTTCTTCGTTTATTTATAATAGATGTCTTAACAATAATTTTATATCGAATGCAACATACCTACACCGAAAACTATACCTATTTCTCTTCCATAACACTTTAGTACATACGCTTATCTGGTAATAATGGTAAGCGATCAAGTTTTTTCTTCTTAAAGAAATTATAAAAAAAAAATCGAAATATGTTGAATATTTTTGGGTTTTCTTTTCTTTATTATTCTCCCCGTAGCCAAAAAAATTATCAAAACCCAAAGTAATATTGAACCCGTTTTGTGGTTAATATCAACAATTATTTTAAATATAAAAACTTAAACAAAATAATAATTAATCATTAAACGTTTTTAATATATCATTAAATTACTGTTATAATACGGGATTTTCAATGATTTGTTTATCGGAGAAAGTAATAAAAAATACCTTTTTTTTCTTCTGTAGCAGAATAGAACATTTTTAAAAAAAACCTTTAAAAGCAAAAATCATAACCTAATTTTCATTTATAAACAAAAATTGTTTAATGTAATTAATTTTTTTAGAAATTAAAAAAATCTTCATTGCGATATAAAATACACATTTTATACGAGTAGTTACAGTCAGAAAATACTATTTATTTTTTTTTTAAATTATAACAAATATATAATTTTGTTATTTTAATTATAGAGTTCCATTATTGCTGCCAAATTACTAAGGAGGAATTATTTAATTTACTTCCACAAAGAATAAAAAACTAATAGATCGTGATCGTTCAATTAGGTTACGAAACTCGATGAGTTAAAAATGTTCTGGGTGAACCGAAACATGATTGTTGAATACAATATTATAAGGCAAGCCTCTTATCTAAATAAATTGTACTTTACTGGAAAGGCTAAACATATTAATATTAAATCGTGTTTAGATTATCGGGTATAATTATGATTGAAATATAAATGAAAAATGACACTGTATAATATTGCGTACGATAGATTAGATAGTAACTGAAATTACACGCTAAATGTAACAAGATGTATTAGGAAAACACAAGGCTAAAGTAAATTAGCCTTTCCACATCACAATGAAAAAATAAAAGAGGTTATTAAGTCTCCTAGGTAGAAACATATTAATAGAAACGTTTGGTGAGCTTTTAAAAACAACTGTAATATTTTATTACAAAGTAGTAAGTTTTACAACTCGGAAATCAAAAAAAAATAATAATCTAGCATTGAAGAAACAATTTCAATGTAGGCGGGTATTTGTAACTCAAATACTATCCCGCTAGTCGATGATTAAGCGGTTAGCTTAAAGTTGCATCGACACAGTAATTCAATCACGCATGATGTCGGTTGTAAGAGTACACAATAATTTTGTTTAATTAATTTATTATTATTTTTTTTAAAGTACGTAAATATATATATTCTTATATGCGTATAGCAAACACAAAGAATAAAACAAGACAGAAAAAAAGGATTGCAACAGAAGTGATTTTTAGCAGGACCGAGCCGAGCGTAGCCTCCTCGCCTGTGAAGGAATGATATGGTATAGTGTGCAATCGGGGGGATATCTAGATGGCGCGTCGCCATGGTTACGCCCCACCCAGCTCGCCTGCCCTCTGCTGATAACGTTCCCCCACTACCTAACCTAAACACAAAACATTCACTGCTGCTGCTGTTACTACTACATATAATACTAGTAGTACTACTGATATACTACTATTACTACTGGGTCTGCCTTACCGGCCCACCAGCCGTACCGTCTTCACGACAACCGGTTAACCTTTGGCATCACGTTTTTCAATGAACTTTCCATCGCCGATATTATTTTAATGTCCCCGCTTCAACGATCTAAAACAAAGTTATAATAATGAAACTAAATTAAATTTAAAAATAAATCTGAAAGGAATACAGTAGCCGAATTCAACATTTAATATGACACGCTGTATAAACTACTGTTCCTCGAACATTATGCTGGTCGTGGCTTAATAACAGCGACGTAATGATAATATTTGCGCAAAAATAGTTTAAATGCACCTTACTAATATTATCTTCTGTTTTCTTATTAGTGATTATAGGCCCACTAAAAAAATAAAAAGAAAAAATCCCTTGAATATCTACTCTCAACAGTCAACCGCTTTCGTGTAAATACTCCCGAAAATCACAATTATTTTAATTCTATAATTTTATTTTTTTTTAAATTATAAAAATGATTAATAAATCACGATCAATTTTCGTTGACATTATTCTTCCTAAAAATATGTTCTATTCAAATAATGTAGTGATCAGTGTATAAAAAAAATAATAAACTACAGTGATCGCACGAAATACAACGGATCGACTAGAAGGTAGAAAGAATACGTAAGGCAAAACACATAACGTAATCAATTTTTCAAATATCTCATAGTAACAAGCAGACATAAACAACACGACATTAACTGAAAAATGTAAATATTATTCGATTAAAATCTCAAGTCAGTTAAACTATATGAAGTTTATAAAACACAATAATAAAACGAGAGGCAAACATATTATTATTAAATTTATTGTGTTAGTGTTGACAGTTGGACGATGAGTAATCGTGTAATGTATATGCAGCGCCATAATAAACACCAGTAAGACCTTTGTGTTTATGAATGTACCAATGTGATTATCACGTTGTTATGGAAAGTAGCAGGGGTACTTGTCATAAAAGAATTAATTAGTAATCGATGATCTATTTTTTTATATTTTTGTTTATACTTATTTCGTTATTGATATTTTTATCTAATTTAATCAACCATATTTCTCTCTACAAAAATATTTGTAATAAAGCACACCTAATGTAGTTAGTTTCCCGCTTTAGATTTCATAGAAGTCAATTTGCTTACTCCAACCCGTTTTCCAGCTACTACCGGATTTGGGCATGTGTGTGTGTGTGTAATCAAATGCAATTACGGCTTACTAGGCCTGACGTAGCTGTAATGTTAAGTGTAAATATACCGGTAAACATGTAGTCTGGAATAGATTCAGGTGGACCACTCCTGAGACGTGTGATTAATTGAAATCCAACCGCCAAAGAACACCGGTATCCACAGTCTAACATTCAAATTCGTATACAAAAGCACTGCCTTTACAAGGACTCGAACCGTAAAACTCTCGACTTCGAAAATCAGATGATTTTACTATGAGTTTAACCGCTAGACTAACTCGGCGGGTTATAAAATAAAATTATTAAAATAATTTTATTTTACTTCGAGCGTAAATTTTTAACTACAGATATTTTTCGATGAATTTTTATCAATTTTCAGAGCGGAAAAAATTTTTTAACACTCCAAATACGGGAGTAATCTAACGGGTAAATTATAAACAGTACAAAAGCAACTATTACTTTTTAACGGTAGACGTAACTATTACACGGACAAATATTAGAAATTAATTTTTGAAAAACAGTCGATAAAATTTTTAATGTATTTATTTTTAATCATGATAATATAATTTTAGCGCTTGAATCTAAAAAAAGAAAACGTAATTATTAACAAAAAAGTTTTACAATGCTAAACTTAAATTAAAAATAAGGTAACTTTAATTTTCCGTATCCCTGTATGATTATTATATTTTTTAATTTCCTTCGGATTTCAAAAAAATAATTTTTTTGTTTTATTTGATTTTGTTTACTTTGTATTTTTTTATTCAAAAAATATACATACAGTTTAAAAAAAAATTGAACCTTTTTTTCTATAGAAATCAGCTATTAAAATAACAACACTTCCGTTATAAGCAGTAACTACTGAATTTTTAATTTAAATAATCAAAATTACAGTCAATTAGTCGAGGTTAGCGAGCGAAGCGTGCGTACGTCATGTTTGGTTAGATTATATTGATTCCGTGTACTGACGAAACGTATGTATACATACATAACCTTTTTTTTGCCTCCGGGACCACCGTTAGGTATTGCATCAGAGGACGAGATCGAAATGACAATTTTGTAGCGTGTGAAAATGCCATATGCCTGACCGGGATTCGAACCCGGGACCTCCGGGTGAAAGGGCTACCACTCGCGCCATGGAGACCGACATACTAACATTAGCTAACTAAGCATAACCTACGCTCGCTAACCTTATCTAATTAACGTTAAATATACAATATATACAACTTATTAATAACAACATTGATACTTAAATTAAATACATATAACTCATTTACTTCATTATGGGAAAACGTTTAAGGTGTGCAGTCCTATAAAGGAAAAGATCGTTGTGTGTGTGTGTGCACGCGCCCGTGAGCCTATTCTTGTTAATTTTACTATAATATTTTAATTATGTATAATAGTTCTAAAGTTTATCCGAGAATTTTTACAGTGATATAGATTTTACTGTTCTTAAGTTTGGAACGTTGAACTTAAAATAAGTCTGAATAAGGGAAACTAAACAGAATCTGATTAAAATAATATTTTTTTGATAATACTTAAGGCAGACTTTTTCAAAGAAAATTGCATAACAATATCTTATATAAGTCATCGGTTGAATACAATAGTAGTTTTAAACGAGATTTACTGTAACCGAAAAAGTAGGCTGACATTTACAAAATCCTGAGTACTATGGCGTTAAAATTCAAACTTGGTTTTATTAAAAAGATCGGAAAAACTTTATAAAGTATTAATATATCTATAGTTATGCAGGTTTTTTTTTTGATAGTTTTTTGTAAAAATTATTCAAAAAATAATTTTTCAATAATTTTAAATGCATTTCACATAGGCTATAAAAATACACACAGAATTTTCGTACGTACTGTTATTTTATTGTCATCATTATCCGCCGATTTACGTGGCGGAGTGGTAATGTCTCTGCCTTCCAATCAGTGGTTCTGGGTTCGAGTTCCGGACAGGTATGGTATTTTTTACACACTAAAAAACTTTTTATCATTTATCAGTATTTGGTATTGGAGGTGTCGGCCTGTTGTCGCTGTACAAATAGATCTTTTAACTGAAATTTACCGTTTTAAGGAAATTAATATTTCTACGGTGATCTCAAGATAACTCTTTTGTGTAAAAAGTGGTGTTGTCTATAAAAAATAACACGTTTTTCGTTTTATAAGTACACATATAAATGGAGCATAAAGCCTAAGGTTTCTTTATTTACTTTATAAAAATGCTGATACCAGAATTTATAACTACAATATAAATTCTGATTTATATTGTAAATATAAATCAGAATATAATTAATACAAGATTACTTGTATTAATATTATACATGATACAGAATTTTTTAATCAAGTAACAAATAAATCATTATTGTGCATAATCACTAAAAAGAAGTAATAAAATTGCAATTGCCGAGAAAGTAATTACAGAAAAATATTTTGCTAAAAATTACAAAAATGAAATAAAATTACATTTATATAAAAAAGATAGGCACAACCAATTAGTGTGTAAGTATATATATATATATATATATACTTATAAAGAAACTTATCCTGACTGACTGATTCATCAACTTCCAGCAAAAACTATTGAAGATAAATTGATGAAAGTTTCTATACATGTTCTTTGTACAGTGTAAGTGCACACCAAGAATGGAGTTTTTGAAATTCAAAGTTAAAGGATTAAAATGAAGTAAAAATGAAATTTACTATATATTTTTTTAATTTATCGGTAACAAATGAAAATATCAACTTGATTTTTGGTGTGTGTAATTTTCATGTGAATGTCTAAGAAGCGATTCTAGATTTTTTGAAATAAGATCTTGAAAGAGATGAAGAAAGATAGAAAAGATTTTGAACAATGATTGCAAATTTTTCGAAATTTCGATTGTACTATATGAAATATTCATTAGATTTGGGCTTGCAAATATTCTTCAGATACATATCTAGAAACCATTTGTGGGTTTTTTGAAGTTTGACTTTTTTTAGGAGTGTGACGGTGAACAGCGCGGCTGTTCACCAACATTGCCAGTGACACTGTTTTTTTTTGTTTTTTTTAATCGAAATGAGTTGAATCAATCAACACAGTTACTGTTACTGTATGTGCGATGTGACTGGCTGCACCTGCCTCCGGTTACTTGTGTAAAAAAAAATAAAATAAAAATAATTGACGGTGACGGGAAACGCAGCAACTATACAACGCGAGCGAAGCCGCGACGGGGATGTTACACACACGCACGCACGCACGCACGTCTTGAACTAAATCCCGATTTCAACTGAAAGGACCATCATAAGAAAGTAGAGGGAAGATAGTACATATAAATGTAAAAATAAAAAAAGAGAATAATGTAAATATTAACAATAGAAAAATTAATAAGTAAGTTGAACAAATGATAATTACGAAATAATAGACAAATAGTATTTCTACTTGTGTGATAATAATAATAACATTATAGATAATATTGGATTAGATAATCCTAATCGAAAATGTATTGTCAGGTTATAAATAATTAAAATAATATTTTAATTTTATAATTTAAATCAAATTTAAATTTAAACTTTCTACTCCGACTGACAATTACTACTAACTTTACAAATTTTTGTAGCTTTTCACTCCTACTGGGTATTCGTTTATTAATTACTGCTAATATTTCTTTTATTCAATTTTTTATTTTAAATTATCTTTTACATTTAAGTTACCTTTTTATTAATTCTCACCGTATCTACTTGTAACAATTTATTTATTACAATCTATTTATACAATTTATTGTCGTAAATCTTTTTTCTTTTTGTGAGCAGTTTTCGAGGGTTTTTATTTAATATTTTATATACTGATATAACCTACGTGAAAATTAATAGTATGATAGTACATTATAATTAATTTTTTTTTGAAAAGCAACCAACTTAACTTCAACGAATAAATATACTCCATAAACGCGGTAAAAAAAATGGGTGCGTCAGATGAAGCGTCGAATTATAAAGCATATTCTTGAAAAGACAGGTAAAACTGGAAATCAGGGTGTGACAAACGGGCAACTGTTTTGTAAACATCCGATAAAAACGTAATTATAGGTTTAAAAATTTCTTATATCCGTTGCTAAGAGTGTATGAAGGTAAGGTAATGTTTGACGGTAATAAATTCATAATCTTGTTTCATAAGATTACCACTACGAATTCAGAAATTTAATAATCTTTACAGAGTATATTTATATGTAGGAATAATCGTATATAAATTATTAAACATATTACCTGTCGAACCACTTGTAAATAGTGGGTACCCGATTACAAAAACAAAGTTACTTGATCCTTGAAATTCATTATCAGGAAATTGACACTAATTGATGCAGTACTTTGATTAATGAATATCTATAATGAAAATTATCTTTACAACGTTTTTTGCAAATTTTCATTAATTTTATGTAGTTGAAAAAATAACCGATTGATAGCTTCTGACCACAAACTGTTTTATTCCTTTTTTGCGCAAAAATGAATTTTATATATATATAATCAACATCGGTAATTGGATGTACAATAAAATTAATGTAACTTTGATGAACTGTAATTTTCCTCTGGTACTGAAAATCTTGTTGCATGTAATTTAGATCTATAAACGAAATAATTGTCTAGAAAATGGAAAGAAAGCACCAAAAGTCGAACACCTTAACTATTAATCTGTATCACAGACGCCCACTACGCTGCAAAATTAAAAAAAAACGAAGTTTCTTACGTTTTGTAAGATTTTAATCAAAATTTTATTTTTTTATTCAGAATAAAAATTTGACAGAATGTATTTATACTGTATATGAGAATTAAAATAATTTTTATCTTTCTATTACTTAGGAATTGTGATCTTTCTAAAATCATTATTAAATATTCATTGACATTTATACGAGGGCCGATTTTTAAGGTTTTACAAAACCAATTAAAGAAAAAACATTTTTTGGTACAAATCGCATTATTGTTTCTCAAAATATTCGCTATTAAGATCTGTACATTTCTACATGCATTCGAACTAATTCTCTAAACATTTTTTCAACTCTGAAGTTGGTACCTTAAAAACGTGGTTTGGGGCAATTCTTGTTTGATATTCGGGAACAAAAAAAGTCGTTAGGCGATAAATCAGGTGAATACAGGCAGAGACATTAATTAAACGTTTTTCTCCGTCTAATAATCAATTGTTTGACGTGCTGTGTGAGAGTTGGCATCGATATGATGAAGAATGATAGGAAGTTTTCGGTTGTTTTTCCTGATTTTATTGACGACTTCTGGCAAAATAATTGTTGTATACCGTTCAGAATTAACTGTTATTTGATTCTCAAAAGCGGTGGTTACTATAAGTCCAATATAACCGAAGAAACAAGCGATCATTTTCTTGGAAGTGCTTCGCGAACGAACCAATTTTACTGGATTTGGTTCATCTTGGAACACCCAAACAATTCATTGTTGCTTAGTTTCCGGCTTCTACGTATATATCCAAGTTTTTTTCTCCTGTTACGATGTATACAGATTTTGCATTTTCACGATCAAATATTTTGAAGCATTTCCTTACACCGATTGACATAAGCCTGGTTTTGAGCCTCGGTCAAATTATGCGGACTCCATCGGGAAAGGATCTTTTTCACAGCCAAATGTTCATGCAAAATCGAATGTACTGTATTATTCGATATGCTTAACAATGCCTCTATCGCACGGTAACCCAAATGCGGATTCTCTTCCATCATGTTGCGCACAGCATCGATGTTTGTTGGAGCAACCGATTTTGGTAGACCTTCACGAAATTCATCGCTGACGAAAGCACGACCACGATGAAATTCTGCAAACCGATTGTAAATAATCTTTTCTGATGGTGATTGATTACCAAAAGTTGAACGAAGTGATTCGAGGCATTTTTGTTGAGTTAGGCACTTACTGAAATCGTAAAAAATTATCCTATGAAAACCTTCACGTGAAATTTCCATTTTTTCACAAAACTGTTTTTTTAAACGCTGACTGAAAGCAAACTATTCGGCCGATTTCTGAGCTGCCACTGTTTTAACAATAAAAAAAGTCAAATCTGACAACAATAGTAATGTCACATATCAATAGCGCCATCTAGAGGTTGTTTGTAAAAACTTAAAAGGTGACCTCTGTAAAAAGTAAGAACGAGTTTTCAAGATACAAAGATGGGTCTCAGATTTATCTTATATCCGTTTGGTGGTCATAAATAAACAGATATTTAGAAAATTAAATACGTTCATTTATCCTTATATTTATTTTTATGAATGTACAATCTTCGCTTAAAAAAGTAGTCACTTATTCTTAAAAAAATAATAATACCCATTCCTATCAACAGACAGACAGACATATCTAAACATAATATTTCGGCTTTTTTGCTTCCGTAACCATTATTAAAAAATTAGCAAACCATAAAAAAAATCATTCCGCCAAGGATGTAAAATACAATAAAAAAAGTATATTTAAAAAAATAAAATTAAAAAATTGTGCTCAAATAATTTTCATTAACGTCTTTTGAATTGTTTTTTATTTTTTAAATATTTTTATTTAGTGTCTTCGTGTTATAATACATTAATATTATTTAATTTATTTATATTTTATGTAATTAATATTGACTTTAATCGCATTTATTTTTTATTAATAATTTCGTATTTTGTGATGCTGTTCTGATGAGGTTTTACCATGGTCTCCTTTGATGTATTCAGGAAAATACTGGAGCAGTTTCTTTTTTTATCCAGTAGTAGCAAACTAACTCATTTCTGAGGTGATCTATATAATTTAATATTATGTAACGATCAGATTAAAAATTTATTTATTTATCCAGTATAAATATCTCAAATGTCAATTATTTAATCCATAACTTTGTTTCTTGCCATAATATTAAAAAATACAGCCTTTAATCTATAATAATTTAAAATTTTAATAGAATTTAAGATATTTTCAAATTATCACAAAATAATTCAGTCGAGTTAATAACTAATTAACAGTCAGGTAACTTTTTTTTTGTGTACGATTGCTAGTTGCTATAATCGAACCTATAAATACGATATAGGAGTACGATCTGGCGTTATACGAACGTCACTAAAAAAACGGAACAACCATTTTTTAGAATAAGAAGCACTTTGACTCATGTCACACTTACTCGGTAAAATGAATCGTGATGTGGTTTCCAGGTCCTTTTTAACTAGACCGAACATACCGTTTGACATGAGAATGCCACGCCCGTCGAATTACTGGCGATATTTCGTCCTGAAAGTCGTATATTTACTTCTTTGTCGATCTATACGGGGAATTTTATTCTCAAAGAAAACAACTTTGATCGATATCTATTGTATTTTAAGTGATTTATGAATAATAAAAAACGTGGATTAAATCGTGTAAATTAACCGATTACTGCACTCTTTTCATGAAGAAACATATAAGGCACAATGCCGCGCTATTCAATATGGGAGACAATTTTTTATATCTGAATTAATAATCTGTGGAATTTTTCACGTTCTTATTATGTATTTAAATCGTTTAAAAATATCTTAGAACGTAGTATATCATTAAAAATATATTATAGTAAATATTATTAAAGTGTCAGCTATCCGCAAACATTATTGAATAAAAGAAAACAGTAAAATTTCTTAAGTAGATAATTTGTAAATCGGACTCTAGTGAGAATGAAGTATTACTGTATTTTCTAATAAAGATTTATTTTGCACCGTATACAGAAATACAATCCTAACGATTTAAGCTATTAAAGTTTTTTCTACTATTATATTTCCTATACGATAAAATCCTTCCCTCTTCGAACTATATACAAACCAGATGATAACTGATGCGTGCTTGGATAAAAAATATAATCTTGTTCGTCAAAGTACAAATCCCTCTACACATTGATTACAAACAATTTATCAGCGGAAAAGTTATGAAAGTACTACAACAAATGTATAATACCTTTTTACAGTAAAACGAAGGGTGGCAAGCATTATACAGAAAATTACCCTAAATTTTCTACAAAAAAAAAACATTTTCTGTGATTATTATTCATGATGAAAAAGATAAACTACATGAGTTACGTGTATATTTATGTGTTCTAAACCAATTTTTTCAGCCTTTTTATATCCGAGTCATTTTGCAGATATGTATCAAAATTAAGCTAAATATACTGGTTAATAAACAGCATCTATTTCTGAAATAATAACTAAACTTCAGAGATTTAAATTTACCTTAACTAAATCATATAAATTATAATGCAAATTAACTACAATTATTAATAATGAATTAAGCTTTAATGATACGGAATACCTGTAGAATTACTGCGCAGTGCAGGTGAGGAAGCGATTGATAGATTATACAAACTGGTGTGTAATATTTATGAAAAAGGGGAATTTCCGTCAGACTTCAAAAAAAGTGTTATAGTTATGATACCAAAGAAAGCAGGGGCAGATAAATGTGAAGAATACAGAACAATTAGTTTAACTAGTCATGCATCAAAAATCTTAACTAGAATTTTATACAGAAGAATTGAGAGGAGAGTGGAAGAAGTGTTAGGAGAAGACCAATTTGGTTTCAGGAAAAGTATAGGGACAAGGGAAGCAATTTTAGGCCTCAGATTAATAGTAGAAGGAAGATTAAAGAAAAACAAACCAACATACTTGGCGTTTATAGACCTAGAAAAGGCTTTCGATAACGTAGATTGGAATAAAATGATCAGCATTTTAAAAAAATTAGGGTTCAAATACAGAGATAGAAGAACAATTGCTAACATGTACAGGAACCAAACAGCAACAATAACAATTGAAGAACATAAGAAAGAAGCCCTAATAAGAAAGGGAGTCCGACAAGGATGTTCCCTATCTCCGTTACTTTTTAATCTTTACATGGAACTAGCAGTTAATGATATTAAAGAACAATTTAGATTCGGAGTAACAGTACAAGGTGAAAAGATAAAGATGCTACGATTTGCTGATGATATAGTAATTCTAGCCGAGAGTAAAAAGGATTTAGAAGAAACAATGAATGGCATAGATGAAGTCCTACGCAAGAACTATCGCATGAAAATAAACAAGAACAAAACAAAAGTAATGAAATGTAGTAGAAATAACAAAGATGGACCCCTGAATGTGAAAATAGGAGGAGAAAAGATTATGGAGGTAGAAGAATTTTGTTATTTGGGAAGTAAAATTACTAAAGATGGACGAAGCAGGAGCGATATAAAATGCCGAATAGCACAAGCTAAACGAGCCTTCAGTAAGAAATATAATTTGTTTACATCAAAAATGAATTTAAATGTCAGGAAAAGATTTTTGAAAGTGTATGTTTGGAGTGTCGCTTTATATGGAAGTGAAACTTGGACAATCGGAGTATCTGAGTAGAAAAGATTAGAAGCTTTTGAAATGTGGTGCTATAGGAGAATGTTAAAAATCAGATGGGTGGATAAAGTGACAAATGAAGAGGTATTGCGGCAAATAGATGAAGAAAGAAGCATTTGGAAGAATATAGTTAAAAGAAGAGACAGACTTATAGGCCACATACTAAGGCATCCTGGAATAGTCGCTTTAATATTGGAAGGACAGGTAGAAGGGAAAAATTGTGTAGGCAGGCCACGTTTGGAGTATGTAAAACAAATTGTTGGGGATGTAGGATGTAGAGGGTATACTGAAATGAAACGACTAGCACTAGATAGGGAATCTTGGAGAGCTGCATCAAACCAGTCAAATGACTGAAGACAAAAAAAAAAAAGATAAGGAATATTTATAATTATAGTTCGACATAACTCTAACGGCTCTAGTTTACAAATTTTAGCCCGAAAATTTAAATTTATATCTAAAAGAAGACGATTTTTATCATATAGTTATTAATAAAGAAAATCCCTTGTGAGAATAACATGTATATAAATTTGTCCGTCGATATCTTTTGATTATTAAAAAAAAACTGCAACACAACACTGCATTATTGTTTTTATTATTATTTATTTTTTTTACGAAGGAAGTAAGTAAATCTAACTAAGGAGAAAACTGGTTCAGGTACCGGGATAAAATGTTTAAAAAAATAGTATATAAACGAGTGTCCTTTTTACTGATTTCAGTTTGTTACCGCAAATATTAATTTTATATCCTTTTATTTCTCTCTATTCATTTTAAAATAAAAACGTTTGTACAAAGAAGAATTGAAAATAAATTCACATGAAGTTGTAGAGATATGAAGAGAAAAATTATGTTCAGAAGGAATAGTTAACCCACCGGGTTGGTCTAGTGGTGAACGCGTCTTCCCAAATCAGCTGATTTGGAAGCCGAGAGTTCCAGCGTTCAAGTCCTAGTAAAGCCAGTAATTTTTACACGGACTTGAATTACAGATCGTGGATACCGGTGTTCTTTGGTGGTTGGGTTTCAATTAACCACACATCTCAGGAACGGTCGAACTGAGAATGTACAAGACTACATTTCATTTACACTCATACATATCATCCTCATTCATCCTCTGAAGAATTATCTAAACGGTAGTTACCGGAGGCTAAACAGGAAAAAGAAAGAAGAAGGAATAGTTAGAAATGAAGATTATCTATTATTAATATTAAATACGAGATTTATTATTAATTATAACGTTATACGTAATGAATTTACTACAATAGAGGCGGTTAGAAAAAGGACCGTGTAAAATACAGGAATATGAACGAGCCGTGAGAAATTAACTGTATTCTCTTATTTAAATAGTTATAATTTAAAGATGCTAGTCTCCTAAATACACGTAATCAAATGTATACATGATCAAATAGCCTTTATGTTAGCGACGCGAGGAACGGAGAAGATTTGTCGCGAAAGAAACACCGGGGGAAAAACTGGCAACATTGCTTCTTTTCTACTTATTTTAATGATTAGTCGCTGAAATATTGGGTGATATGTAATATTCCTCACTTAATTCAGAATTAACAACATTTTCGTACAAGTTATGTCGAATTTCTTCTCTTCGTCTCGCTTTAGTGAGTAAATATCCAAGAAATATCGCTTCGCTTCTACGATTTCTTTCTTTTGTCAGTACTCTTCTCATTCATCATAATACTCTATATTTCCCCATTCATGTGAATGAAATTTTATCCCTTGGGAATATGCTTTTTTTTTTTTTGTTTTTTTCTCTCAGCTCCCCTGGGCCGGACCGACTTGTTGGTATTACGCCGCCCAGGGGAGTGTCTTTAAACTCAAATAGGCCTCCCCACCTACCGGCTATATACCGGCATGGCAGGTCGGCCTACCGGTTAGCTCTTTTTGAGAGTTCTTTATTAATATTGCCCCCTTGGGGACCCAAAAGGGCAATACTAATACACCACGCCAGACCCAGTTCGCCGCGACGCGGTACCGGGTCCCTTCAGTATTCAGTGTGCTGTTACCTGACTGTTACCCGTGGAGTCCTTGGTGGCTCATCAGTGCCAACACACCGCAGCATGCTGGACCTCACCAGCAAGGCTGTCCACCCAGTCCTATTCTAGCCAACACCTTGTCTTCTCTCATCGGAGTATTTCTGTAGAACAACTTGTCTAACAAAACTAGCAAAATTATTCCAGTTTGACTCGCTTCTTAGCATGTATTCTATTGTTGTCTCTGGAGTTATACCTGTGAGTGCCTTACTATGTCTAAGTGTGTCCCACCTATTGCACTCAAAAAAGGTGTGCTCAGCATCATCTATCTCGTTGCAGTAGTTGCAAATTGGCTCTTCCCTCTTGCCTATTTTGTGCAGGTAGTTATTGAAGGAACCTTCAATGTAAAAAACTGCGATAGGTGATGATCAACCTCACCAAATCTTCTCGACAACCACTGATGTTGGGGATGAGGGTTCTCGTCCATCGGCCCACAGCTTCCTGCGACCATCTTTCCTGCCAGATATTACAAACAGCATCCCTGACCTCTTGTTCTGGCTTGCCTTGTGCCCTCTCCACCCTCTTTTTTGCGATTAGGTTAATAGGAGGTGCACCCGATAACACGCACAGGGCGGCATAGGACACTGTCCTGTATGCGGACACAACACCTAGGAGCACACACCTGTGCGTCTTCGCCAGTCTCTCCTTGTTGCGCCTGATGGCGATAGAGCGCCACCGGCCGGAACGGCATACATAAGCGAAGACACGACGGTGGTCGCCAGTAAACGGCGCTTTGAGGCCCGAGGGGCATTCTGCGATGACATAATGATGTTTAGACTTTTTATCATCCTTTCTGCCTTGTTGCATACATTGACTATGTGTTCGGTGTATCTACCGTTTTTCTGGAGGATAACTCCTAAGTACTTGATGTTATTCGCTTCTTCTATTGCATGACCGTTGATGGAAATATTGAACGGTTCTAGCACTCTTCTACCCGTAAAGGCAATACACCGGCATTTTTCCGTAGACAGTTGCAGACCCCTGGACCTCAACCACTCCTGTATAGTGTCGATGGCCGCATACACCCTCTCCCGCACCTCCAAGACCGTCCTTCCCTCTACGAGGACTGCAAGGTCATCTGCATAAGCCAGGACCTGGACGCCGACAGGAAACTCCTTCTGAAGGAGTTCATCTATAATCACCAGCCACAACAACGGCCCCAGAACAGAGCCCTGCGGAACTCCACCGTGCATTTGAAAATGTACTGTTTCTTCCTGTGCTTCTACGAGACATCCTCTGTTGGACAAGTAACATTCAATTTGCCTACGCAGGTACGGGCTGAGGCCCCTAGCCGCAATTGCGTCATTAATGTGACCCCAACCAATAGCCCCGAACGCGTTTTTTATGTCTAGTGACAGCATCAGTGGAATTCTCCTGGTTCGCCAAGTGCCTCTCTTCACCTCGTCGGCCCATCCCGAAATTCGGCAGATAGCCTGCACGGTGGATCGCCCCCGCATAAACCCGTACTGGATAGGACTGATTCCGGCTCCCTCTTCTAGTTTTTTGATGATGCGGCCAGACAGCATCTTTTCTACTAGCTTCCCCATCATGTTAAGGAGGCTCAGGGGTCTATAGATTATATCTTCCTCCGAAGAGGTGCCTTTAGGTAAGAATACCACTCTGGCCTCCTTCCAGCAGTCGGGGAAGTCTCCGTTCTCCATGCCGTGGCTGGCAATCTCGAGCATCTCCCACGGAGCCTTCTGAACCAGCCCCTTGATCACTGCCGCGGAAATCTTGTCCGGGCCAGGGCTCTTTTTGGTTGCCAAACTCCTCGCCGCAAGTTGTAGCTCTTCCATGGTGAATCTTCTATTGTCACAAGGTGTGGATCTCACGATATCAAGCACTGTATGCGGGAACAACCTGGCTACCTCCCTTGCAACACTGATCTTATTGAGAATAGGCATACGTCTCCCGAACTTTTTGGTCACAATACGATATGCCTGGCTCCAGGGATTGCTGTCAAGCTCTTCGCAGAGCCCGATCCAGCAATCCTTTTTACGTCTCTTAATAGCCTTATTGAGCGTTCTTCTTGCCTCGAGGTATCTATTGGCTATTTCCTGGTACCCTTCTCTGTTATTTCTAAGAATACGTTGTTTCCTTCTCCTAAGGGACTGGAGCTCTTGTCTCATTGCTTCAATTTAAGCAGTCCACCAATATACGGAGCGAAAAGGTATATCCTTACACCGATGAAGACAAAGAAAAGTGAAAGAAATTGGAAGGGATAAACATAACGAAGAGTAGAAGACTTTTTTGTTGTTTCTGATAAAATTTCAAATACTTTATAAATAATTTGAATTTACGAAGATAAAATTTTATAGAAAAGCTTCTATTTGCTATATATATTTAAAATTTTTCTGCATACAATTCTATGCTTAAACATATTTATGTTGAGCTAATGTTTTTTGCAAACAATTTATATACTAGATCTCAACGAAAGAGATGCGATGAACATAATGTATCACAACATATTTTTAAATAGTATTGTTAATAGTGTTTTCCTATCTTACTGAATTAATCCTGCAGAATTTGTTGTAGGATAAAAACAATATGTCTCGTATTAAAATGGGATCCCTATGGAAAACATGGAATCGACCCAGTAACCCACGTCGTTAGTCGATTTATTTTCAATCGAAAACACATGTGACTTTGACCCAGTGGAGTCTCGCGTATAGGCACTATGGAACTGCAGCACCCCCTATTTCCACTTGATATTATCGATAACATTTAATATAACGAGTCCTTTCTTTTTAATTCTTTCTTTATACTTGTACAATATATAATCCTTAAGTTTAATGTCAGTAGCCATCTCCCAGTTTATGAAAAAGATACAAAAATCTTGGAATGGAACTGTGCCCTTCATAGTTCCAGCGGCGTGATGTTTGGCTGCAAACAGAAAGCTGCCGCAAGGGCGCGAGGGAGAGAGAGCACTGTCGCTTCCGCAGTGCCGACCCTGGCGTGCTGGAGGAAGGTAGTTTTTTTTTACACCGCGTGTGCATGGAACGTTCCTTTTCTAGTTTAGTCGGTGAAAGGAATGTGAAAGCGGTTTAGTTGTTTTTTTCAGTAGTGATCAGAAGATAGAGGAAAGCAAGGGCTCTCTGACTGCTAAATCTATCAAAAAAACACGCTGGAAGAGTGAAAGAGAAGGTAATTAGTAAAAATTAATTATGTTATTGTTTCTGTGTACATACAAATTTAAATAAACACCTTTGCGCTATATTGTTTTTAAGCGAATATTTTATTAAATTATTATCTAATAATACTAAAATAATTATCTATATTGACATTTTATTATTTATTCGGTTAAACCGAATACGGTTTTTTTATATATATTATTATATCCGTATATACTTGAATGTGATAACGTGTAGAATTAGATTATTATCCTGCTTCCAGGTATTCTATTTGATTCATTTTTTCGGTTCTTTTATATTATAGAAAACTTTAACCATGACCTTGAAAAGGCCAAAAATAAATTTTCTGGAGAAGGATCCTCACCAATTTTATTACAAGCCGCCTTGTAGCACTGCTTTGACCGTACTTCGCCGGTCCGATCAAGTTATATTAATAATTTAGTAAACTTTTTTTTGCTCTCTCATTTATAATTCATAAGTCATCTGATCAGCCGATGATTGGTCGGGCCACTCGCAAGTCTGAAGTCTGAATATTTTTAGAATAGTAACTGTGGGATTTTGATGCGTTCCAATAAAAAAAACAAGAATGCTAATCGAAAAACTGTTTCGCGCATAGGATTACATTTTTATTCAGCATTCTTAAACACAATTCATACGAGTATATAAAAAATCATTCTTATTTATTTAATAAAACTAATTTAAAGGTACAGAAGTTATCGGAAACCCCTATTTTAAAGATGAAAGAAACAGCGTCGCCGCCTCTCTGTGAAATTATTCTACTTGCCAGAAAGGGCGCTAGCGACGCCCCTAGATATTTGTATAAATAATTTAGGTAAGGTAATCAATCCTTCGGATAACTGCCATAATTGTACTAAGAATTCATTGAACACTATCAAGGGTTCATTTGTGGCTTATTAACCTAAGCTACACCTACGATATTCCAATAAAAATAATGAAAGCTGAAAAGAGTAAGATTTACTAAAAATTCCATTACAATATTTCTTTAGTTATTTTGTTACAAAGGTTTCTTTGTAGAGAAAAAAATATATTTACTTTTCTTTCAATCTTATTTCTCAACTACTATTTATTATTATTTTTTGTTATTTTATATTGTATCGTCTATGTTTGTATACTTTATTTCAGTACGCGACTATTTTTAGTGCATAAAATAACTACTTAAAGAGAATTTTATTTTTCCACTAAATTACAATCGTACATAAGAAAAAACTTAATATAATTTATATTTTTACTTGAAAAAGTTGAATTAAATAAATGAGATAAAAGAAAAATAAATGTAGAAATGGCAAAAAACCGTTTGTGTATTCTACAAAAAAAAAAAAAAATCTACTATTTTTAGTTTTAATTACTGTTAAAAGTAAAAAAGAGAATTCTATTGTGGAAAAGTCTGAAACAATGAGATAATCTATCCTCTTTGATTTGGACATTTTAAAAATAATAATAATAAATAAATAAAAGAATCGAAAAAAATTGAACCAGCATTGTAACTCTTGAAAAATAAGAAACGATGTACGGTTTTTATAACTATGTTACTGTTATAATTGAAACAAGAAATAAGTCAGAAAAAATAATTTAACATTATTGTCGGAAGAATTTCAGTTTAAGAATAAATAATAATAGTAAAACAAACTTACTAAATTTGGTCTAATGGAAGATTATAATAATTAAATATTAACGTAGATGAATGCTATATACCAAAAATCGAAGAATTTTATTATTAAAGCAGTAAAATTACTAGATAGGTGGTAAACGGAAGCCATCTAAACCAGAATGATACGAGTAATGAGTGCTTTATAAAGCACAAAATGAAAATTGGAGAAGTGAGAAGTTTGTGGTAGAATCTAAAAAAGGACAACTTTACCGGCCCATATAGTACGTTAATTCAGATTAGATTAATCGGCTGTAGAAAGAAGTTTGGAGGTTAAATATTTCAACGAAATAATAAAAGTGTTACGATATTTAAACCAAACAGAGAAATCTTAACTTAGAAAGTAAAATGCATTTCCTTCAAATTAGATATTTTCACTCCATTTAGGATAATAAAGTAAGTTATGTGAAGTAGATTTAAGAATACACTGGCAGAAGTCGACGTTCTCTTGACGTGTGCTGGGAAGTGGCGTTTCGACGATCTGCAGATGTCATTCTTTCTGAGCCGCCCGTCTCAGTCTCTCCTAGTGCAATGTGGTTACTGGACAGTATGTCATCGGCAGCTATCGGGTTCTTACGGACAGGAGTGTCTGTGGTGTCAAGAGGAGCCGGTAGTTGGTTTATTTGGGAAAATCTTGGTGTCCAGACGGAATTCTCTTGCTATTGCTCCCCAAATTCCGGTTTTGATGTTTGCATTGAATTCCTGGACAGTTTATTTTTGGAAATTCGGCGTTATCAGAGTGAAGGTCTGGTGGTGGCTGGTGACTTTAATGTAAAATCGGCTGAATTCGCTGGGGATGTTACGGACATCAGGAGCCTTCACCTCCGAGATAGGGTAGCAGGTAGGGCAAAAAGGGGATGAGGGAGAGCTCTCCCTGCTGAGCTGCTATTCGTTTGTACATACAGAGATGGATAGCAGTGATGAGGCGCGGAAACTCTCTCGTCGTCCTCTTGTAGAAAAGACCATATTCCCGGCGAGAATGCTCTTTTGGGTGTTCTCGTTTGAGGCAAGCAAGGCATTTTGTTTCGCTGGCATTTCTCCCGTCACCACCCCATTCGGTCGCCCTAAAGCATAAGACCGAATGTCTGTGCCACGAACGGCTACTGAGCCTCGAAACAGTTTAGCGACCAATGTCCTAACTACCTCCTAGAGCTAACCTAAAAGCACGGCATAAAGACCGAGTCCCGGCTCCTAGGTTGGGTGAGCAGGAACGACATAGTCGGGCCTGGTAACCCTACTCTGGGAGTTAGAGGCAGACATTAATAGTTAAGATCCAGCCGGCTTATTAGAGTTTAAGGACACTCCCCCGGATGTTGTTATGCTTCACTGTGAATTCCTATTTCGTGGTGAGGGGGGAAAAGAATACATGTTTAGATATCATACATAAATAAAATAACCGTCTTCAGGAATAACATGCTTCCTACGCCAGACTTACTAAGAAAAGTCAGGAGGGAAGTGGTTTCCTACTGTATTTTTCATCGAGCCAAATATATGTCGTCCACATATAAGTTCCCGTTGATATTCAGTCCTATAAATGACATTATACAGATTACTACTCCGTCAATTACAGGTACTGACAGTATAATCAACACTATTACTTTCAAAGAAAACCACTTCGCTTACTATCTCTTATACTTCAGGTATACCGGTGTATTTGTACGTCTATTTCAATAGTTTGCCCCAAGCAATATATTTAAACCACGTCTCAATCTCGCTACAGCGCGTTTCATAATAAAGCTTATTAACACAATAAAATTCGACGACGGTGAAATATAGTATACATGCTTGGAAACAACATTAAACAAATAAATATATTAAAGGATATTATCTTGTAGCAATATTATCTATGAAAGCACTAATAAATGTTTAAAATATTTGTGTTTTATTTGAAATTACATAAAAAATCACCTTTTTAAAAAATATATGCATTAGATAATACGACCAAAAAGTTGTCCGGTACCTGACAAAATAAGATAAAAATCACTGCCAAAACAGACAGTTATTATTAAGACTAATATAAATTCTACGCCAGGCTAATTAGAAGAGTGAAATAGTATTCCATTTCCTTCTTCTGTGAGTTAAATGTAATATTACCCAATGACATGTCAAAACCGTAAAACATTTTGTTTTATTCAATTCTAAAAGTGTCACCTTCTTTCTGTTCAACATAGGGACTATGTGTGTGGTGTATAACGTCATGATTTTCAAAGTAAGAGACCCCTAGTGCCTCTTGTACTTCAGATGCATGCGTTACAGTCGTAAGAATGATGAATAGACAGTGAGCGTAAATCAACATTTAATGTACCCCTTCTGCTGTGAAATAATAAATTAGGGTCATACAACGCCCCTATTTAGTCAAGAATTAACGTTTAATAAGTTTAATAAAAACTGAATTTAATGTAAAAGTAATTTTCATTGAATCACTAGAAATTGTTTAGTTAAATAGATTGAAATTTGTATTGAAAATGCAAAAAAGAAAAAAAAAATTAATTAAATAATATTTGAAACATATGTTGTTACAAATAAGAATGTTTGGAAAACATGTTTGTTTTAGAAGAAGAGTAAACAAATTTCTTCTAAAAACATGCTTCAAAAATTATGTTTCAGAATATCACTGTTATTAGATATGCCTAAATTTCTTCTAAAAACATACTCAGATAATTTAGAGCAGAAGAGAATACATTGAACCTTGTAAGGCTAACCCTAACGGGAACAATATGAAAAATTAAGTTCAAAGGAAAGATCTCACAGACTTCCAACATTCAGACAGATGTAAGACAAGAAGATGGCCTATTCCCACTTCTTTTCATTGTGGTATAGGAAAAGGTCACTTAGAGAATGGAGGAAAATCTGTGAAGAAAAAGAAATTAGAAAATATAGATAAGGATATGCTAAAGAAAATCTCAACGTAGATTGTATCGCTTTTGCAAACGACCTTGCAATCCTAACCGAGGACATAAAAACGGCGGAGGATAACTGTTGAACATCTTGATAGAGACGTCTGAAAAAAACAGGTCTAAGGATTATCAGTCGATAAAAGTGAGTATATGACTAACAGTAGGCATTCGCCAAATTATTTAGTAAAAAACTTTGGAAGAGTTAGGAAGACGGGGAAACTCAAATATCTTGACGAATACAACAAAACGGGTTAAAATATCTTGGTTGTGAATACAACAAAATGGGTTAGATAGAGTGGCAAATAAGGCTACAATAAATAAACTGCAGAAGACCTACGCTTTGTAATAAAAAGAGGATATTAAGAAAGGGAAATATTCTACATTACACCACAGCATTTAGGTCTGCAATGCTGTATGCTACAGAGCGTGTAACTCTAATATGAAGAGAGATTGATAAATTGGAGCTGATTTAAAGGAAAATACTAAGAAAGATACACTTACCACGGAAACCTGATCAGGGTTGAAGGTTACGGAAGAACGAAGAACTCTATCTCCAAAGAGACAGATTTACAGGTGCCATTCGAAAGAGAAGATTGGCCTTCTACGCGCATTTGGCTAAACGGATGAAACCAAATTGAAGAAGAGGATTTTCAAAAAGGGCGTTAGAGACAAAACGAACATTAAGTGGTGAAAGAAGATCTCGTGATTGCAGGGATAAATCCAACGGATATAAAGGACAGTGGTACCTTTACGAAGAACGTTCAAGTTCGTGAAGGTTTTCAGAAAGGAACCGGAGAGTATAGCAGTAAAAAATTATCGCAAGAAAGGAAGGAACAACGTAGTTTGAAAATGAAGGAGAAAGAAAAGGAACTCAACCTGGGATTAACTATTAAACGGGTCTTATAATGGCCGGTGACGACGAGAAATAGAAGCGAGTTCCATTAGGCAGGCAATAAGTACGTATTATTTTTAAGGTTTTATAATACACCAAACTCTTCATCTATTAAGTAACCAATCTATCCAACTAACCATCTAGATAGTTATTACCTTCTACATTAATTTGGATAAACAGATTTCAAAAAATTTTACGCTTAAAAAAACACCGTTTTTATAAATCCCCTTCATCCATCTACTTCAGAAATAAAAAAATTCGTAATGAAAAATTTTATGGTATTTTTTCATAATAATAACAAAAACAATTTCTTAGAAGTACTAATATAATTTCATAAAGGTCATCTGCAATGTGAAGTTTATTCGCTGTAGTTTTCTATAAAGGAGAAAATGAAATAATATTTCGGTTGAGTCGTATTAGGACTTTAAGAGAAAAAGGACATGAATTGATTTACTTATAAAAATAAGTTTATTTCTTAAAAAAATAAATAATTACTTAAAAAATCATTCCATTTATATACCTTTAAAAAACGGAGTTTAATTTGTAATTTTAACCACGTGGTACAAAGAATACGAAGAGGCAGGATGAAATATTTACACGTATTAGCGTTTTTAATTGAACTAATCTGCATATAAATGATGCATACTATTTAACACTGCCCAACCAATTTTTCCTTTAAAAAAAGGTTCTATATATATATATATACGCAACCACTATCTACAACTAAGAGGTATTCTTACAATATAGAAATGACCAGATGTAGAACTTTCTCAAAAATTCTCTTCTAAATAAATAAAGTTGAAAACAAAACAAATAATACTTTCGCTAATTTTCTTTAAATTACGACATTCTGAAATCAAAAGTAAATAAAATCTATCATAAAAATTTACTTTTCCTTGGCTTCGAATTAAAATCGTCAATATTTTTTTTTAAAAATCGAGTTTTTTTTTAGTTTTTAACACATTTTTTAAATACGCCCTTAAAATTGTATTTTAAATATTTTGTTTTATTTTTATATAAAATATAGCTAGATTAACAAAAAATTCTGTCAAAGTATAAAACGTTCGAAGTAAACGTGGAGGCTATAAGTCTGAGTCTTGATAAAAATAGGATAAGAAATTCAGAGAAATAAATTAGAGTTATTTGAAAAGGCTATTTGAAGTACAATAATACGCTTACATAACTTAAAAAAAAATTACTGAATTATTGATTGAAATTATTTTTAATATTATAATTACATTATGGTAATTTTTTATTACGAATTAACAAGCCACTGTTATACAAAAAACAGTTAATATATTTACTTGTATGTAACAGTTTAACTTTTCATTAAAAAAATATTTCACTTGCCCTGCATTGTAAAGCTTATAACTTTCTTTAAAAAATTTAAAACACCATTGAAATCAGTCAATTTAGTGAAAAATAAAATTTGAACTTTAATAATAAACAAATAAACTGAAGGTCTAATTATCAAACTGTAATTGTTTTGGGTGAAAACTACTTTCACCCAAAAGTAGTTCAGTACATGATGTACTGAATTACTTGTGCGCCTTGTGAAGCGATTCTTTTGAACCAATTTTGATCATTTAATAACAACTCGACATTAAATCAAAATAAAGTTCATATTTTTAAAACGATAACCGACAATTTTAAACATTGTAAACTGAAAAAAAGTTTTCTCTCATTTTGGCGAAAAATGAAAACTGTTTCCAGCTGCTTAAAATATATTAAAAAAATTAAAGGCGAAAGATTTATACGAAATGAAGAGAGACCAGAACTTGGGATAATATGATAATATCGCATTTCAGATAAAATTTTGTTATTTTTGATGCGGTGTGTAGATCGATAATTTGTTACGGTCCCCGAAGTTGGAAGTATGCGATGTATAATAAGGTTGAGATTCTGCAGAGTTTTGTATATAAACAATGTTTTGTTTACCCCGGAATATAGTTTGTATCGGGAAACCGTATCAGAGTCTATCTTTTTGCACCCAATTTGGCCCCATTTAAAATACGTACGGCGTTGTTTGAAGCTGCCAGAAAAAAGTAATGTTTTAGTAAAGGATATTATCGAAAAAAGAATATATTTTTACGATGAATGGAAAGAGCTTGTTCGATATACCATTACATTACATCTGCCAAGAATTTAAAGTGAATTTTATTGTAGAAATGATTAAGAATAGAATGAGTTCAGAGTACATAGGTATTTTGAACAATAGTCGCAGTAGTTTAATTTACAAAGAACTAAACTTGGAGCTTAATTATGTAGACAGTAATGAAAGTTTTAATTTATTTAAATGGCTTTTTAAAGGAAGAGCCGAATTGATTTATCTGAATAAGAACTAATTTTCACTATTCTCAGCTTTTTTCTATGTGTAACATAGAAGGAGAGGACGACATTGCGGGTTTTGTGGCTTTTTGTCTTATTCTACGGGAGACGAGGCTGCAGTTTTTTAACAACGAATCTTTGGAAATAGATGATCTAAAGCGGTATCTTAATGGAATTGGTTGGCCAGTATTAAGTAAATACAGTAAAAAGGCTTGGAAACATAAATTTTCCTTCATTCAGGAATTTAATTTTTAATAATAATATTTCTTTTTTCTACAATCCCTCTGACGATCATAGACCAAACAGTGTTATCTTTTGTCAAATATTTTAAGTTTGTAAATATTATTTCCATAAAGGTTACCATTATTATTATTATTATTGTTATTGTTATTATTATTATTTAATAATAAAGTATCTACTTTAAAAAAACCATATCAAAATTTTACAAAATATTATCAAAAAATTCGATTTCTTAATTCCCCAGTTTAAATGGAGAGCCTGCTTCTTGAACAGCACCCTAATTTTCTGCCAAGAGAATATCAAAATGGATTAAATGAAAACATGATTTTTTGAAAAATATTTTAAATTAAAATTTTATTAAAATTTATCAATCTGTTCATTCCTTTTACGAAAAAACACGAACATCTGCTTAGTTCCATTATTCATTAAAAAAATTAAACAGATAACCCGACTGTTTTTATATTTAAGAAATATATAACCAAAGATTCACGAAAACTAATCTGTAGTGAATTGCTATAAGTTATGAGAAAATATTTGTACCTATTAAGCAAATATTCCGAACATAAATGAAGGAGACTAAGAGATCAATTCTGATAATTTCCGTTATGCTCATAAAAGCAATTTGAAATCGGATAAAATTAATACATTATCACATATTATTCTGGTATAAACCAGTTGTTGATTTCCATGAACCGATGAATCGAGTTCATGTTTATATCACATTCTGACATTTCTATTTCAAGTAATGTACATTATTTACCGACATGTTCAGCGGTTTTTAAAGCAAAATAACAATCGTTAATAGAAAGACCCCCTGTAAATATACTAAAAGCGTATTTTAACCTATGCATTTCCCTCTTTAAGTTTTCTAACCTACCTACCTTTTTTCGACTTCTAACATTCTACGCTCCGATTCGTAGAATGTTATTTAAAAATATTCTGGTGATCCCTTCCTTAGTAGTCTCCACCCGGATATCCGAACTGGGGACTAGTTTATCTCTGGAATATTTTACCACAGAAGGCGGGTCCATCTTTGTTACATGAAAATGTAGAGCTAATTTTTTTGGAAAAAAAAACACCTGTAGTTTTTCATCCTTTCAGCTGCGCAGTACTCAGAAGAACGAGTGATGTTGATATGGTCGTTTAAGTCCTGACGTACGTCCTTAACAACTATTGAAAGAGCTGCTGCCCTCTTTCAGGAATCATTCCTTAGTCTGGCTTTCAACAGATACCTCTCCGATATGGACGCACCTTCGGTCTAGCTACTATGTGTCACTGAACAGTCAAGCCCTCTCATCATTGGCAAGGTTTCATGATTCATAGAGGGAAAGGACAACAATAATAATCGTTATACTTTTATTTATGGAAATTTAATTTATTACAGTTTTCATGTTTTATTAGGTATAATTCATTATTACGTAATTATTATTACTAATTCAATAAATAAAGATCACAAAAACAAGAATTTTAATTTAGGTGTATTTTTAAACTGAAAAAAATCTTAAGTAGTGCTTGAATTATATTGTATCTGTAATTACACTGAATTAGAATAGTAGACAATAAATTATTATTAATTAGATGTACAATTATTATTGTACAATTCTTTTTTATTATTTAGAATTTTCAAATTCTTTTTTTTTGTGAGACTCTTTTCATTCTTAATTGTACTATTATTATTAATACTTACTTGAAAATTTGCATTATGTATCAGATCCTGTGCAAGTTCACATCTTCTCTGTCATCCCCGGAACAGCCACTTTTACTACCACTGTCTAGATGTGGGATTAATTTATCCATCATTTAGTCGATTAGCGGTTCCATCTTATACTCAGTTTCAACTTTATTTTGCATGTTCACAATCTATATACATTCCACCAGCCATTCACCTACCCCCACCCTTTAACAAAAAATCAAACAAACATACGAATTCATTAATACACTTAAAACATTAACTAACACGCCACAAATTACAGAAGGAAACAACTCTACCATTCGTACTTGGACACGCCAAGAATTGAACTAAATCAGTTTACTGAAAATGAAAAGTAAATATTTGTGTTGAATATTAGTCAACAACGAGTTACAAAAATTACTTAGCTAATTTATAAATACGTATAAAATGACTAAGCTATTGATAAATTATTATAATTTGTAGGGTATAGGCCTATTATTTAACGATGAAGTTTATTACTTAGTGTGAACATCATCAATACTAATACCCATTACTTTTTTTCCCCCTTCTCCCCCAAACCGGTTATCCATTTAAGTATACTCGGTCTGGGAGAGTGTCCTTATACTCTAAGGGGGCCTTCCCGCCCACCGGCTATAATTCCGGCACGACAGGTCGGCCCCCCCGGTCAGATCTTTCATTACTTTTATTGCTTGCCTGCCTCCAATTCCCAGCTAGATAGCCAGGTCCAGCAAATCTGTCCCCAGCCCCGCCCCAGGGACCGGGTCTCGGTCTTTTAGTATGCCTGCCTTAAGCCTCGCAGCCCCGCAGCCGGGGAGCCCGACCCAGCTATGCCGTTACGGACCCCGACCACGAGGCCGGGTCTCGGTCTTGATATTTACCCCACACACTAAATCAGAAACAAGAAGACGCTTCACTCATTTGAATTCAACCAACAATAAAAATCATCTTATACCTCTCCAGAAGAAAAAAAACAGAAGGCTCCTAATAGCCTCTTCGCCTGGCTTCCTCATCTTTTTCTCTTAAGACCAGACGGGAAATTTCTAAGTCCTCAAATTTCCTGCAGTTGTCAGACGAAGTCAGCAAAAATCCCAGAAATACATCGGCATTGAGGCCCCGAATATCAGCAGCTCTTCTGCGTTCAGTCCAATATGGGCAATAAAATAAAGTGTGCTCGGCCGTATCAACCGCCGGACAATACATACAAATGGAGGATCTTCTCCGGCCAAAACGGAAGAGATATTCCTCAAAACAGCTGTGCCCAGTAAGCATTTGAGTTGTATAATATCCAACCTCCCCATAAGCACGATCAAGCCACATATCCAAATTCGTAATCAGTTTTTTAGTCCATACAGATCCTTGTAGCTGTGTCCATCTTTCACGCCACTTCTGTCTTATGGTATTAATAGCCTCTTGCTTGCCAATCCCTTGAAACCTATACAACCGTTCAAAAACTTGTAACTCGATAGGTGGTACTGATGTAACCAAGCACACAGTTTCATAGGCAACCGTACGATATCCAAAAGGTACGCTCAGAAGAGCCCGCCTATGGAGGCTTTGAAGTCGTCTAACATTTCTCATTGTACCTAGTGCTCTACTCCATACCGGGGCAGCATACAATAAAGCAGATGACAGATGAAATAATAACCCGGCGTTTAGACGATCTTGGGGCATCTCGGCCAGCTAATAGCCTTATGAGGGCTTGTAGCACTAAAGCTCAAGGCTTTATCAATTATCACTCCCAGATATTTAGCCTGATTGACACGTTCAAGCCTATGTTCCCCTATCTTAAGTTTAAGATCTCGCAGCCGTCTCCTTCCCGCCAACATAATATATTGACTTTTATCTACTGAAAGTGTTAATCCTTTGTCGGTTAGCCAGTTCACCTGGCTGAGGGTGAACCACCAGGTTCACCTGGTGGAGGGAGTGTAGTAATAATCTATTAATGCAAGTATTAACTATTTTTTTTGCAATGTATACAGTAAGAAATATTAATACGTACGCTAAATATTTTTAAAGTAATTTCTATTTGAAATTAAACAAACTAATAATAAATTTTAACTGTGGAAAGAATTTTTGCTATTTATGAAAATTTTTAAACACATTAAATTGCAGAATACTCGGTTTCTAAATAAGTCTAATGTTACGAGAAAAGAGTAGTATAATGCCCTGCACAACGACTGTCTGCCTCGTGGAAGCAAGCTTTTATTTTCATCGTATTACTGTATCGTTCTGTTAATAAAATCAAAAGGATTAATGATTAGTGAATTTGTATAAATTATATGGATTAAATATTTCCATAAATATATATATACTATTTTTTAGCTATAAAGTATAATTCTATTTTTATTAATAGCTTATTGTATGCAAATGAAATAATTGTACTATAAGAAAGTAAATAGATATTCACAGAATATTTTTTAAGTTTTATTCTAAATCCTCACCGGTACGGTTAATCTTTTTAACCAAACATACAAAAATTATTATTTTTAAAAGGAGGCAACCAATTAAAACCAGTTTTTAAAACCTGTCAATAGAATTATTTCTAAAACTCCATTTCTGATGGTGTATTATTTTATTTTGATGAACTAAAAAAAAAAAAAAACAAATTTACATAAATACTACTCCTTATCCAATTTATAAAAGATTTAACCACTTAATCCAAATAATAGACTGCATACTTAACTTCATGACTAGGTTAAACTCTTCTTCAGATATAATCGTATAAGAATGTATATATTTATAGGATGAGTATGTATTTTGGATATTTTATTATTAGGTTATAGACGACCTGAAATCAACACTAGCCGCGAAAAACAGACCTATCCTCATGAAGAATAAACGAACTGGTTTTCAGGAACCTTTCATCACAGAACCCATGATTATATATACTTTCATAATAACAGTCCAGTCCTTCAAATTGAGGATGATATCCACATCCACAAAACATCTCACTCTATTTACACAATAACTGACTGAATAATTAATATCATTACATTCAGAGAAAGCAAAAATTTAACTGGTGTTACATGTATATCAGCGGTTGATCTTTGTTAAGCAGTAATTTAAGGTACTTTTCTGGGGAAAACAGTTTTACAATAAACAATGCCTCCACTCAGTAAATGGAAATTTTGGAAAAGATTTTCATAGTTTTAGATTTAAGTGAGTTTCGTTTAAACATGAAGGTTAAAATTTTAACGGATATTAATTTAATTAAAGAAATTTTTATTATTTAGCCTATTATCAAGGCGGGAAAGTAAAGTTTTCTCTATTTAAATTTTTTATTCAATAACAGCCAGATTTCTTTTATCTGTGTTGGTTACGTAAAATAATATTTATTGCAAGCGGTTAACTTTATAGAATCCTAAATCTAGGTCGATGCTACTAATCGGTGATAACATTTTATCTTTCGTCTGACAGGTTTCGTGGTTGAAATCCCGATCAATATTGGAATTTTTTACGATCTTTAATTATTCAGGTTAAAATTAATGTAATTATCTAAGAGAATAAATATGTCTATTTTTAACATGAATTCACAAATTAGAGGTATCTGTGTTGGAGGATAAAATTTTAATACCTTTTTTCTAAAAAAAATTAATCATTGTCCTGTATGAATAAGAAATCGTTTGCAGCCCTAAAAGTAACTATTCTTGTTATTCCTAATCAAACATTCTTGGTTTTCTAATCGGATGAGGACTATGTGACCAGAATAAAGAAGACTTACTATGTAATTTGTTCTGATGCGATTAAAATTCAGTTCCCTCAGGTTATATAAATCTAAATTTTCATAATGGTTTAATTAGGTTATATACGATTTATTTTCTTTCCCATTATAATTTATGTAAAATAATAATAATTATTATTTCTTTCTTAGTTGTAAATTTAAGTAATTTTAAGATTACTATGTATTATAATATAATACAGAAACAGATAATAAAACATTCTTTCAGTTTGTCTACGAATGAACGCCGGGAAACGCACCGAGTCGCGTGTCAATAAATATTGACCGACTGAAGGAAGCCTGCTACCCCTCTTCACCCCCCCGCGGATACCTCACAACAGGGCTGACTGTACGTGTATCGTGCGCCAAATGTCCCATCAGCTGTCAAATCGATGGGTACACACAACTCTTACTTTGCAAACTTGTTGAAGAGCAGTAACTCTTTGCAGTATTCGTTAACCGTTAACTAACTTTATATTTGAGCGATTAAAATTTTTATTGAGATTAATTTTTATTTACTAATATTATGAGTTGTTAATTAAAACAAAAATAACCGCCCGTAAACGACTTAAACATAGAAAAATGTTATTAAACTTGTACTGGTAATATGTTATTATTTATCAGAAAACGAAAACTTCGCACAAAAACCGTTTGGAAAACAAAATAAATATCTAACTTTTGATGTACATTCGTATTTATTATTAGTTTCCCTTTAATTTATTACATTTTTAATAATTATTTACAATTAGTGTTAATTATTCTCCTATATCTATTGACGATGATTGTTTAACAATCGAATTGCTTTTTACTAACTCGTCTTAAAAATTCTATGTAATTTCAAATCTCATTTTTTTGATAAATCCTACAATCATCAGGATTGTAAGATAGTCACTCCTGAAAATCAAGTTTTTCAAGACAGTAATCTCCAGTTTTAGAATGTTTTCTTTAGCTTATATCTCTTTCTTTGTGTATAATTTATTTTTATCAAGACTCTGAAATAATAACATTTTTAATCAGTTAAAATTTTATATATTTAAAAAAAAGAATTTCTTTTAACACAAACACATCAAAAATAATTTTTTCCTTATTTTATGTAGTACATTTTCTTTAAATAGTACGAAAAATTTATAAAGTTCCGCTCTCTTCAAGGTTGAGGCTTAGGTACTGTGTCTAATGAACTGTTCTATACCAGAAGGGGTAGAGTAATTTATTGCTTTAAATTATCTTTTCCGGTCTTATTTGTGGTTATGGTGAATGTAAACATCTTAAATAAAACATTATAGTTGCTGTCTCTGAGGTTACTGATGTTTCTTTACATCCATTTCTTTTTATTCACCATGTGAATGCGTTTATATGATGAATATCACTTGTAATCTGGTAGGCTTGGAATGCCGAAGCGAAATGTTATTTCGGCTCATTTAAGAAGGCAACGGGAAACCGATAAGCCTAGCGTTGGATGACAGTAATTTTTTTAAATTTTACGCCATTTTCAGGTGTTACCAATAGAATTATGTCGGTACTTCTATAACCATACAAACAAACAAAAATTTGAAATTAGGTAAAGAAACTTTAAGGTGAGTTGGTGAAAGATTTGTGGCTGAATATTTCGGTAATATTCTGACATTTCCACACACAAATGTAAAATTTAATATACCGAGATAATACTGGAAATTATGGTTACTTTTACGATATCTTATTAAATGAAAAGAAATAATTAAATATTTTTCGGGACTAATTTTTTTGTGTAAAAATTTACAAAAATTCGTAAAAGTTCAATCCCTATTTAAAGTAGATTGTCCTAAGATATTCTAAAATTTATTTTAAACATTTAAAAAGCTAATATTGTTAAAATAACATAGATATAAAAAAAAAACTTTTTTAAGATTTTTTTACACAGTTATAATGCTTGGATACTATTTTTATTTGTATAATAACCCTTTTGTGAAAAGAATAAAAGCAAAACCGTTTAAGACTGATATATTAAAATGGTGAAAAAAAACAAACTATATTACTCTTATTATTAGGGGAATGTAGTTTTTCCATTTTTTTTTAATGAAAATCTAGGAACATGTTATAGAATATTGGTTGGCGCCGAATTATTTATACGTATTACATCTAATGGTGATTTTTTTCTAAATGTTAAAAACTTACTGTCTACGAATAATTATTTAATATATTCCATTCTTCTAAACGTAGCATCCCTCTTAACACACCTAAACGTTCGTACAGTTTATTTTTAAAAAAAAGTTCCAAAAATTAAATTATCTAAAGTTCCCGTAAACATCAGAATTAAAGAATGCGAAATCGCAATTTTTTATCATGTTGTAATTTTCCGAAGCGCTAATACATTTAGTTTCTACGCTCAAATAGGATGCGTATGTCTCCAGTCTGTGAAAAACAGCGCATTGCTGTAAAGAGAGTTTTCTAAACTTTTAGAGTAATTTAATTATTTCAGTGTATCACGCGTACACTGGGTCCTTAATTCATCACAGAATAGTTCAGTGGGGATAATTCAGGCTTCTCTCGAGAAGCCAAACGAGCATTTAAAATGAAAGAAAGAATTCTCAAGAGTGATTAAGAGAAAATCAAATAATTATTCGTACCGTATTTCTTCAAAAGATTTACAAAATTTTTCCGATATTTAGTTTTAATATTTTATAGTATACGCTTAACGCATTTCATTTAAAAACAGATGAAACTTTAATTTGACCTTCCAAGAATCTGTCACAAGTAAATGAAATCGTACAAGACTTTATAAAAATTAGAGTTTGTTTTATAAAAAAAAGTAATAATCTTGCCATTCAGTACAGAATAATTTACGTAAAATCTTTTGGTAAAGCAGTCGGAGTAAGGTTGTTAATTACTTTTATGACAAATAAGAATTTAAAAAATAAATGAATCGTATTTTTAAAATAAACAAATATTATTACTATTAAAAAAAAATTAATTCACCTTATAAGCTCGAAAGTTTTTGCGTGGGGAAACACGAAAAGGTAATTTTTTAACGTAAGAAAAATTCCATGCCTAAACTGGATTCGAAGCCGGGAACTCCGGATATAAGGCGCTACCACTCCGCCATGGAGATATTCGTTTGACAGCTTGTCATGTATCGTCTGCATGTAGTATTTTATAATAAAAATATAGCGCATAAGAAAAAAAGTAACAACTGATAAAAACACAGTTTTACTTAATTATTAGCGTGGAGAATCCAGTCCATAGCAGAATTTTCGTCGCATATGATCACTAAATTGAATTTACTTTAAATGAAAATTCCCAACTACAAAAAAAAAAGGATGAGTAAAAACCAAAATGAATGATATTAGTAAAAAAAATATGCTCACTATTTAATATTTTGTGATTTTAGAATAATTAGATATATCTTTATTATTTTGTATCGTACTTTAATCTTTTATTAAAAAAATATATTGCCTAATATTTTATAATTTTTCGTACTGAAAAACAAAAACCATCTTGATCGGATAAAAACAAGGCGATGTTATACTGAAAAATTACAAGTAATAAAATTCATCAGATTAAAAGTACAGAGTTAGTTACGACTTTTTTTATACTTTATCGTATTCTAAATGTGTCAACTGGCCTAAGTACTACGTAATGTAAAATAAATTCCATCCATAATAAATATTTAAATTTGCATTAAACAAATTTTATTTCTAAATTAGATTAATTCAAAACTGTCTTATCGTAACTAATTATTGCAGAAAATCTTACAATTTTTTTTATTATTAATATAATATAAAGTAAATTTTTACGACTGAACATACCTGCAAAATTTTACAAAAATGTATGCCCTTAACTGATTTTTATAGAGAATTTAAAACGTAATTTCATGTATGCAAAGGGAATAGCGGTATGTAAAAGATATTTATGAAGAAGCGTGTGGCTGCAAACACGGGGCACACATACGTATAGACGTATAATTGAAGATACGACCATTATATTCTTCGGAAGGAAATTTGTGACTTGATAATTCCCATCACAGATTAGGGTAAAGAAAGTTCAGAAGCGGTCGTTCGTCTGCTAATAGTTGCGTGATTAACAGAAATTATTTTGAAATGTCTGACTTATACGATTTGATAACTACCATAGAATACTGTTGCAACGAGGAAATAATAATAATAAAATAAATAAAACAGAAAGAATATTATCTTAATATTTCATCGTGGAATGAAATAATGCCGGAAAAGTTAGTCTTTTTTTTAACAGAAAAATTTTAGAAAATATTTACGACTAAACAGAATATATTTCTCCCAATATTTAATACTTATTCTATTTTATTATTATTTTTTTTTTACGTAAACAATTTTTACTTCGTTTACGGGTGATCTTAGAAATTTTTATTGCATATTTGGCGAAAGAAAGGAACACGGAAGGGATGTGATGTTCCGCTTGGAATTTCTTTCTTTCTGTTTACGTTTTATTTTATTGTTATTTTGTTTTATGGTTTGCTAAACTGTTGCTGTTTTTGTTTCTGGTTAGTTACACATTTTTTTTGTGTTTCGTTGGTTATGTTATGTTATATTATATTATTTATTGTTACGTTTTGTTAGTGTTATTGTGCTCCGTTTTATGATTTTTTGTGTGTCGAACTCATTTTTACCTTTCGGTTTAAGTAGAGTTCAGTTCCTTCGTTCTTATAAATTATTCAATCTTGTTTGAGAATTGGCTAGATGTGTTTTGTTTGGAATTTGTGTTAGTAGTACACCGATGGGAATTTCGCTTGTGGCATTCGCCTCGGTGGCATCCTGGCTGAGGCTTGACTGAAAGATGTCATTGCCGAGGTATTGAAGACGACCTTCGGTAAAGCCCATAATGGCTAGGTACGGAGGGGGTGGCGTGGCGGCGACCGAAACTGTCACATGGAGGGTGTCTTACCCTATGGGGTCAGGACGTGCAAAATCTATTTCACTAAGTGTGCTTTTATACTTTTTTTTCTGGGTGAAATAATTGTTATACCTATATGCTTCGTACATTTTTTGAAAAAAAACTTTAGAACCGCTTATCTGTTTTAGAAAAAGAAAGAAATCTTTCAATTCATAAGGACTAGGGGCAAAAATAACAAAAACACGCACATATAATTCGTACGCATAGGTATAACGCGCATACTATTTTCACCATAATATACCCATCAAATTTTGTTTCATTTATAAATTTTACTACGATCTCGAGTATGCAGATGTATACACATTTAACTTTAAAATGAGATAAATGAGGCGAATGGTGAAAATTATCGCATAATTTTATCATTATATAAATAAGTTTACAAGATAAAGACTAAGTTCAGTGAAAACAAAAAAAAACTTATAAAAAATGTTTTTTTTTTTTTTTTTAATATGATCACTGTAACAAACCTTTAAATCCGTATGGAAATGATTAGGCTTTAAAATTAAAAAAAAAAAAAAACAATTATAATTTTAAAACTATTCTTATAATTAAAATAAGAATAAATTCTTGAAAATATGTTTTGGTGTTTGTTGTACTACTAAAAAAATAGAACAAAACTGGATAAAATTTGTCGAGATTTACCATCTTCTCAATAACGATTACAATAAGTTTCAGTTTTATATGAAGTGTAAAAAAATCATAACAGAATGAAAAAAAAAATTAAGTTTCAATTACTAACTTTTTGCTATACTAATAAGATTACAAATAGGCCTAAGGTCGGGGCTATTGAATACGTGCCGCGAATGTCAAGAGGCGACAGATGGTATCAGCCAAACAAATTGGCTTCCGGGTATGAAGCTTTGGTATATACAAACTCCGGTCTTTGCAAACAATAACACAAAAAAAACATTCTTTAAAATCAACATATAAAACATACTTTTATAACTTTAAAATCGATTCCGGTTTTTGTTGTTTTGTACTAAAATATTTACGTTAATATATTTGAGAGGAGGTTTTTAAATTTGAATTCGAATATAATTTTTCAGTATAAAAAATTCGTCGTAAAAATTATCACGCAGACAGTAAAAATGTTTGAAAAACAATTTTTATAACAGATTTTGGGTTTCATTCATTTCAGTGCATTTTATTTCTGTTTGCACGCTATATTTAAGGAAAGAAAGAATGATTCCACGTTTGGAATACTTTTTTGCATGCTTTACGTAAATATCATATTCTTTTTTAACAACAATATTTTAAAGTACAAAATGATTATGAAAATGTTAAAAACAGTGTAATAATTTTATAGAAATAATGCGGAATCGTATTAAAATGAAGCCTGTAATCACTAACCGGCTCAATTATAATCAGATAGAAGGAAAGGGCATCAAATTTTTAGAAAAAAAGGGAGAAACTGCAAGTGCGTATACGTGGTAGGTTACCTTTTTGTTAACTTAAGTTGTCTACGAAATAAACAGTAAGGGAAAGTTAGCTCGAAGTCCCTTAAGTGAGTTCTAAAAGAAGTTTTCGATCGTACCGTATTTCTTTGAGAACTTTATTTTTTCCCGAATACATTTATTATTTTTCAACAGCCTATGACTGAAGCCGACAACATATTGAGTATACGTACATTTAAAAAAAAAAATTTATGCTTTCGACTGGACTTATAGATGCTTTAAAACTTTAAACAAAACTTTTTCATCCTGGTAACGAAAACTTGTATTGATGAATGTATCCCGTCTGTAAGCTATAAATAAAAACAGCTTAAAAACGAAATTTTTAAAGAAAAGAAAAATTCAGATTTTATTAAAGGTTCAGATACTACCATATGGCTGTACGCCTTAAAAAAAGGGAGAAAGAGGTAGTTTCTGATTATTATCGATCACTGCCACACTTGGTACTTTACAGAAAGTTCATGTATGATGTGTATCTGTTCACTTATCAACAGCTCGAATTTAATTTATTTAAGTATCAGAATGTATTTATGCAGAAAAAATTGGAAAATTTGTCAATAAGAGAGATGTATCAATATTAATAAAATATTAACCGATACGGTAAACCATTTTAAAATTAAAAAATCTATTCTTTTTGAATACTTATCTTAAAAATACTTGCAGGTGACAAAGATATGTTCAGACTATTAGTATTATACGCGGAAATAAACAGATTAACATTACATCTAAACTTACGATGCATTTTTGAGACACTCAGCTTCAAAATAGTTTTTTCTACAATACCAACATAAATAACATTATTTTTTTAAGGATGTTAAAAGATTAAAGAAATAATTTAACCGATTTTATTCTAAACTAAATCAGTTATCAATGAAAAGTTTATTAAGACTTTCCCAAACGGCCATTTTGTAATTTAAAATTTAAAACATTTTTTAAAATCTGCAGATGGCGCAAATGAGTTTGTTATGGTTTTAATAAGTTTCTATTGGGGTCCTTCATACGCTAATTTAATACAACTTATTTATCTATTGTTTTGGCGGTTTTATGGCGCATTTTTTTTCAATTATTAAAAGCTTGTTTTTTCGCTATTTTGGTGTCTTACACCGCATTTAAAAAAAGTGATATTTATATTTTTATGCGTTTTAGTAAACCTTATATTACTGCGTTTGAACCAACGTTATCCTATAACGTTATTGAGTAATGATTATTACAAAATTTTAATTTTGGCGGCCATTTTGAGGTGAACCCGACGGCCGATCGCGGGCATTCGTGTACCTTTGAAATCCTTTAACGATACTTAATCCAAATTCGAAATCGTAATTAAAATCCGAGGCAAAACGTGTTCATACACATACATATTGAATTCAATAACGAACTGTTCGTTCGTTGAAAATGATCTTTATTAAATTTCAACAGTAACAATGTATCTGATAATTAAAAACAAAGCATTACTAATAATTTAACAATCTGCTACCGATAATAAAAATTAATATTTAAAGAAGTAATTAGAAAAAATATTATTTTAAAGGTTTTTTAATAGTTTTTTTAAAAGTCCGTTTTCTAATTTAAAAATTTATTTCTTTCAACATTTTTTATTTTTATTTAGAATACTGATACGCGTTCAAAAACCGTATTGTACCCGTTTGAAAAAGAAAACTTACAAGAAACGCAGAGATGAGCAACCGTTAAGTGGCGTCTTTAGAAAAACAAGAAAGGGAATACCAAAAAATAATTTAAATATTCGTGAGTTAAAAATGTTTCGAAAGTCCTTAAATAAATTTCTTGAATCTTCGCGTGATAATAATAATAATTGGAATATCAGAATTAGCAGTAACGACGAAAAAATAAAACAAACGAAAATTACCTCTCACTATTGCATTTAGGCATTTAATTCTTCGTTACTAAAGTGCTATTTGGAACAACATGTAATCGGACGACCAAAGGAACCTCCTCTACATTATGTAGTGGAGGTTTCTTTGGGTAACTTAAAGTTATCGAAATTAATCCATTTTTGAAGAGTAATGCTTTATCAAACATATTATGTAACATATTATGAATTTTATACATAATATGTTATTTATAATATAAAATATATATATATATATATATATATATACAACTTAACCACCAAACACAGTAAGAGAAAAACCTAAAAAACTAATACAAATAGCCAACTTTCGCGGAAGTTCAGTAAAGCAAATGAGGAATAAAGCGATTTCCCATCACCATCTTCAGCGACCCAAACATATTGTTCCATACTGAAACGTGAAGCCCACTGAAAAGCAGATTTTTAATTTATGTGGCACCTCACTTTGTTCCCCACAGCGACTGGATATATAACGAACGCCTATATTTTATTTTATAGTTCGAGCTGCTGGGTTGTAATTTCTATCGAACAGATAGACGGAACGACAATTAGTACATTATACGGTCACCCAAAAACTAAAAGGATATTATATGATCCATAAATTTTAATACAGGGAAAGGATCTGGCCCCTAATCTTTAACTTTAACTTCGTTAATCCAAATTAGACTCGGTACAACGGCTTGTAATAATAAAATCTATGTACGAGAAACCAAACGATCGTTTATACATAGATTAATGCATTAATTAAATTCATGCTTCGAATAATTAAAAAGAGAATAATTATAAAAAAACTGTATTTATCCACTCAACAGGTGTTTATAAAATTATAGATATGATTATTTATTTAATTTATTTATTTTATATAATACGAGAATGAAAGGTAAAAAACTGTTAGATCCTTGCCAGGAATCGAATCCAGGTCCAGTTAGATGAGAAGTCAAAATTCTGACCGCTACACTGATCATGCGATAAGTCATGATGTAACTTCAATACATAAATTGAAGTTACGCAAATTAAGTAAATATATTAATTATTTTATAGGTTGATCGATTGAAACCCTTTTCCATTTTTTTAATAAACATTAGTCCTAGTAAATTTACATAGTTAAGCAACTAAAACAAATATTTTAATTTATCTATAAACTGCTTTATCATCGTTTATTTTTAGAAAAATGTATTTAATTGTAAGTAAAATAAACGGTCCGACGAAACTTGGAGAAACTTTCTTGTGTGTACGGAAATGAAAGTTAAATAATCTCTAAACAAACGACATTTTAAAAACACTTAAAATTTATCTTAGGTATGTTTTTATTTAATTTTCACAATGACCAATATTTTCTTAAATGTTCAAATTTACGATTAGCTGGTTAGAGGATTTAAAAAAAATAAATATTCAACTTTCGAGAAAAATCTATAGAATCATTTTTCAAAAATTTTTTGACGATTATATAATCGTCAAATATATGAAGTTATCTTCATATTTATCAACAAATATATACTTCATATATTTGTTGGAACTGAAAACAGTTGGCGGTAAAAATCGACAAGGGAATAGACGAATGTATTCTCTTGAAAAGACTGATAAAAAGCTGACAAGAGTTATTGAACTTTCTCGATATTCGTAAAAAAAAATTAACGTTTTACCTAGGAATGTAATTAAAATTTGTTACTACAGTTAAAACTTTTTTTAATTTGCTTATCAAAAGAAATATATTACACATATTTTTATAATGATTTATTAAATCTGATAAAATATTAACGTAAATTTAATCACTTCTTCAAACTGTCATTAAACGTAATTGAAAGCATTAGAAATGAAAATACATATTTTCTCTTGCTATACGAACAAAATATTAATTAAAAAAAAAATTGGTATTTACTCACGACCTTAATGATTAAAAACATATTTCTCGTTCATGTTTCAATTTTATATGCTTAGAAATTTCAACTTTATAGATTGAAACATTAAAAAATTATTTTTAATTTATAGAACCTTTATTATTAAAGTAGATGATGTTGAGTAATATAACTAACCCTTTGATAGGGACTGACAATTTTTTTCAATCATCAGAAAAATAAATTCAAATAAAAATTTTACAGTCGGGAGTGATTTTATGAAAATTTATTACTGTATTTTATAATTGTATTATTTTCAACAGTATTATGCATGATATTATTTTTTTATAAATAGCTAAAAAAAAAAAAAAAAAACATTAACGAGAATTCCATAAAACTTTTCAAAATAAAACATCCTCTTTGTATCAACCTACAAACTAATCTGCTGATTTTTCCAAAATTTTTATTGAATCTATTTTTTTAAATATAAGAAACCACACTGAATTTCACAATTTTTGGTTGAATTTCAAGAAAAACAGAGGCCTATACACACACACACACACACACACACACACACACACACACACAAAATAAAAAAAGACCGCTTACAGAATTCTGTAACTAAGATATTTATATTTATGGTTCCAGAGATCTTGACGTCCTTAATTAAAAAAATTCGAAAATAAATTTTTGAGCGATCACTATATGCTTATATCTCTGTTAATATCCTAGAAGATCCGAGAAAGTAAAAATTCAGCAAACATAGTTCTAGAGATTACATGAATGGTCTATACGAAAGTACGTACCAACCCTATTCTAAGATAACATTTTTAGACTAAATATATTTTTTTTAACTCTTTTTATGTTTCTGAAAACAGGTTTTTGTAAGAGGAACATCTATTTATAGACCTTCCGGAGACTTTTACGCATTTGTACGGCGGGTACTATAATCGTAACGGTTGTAGGTGACCTGACATGAGACAACGTAATCTCAAACATGGTATAACAATTTCTAAGAATGAAAAGCTCCAATGCCAGGACACGGAAAATGAGGAGTGAATTGGTTTACTATGTCCTTCCTTTACCGAGTCAAATATACGGTAGTTTATCAGCACGCCGAAACCAATGAAATGTAGGTAATAGTCGGTTCTACAAATAATACTTTCCTTCTTTTCGCCACAGGGACTGACTGCATAGTGAACATCATTACTCTGAAAGAGAGTAATTTTTTGACTTGTTCCTCATATGTTTATTATGCGTTAGTCATAAGAAAGATTATACAGATAGTATAAAGGAACGAATTAATGTTCTTCTTACATGTCAAGAAACAATGCATTTTTTCTCCCCCCCCCACCATCGGTATGGGTTAGACAAAGTAATCTAATGTTATCTTACGTAGATGTTCATATTTATTGAGGTATGGAGGATCTAGACATCGATCAAAGGCCAGACAGATTTTTAAACTTTTTATAGGGATCCGTAACCATCAGGAATCTAAAACCTATTGTTATAGAAATAACCTATAGCTATTCCTATTCCTATAGAAATCTATTTTTCCTATTGCTGTTAATAATCACCCCCAAAAGAAAAAAAAATCACATGCGTATATTTTTACTGTCTGCATAATTTTTTTAATCTTATTTATTAAACGAAAACATCAGTTATTATTTCACCTTAAATAGCATATATTTTAAGGTAAATCAGCTCTCTTTGGCTAATAATTATTATTTATTTTTATATTTACGATATTATTTTTATATAATAAAAAATTAATTTAATTATCTCTTAAACATAATTAAATTAATTTTGGGTTGTTATTATTATTATTCCTATCTCTCTTTCTGTGTGTGTGTGTGTGTGCGCGCGCGCGCGCACGTATGTGTATGTGTCAGGTAAACGGCGTGGTACGACGTCGAGCGGCGCGGCGGAACTAAAGTAACGTCGACGGTCGAGTGTGGCCGGTCGCCTAGCAACGACTGCTCCGCTGCACCCATTCATAGCTCTATCAGAGACATTGATTTTCTTTCAGGGCTGGAAGTACACACTGTGGGAAGAAAGGTAAAATCTTGCAATTCTCCCATGTACTTCCACAATCGAAATCCTTCTTTTTTACATAAAAAAAAGATCACTCTATATAAAACGTAGGAACATAAATAAACCGCTTTTATTTTACAGGGATCTTTTTATTTTTATTATTTTTTTACCCCAACAGGTAGGAAAATACCTGCAAATTTTGGATATAACTTATCAAATTAATAAACACAGCTTATTTATCGTGAATTATTAAAAAGAGAAAAAGAAATGAAAGCTTAATTATGTGTTGATTAGTTTCAAAAAATATATTTTAAGAAATAATCACAATTAACAGCCGTATTTTATTATAAACACGGCATATATGCATAGATTGTTAACACGGTCCTGTTTATTATTTGTATTACTTTTCAGAAAAGTCGGGTTGTATTTATTTCTGTTTGAAAAAAAATAATCGTTAATAAATTGTTGGCTTTTAATTTAGCGCCTACTTCAAAAGCTAGAACTTTAAATTTAAAGAACTGATTAGAATTACTTTTACATTTATTATTGTTGTTTCTTTACTTGCTATTCATTTTTTTAAATCAATGTTTTATTTTTGAAGTTTATAATATTTTAAATAATATTCGTTAATTTTGTAATTTTTAAACACACACACACACACACACACACACACACACAAAACACACAACATATATATATATATATATATATATATTTAAATAACAACTTGATGACTGTTTTAATTGATAAAATGGTGGTTGTCATACAGCTATAAAAACTGCATCAGTTGATGCATAAAGAGTAATTTTATACCCAGAAAAAATTTCTTCAGAAAAACTTAATTCGGATACTTGGCCAGTCCCTTTCCTTTCAAGAAAGCTATATTACTAATAAGAAATATATAAATTAAGATAAGTCACTGACATTTACTTAATAATAATAATAATAAGTAAATTAATAATTTAAAATTAGGGCTTTTAGATGACAAGGAACGTTGTCCTTATTATGAATGTAAGGCCAGACCTACATTTGAAAATGAGTATTATAGACTGTATTATGATCTCCCCATGCATACTGACAAATTTATTGCTGGAAATAGGCCAGACATGGTTCTACACAACATCAGACAAAAGCTGCTCTTCTCATTGATGTCACTCATCCATCTGATCACAGTATTAATAAGGCTGAAACACATAAAATAACCAAGTGCAACCTTCTGGTAATAGAATATAAAGAAATTTACAGACTGAATATAATAGAAGTCATTCCCATTGTGATAACAGCAAATGAATTAATTAACAAAAATTTAAAGAAATACACAGAAAAGGTTGGCCTGGATTCTAAAATCATAATTCCAAAAGCCCAAAAATTAGTAATTCTGGAGACGTGCAGGATTTTACGAATTGTGTTAAATGCACCATAACACTGAACGAGGTATGCCCCAATGGCCCCTCATACTGAACGGATGTGAAACATCTCCGAGACAAAAAAAAAAAATAATAATAATAATACTCAGTTTCTTTGAATTAATAAAACATTTTTCTTATCTTTAACAATCCACGATTAAAACTACAACCGAATAAAAACGAAAATAAAATTAAAAATAACCGTTAATTTGAATTTAAAGTTGGATGTAAAAATACTGGGATCCCGACTAGTTAAATTGAACATATTCGTTCTTCTAGAATAGGATAATAAATATATTTTAATCGTTTACACATGTAAAGGATGCATTTGAACCCGTTAACGGACGAAGACCTGTTTATTAAATTTGTTCACTCGCAGCTGAGGAGCTGAAAATTAAAATAAGAATTACTCTGTCGGTGAAAGGTCAGGCTGTTATTGGAGGTATGGACCAGAAAATTATTATTTTGTTGTTATAGCACCGTCGCGTAATTGTAGACGTAATAGAACTTTGTGGGTTCATCGATTATTAATAGACCGGGAAGAATTGGGTTCATTATACATAATTTTTAAAGACTTAAGGTAGCATAAAACCGGAAACTCAATGACTATTTTCTTACATCTATATATAAAGTGACGATTTTCACGCTCAACTGAAAGACCGATTGCAGTATCTGTTATTAGTCGAGATGTAAAGCTGTTTTTCCGTGAAGGTGTTTAATTGATCCTTTCGATAAAAATCATATAATAAATAATGTTAATGCATAGATATGTAGCCGTTCGCGACGCCGAGGTTGTATAACGGTGTATCCATTTGATAAAAATTAATGCGAATGAAATATCCCCGAGAATCCACCGGCAACCGGAAAAATTTAAGTTCGGGCAGACTGTTGGACAAGGAAATAACCGAGCCGGAAGTTTGTAAACGCTTACATATGCTGTCAAGTCTACTTCAACTTCATTCGGTTCCGAATGGCAGGCTTATACTGATGTGAAAGCAAGCTTACTTTGGAAGATAAATTAATATAAAATCTTTTATTTATAAGTGGAAAACTATTTTCAGTTCTGTTCATCCGTAAGAACTGAACTAAATAACAACTTGTTTTGACCGCGTATTGATAATCACCGCAGATCGGAGTTCAATGGAAAATTAAGTAATTAATAAAGTAAATTAATTAAGCAATATCAAAGAAAAAAAGTCATCCCATACGAAAATAATTAGGGGAGATTATGAAGTATTTTTTATTCCATACTTTGTCTATTTCACTGACATATCAGCGTGCCAAACCAATCGTACCGATATAGAAGTTGTATATGTGTTCTTCTATATTACTGATAATTTCATTCCTGTTTACCTCAGAGAAGCTAAATCACGAAAAATACTACGATCAGGTAAAACAACCCTGATTGATGCGTTTTATATCTCAGGTGGTACTTTTTATGCAACCCTGCTGTAAGCATAACTGGGACGATTATGTAAAACAATAAATTAATTTACCCGTTCTTATTGTGAAACATGCGTTACAACAAAACCTCAACATTTATAACGTGAATAAAGACAGGATACAAATATATTTTAAACATAAAATGAGATAAAAATTGTTGTAGAACTATAACGCATAATTATGTATTATAATTTTAATAAATTAAAAATTTATACGTAAGTTTGTATAATAGAATATAAAAATGTAACAAAAATTAAGAATTTACCTACGAAATAAGAGTTGTTATGATTGAGCGGGAATAAACAGCTATGGTGATTAGTCCGGTGAAAATTGGTAGTGTATGAAAAAATGACGTGCCTCCTGGGATTTGAACCCGGATCCTCGTACTGTGAAAGACCAAAATCAGAGAATGTCAATATTCTCCGATGAATGTCGACACATACCAAATTTGTCGGTGAAAGACCGAAATATTTGCTTACTCGGACCTTCGCTTGTATACGTCGACAAACACAGATAAGCTCTGGTACGGGTCGAAACAATAAATAGAAATTACAAAAAAACACTCTATGTCAATCTCTAAATTAAATAGATTAACGAGAAACCTTCGTAAAAGAAGGAAGTTTAAATTTAAACTAAACATAACCTACCTCGCTAACCTCGTCTAATTATCGTTAAATATATAATTTATATATTTTATTTTCCAAAATTTGAGGCGATTAATCAAATTCAACGCATTCAGCACGCACTGATATGAAAGTCGAATCAAAATATTTTTGTAAAAAATTGAAAAAGGGCAAACCATCTGACCATTTATTTATATCATTATCGTTCATCCATGCAGTTAACCTGTGTTTCCTGACGCTTTTTCAATTTATAAAATGCTGAAAATTTAATTAAATCTTTTTTAAAAACGCCCACCAGAGCTTATCTGTGTTTGTCGACATATACCGGCGAAAGTCCGAATGTATAATAATATAAGCAAATATTTTGGTCTTTCAGTGACGTGTTTGGCATGTGTCGACATTCATCAGAAAATATCGACGTTTGCCAGATATCGGATCTTTCACGGTAACATATATATGTTGTATTGTTTCACGACAGAAAAGAGTAAATTAATTCATTAATTTACTCTACCCATTACAGCCATTCTTGTGATTGTTATACAAATATGAGTATATAGAAATGAATCCCTCGACTGTATCCTTACTTTTTACAAATGAGGTAAAACACAGAATTTGATCTTTAAAAGTAATGATTATCATTATACATTCGATCCGTACGGTGAAAATAGTGTGAATATATCACTGGTAGAAGCCGATTATCATCCGCGTTTTGTATTGATGATATACGATCATATATATATTCGACTTAATAAATAATACAGCGGGAGATTACTTAATCATTTATTTTCAATAATAATCTCTATGTAATGGCCTACAATTTCCAAAAGATCTTGATTCACCTAGAATTATTTTTAGATTTTTTATTTGCATCAATAGAATATGAAAGATGTTTTATTGTGTATATTGAGCTGGATACAACGTGAATATAAATTTTTTTTCTCTAATTGTCTACATAAGAAACGGATCTGTTTAGTCGGTACAAATCTCATTAAAATCGGTATAATTTTTTAAAGTACTTAGAAAACTCATACAGATAAAAAAAAAAAATACATAATGGTGATTATAAAATCAATAGAGAGTCAAATCTAGATAATAGATAAAAGAAAAATAAATGAATACGTCGGTTAATTATTAATTATATTATAAAATAACGATCGTGTAGTTCAAACTAATAAATACAAGAAAAGCTATAAATAGGTTAACTGTATTTGCTATCGGCATCGTTCGGTTATATCATCTATTTAGAATATTGTCTTTGTAATCTACAGGCCATCTATGCGACGATAGATAAAGTTGAAGTGATGTAATCTGTTTTGAGTTTTGTTTAACTTTCCTGCAGGCGAAATGAAAAGTGCTTCCTAATACAGCTCAGCGAAAGGATGATCTTAATATATGCACGCAACTCGTAGAATAAAACAACTTCTAAAACTTAATGACTAAAAATTTCTTTCTATCTCATCAGTTTTTTGAATTACGTTAACGATTTCTATCGTTAGATAAAAATAAACTTAAAAAAAATAATAACACAATTTGTTTGAATAATAGTATAAATAAAATGCTATGATTTGCATTTTATTTATTAGTATAAATAAAATGCAAAGTAAAATTGAATCAAATAAATATTGTTAAAAACAATTTTAAAGATTTATAATCGTTTCGGAAAAAAGTATTATTACTTTATTCTTTACGAACCACACAAATCAAAATCATGTAGGTTAAATAACAGAAATTTAGAGAAGAACAACTTTAAACTCATTTGTATATACGTACGAAGTTAACTTTGTTTTAATTTACATAGTTATAAATTTAATATTAAATAATTTATAAACTCGGAAAACTTTACGAACCTACAAATTCAAAATGCGTTTTATAAAATTAAAATATTATAATTTCATGACGTTTCAGTATCTTCTAATCGACTATTATATTATAATTAATATTATTAATTATTATTATCAAATAAAAAGAAAATTTATTTTAAAACATTATCAAAATAAACTTGTTTGCTTGTAATAAAACATATATTTTTAATTTTCTCAATTAAATTTAAGGAATATGCAATAGATTAGTATTAGTATAAACTTCTTATCCTTATCTTATAAATTTCTTTGATAATTATATATAAACGGGAAGTTTTAGTAAAGTTAATCTTAACTCCCTTCTATTCATCATTGCGTACAGAAATACTTCGTAAATTTCTAGTTTTATTTATAAGAACTATCAATACGTAACAAAAGATATGATTTTACTTATAAATTCAGTTAATACAGTAGATTATTACAATGCTTTAGGATACAATTTTTATTAATTTATATAAAATATTTATCATAAAGTAGAAACTCTTGTGCGTTTGAATATCGTGTGAAACCTTTGTAAAGGTATGAGATATGCCTTTACAAAACACTGAAAATTGGTAAGATGGGGGAATAAAAATAAACTGTATACATATATATATATTTCTCGAGGATTAACCAGGACTCATCACCTACTCAATTCGTGAAAATAATAAAAAAAGTCCATATAAACATATGTCCTAAAATGTTTCGTTTGCGAGTTAGAGATTTCGCTCGGATTTCAGCTAACTGGTGAAATGAGATCGTACTGAAATATTTAGGACGTTAATTAAGATGCAAAATTAGTGATTTATTATGGTTATTGACCTGAAGATTCGAATAAAATAGGTCCCAGTGTATCCGCAATAGTTTATGAGAAAACTGGGGTGAAAACCAATAAATTGGGGTAAAAAACCCTATTTTTATATCTTATATAAATAACTGTATTAAATGGGTAATAAAATGATAATACGTTTAAACAAAACTAGTAGAAAATTTAATTCTGAATAAAATCGCATTAGATAACTTGAATAACACAAAGAAAAGTTAGAAAAAATCGAATTTTAAGTAGAAAGAGTACATCACTATATTTGTAAGAAAAGTACTTATTTAACGTAAAAAAAACCAAATTATTTTTTGGTGATGTGAAAAATTTGTAAAAACAGAATTTACTGTTACAAAATTAAAAAAAAAACCTGGAATTTAAAAACAGTATTGTAAAATAAATAAAAATAACTTAGATATTAATGACAGAAACGCAATAAATTATTTGAAAATTTATTATTTCAAAATAATTAGTTATTGTTATATATATAGTTATAACTATATATTTAGTTATTTTATTTACAATAAAATAACAACAGCTGATCAATAATGCTCAATACTGTATTAACGTTTAAATTATTCTGTAAGGTACGTTAACTATAACGGGTACTGTAAATTGTGCTGTCATTACCAAAGGTTTATGTCAATTTTAGTTTGAACGTGATCGGTTTGCCATTGAAGTAATGCCGTACTTATTTATAAGAGAGGAATACGCTGATATGGTATTGATTTTGGGTGTGTATAATGGTAATGCTACAGCTTCTGTAGTAGAATATGAAATACGTTTTCCAAATTGTAGGATTCCTGATCCTAAAATAATTAACGCGACTTTTCACAAATTTATTAGTTTTCACTCTAGATTTCTCAAAAACTACTGCAGATACTGTTCTAGACCTATTTTATCAGATTTTTCAGGTTAAAAACATCCATAAAAAAAGTCACTAATTTTGCTCTTTAATTAGCGTCCTTAAAAACTTTAATAAGACCTCACTTCGCCGGGGTAGCTGAATTCCGAACGAAATCTTTAACTAGCCGTAACTCTCAAAAGAAGCATTTTAGGATATGTTTTTTGAACGTTTTCCATTATTTTAACGAGTAGAATAGGTTATGAAAGTCCCGGAAGAACTTTATGATGCACCCTGTATATATATATATATATATATATATATATATATATATATATGTATACACACGAGTATGGTGTGTGATCTATTCCAAAACTGATTTCCGATTGGTAAAATAATCAGGTTAGTACTTTAACAACACAGTCCTCCTTGTGTTAGATCCACCAATCTGTCATTTCATTATATCCCCTACCATCCGTTTTGTTCAGTTCTGATACAGCAGCAGTCGATAAAATACGGACATTAGTCATCTCGCTTTCCCCAGGAATGAGGTACGTGTTTTGATTTGAGGTTTGCAAGAAAAAGGATACAGCGCTTTAGAAATCCATAGACAAACTAAGAAATGCACACGCGTTCATCGAAAGAGAAAAAAAAAATTGTAGCAGGTACTACCGAAAAGAAAACTTTTGAATGGTATTTTAACACAAGGGAATTTTTTTGAAAAATTTCATGAAAATAGGTGGAAACAAAAACTTCTGAAACGGTGCGGGGGCTTCAGAGTTCATTATAAAAAGTCCTAGACGGTCATTATTCAACGTGTCAATTCTTAGTTATACTTCATATCTTGCACAAAGACTTTACTTGAGTAATAAAGGTGACAGCTTTCAACTACTCTCCGTACAGTCCGGAATTGTTGCGGTGTGTTACTGTCTGTTAAACAAGATGAAGGTCTGATAAGCTACACGACACTTCGAAACCGATGGACATCTCGTGAATGTGATTAATAACTGCCCGGATACCCTCGCGGTAGAGTTCTCTGGCAAGGATCAACAAAACGAGATGTCATAGTACAGTTAGTTCCTAAAAGTGTTTAGTGACTACGGAAAGAAGTAATAATACGTATTGGTACAGCCAGGTAATGCGAACGTTATAAGTAATTTAACCATGAGATGGTAGAAAGTGTTACCGTATGAATTATCATGAAGGTGCAAGCATGACTTGGGAAACTCTCAGTTTTGTAAAATAATTAATCCTAATGCATACATAAATAATTATGTTATTTACACATAGCTATTTGAAAAGGTTGCTGCTATCACTCTTTCGTACAAAAAATTTAGTAACTAAGTAACTTATTAGTCTAATAAGCATCTTTACTAATAAGTAAATAAATGGTTTCTTATACTTGTAACGGTAAATGTTTCTAATCATTTTGAACAAACTTACTGTGTAACCTTTTGACTTATAGGGCAATACTTAGGTATATTTATCACACACACTCTCTCACTGGAAAACACACACATACACATACACACCCAATACACTTAAATAAAACATCGCAGCTTATTCAGTTTTAATGAAATTTTAGAATAACTTTACATTATATTACGTTGCCAACCCAGAGAATTGCAAAGTAGTTGCAGTGATCGTTGTCCAGAAAACAATTATTATATTGTTATACATTTTAATAACATTTTAATTTTACATTTTACATTTTAATTTATGAAAAACCTTTACAAGGACTTACAAAGAATAAAACATGTTTAAAAAATGTTACCCGAAAGGAGTTCACAAGTTTTTGATATGACAAAGATTTTGCAGTTATAAAACTTTAATCTTGGCAATATTATAATGTATCAGTTTTTCTTACCTGATATCATAGCTTTAGAGCTATGCAACGATAATGAAAGTATGGTAATCAGTCAAAAAATGGGTTACGTTTTTTTTTAAATTTCTCAACGTTTCATGACCTACAGACCCCAGAAAACAAAAAAAAGCATAGGGGGTAATATTCGTACGTATGTAAATACCTAATACAATATATGATCAATTTTTCTCAAAATTTTGCAAACATAACCACGATTTATATTAAGCTTAGTACATGCATGCACGCTTATCTTATTATTTATAAACAAAATTTCCCCATTTAGAATTTAGGCTGGGTATTTCGTTAATTTACATCATTCTGATGTTTTGGTTGACGGTGATAGTTTTTAGGTGTATTGTAAAGGTCAGGTCGGTGTACCGATAAGAACGTTTTTTCTGCACGCGAAATGTAGCATTGACTATTACACTCTATTGGTCACTGTTGACGAGTACATCAAGATTTCTGGCGCCATCATGTGTAAATATAACAGTACTTCACTACCTATGCATGCGATATCATCATCATTTTAGCTGAGATGTTCCATAAAACTTCAACTACTATCTGTTAAAATGTAAAACCATTACTAATGTATAATTCAAGTAGAAAAGGTCATTCCTTCTCTACCTTTGGCTCCTACTATCAGGTGTCTTAATGTATGACTAATCTTACTAGTCCTGTAATCAGAAATAATGATAAGGCTGATTTTAGACTCGTCCATAAAAAAAATCCATCAACATAATGGATTAATTTTTTATGGATATCTATGGATTTATCGATTTTTTTTATTTAATAAAAACGTTAAGCCTCTTATATTGAACAAAATGACACCTTATTCGTTCAAATCGATGTATAATTAGCTGAGATATTTGTCAAAGTGGAACGCTAAAATTATGATAATACTTTTGTCCTTGTTCTGTTATTACCAGCCTTCTCTCTATTTTTTGAAAATAGAAGGAAAAATCACGTGCTGTTTGGATAATACAGTAGTAGTATATGTTTCCCATTTTTTTAGTGATCCAAGTAGTACATACAGGTAATCTTCAAGTCAGTTTTAGATCATCTTTGCACCCGATTTTAAGCGCAATCCACAAAAGAAATGAGGGTTTATGTCTCGTAGTTCGGATAATACGAATTAAATAGAACTTTCTTTTTCTGTAAATCGCAGTTAAAAAAAAAGTATAACGTATTACATAATTATTTTATAATTGATCTGTAATAATTAACGATAAGTTTGAATTTAACTCATTATTATGTAATTTTAAGAAGCATACTGATAAAAATCATTTTATTTATTTATTTTTAGCAAGACGTAATGTTTCTCTTTTTAATGAAAGGGCTAAATTTCCTCTTCTTTACTTTTGGGTCTTTATATAATATTTCTTTATCAGGGGTCGTGGGTTTTAGGTGGTGGAGTCGCCTCATTTATTTATATTCTCTGTTATTTTATTCATGGAGCTCTAAGTCGACTACTCTGAGGGAATACTAACTACTCTCAGAAGAGGTTTATAATGACTCCTTGCTTATTTCAGCCGTCCCTGTAGTCGCCGGATATTTTCTTTTCATTAAGCGATGCCAAGGAGAAGTTTTTGTCTTCTTGACGTCCAATCCGCCGTCGCTAGTCGTTACGGTGTGCTAGACTACTTATGTTGAAAACCGTGCTTCGGGCTAACGGCTGTGCAGATCTATTCTCGCGGTTCATTGAAATAAATTACCCATTTAATTGAATCTAAATTGCAACCGATGAAAAAAAACTTTTCTATTTTAATGAAAAACTTAATTTAAATCGTACTACGCGTAATAAATATATCTTAAATAAACCGTAACTATAAAATTATAAAATAATATAGATTTAATACGAATTATTTTATTTAAAATAATTACATAATAAGTTCCAGAGATATACAGTAAAAGATTTCATAATCTAAATATTACCTCCAAGAAAAAACTGACTTTTATTAAAAAGTAGATGAGAAAATCTCATGTACGTATGTCTAAATATAATTTTTTTTTAATATTAATATAAAACCAAATATATAAATTTAAAACTAAAATAGAATTAGACAAATTAATCTAATCCAATGTAAAACCTAACTTTCAGAAAGGGGTCGTAGAATTTTAATTAAATATTTACTTTATCTATTTTTTTTGTTTTTTTTTTGTAATACGAGGAGAATTATAAAGAAAAAAAAACTTACACAATCCTTTCGAACTGACCTCATATTAATACAATATCTAAATTTTAAACCCCAAATCCATAAGTAAGTAAATAGATATATATATAGTTCTTGAAAGAGCTGATATGCGAATGGATACATATATTTATAAACATAGATACACATAATGATTCTCCGTAGAATGGTCTTATTCACGGGGAAGTTTTGGATTATCTCCTGAAATAAAAAAGTGTTCATGTGAATTATTTTTCCTCTCCCCGCCATTTTGTGTTTATTTCAATAAAAATTTATGTCTTAAGAACGCATTGAGGTACTTTAATGAAATTTTATGTTATATACCCTATAAAAAACCTCTACAAAATAAATAATTTTGAATATTTCATCTGAAAATTCCAAATTGCCAACTATTTTAATGTTCTAATCATTAATAGCTTCATGAATATTATTTACTGTTATTGATGTCCATCTACAAAATGGATGGATTTTTTTATGAATATTTATGGATTTATCGAATTATTTTCGTATTTAATAAAATTTTAAGCCTCTTATTGTGATCAAAATGACACCTTATTCGTTCAAATCGATTGATAATTAACAGAATATTTGTTAAAGTGAAACGCTAAAATTATGTTTTTTTGAAGAATAAAAAAATGGAAAGGAGAGGAAAAATAATTCATTTGTCTACGAAGTTTTATTCTGATATCTTAAATTAGTTCCACAATTTTGGCCAACACCTTGAGTTAGTATAAGAGTATTTACACTCTTTTTAGAATAATTAGGAATTAACTATAAAAACAGAGGAACAGAATATACTTGAGGTTGTCGAACTGTGTTATTTAGTTATAAATAGTATTCACAAAATACTGACCAAGTAAGGTAGAAGTAAAAAGAACAGATCGCTTTCAAGCGAGTATAACTATCACGATGAACAAAGGTTTTATAATAACTTTAAAAAAGAGCTGAAAATTGAAAATAACATATCAAATGGAATTTTTTAATAGTTTTTAAATATGTTTTTTGCTTACATCAAAAATAATCTTAATATATTAGAAGTACCACAAGCACTGTTTACTGGTACACCGATAATAGTGACATACGACTGTGGAAGGGATACTCCTTCAACACCAAAGTATAAATATATTAATATAATATAAAATAAGTATTTCTATCCTATTTTACATTTTTTTAACTGCAGTATGTAAAATAAATAAACTACAAAATTAATATTTACAAAGCAGTATGTTCAAAGAGCTTCCTCCAGGCGGTGACTCAGTGAGTGAGGAGGGCTAACGGTATGTGCTTTTCCCAACGGCTGTAATAGACGCAATTTAAAAATGGAAAATTCTACAAAAAATCGTTATTTCACCAAATAGCAAGAAACGTGACTGTACATTTTTCTAAAATTGTAAGACGCTTTTGGCCGTAATTGACTCAAACACAAGCACATGTAACATCAAAAAATTGAGTTCAAACAAGACCCCTTGCTTCTCTCAGTTAACTAATTACAGCTAATTAATTTTGTTATATAGCAAATGTCATGGGATAAAATATTATTAAAAATATTGTTATTACTTATTTATTCATTTTTTTTATTGTTGTTATTTATTTATTTCATTATTTATTTTCTTTGGAATATTTTCCTCCATTTTTGTATGTTTTTCCTTCTTTATAATCCAACTTCAACATTTATTACAGTCTGTCTTATTTCTCTTCGGTACCGATTTAGGCATTTGATATGGTCTTTTATTCTTAGGTATGGTCTTCCATTTAGTGGCTCTTTATTTAGTGTATTCATTTTTAACGAATGAAAAAATACGCCGACAAACTATCTCCGTAACATTGGAATCCACACATCAGAATGAAGTAAATTAACGATATACCCAGCCTAAATTTGTTTGGTCAACGTTATTTTGTACGTATCCGTTGTTTTTAGTATGAAATTTACACCACTATACGAATATAAAAATCTTTTCAAAACTATAAGCTTTTTTGAATTCGCTTATAGATCATCCATCGGATAACCTATAAAATTCCTGCTATAAGTAGTGTGTCTTGTAATAAAAGTTTCTAAACGTTTAATTCTAACCTTGGCAAGAAAAAATGAATATTATAGGATCGATCTCCTTATCCTTATAACAGATTGTACTTGCCTATCACAAGGGGTACGTTTGTTTACAAAATTATTTAATTGGAATATACTTAGAGTAAAAGACAAAAGCTGATAAAATAGTTGTAAAACATTCAGGGTGGTTATTTATTCTTATTTAGGGGAAAAATAATTATACTTGAAAAAAAATCGGAAATGTTTTATTTTCTTTTGCTCCTCCACTTCCAAAATCATCTGCTAAGAGAATGTTCTGATTTTTCTATTTAAAAAAAAAAAACAAACAAAAAACTAGAAAGTGTACAACCTATAAAAAGTTACCTAAGATTTCTTTTTAGTTATGGGAGTGAATTATGATGAAATTTTATTGTAATATTATTACTAAAATTTTATTATTTAAACTTTTAATACCATTAAAAGTCCAAATAAACCAAAAACGTGTTGAAAAATTTTTACAAATCAATATTTTTTAACTTGATCGGCTCCCCCACCATTACTATTGCCCCCTAAGTATTTTTAAGTTTTTTTTTGTCTTTTACATTACTGCTTGCCTAGGAAGACATTAAAAAAAATTCGTTTAAAAAGTATGTAATAAATAAAAATATTTTTGGGGCAGGGAGAATTTTGGGGCAAATTTTGTTTACAAATGGTACGATAAGCATGCGTGCAAGAACTAAGCTTAACATAAAGCGAGATTATGTTTGCAAAATATTGAGAAAATTGATCGTATATTGTCTTAGGTTTTTACATACGTCGAATATTACTCCGTACTTGTTTTGTTTTTTGGGGTCCCAAGGTCATGAAACGTCAAGAGATAAAAAAAACCCGTACCCCATTTTTTGACTGATTACCATACTTTCATTATTGTTGCATAGCACTAGAGCTATGATATCAGGTAAGAAAAACAGATTCTATTTAAAATTGCCAAGATTAATGTTTTGTAGCTGCAAAATTTTTGTCATATCAAAAAGTTATGAACTCCTTTTGCGTATAAACATTTTTTAAACATGTTTTATTCTTTTTAAGTCCTTGAAAAGGTTTATCATAAATTACAAAAACAGATTGTTTATGTGTTATTAAAATGTATAACAATATAATAATTGTTTCTGGACAACCATCACATGCAACTACTTTGCATTTCTCTAGGTTGCCAACGTAATATAATGGAAAGTTATTCTAAAATTACATTAAAACTGAATAAGCATTAAATTTTTAGACGTGTGTGTGTTTTCCAGAGAGAGTGTGTGATAAATATACTTAAGTATTGCCCTTTCAGTCAAAAAGTTTCACGCTAAGTTTGTTCAAAGTGTTTAGAAACATTCACAGTTACAAGTTTAAGATACCATTTACTTATCAGTAAAGATGCTTATTACACTAGTAAGTTACTTAGTTACTAAAGTTTCTGTACGAAAGAGTGATACCAGCAACTCTTTCAAATAGCTATGTATAAATAACATAATTATTTACGTATGCATTAGGATTAATTATTTTACAAAACTGAGAGTTTCCGAAGTCATACTTCCACGTACAACACTTGTCAGATATGATAATTCATACGGTAAAACTTTCTACCATCACGTGGTTAAATTACTTATAACGTTCGCATTACTTATTTCGAGTAAATAATCTAGGTGTTTCAAATTAATTAATAATTTGTCTGTAAATAGAAGTTTATTTACAACTAATTATTTATGTTATACTAAATATCTTAAGCAACAAAACATCAAATATCGGTTTAAAAGTTGTTAATAGGTATTTCATCTATATCAGACTGTCGCTACCCGGTCATCCAGCTTCAGGAGGTTGTAATACCATTTTTAAAATGTTAAAATCTCTGAATGCTGAAATTAGAGTAAAATTTATTAAACATAAACAGTGGTTTCAACACGTTTTTGAGAAAAACGGATGGTAACACAAGTCGCTCAAGAAAATTAAATAGCCATTTTTAAGAATAGCAAGTATTCCGTGCCAGGATTAGAGGGGAAAATATGGAATGAAGTGATTTAACATTAATTCTTTGACTGAGCCGAATTTTTTCTGTACATAATTATATCAACCACCGAAATTAAGGCGTTCTACAAGTGCAACCATCAACAGTAGAAATTGTCTATATGATGAACATCATTAATCTCAGAGAAAGCACCGATGACCAGCGCTGCGTGATTCTCAACTGTTCAGTATGTATAATATCTGATAAATAGTGTAAGAATAGATTATTCTTTCTGACAGAATTAAAGCATTACCTTCATTTAACCGTGGAAATATAACGGCTAACAATTTTCATTTGTATATAACTTTATTTAAATTATTGTTAATTTTTGTTCTTCCTTATCTGTGTATTCTGTTTCACTGACTAATTAAGAGCTAGAAATTTAATAAAAAATTTGAATACTTAAAAGAAATTTTATTACAAATTTTCGTAATGAATTTTATAAGAAAAAATTTAATTTCATGCAATAAAGAAGTGTAATTACAGGATTTTTATTATAATTAAGAATTATAAGAAATAACTATCACGTTTAATTAAATCTTGAGTCATTAATATTTGTATAAGTGATGTGTAAATTTCAAAGTGTTAGTGCGTATCACTTGTGTCGCTATCGTCAACTTGTTGCTACGTTCGTTCTGCTTGTATAATCCGACACGTCACCACACGGACACCGTACCGCATAGTCTGCTAACAACATAAAGCCCTAGACACCGAGCTTGGAACACCGCAAGCGGGTATTACTTTGTACTTCGCCACCTCATTTCGCTAACTTTACATCCCTTCCTTAGTTTCCCATAATATAATGATGCTGAAGATGTAACCTAGAAATTCGGTTACAATATATATTAACTAAAAGTTTTTTGATCCGCATGGTACAATACAAAGGAAACAGGGTTTGCTGTTCATTTTCAAAATATAGCTGCGAGTTTAGACGAATATCGATGAAATTTATCAATGAAAAAAAAGATTATTATCTTCATAATAAAATGTTATAAAATAATTTTAAATATTTATCCAAATTTATACTAAAACAGATAATTCCTTTTTAAAATATTAAAGAATTAAAAATTTAATGCGTAAATATTTTTAATGTAAAATTAAATTTATCTTAACCCTCAATCAGAGGAAACCTTATGGAGCGCAATGAACCGCAGATAAATTGAAAAGACCAAAAACTACAAATAAAGCTGCTAAAACAGAATAATTAAGAGAAATGAAATAAAATAATCTTCAGTATACTAACTGGAAAAAATCAGCTGTTTTCATTTTATTGAATATACTACAACTGTTAAGCGATTTATCTTTATTACAATTAATAAATTCAGGCTTGTATCGCAATAGAAGACTATAGACTTCAATTTTTCCAAATGAAATTATTATTTGTTAGATACGGAATCAGTGTGAAATTCAACACAGTTACAACTACTGTTTTTTTATCTAATTGTAAATTTAAATTAAACTAAAATACATATAATTTAAAAAAATATATTAACCTCCGCGTCTTCGTTATGTGAAATATATTCCAACCTGCGAACAGTCTAGATCAGTGATTCTCAACCTTTTTAGCTCTACGACCTCCCAAAAGTAAAACAAATACATAATGAATATTTTGCGAACCCCATACCCCAACCCAATGAAACCTAGTTAAAAAAAATTATATACGTTGACAGCGACGGGTAAGAACATGCATGTATGAACTGTAGAAACATGAGAAATTTACAGGTTCCAGCTTGATGTATACTGCTGCTTGTAATTTGGTCTGTTTGCACACGCTGCGAGAGCTTCATGTTCGTACATGCATGTAATACGTTTGAACACGTCTTGCTCTCAGCAGTAAAAACAGTAAAAACAGATAATGTATAAATTTCTGCAAAAACGAAGTGAGCCATCTTCATTCATCCATATTGGTGAAAATAAGATTGTACGACAGTTATTTAGATTATGGTTTTACCTCATCGGGTGGAAAACCACAGTGCGTTTTTTGCTTTCAAGTCCTTTGCTATGAAAGCGTGAAGCGATGAAAATTAATATGAATTTTTTAGTATTCAGTTTGATGAATCAACAGATTTGGCAAACATCTCTCAGTTCTTGTGTTTAGAAAGCGTTAGGGACAAATCAATCGATAAAAATATGCTATTTTACAATCAATACCTGGTCATCCAACAGGGCAATATCTTTCTAATGTTTTTTATAAAGCTAGTAAAAACTATAACATAGATTGGACAGAATATATTGCAGTAGGTAGTTATGGTGCCAAGGCAATAACAAGAAAGAACAAAGAACATTCACACAGAAAAAAAAGTGTGGATTTCTGAAAAAAATTAAACATCGTCTTGTACAAAGGGCGGAATGGACGCACTTCATCCTTCATAGACATGCTCTTGCCACAAAAATATATGCCGGAAAATCTCAAACAATTCTTTGTAAAACTGTAAAAATGGTTAATTTTATTAAAAGTCGACCATTACAGAGTGAAGATACATTTGCGTGAGTTAAAGTTCAGTTGGCACAGTATTTCCCGGAAGATAAAAATTATTTCTAAAAGATATGTTTACTGAATCCATTTAGTGAAAACGCTGTTACAGGTGCTAAGTTATCACTTGAGATTCACGACCAGCTCATTGAAATATCTGCCTGTAAAACGTTACAAGTACAGTTCATAACTGAAGATTTAGATAAATCGAAGTGAATATGGAAATTTAGTCACAGGAGCTTTAAAAATATAATTTCTTTCCCCGCGTCTTACCACTGTTAAATCGTCTATTGTGCTAAAAACTAAAAATATAGGAATCATCTTTTGTCACTTGAAAATAATTTTCTTTTGTATGTTTCTAACGTATGGAGAAAATTTTAAATGAGCAAGAAACGCAACCATCTCATTAATTTATTTTCGTTACAGGTTTTTCTAATTAAGTAAGTAAAATGTTTATAATAAATGATTTTATCTCATAATTTGATTTCATTTTTCTTTACTTGTAATGTTATAGGCTAATATCGCGATTCCGGTTTCATATCACCGTAATCCCCAGGATGAGAAACGCTGGTCTAGATAAAATAAACCGCTTGGTTATAAATTTCTCACTATTACTTTTGTGTTGGTATTAAAATCGAGTGATATAAATAATTTTTGATATTTAATCTTTTTTAACGATACATATAACCAAATTATAAAGCCAAAATTGTTTTTAAAATCACTTTAAACAGTTTTTAATTGTCTTTGCGATCATTCTCAGTGATTAGTACTACTGTTTTCATGCGGCGTCACCTGACTTTACTAATGGCGGGTTTTTTGAATTAGGAAGATATACGTTTAAGAATTGTGCGATCAAGAAAGGTTTTGATTATATATTCCGGTCATTGTTTGTTACAAATTATTTCTAACTTATCGTCCACAAAGACGCTTAAATAAGTTTTTTAAATACTTTTTTAAAAACGTATTTAAAAGGTTTTTTCTTTTCCTGTTTAGCCTCCGGTAACTACCGTTTAGATAATTCTTCAGAGGATGAATGAGAATGATATGTATGAGTGTAAATGAAGTGTAGTCTTGTACATTCTCAGTTTGACCATACCTGAGATGTGTGGTTAATTGAAACCCAACCACCAAAGAACACCGGTATCCACGATCTAGTATTCAAATCCGTGTAAATATATCTGGCTTTACTAGGTTGAATGCTGTAACTCTCGACTTCCAAATCAGCTGATTTGGGAAGACGCGTTAACCACTAGACCAACCCGGTGGGTATTTAAAAGGTTAGGTTAAGTTTTTTTAAATAAATACGGTTTTTAAAAACTTATTAAAAAGGGATTTACACCATTTTTTACTATACAATTTAGTTCGGTTTGTCGTAACAAAAGTTACACCTTTCGTTGACCGCCATTAAGAAAATTTAAATATCTTTTTTAAGGAAACTGATATATTAAAGAAAATAGTAAACCTTTTAATTTTATAATTAATTTAAGCGTAATTTTTTTAACCGATCTTAAAAACGAAATAATTAGCGATTACACCCGTATCTATATATGCATGTTATGCAGTATAATAGACCTATAACGGTAGACTAAAAGTCAGTTTCCTCAAATAAAATAAAGAAACATAGTTAAAAAAAAAATTTAGTAGTAACGTTTTATTCTGCGTTTAATACACATCAGTGGAACTGTTCAATGTCTAGTATTTTATGAATAATTTTTTCTAATACAGTTTTTTTATGTATAAAATCAAATGAGTTTTCAAACGACAGCTTGAGGCGGATCAGGTCATTTGGATTTAACCCACCGGGTTGGTCTAGTGGTTAACGCGTCTTCCCAAATCAGCTGATTTGGAAGTCGAGAGTTACAGCGTTCAAGTCCTAGTAAAGCCAGTTATTTTTACACGGATTTGAATACTAGATCGTGGATACCGGTGTTCTTTGGTGGTTGGGTTTCAATTAACCACACATTTCAGAAATGGTCGAACTGAGAATGTACAAGACTACACTTCATTTACACTCATACATATCATCCTCATTCATCCCCTGAAGAATTATCTAAACGGTAGTTACCAGAGGCTAAACAAGAAAAAGAAAAGAAAAGGTCATTTGGATTTAATGAAAATATCACTTGACGATTGTCCAGAAGGAAAAATCTCAAGGAGTTAAATCGCATAAACTAATATCCATTCAGTTGTTCCTCAGTGTCCTATCTATTCAGGAAAATGATGACTGAGGTAGTCTATAACTTGTAGAGAATAATAATGGTGCTTCATCTTTCTATCAACTTCAGGAGCTGCCGATCTCAAATTCAAGGTCGTTTTATAACATGATGATAACACTATCTCGTAACATCTCAAGGTATGAATCCTCTCCTACATTTTCGTCAAAGAAAATTTTTGTAATGCTACATCAAACATGAACTCTAGGTACATTAAGTTATTTTTGAACGATTACCCGAGGAATATTATCAGACAATTATGACGGTTTACTAGACAATTCGATTTAAAATTTGCTTCAAATAGCTACAAAAATCTTCTTTAGGGAACATTAAATCCTTCAAAAAATTCCATAATTTTATCAAAATTAACTTTAAAAAGTACACGAAATAATGCAGACAGATAACACTACAATACGATAAAATTTTTGAAAATTTCTTCTGGCTATTTGCAGCCTAAAAAAGTCTTTCTGGTTCATATTTAATGTCTTAGTAAGTTTGTTTTCTAAACTGAAATAGTTTCTAAAATCTTTAATTTCTTATATTTTAAATTTTATGTTCAGTATAGGAAAATGCAGACGGGTCGATAGTAGAGAATTAGGGAATTTTTAGTGGAATGTTTCATGAACGGCAATAGTATCCCCGACATTGAAGCGTAGAAACCTTTTCTTGTTTTATTATGGGTATATGTGTCGATGATTATTTTTTATATCATACCCGATTTATTCCTGTGCACTACACTACCCAATTAAATAAGAAATGTTTCTGTACTATACATTTTTTAACACCACTTTTCTGTTACCGAAGAAATCTATATTCTAATGTAAACGGTACCCTTAACGCCGATTTCTTATGAGGAATTGTAATTTTTAAAAGAAGAACCTTTATCCGTTTACGGAAAAGAATACATTTTTATTATAGATATGCCTTTTAAACTGATGACGTAAACACGATACGTAATTGAGAACCTGAGAAAGAAAAGAAACCCCTCAAAGAAAAGTTAAGAATATCATTTATTGAAACAAAATTGTTCCAAAAAGAATGCTTTAAAACAGCTTTAAATGAAACATTTGAATTACTGGAGTTAAAGAAAATTTACCTTGTACTGGATGTAAACAGAAAAAAAATCTCTAGGAAAAAGACAGAAGTCCGATCAAAAAAAAAGTTTATTTAAATATTTTGAAATATTTGTGTGCGTTATTTGTCCCCGTGAAAGTTTTATAAAATAAGGAACACCGATGTTTTTTAGAATGAAATGGTGGAGATTCAATTTGAGATTCACAAAATGCTTTAATACAAGTTATGGGAAATTATGTTCGCATAGTCAGCCATAAACGATTTTTTTTTAAATATGAAATAACCGAAATGATAGAAAACTATTTTACTACGAAAGCTGGAGAAAATTGAGATTTCAAGAAGCATTTAAAAACAATGTTATTAAAAGTACAGGCTTTATATTACACAGAATCAGACAACATTTCTGAAACTAGGAGAAATCATGATATTTAAAAAAAATGTTTAATCTGAAGATGATAATTATTCTTTGTTAATAGAGGATTGATAATATGTGCATATTTTTTTTTTCTTAAATAAAACAAGTAAAATAATATTATAAATTACGTCTTATCGTACTTGCTGCGATAAATTTTTTTGTATTTACTCAGTTCCCGGAATTTTTATCTGTCAGTTCAACTAATATGCCAAGTTATTCATGCGATTGTTAATTGTTACATAACTGATTTAAAATATTTTTTTAATAATATATTACAGTATAGCATCATGAATGCTGTAAATTTTTAATAAAGATAATTATAAATGAACAACACACGGCGAAAACTGATAATTAAGTCATATAAGGTATTTTATATTTGTTTTTTATAGGTATAACACTTCTGCTTATTAATTTTTATTATTTATAGATTTAATATCAGCAAAAATCTAATTTTATAAAAATTTCGTTACATTCATTAAATAGAGTAAGTTTTTTTATATTGATAACCTATATTATATTCAGTGAGTTATTTTTTGTAGAAAATTTAATTTTTGTGAAATTTTTCATAAAATGTTATAAGATGTTACCTCTTAAAAAAACCTTCAATCTTACACCAAATAATATTTAATTAAATTAAAATATTAAGTAAATAATATTAAATTGAAATATTTATAACAATATTATATTGTTTATAATATTATATTTTGATATAATTTTGAAAAATATTTAATGAAATATGTATATTTTTTAATGACTGTTTGAATTATCGAATAAAAGAATAAAAATAAAAACTACGACATTCTTTATTTCGACTAGTCGACTAAGTCGACTTTTACACAAAAATAACCCATAGGAAAAAAGTTCTAATAACGTATCACAATATTTTCTGCCCTTTTTTTTTTTTTTTTTTCTTTCTCTCAGCTCCCCTGGGCGGCGTACACGGCCCAGGGGGCGTACTGGGCCGTGTACGTCGCCCAGGGGAGTGTCTTTAAACTCAAATAGGCCTCCCCACCTACCGGCTATATACCGGCAAGGCAGGTCGGCCTACCGGTTAGCTCTTTTTGAGAGTTCTTTATCAATAATGCCCCCTTGGGGACCCAAAAGGGCAATACTAATACACCACGCCAGACCCAGTTCGCCGCGACGCGGTACCGGGTCCCTTCAGTATTAAGTGTGGTGTTGCCTGACTGTTACCCGTGGAGTCCTTGGTGGCTCATCAGTGCCAACACACCGCAGCATGCTGGACCTCACCAGCAAGGCTGCCCACCCAGTCCTATTCTAGCCAACACCTTGTCTTCTCTATCGGAGTATTTCTGTAGAACAACTTGTATAACAAAACTAGCAAAATTATTCCAGTTTGACTCGCTTCTTAGCATGTAGTCTATTGTTGTCTCTGGAGTTATACCTGTGAGTGCCTTACTATGTCTAAGTGTGTCCCACCTATTGCACTCAAAAAAGGTGTGCTCAGCATCATCTATCTCGTTGCAGTAGTTGCAAATTGGCTCTTCTCTCTTGCCGATTTTGTGCAGGTATTGAAGGAACCATGTCCTGTAAAAAACTGCGATAGGTGATGATCAACCTCACCAAATCTTCTCGACAACCATGGCTTGATGAAGGGGATGAGGGTTCTCGTCCATCGACCCACAGCTTCCTGCGACCATATTTCCTGCCAGATATTATAAACGGCATCCCTGACCTCTTGTTCTGGCTTGCCTTGTGCCCTCTTCACCCTCTTTTTTGCGATTAGGTCAATAGGAGGTGTACCCGATAACACGCACAGGGCGGCATAGGACACTGTCCTGTATGCGGACACAACACCTAGGAGCACACACCTGTGCGTCCTCGCCAGTCTCTCTTTGTTGCGCCTGATGGCGATAGAGGGCCACCAGGCCGGAACGGCATACATAAGCGAAGACACGACGGTGGTCGCAAGTAAACGGCGCTTTGAGGCCCGAGGGGCATTCTCCGATGACATAATGATGTTTAGACTTTTTATCATCCTTTCTGCCTTGTTGCATACATTGACTATGTGCTCGGTGTATCTACCGTTTTTCTGGAGGATAACTCCTAAGTACTTGATCTTATTCGCTTCTTCTATTGCATGACCGTTGATGGAAATATTGAACGGTTCTAGCACTCTTCTACCCGTAAAGGCAATACACCGGCATTTTTCCGTAGACAGTTGCAGACCCCTGGACCTCAACCACTCCTGTATAGTGTCGATGGCCGCATACACCCTCTCCCGCACCTCCAAGACCGTCCTTCCCTCTACGAAGACTGCAATGTCATCTGCATAAGCCAGGACCTGGACGCCGACAGGAAACTCCTTCTGAAGGAGTTCATCTATAATCACCAGCCACAACAACAGCCCCAGAACAGAACTCCACCGTGCATTTGAAAATGTACTGTTTCTTCCTGTGCTTCCACCAGACATCCTCTGTTGGACAAGTAACATTCAATTTGTCTACGCAGGTACGGGCTGAGGCCCCTAGCCGCAATTACGTCATTAATATGACCCCAACCAATAGCTCCGAACGCGTTTTTTATGTCTAGTGATAGCATCAGTGGAATTCTCCTGGTTCGCCAAGTGCCTCTCTTCACCTCGTCGGCCCATCCCGAAATTCGGCAGATAGCCTGCACGGTGGATCGCCCCCGCATAAACCCGTACTGGTTAGGACTGATTCCGGCTCCCTCTTCTAGTTTTTTGATGATGCGGCGAGCCAGCATCTTTTCTACTAGCTTCCCCATCATATTAAGGAGGCTCAGGGGTCTATAGGTTATATCTTCCTCCAAAGAGGTGCCTTTAGGTAGGAATACCACTCTGGCCTCCTTCCACCAGTCGGGGAAGTCTCCGTTCTCCATGCCATGGCTGGCAATCTCGAGCATCTCTCAGGGAGCCTTCTGAACCAGCCCCTTGATCACTGCCGCGGGAATCTTGTCCGTGCCAGGGCTCTTTTTGGTTGACAAACTCCTCGCCGCAAGTTGTAGCTCTTCCATGGTGAATCTTCTATTGTCGCAAGGTGTGGATCTCACGATATCAGGCACTGTATGCGGGAACAACCTGGCTACCTCCCTTGCAACACTGGTCTTATTGAGGATAGGCATACGTCTCCCGAACTTTTTGGTCACAATACGATATGCCTGGCTCCAGGGATTGCTGTCAAGCTCTTCGCAGAGCCTGATCCAGCAATCCTTTTTACGTCTCTTAATAGCCTTATTGAGCGATCTTCTTGCCTCGAGGTATCTATTGGCTATTTCCTGGTACCCTTCTCTGTTATTTCTAAGAATACGTTGTTTCCTTCTCCTAAGGGACTGGAGCTCTTGTCTCATTGCTTCAATTTCAGCAGTCCACCAATATACGGAGCGCCTCCTTGTATTGTTAGCTGCCATTCTGTCCATTTCCTGCTTTATTATATTAGATAAAGCCTCAGGTGATTGTTGATGTCTATCAGACAGTCTACTTGCAGTCCTGTTGACGATTTGCTCTATTTGTACTGATGAGAATCTCCGTGGGGGGGAGTGCACTTCACGCTTGAAATCTACGTCTTTCAGATCCAAGATAGAGGCGCGGTGATCGCTCGCTATATCTTCTGAGAGAACCATCCACTGGTACTGATTCCTCCTCCACCTACAGTCCAGGATGGTGAGGTCAAGCACCGACTGATGACCTCTCGCTACGTACGTGGGCGTATCGTCATTAATGCAGATGCAGCCGGCAGTTTCCAGGAGATCGGCAAGGATCTGTCCCCTCCTGTTGGTGTGTCGACTGCCAGCCGCCACCATTTTGCTGTTAAAATCACCCAACATTACGATCCTCTTGGTTGAATTGGTAATCGCACCTTGTAAAGTGTCGATGAAGTTAGTAAAGTCCGCGATCGCAATGTTGGGCGAAATGTACACACCCACGAATAGAGTTGTTTCGGTCTCAACAGACACCACGCCACTATCTCCAAACTTGAAATTCCATTGTATACTATGACTTACGTCCATAATGGCAACATCTCCCGACATATCAACAGTCCATCCAAGTTTGGCAGCTTCATATTTATTGGGTTCGGTGACCACAAGGAGGTCTACGTTCTTGTCTGCAACAACACGACTAATTAAGTCGTGAGCGAGAATACTCCTATTGGCATTCGCTAACATAGTCCTAATAATGCAATTTTTTCTTACATTGCCATGCTCCACTCCTGTGTTCACCGCTCTTACAATCGAGGCATTGCTTAGGTTCAAGAGAATCCGCTATCTTGTGACCTCTGCTACCGCAGTTGAAGCACAAATCGAGCCTATCTGGGCCCTTACATTTGTGCCTTCTATGGCCCGTGCCCCAACAACGGTAGCACCTGTCTTCATCTTCCCGGATGTACGCCCGGCAACTAATCCATCCGATTCTTATTCTTTCCTCGACCAGTTTGCATGCCGCTCTATAAGAGGTCATGACCGTAATATTTTGTGTCTTGCCAAAACCTTTCCTCATGGATGTTATCTTGACTTCCTCGCTAGAACCCACCCGTTTTATAATGGCAGCCATAACCTCTTGCTCTGTTGTGTCATGCTCGACATCTCGGATGTGCACAATAGTTCTCCTTCCAGCTCTGCTTTTTATATCAACGTGAAGGTCGGCAGCCTTGTCCCTCAGGATAGATGTAAATTGTTCCGCTTTCTCTGCACCCTGTATCCTAACGTGGAGCTCCTCGTTACGGCCCTTTCGCAATGAGATGACGTTATTTGCCTCCTCGCTGGTGACAGCATCCTTCATGGACCGGAGGAGCTCCGCGTACGTTTTTCCTTCCGCCTTAACAATCACTGTTCGGCTTTGCTCCGCCGGGGGAGTAGCCTTCTTTATCGGGATTTGATTATTACCGATGTGCCTGGTCCCACCATCCCCTTGGAGAGTTAACACATATACAGGTGTTTCCCTTGCTCTGAAGATATAGGATATGATCTTCTTGGCAAAATTTCCCATACTGCCCGAAGGCAGTATGTACGCTGAATTTGGTGACTGTATAGCTATCTTTTTGAACGCCTTCAATAAACAAGAAAGGGTTTCCTTTTCCGGGGCTCCCGAGTCATAATGTATCTTAAATTTATTCTTCTTTTCTTCAACGGTTCTCCTATTAGAGTTATTTCGTCTTTTATGATGTCACAAGCTGCGAGCTTGTTACCTATATCCTGCTCACCTACTCTCCTTAAATCTCTAAGAGTACAAGTGTCTTTGAATTCAGGTGGAAGGTCAGTAACCAACTTTAGCTTGCCCCTAAGTGAGTTAGGCCACCTTTTAGGGAGGAGCTCAATGAGTTCTTCATCACTCAAATCGCTGGTCAAAATATACTCCATGTAATCGTCACCCGCAATAGGGTCCGTTTGGGTAGCTTGGGAAGTCTTTGTGTCTGGAGAGGACAGCTCGGAAAGCGGATTCAGTCCCTCGTATACTCGCCTTAGATCCTGTTCATGGGTCGCAATGTACTTATTCAAACCTGGGCCTAAATGCTGTTTCAACGATATCAGTATCATTCCCAATTGGTATGCTAGACTGCTCACTGTATCGGGTGCCTCTTCTTCCTCCTCGGAAGATCCTTGACGGAGCCTCTTCTTCCCTTTTAGATCGGTTTTCTTGACCGTCGCCGATTTTGTCATGCTTCTGCTACTTTGGGCGGATGTCCCATCCATAGGGAGTTAACCGCGTCTTCGCATGATATAGTACTGTACTCAGGGGGCTTCCCAAGTTCTACGAGTACCCACTCGGGGGAGGGGCCCCAAAAAAAAAAAGAAAAAAAAAAAGGTGGTTGGGGGGGTTGAGGGGGTAAGAAAAATGTATTTGACCGAAAATGGGGTCAAAAAATGGGGGGGGGGTCGTGGGGGTACTTGCTTCGGCATTGTACTCGTACTTGCTTCGGCAGTACATATACTAAAATTGGAACGATACAGAGAAGATTAGCATGGCCTTGCGCAAGGATGACACGCAAAATATTTTCTGCCCTGAGGTAGGTAATCACCACGTCCGGAACACAACATCTACGTTCCACGTCCAGGGCGGTAACAGCTGTACTTATGTACAATAGATATAGCTGGCTAACGGGGCTCCGAGTAAATTCCTCGGATATGCTTTTCTTTTGACCTGTTACCACCTTCAGGTCCTCACATGGATCGGATTTTTCGGCTACCTGCAGGATATGAACAATTAATTGATTAGGAAGTGGACACATACATAACTTAGAGCTGGCGATGTGGCGGTCAGGGTCAATGTTATTGCAGGTGTAACGGAGACCCTTCCGTTGTCCACATGCCCCCTGCGATGGCAAGCATGTAGCAATGGTGCCCATGTATGTCGATGCATGGGAGCTCTGAAAGCTTCGGTGAGTAGGAGCCTGGAGTCAGTGCAGAGATTGCGCATCCGCTCTCTGCCAGGACATATGCCGGTTCCACCGGAGTACCGGATCGGACCTCCAAGGTTAGTAGCCCTGGAGTGGGGGTGTACCCCTGCGGCTAGCCTTGCTACAGAAGGGATAAACGTTCATGAATATTGAACACACTAACGTGGCAGAGGGTGCAAGTAAACACCCTCGTTTAGAAACCTCCGATTCGCCACAAGCGAAGAGGAAAAAGAGCAAGGAGTCAGATAAAATCAAGAGAGATGCTGACACAATCAGTAGGGAATTGAGAAAGTCGTTGTTTGGAAACATTGCTCCCAAACCAAGATTTTTAATTATTACAAAGGAGAATAGAAACTTTCAAAAAGTTAGTCCATTCTTAATCGCAAGAGAAATTACTAATTGTGCTGGTGGTCCTGTCAAGGAAATTCGTAAAACTTTTAATGGATTGCATGTCGAAACCATCAACGACATGCAAAGCCAGAAAGTTCAGGCGTTGAAGAAGATCGGTGAATTTGCGGTTTCTGTCCAACCGCATAGCACACTTAACTCATCCAGAGGAGTTGTTGTTTGTCGCGATCTTCTAAATTGTACAGAAGAAGAAATTTTACAAGAAATGTCGAGTCAGGGAGTGACTCAGTGTCGCATTCTAACCATGCGAAGAAATGGTGAAGTTCTTCCTTCGGCCTCGCATGTTTTAACATTTAATAGGCGAACCTTCCTGAAAAGGTACGAGCTGGAATCCATCGGCTTGATGTACGAGCTTTCATTCCGCAGCCGATTAGATGTTTTAAGTGTCAACGATTCGGACACACAGCAGCTAGATGTGAAGCGCAGGAAATATGTATATGTGGAGAGAAAACACATGAGAGTGACCCATGTAAAGACCCTCCAATCTGCGTTAACTGTAAAGGGCATCACAACTGTCGTTCAAGGAACTGCCCTACATATAAATTAGAAACAGCCATTCAGGAAGTTAAAACGCTTCAGAAGGTCAGTTATCCTAAAGCGAAGAAAATTGTTAATCAGCGTACACCACCACCATCGACTTCTTATGCAGAAGCAGCGGCTGCTCCTTCGACATCTAAAATTAATGTGGAGCAGTTGCTTAACACGATGGCACCAAGTCTTGCGACAATGATTGAAAGAATCATTGATTCAAAGATTGAGTCGACTCATCAGAGAAAACAAAGTAAAGATGAGAAGGCTCATCCCCGGACTGACGCCGTTGACATGAGAGACGCACCAGCGCCGTTTAAAAAACCAGCCAAATCTGCGATCGAAAAGCCACCAACTAGGGTAAAAATTAAAAATCTTGACTTATCTGACAAAGAGAAACAGATCACTCCGTCGACTAGTCACAAGTCTAAAGAAATTGTGACAAGAAAATCCGAGTCTACCGAAATGGAGGTGCAAGTTATTATTGAAAAAGAACCAGACGCAGGTGATATAAAAACTGCAACAATGGAGCCTCCAAAAGCCCAAAGAAGAGCTTCGGTGAGAACATCTACTTCAGCTGGACCCAGCACTGCAGTAGAGATAGAATCCAGCTCATCAGCCGCGGAAAGTGCATCGCTTGCTAGTTTAGATTCAATTGCAACGATGTTAACAGCACCAAAGAACCTTTCATCACCTGATGTAAGCCGGCGAACGTCATTGGCATCAGAAAGAGAAGACGATGCCATGTCTGAGGCCTCAGACACTCTTTCGTCAGAAGTTGAGGCCGTACGCAGGATGGAAAAACGTGCAAGAAAGGATGGCCGAAAGGAAAGCCTAGGAAGTAATTTGTTGGATTAGAAGTTATGGAAAATGTAAAAATTTTGAACATTTTTGATTCATATGATTGTGAATCATTGAACTTTTTTTTTATTTTTTATTTTTTGAAGTGTGATGGGGCTAATGACCAAAGTACTCGATGCCCCTAAAAACCTCAAAAAAAAAAAAAAAATATATTTTCTGTAATACAGTATTACTGTTTACGGTATTTTGTGTTTACTGGAAATAATTTTAAGACGTTTTAAATTTAAATTCAATATTTTAAAGTAATTTTTTATTCTTTAGGTTTTCCTAAAATGTTTAAATTTTCTCAAAAGAAAACACAAATTTATAAAATAAATTGAATTTTTACAGGTACTAACTAATACAATTCGGGTAAACTCTTAAAAATTCGACCACACACACACACGCGCGCGCGCACACACATACACGAGTATATGTAATAAAGTTAACGTGTATATTACTAAAATGGGTCTCATTTTCCCATTACTTTACAGTTTTCTTAGAAAAGTGAAGCAAAAGAGACTTACTTAAAATTTTATTTGTGTTCTTCAACTGTGTTTTTCTGTTTGTACACCATTACGCAAAAACGTAATAACCTATTGAATTAACGCAATTTATTGAAGTTTTATCACTATCTACTATTTCTCAACATGAAGTATTTATAGTATTAATGGGTCAACCCCTCATAGATTTTTGAAAAAATTACTCGCGTAGGATGAAATTTACAAAAGAAAAGTAGTATAAAAATTAAAATTACTTCTTCCCAGATAAAACGGGTTTTAAATTTACGTGCTCATGTTGTAGTGTATTAGCAACATATTTTTATGGAAAAAATTAAATGTTAACAACTTTCCTTTATAAACTTTTCTTTGTATTCCAATGATGATCCAACCTTATATGAACTAATGATTTTTAAGATAATTATTTACTTATTTATTTTAATAGCTATTATCATTTAGCGACAAATTACAAGTTATGATAATTAAATACAAATTTTGTAAATACCGTTTGAGGAAATATTATTTGAAATCTCAAACGAGAGTATCATCCACCGACTTGAAAAAAACAATTTTTTTTCGTTTCCTAGATATGGATAAATTTTAATAAAACATTTCCGTGGAAAAATAAAAGTTTTAAAATTATATGCAAAGTTGCACATTCTCATACCCATGCACGAGTATATTAATTTAAAATAATTTTTAGGAATTATCATGTGTTATAGACAATTGTAATATGCAGATAACCATTTCGGCTGCGATCTTACTGAATAATAATTATAACCTCCTCTATGAATCATGAGACCTTGCCGTTGGTGAGGGGGCTTGAGTGCTCAGGGATACAGAGTAGCTGGACCGAAGGTGCAACCATATCGGAGAGGTATCTGTTGAGAGCCAGACTAAGGAATGATTCCTGAAAGAGGGCAGCAGCTCTTTCAGTAGTTGTTAGGGGCGTGAGTCACAATGACTTAAACGGCCATATCAACATCACTCAGTCCTCTGAGTACTGCGCAGCTGAAAGCAATGGAAAACTACAGCTGTTTTTTTTCCAAGAAAATGTAGCTCTCTGCATTTTCATTTTAAAAAAATGGAGGCGCCTTTCTTGGTAAAATATTCCGGAGGTAAAATAGTCCCCCGTTCGGATCTCCGGGTGGGGACTACTAAGGAAGGGGTCACCAGAAAACTAAAAAATAACATTCTACGAGTCGGAGCGTGGAATGTTAGAAGCTTAAATAAGGTTGGTAGGCTAGAACATTTAAAAAGGGAAATGGATAGGGTGAATGTGGATATAGTAGGAATTAGTGAGTCTCGGTGGGAAGAGGAAGGCGACTTTTGGTCAGGTGAGTTTAGAGTAATTATCTCAGCGTCAAATAATGGACAGGCAGGAGTAGGTTTCGTGATGAACAAGAAGATAGGGAGGAGAGTGGAGTATTTCAAGACGCATAGCGATAGAATCATTGTAATAAGGATAAAATCAAAACCTAAACCAACAACGATTGTTAACGTCTATATGCCTACAAGCGCCCATGATGATGATGAGGTAGAGTGTGTATACGAAGAGATTGATGAAGCAATTAAACACGTAAAAGGAGATGAAAATTTAATAATAGTTGGAGATTGGAATGCAAACATTGGAAAAGGCAAGGAAGGAAATATAGTGGGTGAATACGGGCCGGGCAAAAGGAATGAAAGAGGGGACCGACTTATAGAGTTTTGCACGAAGTACAATTTAGTAATTGCCAACAACCAATTTAAAAATCATAATAGAAGAATATACACTTGGAAAAAGCCAGACGATACTGCAAGGTATCAGATAGATTATATCATGGTTAAGCATTGATTTAGAAATCAACTCGTTGACTGCAAAACTTACCCTGGAGCAGACATTGATAGCTATAATAATTTGGTGATAATGAAATGTAGATTGGGGTTTAAAAAACTGAAGAAAAGGTGTCAGATGAATCGGTGGAATTTAGAGAAGCTTGAGGAAGAGGAGGTAAAGAAGATTTTTGAGGAGGACATCGCAAGAGGTCTGAGTAAAAAAGATAAGGTAGAAAATGTAGAAGAAGAATGGGAGAATGTTAAAAAGGAAAATCTTAAATCAGCAGAAGCAAACTTAGGCGGAATAAAGAGAACTGGTAGAAAACCTTGGGTTTCAGACGATATATTGCAGCTGATGGATGAACGTAGAAAATATAAGAATGATAGTGATGAAGAAAGTAAAAGGAACTATCGGCAATTAAGAAATGCTATAAACAGGAAGTGCAAACTGGCGAAAGAAGAGTGGATTAAAGAAAAGTGTTCAGAAGTGGAAAGAGAAATGAACATTGGTAAAATAGACGGAGCATACAGGAAAGTTAAGGAAAATTTTGGGGTGCATAAATTAAAATCTAATAATGTGTTAAACCAAGATGGTACACCAATATATAATACGAAAGGTAAAGTCGATAGATGGGTGGAATATATTGAAGAGTTATACGGAGGAAATGAATTAGAAAATGGTGTTATAGAGGAAGAAGACGAAGTTGAGGAGGATGAAATGGGAGAAACAATACTGAGATCTGAATTTAAGAGAGCATTAAAAGATTTAAATGGCAGAAAGGCTCCTGGAATAGATGGAATACCTGTAGAATTACTGCGCAGTGCAGGTCAGGAAGCGATTGATAGATTATATAAACTGGTGTGTAATATTTATGAAAAAGGGGAATTTCTGTCAGACTTCAAAAAAAGTGTTATAGTAATGATACCAAAGAAAGCAGGGGCAGATAAATGTGAAGAATACAGAACAATTAGTTTAACTAGTCATGCATCAAAAATCATAACTAGAATTCTATACAGAAGAATCGAGAGGAGAGTGGAGGAAGTGTTAGGAGAAGACCAATTTGGTTTCAGGAAAAGTATAGGGACAAGGGAAGCAATTTTAGGCCTCAGATTAATAGTAGAAGGAAGATTAAAGAAAAACAAACCAACATACTTCGCGTTTATAGACCTAGAAAAGGCTTTCGATAACGTAGACTGGAATAAAATGTTCAGCATTTTAAAAAAAATTAGGGTTCAAATACAGAGATAGAAGAACAATTGCTAACATGTACAGGAACCAAACAGCAACAGTAACAATTCAAGAACATAAGAAAGAAGCCGTAATAAGAAAGGGAGTCCGACAAGGATGTTCCCTATCTCCGTTACTTTTTAATCTTTACATGGAACTAGCAGTTAATGATGTTAAAGAACAATTTAGATTCGGAGTAACAGTACAACGTGAAAAGATAAAGATGCTACGATTTGCTGATGATATAGTAATTCTAGCCGAGAGTAAAAAGGATTTAGAAGAAACAATGAACGGCATAGATGAAGTCCTACGCAAGAACTATCGCATGAAAATAAACAAGAACAAAACAAAAGTAATGAAATGTAGTAGAAATAACAAAGATGGAGCACTGAATGTGAAAATAGGAGGAGAAAAGATTATGGAGGTAGAAGAATTTTGTTATTTGGGAAGTAGAATTACTAAAGATGGACGAAGCAGGAGGGATATAAAATGCCGAATAGCACAAGCTAAACGAGCCTTCAGCAAGAAATATCATTTGTTTACATCAAAAATTAATTTAAATGTCAGGAAAAGATTTTTGAAAGTGTATGTTTGGAGTGTCGCTGTATATGGAACTGAAACTTGGACAATCGGAGTATCTGAGAAGAAAAGGTTCGAAGCTTTTGAAATGTGGTGATATATGAGAATGTTAAAAATCAGATGGGTGGATAAAGTGACAAATGAAGAGGTATTGCGGCAAATAGATGAAGAAAGAAGCATTTGGAAAAATATAGTTAAAAGAAGAGACAGACTTATAGGCCACATACTAAGGCATCCTGGAATAGTCGCTTTAATATTGCAAGGACAGGTAGAAGGGAAAAATTGTGTAGGCAGGCCACGTTTGGAATATGTAAAACAAATTGTTAGGGATGTAGGATGTAGAGGGTATACTGAAATGAAACGACTAGCACTAGATAGGGAATCTTGGAGAGCTGCATCAAACCAGTCAAATGACTGAAGACAAAAAAAAAAAATAATTATAAGCGAATCAATCATAATAATTTCGATGAAACCCTAAAAGAGTACTTTGACAATTTATTGCAAATATAGACGATCTTTTTACAGTCCTGTTTATCCGAAACTGGGTTATCAAAACGTATTTGGCGTTTAGATATTTACAATATATTCATTGTCTATTTTTCCGAAATTTCAGAACGCCGTATCTTTTGTAATTTCAATCCAAATATTTAATTCCAAGGTTCCACAGCGTTATGCAACTAGTTTATTATAAAATTAACTAGAAAGCAGACTAGAAAGTATAAATTACAGACCCATCAGCTAGATGCATGTGGTTATAAACATGTATAATCTGTTATAATCAAATTAGCATAATGAATTCATTCATCTTTTAGTCAAAAAAAAGAAAAAAATATTAGCTGTATTTTAGCCCTATTCTGTATTTTATAGGTCTAATTTTGTTTAAAATTAATCTTATTTAAAGTAAAGTTTGAAATTATTAATAAAAATATTCAATAGATTTCAAATAATTTCATCATTTTATACCTCTCAATTATTATGATGTAATAATTTAAACGATATTTATCCGGACATTCATGCAGACCAAGATCGGTCTAGCCCGGATTAACGAGATTAAAATATGTTTACATTGGTCTATTATAGAGTCATTAAATTACGGTCGGAAAGTAATAATAAATAATTTTTTTAAATAAAATTAAATATAAAAAAAAAACCGCTGAAAAGTTCAGAATTAATTAATTTACTTTTGAGGAAGAAATTGTATAATTAACTGTTTATGTCTCGACTTATAAACATAAAAGAGTTTAATAAATGTAATGAAAACAAGAGTTTAACAATAAATGTAAGGTACTGTGTAATTTAAAAATACCTGTGGAATAATTCAAATATTAATTTTTTCAGCCGATGAGAGTATTCCGATAAAAATTCAGAATCTTTTTTCATTTTATATAATAAATTTGTAATATTTGTTCTAATTTCGATTTAATTTTAATTGTTATAACAATCAAAATCGACAAAAATTTGGCGGTCAAATTTTGTTACGCTTTCGGTTTCAGTTTCTGTTATTGTTATTATTCACGCTAAGAGAATGACTTATACAAAGGAGGCAGCTATTTCGTATTTGTAATTTAGTCGATATATTTGGAACTGAATATAACAGATGGTTACTAAAAATGTAGTAAAAGATGAGGTTGCAGGCTGCAGCCTTAGAGGCTCGTGAAATCAATTTCAGGATCTTGATAGAGTTTTTGTCGGGTGGTGGGCGGGAGAAGGGAATACACTTCGGGGATAGCGAAGGGAATGGAAAAAGGGAGAAGGCGAAGAGTACGGTCGGGAATAGTTAAGTTCTGTCAAAGGCTTTCTTTTCTTCTTTTCCTGCTGTTCCCCCTTTTCTTCTCTATTCTTTTTCCTCCCCCATCGTCAGCCTCTGAGAAGGGATGTTTTCTCTCCTCCCGTTTTCTTTAGACGACCTACTCGTCTCCATAGCGACCGGGCAGGGCATACTCTCAGCTCTCAAGATAGGAAGAAGGGAGGTTTGAAACGGGGGATGAGATGACTGACCCGTTTCAAATTTAATATCGCGCGCCATGCGTTTTTATACCGGATGCCGACAACAGAGAATTAATCCCTACACGTAAGCTAAATAACAATAAACAGTATTTCTCTTATCATGAGGAATCAAAATTGTTAATTTATTTGGATATGAATAACCTCAGGGATGTATAAGATAACTACAAAAAAAATTGACTAAAATTAGAGTATTAACATATTTACTGAATAACAATCATAGACAACTCAATTTGTAGATAAGGGAAAAACTCCGATCTTTGTTGAAAGTATAAAATTTATCTTATATACAACACATATCAAATAAAATATGCGAATTTCGGTAAATCTATACAGAAAAAACTTTCATAATACTTAAAAATAAACATGAAAACATTTTAAATATATTAAAATATATATAGAAACCAAAAATTCATCTGAAATTTTGGCAAAAAACAGTAGAAAATATTTAGATAAAATTTATCTAAATTTATCAAATCAGGCTATTTTCTATGTAGACCACTTTTTTTTTTCTTGTTAGGATAAAGAACCATATTTGATGTTTTTCAAAACTTACAAGATTGAAAAACTAACATAAGTCAGTATTCTTTGAAACAAAATTCAAATATGTTCAGATTTAAAATGCGATCTTTATTTCAAGTTTTCTGATAGGAATTCAATAAAAATTATGAAAACCAAATAAACGGTAGGATGAAGTAACCAAATGCATTTAAATTCTTCAGTAATCAATTAAGTTTGTTTCAAGCATCATTTATTTTAATTATATTTCTATTAATCATATTACTTCATCATATACAACGATAATGTTTTAAACAAAAAAACTTCCGTTGTTTATTTGTGTTGCCTTGATAAAAATTTTGTTTTTTTAGGTGTAGGTTTTTAGCTTTTCAATTATAAAAATCGTGTGGAGAATTGTTTGTATAAAGACTAAATTAAATATTTTTTTTGTGATGAATAGAGATGGAACTGATCTATGCAAAGTTTTGAAAACGTCCAAAAATTCTTTTGAACAATTTTTTTTAAGGCGGAGACCGAAAATATCGCAGAAGCTACTTGATACTCTGATCCGTATCAAATATGACTGTTAATGATTTTATCTTACAGTACCGGATTTCTTTTTGGAATGAGAGGCATGTTATGATTATCGATGATAAAGATTTACCAAAAAGTAAATAAAAAAACAAAAATTGTCGGTTGTTCAAATACTACAGAAAACGTATGACAGAATTAATTAATTTTGTAAAATAACATTTAAAAATAAAAAGGAAATATCCCTGGTGGGGATCGAACCCACGACCTTTGGATTAGAAGTCCAACGCGCTATCCACTGCGCCACAGGGACTACATGCATGATCGATCACGTAATTAATTATTAATCAAATATATAATTTAAATATTTAACTGCTATAAAAACAATCGCTAATTTTTATGTATTTTTGGGTGCTGAATCCATGTATGACCTCAATTTCTTTCAATTATGTAAGAATTTTTTATATTTTATTTTTTATTTTATAATTTAAAAAAAAAATATATATATATATAAAAACCAATTTTAAATAAATAAACTTAGAATTCATTTTTACATTAATTCATATTTACAAGTAATATGAAAAACAAAATTTCTCTAAAATATCATTAAAACTAATGAAAACACATGGTAAAATACTAATGTCCTTACAAGTTCTAACAAAATCCTTTTTCCATTTTGTTTCGATGCTCCATTTGATGGAGCATCTTTTTCTTCAGTGGTCTCGCAGCGGTCGTCTAGTTTTAACATCCAACAGTAGTCAGCTATCATGCTCACGTTCCATTTCCCTTGGTATCTTCTCTCCATTTCTTTCATGTTTGGTGAATTCTTTCCCCCTAGTCCTCACTTATTGAACTAAGATTTTCGGAAAAGTAGTCTAGGTGCGAAACTAGAAAATGCACCTTTAAGCTCATTTTATAGCTAAAACTTAAGCTATAAAATGAGCTTAAAACTTTAGCCCTATTTCTTTGAATTTTTCTAACATATTTTGTATAATATTTTTATAATCTTCTTCTTTTTTGTTGCCGAGAAACTTTATAACTGTATTCTCGAAGGTTTTCCAAGCCTATTTTTCTGCTTAAGCAGAAACACCCTCCTTTACTTTTGTTTCTGATAAACCTGGAAACTGATTACAAAGATACTTGAAATATTATTCATCTTTTTTTAATGTCTTTACAAATTGCTTCACTAATCCTAATTTATTATGTAAAGAAGGAAGTAAAATTTTGCTTGGCTCTACTAAACTTTCTCTTTCAATTTTTTTCGTACCAGCGTTTAAGATTTGCCTTGGTAGTCATCATTTTTTATTATAGTGCTGCTTTCCATCACGACTATCCCACGCGCACAAAATACATGGATATTTTGGATATTTGGTATAACCGGTTTGTTGTCCAACTAACAAAGCAAGTACGTTCAAATCACCACAAATTGTCCAACCTTGATCCTTACACCAAAATTTAATTAATATTAACTCAAGATTTTCGTACAGCTCTTTCAAATGAATAGAATGAAAGTATTTACTTCTACTGCTGAGAAGAACAGCCATAAAACTCCTTTTCAATGAATCAATAAACAGTCTCCAATCAGAAACCTTTTAGTCAATGTAGAATTGTTTCATGAGTCCGGGTAGATCATTACGGTAGACTAATATATCTTCTTGAGAAAAATATTGAACAGTCTTTTTCTTTGTTGTTAAACCAGTAAAAAGTAGTGCCAGGCGCTAACAAATTTTTTCCTTCAACATTGAGCCTTAAAGTTCAGAGTCCTTAGGAAGTCCCCTCACATTTATTTCGGGTTACTCGAACAGTTTTGGTCCATCACCTCGTCGATCATAATCATCATTTTCATCATCCAGTTCATTAGCACAGGCCTATGAATCACGTAATCATCTAATGCTTTTCATCATCTAATTTATTTGGTGGTGAAGGAACAGGTATTTCTGGCTCATAATGTACAAAACGTATCACTGATCGAAGGTTTGGGTAAAACCGTCCTTTCTGTTTTTTTTTAAACTGAATCCTTGTATTGTATATGAACAAAAGTAAATATCATCGTTATGATTGGTTGGTTTTCTCCAAACCACAGACACTTCAAAGCGGAAAGACTATTCTTTTTCTTTGTGACCACTACCGAAGCTCTTCAACACAAACTGAATAAACTTTAAGTGGAGCCCAATAATTGTCTTGGTCTCCTAATTTCACACCAATATATGAAAAATACACTTTTTTAATGAATTCTGCAATGTTTTTTTGATGTTTTTTGACAGTAAAGTTTCCAAAAATATAGCAAAAATAGTCAGGCGCATTAACACAGCATCTTGACGTCATTGGAACTTAACTGAATAAAAACTTGTAAGATATAAGTTACATAAAATTCCTTGTAAAATGTAAGTACGTAAAATAATTAAAATATAAATTAAATGAACGAAGCCGTCACAAATTAATAGTACAAATGCACACCATAGTTGTAAGAAAGGTATTGAACCCTAATCTTTTGTCTAGAATAGCAGGGTGAAGTAGTAATGGAGAGGCAGAGAAGTAGTAACAGGAAAATGAACAGATATGTACTAACACGAAAGTGGTTGTATGTACAGTTATGTTATAGATTTATTCTTGTTTTTGACTAATGTTTCAGAAAAAATCTCTGTGAAATCGTGTTAAACGACTTCGAGAAAATCGTTTCGTGATGGAATTTTTAAAACTTTTCCCGATTTCCAGCGCCAAAAAAATCGATTGAAATCACTAGTTAAGAGTCCAGACAATTTTACCATCGCATACTTGTGATTTTCTTTTGACGCAGGAACAACATGGGAACGTATTAGACCATGGATCAGAATATATTTCATATGCAGTTTCAAGTGCACTGACATTGACAAACAATGATGACAGCTACCTACTGTGCTCAGTTAAATAAAGTTGTACTAGACACGTAAACTTCTGGGATATTTTATCACCGCTGCGTTACATGCTACATTGAATTTCAACTACAGTGAACCTCATGAAATAAATAGCTCATCTTTGAATAGTTACAACTTCCGCCAATCAATAGATGGAAAAAATTGAGCTGTACACAATATTAGAACTTGTTTTCCTCTTGCAATATTTTTGTGTATTGTTTTTGGTTGGAAGAAAACATACAGAGATAACAGAAAATTACATACATGGTAGTAGTAATCAAGTAGTAATCAAGATAATAATGCCCTGAGGTAGATAATTCCCAGGTCTGGAACATACCATCTACGTTCCATGTCCAGCTGGCTAACGGGGCTCCGAGTAAATGTGATCTTTCATTCGACTTGACTTCCATCTTCCAGTTACTATTTGGATTGGATTTTTTGGCCAACTGCAGATCATGTATATCTTAAAAAGATTTTGGAAATTGACTTATACCATCTTTAGAGCTGGCGATGTGGCGGCCACGGTCGATGTGATTGCAGGTGAAACAGAAACCCCTTCCGTTGACCACATGCCTTCTGCGATGGCAAGCATGTAGTAAGGTGACCATGTACGGCGGTTCATGGGAGCCCTGAAAGTTTCGGTGAGTAGGGGCCTGAATTCAGTGAAGAGACTGAGCATCCGCTCTCTGCCAATACATGTGCCAGTTCCATCGGAGTACCGGACCGGACCTCCAGAGTTGGTAGCCCTAGAGTGGGGGTGCACCCAAGCGACTAACCTTGCTATAGAAGGGATAAACCTCACATGCAGATTTTTGAACAACTAAACGTGGAAGAGGGTTCACATAAACACCTTCGTCTAGAAACAGCCGATTCACCAGAAGCGAAACGGAAAAGAAATAAAAATTCAGTGAGAATTAGAAACGACCTCAAAAGTCAACAGAAGCTATTTGCAAGAAGGAGTACACCTAGCCCCAGTAATCTTGTGATAATGAGAGTAATGGTAACTTCTTTAAAGTGAGCCCGTTCTTGATTGCTCGCGAGATTACCGCGTGTGTTAGTAGACCTGTAAACAAAATTTTCGCAAAACATTTAATTGACTGTTCTCAGAGACTGTAAATGACGGCCAAACGTAGAAAATTCCTGCGTTGAAGAAAACTGGTGAATTCTCCGTGTTTTTACAACCACATATCACCCTTAATTCATCCAAAGAGATAGTTATATGTCGGGATGTGCTCAACTGCACTGAAGAAGAAGTAGTTCAACTTGAGAGGAGCGAATATTAAAGGAGAAAGTTGAGATTCACTGGACATTTTTACTCTTTTGGTTGAAAGCATACTCAAGTTAAAAGAAGTTCTGAGTTGGATGGGTTTATTACTAGCAGAGAAATTCAATTTGAAAATACAAAAGAATTGAAAAGAAAAGTAACTTAAAGGTAAGAATTAAATAAAGGTAACTGAAATGCGACACAAACAGCATAAAAAATCAAATATTAAAGATACGTGAATCATATCACACTAGAAGTTACAGAATTTTGAGAGAGATTATAGATGATGGATACGAAATAAGGTACAAATCAAAATGATTCTGTTATGCATGGAGCGATTTTTTGCAGCAAAAATTCAGCTAGTATCTAACTTAGTTCTATGATTAGAAAAATTTATTTTAATTTTTTGAGTAAAGCGTTTAGTGTATTAAAACATGGACAATAACAAAAAAAAAAGGTTATAGCCTTTTAAAATGTTGTATGCTGAAAGTTAGATGATAAAGTATGAAATGAAATGAAATCTTAGGATGAATTTAAGAGGGGGTAAGTTCACAGAAAAATTACTTAAACAAGTGAACTACGTTGTGACCCGGACACAAAGCTATTCATGTTTAGTTCATCTATTGGTAAAGAGACGCGTAGAAGATAAGAATTTTAGTGGAAGACAAAGACTGGAATATTGAAACAGATAATTGAGGATGGAAGATGTAGTAATTACTTTGAGAATAAAATATTAGCAGTGAGCGGATAAAAAATCAAACTAATCGAATGACTGTAGAGTAAAATATTTAAATGTGTCTGCGTTACCGAGAAAAACGAAAATAATGATATTGTTTGGAAGTTGTCCCATGTTTATTACGATAATAAATTCGTTTACCGAGGAAAATTGTTATTTTTATTTTTTGGGAAATGCATATGCATTTAGAACTATATCACAGATCGAGTCTAATTATTTCCAGAATTTCACTTTTAGTCTGTATGAGTTAATTAAATTAAATAAGTACAACTAAATGAATCCATAATACCATATGACAATTGTTATGAAACTTGATGAACAGATGTTTTATCTATCATTTTCCTTTTTTTTTATCTAAACCAGCGTTTCTCAAACTGCGGTTTGCGGTGGTATGAAAGGGGGATCGTGAAATTATCCCTCAGCTTTACACGTAAACAATAATGAAATCATTTTATAAGAAAAAAATCGTTTATTGTTAACATTTTACTTACATTTATAAGTATCCATGTAAAGAAAATAGATTAATAAGACGGTCGTGTTTGTTTTTCATTTAAACGTTTTTCCACACGTGGATCTACGTTAGAAACACACAAAAGAAAATTGTTTTCATGTGATAAAAGACGATTCGTATATTTAGTTTTTAGCGCAATCATAAACGAAAAACCCTTTTAACACAAGTAAATAAAAATGCGGCGAAAGGGATTAATGTTTTCAATGCTTCTGTGACAAGAAAATTTCAATATTCACTTGGACGAGCAACCCAAAACGTATTTAAATCTTCTGATGTGAATTGTAGTTTTATCGGCACATGTTGGGACGAGCTGGTCGTGAATCTCAACTAGTAATTTAGCAGCTGTAATAAGGTTTTCACTAAATGAATTTAGTGAAAACTAAACCGTCTCTTCGAGATATCAATTTTATCTTTCGCGAAATACTCCGTCAATCGAATTTTTAGCTCATGCAAATATATCTTCATGCTATCCAAACTGCGGTGAATAACAGTTTCTTCTTCACCCAAATTTTTCTCAATGTGATCGGAAGTGAGTGGAAACATATCAAATTTTTTTCCTCGAAGACGAATAATCCAGATATCAAGCTTCTTGATGAAAACATGAACTTTGTCGTTCATTAATAAAATGTTTTTATCACGTCCTTCTAGATTCACATTCAAATCGTTTAAATGCGAAAATACATCAGCTAAGTAAACCAACAACAACATATACTCATTATTCTGTAAACCATTGAGAATGGAATTTGTTTAACCTCGAAAAATGTTATTAATTCATGTCGCAATTACAATAACCGGGTTAATGCTTTCTTCCACGATAAACATCTGACTTCTGTTTGGAAAAGAGGAGACTTTCTTTTTTCGCCCATTTCATCGCATAACTTAGCAAACAGTAATAATCGACTTTTAATAAAATTAACCATTTTTACAGCGTTCCAAAGGATTTGTTTGAGATTTTCCGGCATATTTTATGTGACAAGACATATCTGTGAAGGAACCAGTGCGTCCATTTCGACCTTGGTATAAGATGTTTTAATTTTTTCAGAAATCCACTGTTCTTTCCTGTTATCGCCTTGACACTGTCACTACATATTGCAATACATTTTGTCCCATCTCTGTTATAATCATTTTAGTAGCTTCATAAAAAACATCAAAAAGATATTGTCCTCTTGTAATCCGGTTTTGATTTGCAAGATATTTTCATCGATTGATTTGTCCCTATCGCATTCATATCTCACTAAACTGAGAAATGTTTGCCACATCTGTTGATTCATCAAACTGAATACTAAAAAATTCACTTGAATTCGCTTGCTGAATTATCTGATTGCAAACATCGGCAGTCATGTCATCGATTCGTATTGATTCTGTGTCGTTAAAAAGCGGGATTTTTTCAATTATTTTTGCTTCTTACACGCCTATTAAAACACTGACCATTTCGATTGCAGCATGTGATATGAGTTTTTCTGCGATTGTTTGGAGTTTGGATATCTTAGCTAATCTTAATGCTGCGAGATAAGATGCTTCAATTTTACTTTTATCAGTATGGCTTGATTTACAAATAGAAGCTTGTTGATTTCTCAAAGTATGCAATTTTCTTTCGAAAAATTCAAGGGTTTGCTTCTATGATCCGGATGTTTATTTCCAAGTGTGGAATTAATTATGATGGCTTCATGATTTCATTGGAGAGGACTTGAAAGCAAACAACGCACTGTGAATTTCCATCCAGTGAGGTAAAACCGTAATTAAAATAATTTTCATTGTACAATCTCGTCTTTTTACCGATCGATTCATTGGATATAGATGACTCACTTCGTTTTTTCACGAATTTATCCGTCTTGCATAAAAATCTAATAGAAGAAAAAAACAGTTACAACGTTCGACCGCATACTAAGAAACCCAAACGTAAAATAACGATGCTTTTAAAATAAAGAATAACGTTGAAAATGTTATTTCCACAAATATTCCATTAATTATCAAATTTAATTAAAAAATAGAAGAAACTTAAAATTAACTTCGGATTCTATTTTTAATAAATATTTATACAAGGTAACTATAAAAACGATTCGTAGATTTTTTCCTCTCATCCTAGGTGTCACCTATTTTTTAAAAATTCTTTTAAAACATAATTCCTTTCTTGAATGAGAGAATGCATACAAAATTAAAATTATCTAGTATTTAGTGGAAGTTTAATTTCAAAGGAGATTACTAATCGAAAAATATTTTTATTTATCTATCTTCCAGCCTCTCTTTTTATCTTTTTTTGAAGATAAAAGTGAGATATACCAGTTGTTAGTAATTTGGAATAAGAGAAAAAACGGGTTTAAACATTTGTTTATGATTTGGGATTTCCATTTTTTTGGAGTTCCCGATAGGAAATTTTTACTATTATTTCCGTTGTAGCTTTTATGACGAAAGTGAGTCATAACTGACTAAATATCCCCTGACAACGACAGAAAACGCAAGGTGAAGCCACCACGTGGATGCTAAAAGTGAATATTAATTACTCTCACGGATAGTAGTTGAAGTTAGCAGGCATCGACTTAAGAGAGGACTGTTTCTATCACGGACAATTTTATGTGGCTTGCTCTACAGTAAGTTTATGCAGCAGCTAATCATTCTAAAATGGTGAGGACTAAATTATGTATACCTTCCACATTAAAGTGATGTAGAAAAATCAAAGAAAATTGTAACTTTTTAGGACAATTTTTGAGAAGAAGATTATACAGAAAAGGCAGCTGCATTAGTTAAAATTATAACTATTAGCTCTTCAGTTCAATATCTATACTTTTTCGTTGAATTTTAACTAATAATATACATTAATCTGGGGAGCTTATTATGTAAAACATCTGTCACTTGACGAATAATAAATGCGACTAAATTGCAATAAAACTGTTTTAAGAGTGTACTAAAATTAATTCTTTTCTGTGTTGTTTTGATGTATTAATATGTATTTCTAGAAAAACGGAAAAATAAGTAAATAAATATCCGATATTTACCTGTTTTCCCAATCGGGGAATTTTACCCTTTCATAAATTGTTTAAGAGATTACTTATCATAATTATTATATACATATATAAAAAAAAAATTAAGTAAATAAAGGTGCCGTTGAAGTTCCTTGAAGAGTGGTCAAAAAAAATTTTAAGTAAAAATATAATATCAATTTTATATAAATATAGATAAAAAAAAACCTTTTATTTTTCAATCTGTGGTTACTTAATAATTTTTTCCCTAATTTTTAATGTAAATGTAAATTAAAACCACACTATATTTCTATTGGCATCAATTGCAGGAAAATTTGTTGTTTTATATAAGTTTTTATTAAAAAAAATCCTTTCGTCACGCCGGAAGGCGGTGGTAGATTTCACCGGTGCTAAATAGGGGATAAAAAAACTTTAAAGTTAAGAAAAACTTCAAATTTATTCAATACGACAATGGATGCATATGTGAAAACGTTTCAAATGTTTAGCATACGATAAGCTCTATCTTCTTACAGTTTCAGCAAACTTTTGATCATCCCTTGCCGTAAGGGTTGGTCATATCAAAACGTTTATCAGACAAATGTTTTAGGTAATGTTTAGAGGACTAACAACCACTTTAAACCGATTCGATACTGTGCTCATTAAGGGAGGGATGGTTTTTGGTTCAAAACCCCATTTTTCCACCACCTGGGCCAATGGTTGGTGATATCAAAAAACGTTACTTAAATAAGTTTTAGGCCTTTATTCAAAACCCACCGGGTTGGTCTAGTGGTTAACGCGTCTTCCCAAATCAGCTGATTTGGAAGTCGAGAGTTACAGCGTTCAAGTTCTAGTAAAGCCAGATATTTTTACACGGATTTGAATACTAGATCGTGGATACCGGTGTTCTTTGGTGGTTGGATTTCAATTAACCACACATCTCAGGAACGGTCGAACTGAGACTGTACAAGACTACACTTCATTTACACTCATTACATATCATCCTCTGAAGAATTATCTAAACGGTGGTTACCGGAGGCTAAACAGGAAAAGAGAGGCCTTTATTCAAAGAATAGTAGGAACTTTAAACGAATTCGATATTTTACTTTAATAAGAAATATATAGAGATATTTTGTTTTTTCGAAAAAGCCCCTCCCATTTCCACCCCCATTCGATTTTGCCCATTAACAAACTCAACCGAGATTTTGAGTCGTTATATTTTATATATCAGTTTGAAATGAGAAATAAACATTGAAAGGACCAACTTTTACTGGAATACAAAAAAACAAGACTGATGGGAAAAAATAGTTCAATCAACACTGGCCAATAATGTGTTGCCCAGTAATTTAATTATTTTCCTAGAATTATTATGTTCAATTATCTTCTCTTTATATTCAGTTAATAATGTAATTTTAAAAAATATCTATCAAGAAAATCATAGTAGAAATAATAATAATAATAATAATCATAATTATTATTATTATTACTATAGTATTGCAGTAATAGAGGATAATTTAAAATAATAACATTAGTAGTACCGTATCAGAATTAAATTCAAATAAAAAAAAAAAAACAACTGTTTAAAGTTGATTCCATTCATAATACAGTAACCTAATTTATAAGTAATTGTACGCTGAATGTATTTTGTATCTTTTTACTACATAATTTTAGGGTGCAATTCCAATTTAAAACGAGGAATTTGCAGATATTGTTTTCATATGGTTTCTGTAATGAAACTTTCCAGGTTACAAGGCCGTGCAGATTAATCTACTATTGAACAAGAATGTATCATTAAAATAATGCAGCACCAACACTTTACTTAGAATTAGAAAAAATTAACTTCAAACCGTTATACGACAATAAAGAATGTTAAATAAAAAAGATTTTTTCCATTTCTATTCGGAAACCGAAGAATTCTTCCGATCAGGTAAAATTATATTTTTTCAATCGGTTATTTTGAGAAATTCAAAATATATATTCCTTTTTTTGAGATGATGGGCAACGACTGCTTTGGTAATTTTGCCATATGAAAAAGGAAATTTCTAGCGTATGAAAAATGCCATGCCTGACCGGGATTCGAATTCAGGACCTCCGGATGGAAGGCTACCACTCCGCCACGGAGATTGCGTCAAAATATTATAAATTTTATTTTATTATGATGAATATAATTTTACTGGAAAAACAAAAAATAAGGAATAGTTGTAGCCTGTAGATCGAAAATTCGTATATGTAATACAAACTGGTTTTGTGTAAACGATCGGTGTGGTATAATTGAGTACCAATTTATTTTTATAGATCACAAACGGAAAATAGATGAACAGAATTAACAAAAAAAAAAAGAAAAAATTTGTTTTTAATCCCGTTAGTCGTTACACCGTTTACAAAATGCTGTAAATATTTTTAACATAGCAGTAGACATAGCAGTATTTTTTAAAATTAAGCACATAAGCCTACTTTTACGAACAGATGGATTGGATGAACAACCCCAACTAATCCCCAAGGTCCGGTCTAAAACTAAATCAGGTCCGAGGTACCCTGATTTTAATTCCTTTGATTGCGATCTGTTAATTGAAAAGAATATTAATCAGGAGGATTTTCATCGGTTTTAAATTCTTAGAAACAACTTATTGTATTATGTATTACATTTTACGCAAATAAGAACACTTTGAACGGTCTTTAAGATAGGGCAAAATTAAATAATTTTTAACTAATTTAAGGATGAGTATTTATAATTCCGATAAAATTTAGAATTACGTTCGAAAATTTATTTAACTTTTCGTTCTGTTTTCTATTCAATAAAAATTAATTTTTTAAACCGTTCATTTGTTATTTAATTTATCTACACCAAATTACTTAAAACTAAATTCTCTACAGATCTTGTAGCTACATTTTAAAAACATTATTAGCAAATTCAACAAAATCTATTCACTAAAAACATAAAAAAAGTTCTACAGATTTTTTGACTGTGTTAAAGTTTTATGAAAAAAGGTTAAATAAAAATGGGGGTACAGCTTTCGGATTTAATGTTTTAAATTCTTCGAATCAAATTTTATTTAAAAACAAAATATTAGTTTAAATCATTTTAAAAAAATTGAAAATGTGATAGCAAGCGCTATCACATAGAAAATGTGATAGAAAATCACATAGAAAAAGGAAAATTTTAGAAAAAATTTTCCTTGAAGAGTTAAATCTTGCGTACTATTTAATGGAAAAATTGTTTTACAATGAACTAAGTTGCATACCCGTGTTCGGCCGAATTTTCTTTTAATTCTACCGCAAATCAGCTATGAATTTTTAAAAATGTTCTTGTTAAATTAGGCTGAAAAAAATTTCACCTCTTACGGTAAATTTAATAAAGGTAATACTTTGAATGTATATTTTATGCACGATACCAGTCAACCGGTCCAGTATTTTTTCAATTATGAATCATCTCTTTTATTTTTTTATAGCATTACAAAATACATTTTCAAACCCTCAGAGGGTTCAAAATGTAGGAATTAACAAATGTAGGTCGTATTTAATACGTATACAAAATATAAGGCCAATCATTCCAGTAGTTTTCGAATTTCAAATTTTCCTTTTTGAGGGTCTCTGGGTACGTTTTTGAAATTTCTAATGGCCTAGAAAAACTGAACTCAGTAGTTTTTGCTGAATCATTCTGTAATTGTCACGTGCAAGTAAAATGCACTGGAAATGGTTCTCCCATTATTATGTAAAAAAAAAATGGTTGGTTTTTACGGGTTTTTTTTTCGCTCTTTTTATGCGTATAATAACGTACTGTAAGTTAGTACTTGTCTGGCGCCGTGGCATGCCAATGATAAGCAGTTAAAAATTTGTTGAGTCTTTGTTATTGATATTTAATAAAGATAACAATATTTGTAATGTTTCTCAAAATTATTCAGTTCAGTGAAAGAAAGTATATCAGTCTGTGTTGTGTTATTCTATATCATTCGTTCTCAAAGTGGGCGATAACTCCCCCTTGTGGGCGCTGGAGGCCTTCAAGAGTGGCGGTAGAAGGCCTATAGAAAATTGGGGACGTTCAGGCGGTCTAGAAAGGCGATAGGTGATTTAAAAAAAACCGCAAAAATGATGTTTTCCTGACATTTCAAAGAAAAATTAAATTCCTACTACACTAGTACAACAAATTAGAGCGACACCTATATTTTATGATAAAAGATGATTGTATTCGAACTACTTTACCTTTGCAACAAAGAGGCTTAGAGAGACGAATAAAAAAATAATGGATTTAGCGCTGTAGCAACGTTGCTAACCTAAAAGAGAAATCGGTTACAGAACGAGCATGTTACAGAACGTGGCGACATACGGCTGTTTTTAAATAAATTCGAGCCTGATATTAGCAAACTCGTTAAAGCACATCAGATGCATCCTTCACATTAATGTAAGTGTAATTTTTCAATTAGATACGTTGTTTTAATTACTGTATTGTTATATTGAATATACTATCACTATTATTATATAACTATATAGATACAATTGAAATTTTTTTTGAAAGGAATTTTAATAAAAATATTTTCAAATATGATTAAACATGCGTTTTAATTGCTCTCATTTAAAATGTAAGTTTCAACTCAAAAATAAGGTATGACATGTTTAAAAACAATAATCGTAATTGCTGTTTTTAAGAGTGCATCTTAAAAATAGGAAATGCAATTGTTATTTTTAACAGATTGTAAGTTTAAAAATTTCGGGAGCGCTAGAAAATTTTTGATTCTCAATGTGGGCGGTGAGCGAAAAGGTTTGAGAATCAATGCTCTATACGGTCCGATACATTATGGTTAATTTTGTAACAGTTTTATGCAGTATTGTTTTCATTGATTTTAATTTAATCTGTGCTTTTTTGCCGACCTTTTTTTATCAATGAGTGGTTCTGCCGTGATGCAAAAACCGGGAAAACCCTTAAGCACCTCCGAAAAAAATAATCAGCAACATATATATAACCTTGAAACAAGAAAACCCTGAAACTGTAGTCAGACATTGCAGAAAATAGATGTTTATTATCTTTTACTCATTAAATTTTTTACAGTTAGTTAATTTGGTTTAGTAAACTTCAACACGTTTTAAAACGTGTATTACGTGATAGCATTTTAACGGCTAATTTATTTTTAAGTTTCGAGAACCGAAGACTATTTTCTTTACCACTGAAATCTATAATTTTCTTATTATTATCTACTATTATCGGACATCAATTATTTTATGAAGTAACTAGTTTTACACTTCACGTAAGTCTAAGGAAATATATCAGGAAAAGTGCAATTCTTCACTGAAGTAAAGGTCTGTGTGTAAATTCATAACACATTTTGTGGGGGATATGATACGCATTTAAAGTAAGAAGGATTGTTGTTCACTATTGTAAAAGGTTTGGGCTAGCGGCTGACGAATCTTATGCCTGTGGAGGGACTCGGACTGTGTGGGAGTCTCTTGATTAGGTGGCTTCATTAACCTGTCGTCATTAAAACGTCTCGGTTCTTCTATGAAGATGAACCTAATCACAGGTAAATTATATGCAGAAGATCGTAATGGTGTACAGACACTAAATGTTATAAGCGATCATTCATCTGATTAGGAGATTTGGTTATTGCAAACCGGCCTAATCACCTAACTAGGGAAATCTGTCTGAATATTTTAATTCTATTATAATTTATTTTACTTTTGTAAGGACAATTTAAGTTATTAGTTTGACCTGAGGAAAACGGAGAAACACTTGACTTATAGTTCATATCTACCCTCCTTTTTTATACTTATATAGTTAATTTTAATAATAAAAATGGTCGCTAAATAATAATATAATTTTTAACAGTTCCTAGTTTTCTCTCTGGGTCTGTCTTGTACGGGCAAAAGGGTACTTGTAAACCAGCCTAGTAACCTAACGGGAGAATTTTACGCTTTACCCTTTACTCATTATTTATTGTTTAAATTAACATTTTTTTGCGTATAATTTATTTTCTTTAGTTATATATATATAGTTATATTTAGTTATATATCCCAAACTATTTTTTAAATTATGGTTAATTATGGTATTTTTGTCATTGAATGATAATAATTATGGTAATAAGTATAAGTGTTATTATGGTAATTATGATAATAAGTTTACCGCTAAGGGTAAACTTTTACGAGTCTAAACTCTTCATAAAAAAACAAACAAAAAATTCATACTGAAAACGTTGCAACGATCTTTTTTAGGCATTTTCAACGAACAAACAGTTCGTTATTGAACTCAATACGTAATAATGCGAACACATTTTGTTTCGGATTTTGATATTGATCTCAGATTCGGATTAAGAATCGTTACAGAATAAAAAATACACGAATGGCCGCGATCTGCCGTCGGTTTCACCTCAAAATGGCCGCCAACATTAAAATTTTGTAATTTTTGTAATTTCATTACGCAATAACGGTGTAAATTATCAAGTTGGTTCAAACGCACTAATTTAAGGTTTACTTAATGTATAAAATACATACATATTAATTTTTTTAATCGAGTGTAAGACACCTAAAATTATGTAAAACAATATTTTTAATAATTGCAAAAAAAATCTCATAAAACCACCAAAACACGAGATAAATAGATTATATTAATTTATCGTATATAGGACACCACTAAATTTATTAAAAACATAAAAAAGTCATTTGTGGCACCTGGAGAATTACAAAAAAAAACTTAAAATTAGAAAAAAGTGTAACTATTTAATTGTAACAGATTCTGAAAAGGAATCAAGTCATGTAAGACTATAAAGTATGATTAACATGTGAGTACTATTTTGATGTCTACCACCAATTAATGGTCAGGTGACCTAAGGGGTTAAAACATAAAAATAATCTCTTAAAGACTTATATAACCTTAATGTACAATAATGACGTTATTTAACTAATTATATTACAACGATATACCTGTATATTAAATATTATATATATATATATATTCAGATAAACTACACATACATGTAAAATCTGTAAATGGCAATTGCATTAAATCAAACAATAATACTCAAATATATTATTCAATTATGTAATATGTAATAAACTGAGTTAAGTAGAAATTATAGAAAATAGTTTTGTTAAAAATGAATTACTAATTAAGAGAATAGTAATGATAATAACGTTCATTCGGGAGTTTTTCTAGACGTTTCATTGATAACTTGTTCAATTTAATTTTTGTCAAATATTACATTATTATTAACTGTCTGCAACTAAAAAATGCAATTTGACTTAACAATAGGAAAAATCGTTGAAAATTTATTCTATAATGAAGTAATGTTTTACCTATGAGAAATATAAAATTATAAAATACCTTTTTGAACATATTAAAACATATTTTATTTTTGAGCATATTAGAACAAATTTAAATAAACTTTTTGTACATATTTGAAAAAAAAAATTTTTTCTAAATTCTCTACTCCCTTTCGGAAAATTTTTTTTTGTAATCTACACAGTCAAGACGCATCTAGGAAAAAAATCAAGGGATTGTGGTTAAACCAGAAAAAATATGGAAAGGTTTTAAGGAATTTTGTCCGAGATTACTCCTTATGATAAGAACTGATAACGGGAAGAATCCTACGTAATTCAGCTTCTATACCATATCTTTATAAAAGTATTTCCCTTCTGTTAGTAAGTTGGAATCGCGCGCGCGCACACACACACAACACACACATACAAACATACAGAATTACGGTTAAGGGGAATTGATATTGAGTATAGCAGTGTTATAGTTGTACGTCCTTCCTGCACTAGCAATTTACTCTCAACTGCCCTACCCTTCTTCATCGCTTAGCTTACATACTACACACAAGAGGGTGAGATCCTGTATTGCTTTTACCCAGTCCCAATAGTAATAAGGCATTCACTGCATACAACAGAAACCCTTCCTACACACATGTTCACGGCCGAAATATAATTACCGGGTACGACTTGTTGATCGAGTGGGTATTGTTAGCTAAAACATGTACTATCATTAAATCAATTGCAAAAACATAAATAATATATGTAGCGCAATTCTCGATGTGGGCTTAAAATTAACCAAATCAAACGCCCAATATTCTTTCTTTTTATATAGACAATCATTTTTATATAGACATATATATATATTCTAATCCCGTATGAAAGATATTAGGGTATTCACATTTCCCCTTGTACGAATGTATAGTGGTTTGCCAACTAATGATAATGATAATAGAATGAAAAAAGGAAAAGAGAATAAAATTAGGAAAAGGTAGAGTAATTTTTATTATCTTATTTTTAATTATAACACTCAAACTATCGAAATCGTGGTAATCCAAGTTCTTGTAGCCTAATATATCGGCTACAAACTTTTATAATTTACAACAACCCTGAAAATAAATAAATGGATCCTCACAAATTTTATTTTGTTATATTTATTAGCAGCGTCCCCCCCCCCCAAAAAAAAAACTACAGTTACAGTCTACAAGACGCATAAACTAAAAATAATGAAGGTTAATTTGTCTGCATTTAGGTACGTTTGTGGCGAATGGACGCTGAAATAAGAAATCGTAAATTAATATAAGGTGCATGTATTTAGCATAGTAAAGAATACAAACTGATCACTGAAATATACGAGGGTAAGTCAATTATTATCCCCAATTTAGTTATATTTTTGTTTATGTTGGAAGTACTGTCGTGTTGCGTAGATGACGCATGCGTGGTTTAATTGTTGTTATGTCTGTGCTGGTTTGATGCTGCTAGGTTAGTTCCATTATCGTTGCCTTGCCGTTATCCATGGCTGCTCCGCTTTCTGTTTGCACCAAAGAAGAGCAACGTTCAGTGATCCGTTTTTTGTGGTCGGAAGGTGTATCAGGGGCCGAAATTTATCGAAGATTTTCGGTACAGTACGGGAACAGTGTGTTGCCACAACGGAGTGTCTGCAAATGGTTTGAAAAATTCAAAAATGGTCGCACAAGTGTTACGCACGACGAAGGAGCCGGACAACCGTTTACCGCCACAAATGAGGAAACCATTGAGCGTGCACGTGACATGGTTTTCTTAGACAGACGAGTAACTTGATGAAGTGGTACATCCTCTGCAAATTAGTCACGGTTCTGCATACGAAATCATCCACGACAGACTTGGGTTTCATAAAGTCTGTGTAAGATGGGTCCCAAAACCAAAACAATTCACACAGTTACATAAACAAACGCGCTTGGACATCTGCCAAAAACATTTGGATCACTATGGTAACGAAAAAGACATCTTCTTAGACAGAATCATCACTGGTGACGAAACATGGATCCATCATTACGAGCCGCAGAGTAAACGGCAGAGTATGGAATGGAAACATCCAAATTCGCCCTGCAAAAAAAGTTCAACCGTAAGCATCACGAAAACTGATGCTTACGGTTTTGTGGGACTCACAAGGCCCAGTACTGGAACATTATGAAGAAAGGGGCACGACAATAAACAGTGCGCGTTACAGTGAGATGCTTACTGCCAAGCTGAAGCCTGCAATTCTAAGCAAACGCCGGGACTGCTGTCGAAATGGGTTGTGTTGTTGTACGACAATGCCCGTCCACATACTGCTGCCCACGCTGCTGAAACGCTCCAGAAACTCAACTTTGAAGTACCGGTTCATCCGCCGTATAGTCCTGATCTTGCCCCTTCTGACTACCACTTGTTTGGTCCACTCAAAGAGGCATTAAGGGGCCCTCGATTTACCTCGGACGAAACAGAGAAAGAAGAGGCGCATTCCTGGCACGCAGCTCAATCGAAAACCATCTTTTATTAGGGCATCAGGAAGTTTGTGCAACTATGGACCATGTTCGTTGAAATGCAAGGGACTATGTTGAAAAATGATGTACATGTAAGTTTCCTATTTGTATTGCAATAAAATGTATAACTACATTGCGGATAATAATTGACTTACCCTCATATTTTAGAGAATTTTTGTTTGCATCGGATTACTTATTAAAGATATATGTTCTTAATAAGGTTAGATGCCGGCCGATCAGGAACGAGGATAATCCAAAAGACAAAGTTTCTTTGTTTTTAGAACACCTCAGATTTAAGGAATTCCTATCAACCTCTTCAACTAATGAAGAATTTACCTAACGGTCTTCTCGCACGCATAGTGTTTAAATATTAATACTTCAACGTCGAAATAGGTAATTAAAGAAATTTATGAAGAAATATAGCAAACTTTATGCTGGGTTCTTTAATAATGTTAGAGTTTTAATAAGGATCAGACTGAGGTCTAGATAACGATTTATTTACAAAAAAGCCGGAATAAGGGAGCATAATTTTTTCGTCTTTGTCCTCAACAGGTTTTTATTTACATATTCCATAAGGATTTAAAATATTAATGACTTACGCAATATTTAGAGTAAGATTGTAAAAAAGATTAAAATGTTCAGTAAAATAATTTAGGTCCGATTTAACACCCTTGATCAAATGACATTTCTACCTTAAAATTTATGCAAAATTAATTGTATAATTGAAAGTAAAAATCAAAATTCTTAGTAAAACAGTTTGGGCCGCAGTTTTCAACCCAAATGGCGTTTTTATCATCAAAATTATATATTTTTCGAGTATATTAAATGCTAAAAAAAAAAATTATGAAAATTTTTAATAAAAAGATTAGGATCTAATTTGGCCCCCTTCTTCGACAGCTATCTCGTACGGCATTTTTAATAAAATTCTCAGCCTTAAATAAAAAAAAGAGATAATGTAACAGAAAAAATAATGCATAAAATACCTGAATTAAAAAAAAAATTAATTTCTTAAGTCGGGTTCCTTTTAAAAAGTTTTCATATCGTCCATATTAAGACTAGATTCAGTTGGATTTTCAATCTTAGAAATTAAAGTTTAAAAAATTAATATTTTAAATAGGTTCCGTTCAATTTCTTTATGTTTTTTGAGGCTTAAACATTTATTTATTGGAGATATTATTTGTCAGCCCGATTCTGTTTATTGTTATTCAACAAGGCTGAAATAGTTATTGTTTAATATATCGGTATCGTGTTGTCCCTTTGTCCGATTAGGTTGAAAATCAGGCCAAAGCTGTATATATATATAAAGCCATTATTATATATAAAGGTATGGGGGCAAACATTGTTTATAAATACTATAATGTCGAATATCCCTCCATCCCGTAATCCATCGACTTAAAACTTCTGGAATTTAAATAACTTAATAAATACTTTCATAGTACTACTACCATTATAGAAAAGCAAAAAATTTATAACGGTTAAAACTACCCATCTTTCTGTTTTAATTTTGTCCAAAATTTAATGCCATATATGCCCCACATATATAAAACTTTTTTTAGCCATTTTTGAATATTTTATGTTGCGCCAGTCTGCAGATATTATTTAAAATCTAGGCCAAACCACGTACGTACGTACCGGACAATAAAGCTAAATTGATAAAAGTGAAAAAAGTTTAAATACAAGTGGAAAAAGCTTTTATATCAGAACGGCTTGGTTCTTGTATCAAGCATGACTTCACTATATTGTATTTGGAAACGGAGAGTTTTTAAAAGGGTGGTGTTTATTTAATATTTTTGTACATCAGGACTGAATTTTCTATACTGAAGATATTGTAGTTCAATAAATAAATAAAAAATCGTAATATCATTCTATCTTATGGGAAATATTATTAATACAGATGTTCCATTCATACACTAATATGTAAACCTAACTGTGTACAGAAACATTTTGAAAACTAGATAGATTATAGTTAAATATTTTACATTCTTTAACGTCCTTTGATTCAGTCAGTGTAAAGTTCTTAACATATCTTTACGAAGAAGATGATATCATATGTCAAAAATGCGGTAAATAAAAGAAATTTTAAAAAGAAAAATATTTTAAAAGAAAACGTTAAAAAATTTCAAAATAAGTAATAACTGTTAATCACTCCTTTCAAGTTTTCAGTATCTTTTCTTTCCCTAATTTTATCATTTTCTCGATTGTCATTCTTTTCGTTATAGTACTAAGCAGGGGAAATGTTAATGGATTTTCTTTCCCAAGCGAATTAGTTGTAAGTGGTGAGAGCTATTTCTAAGAGGTAATTATCGGTAAATTGAGTACAATTACCTTTCTTAGCTTAGTCATAATAACATAATATGTTGACGCATTTCGGATATACTCTATTTTAAAACTCACTCAAGTCTGAGTTTTAAAAATGAAGTATATCTAAAACGTATGATTTAATTATGATGAAGTTAAGAAAGGTAGATAATCGTACTCGATACAACATTTATGACGATCACGGCAAAATATATATATATACTGATAATAATTTATCGGTAAAATATTTTCCGTGATTTCTCAAAAAAGATGAACGTACATGAAAACCTCACAGATATAATAATTAAAATATAAATTAAAAATGTTGATCTAAAATAATCTAAAAATGATACGGTTATAGCTTTTATTTATTTTTTCAGGACCATGAGGAAAATATCTTATATTTGTAGTAACATAAAAATTAAAATTCGTCAACCATATTAATTTCAGGAACCTCCGTCGCTTATTGTACGAAATATCCCTACATATGTGCGCCATGCGCGTATTTGTATACTCACTTTCCTTCTTTTAAAACGGTTTCATAATTTTTTAAAAATAAATAGATTATTATAGTAAAAATTAGCCATTTCAACATATAAAGTTTTTCTCATCAATTTCTTAATAACAGAAATTTCTTAATTTTCCGGTTATTTTTAAATAAGAAGAGTTTTAATCTCAAGAAGGAATAACTATTCTAAATGTTTTATTTTTTAAATTGCTTTCAAGTTCTTACAATTAATAAGAAACTATTAAATTTTTATCCAAACGCACTAATTATTATTTTTTAATTTTTAAATCTTCAGTTTTAGTTTATAGTTAAGAAGTAAACATTTTTTTTTTGACTCTGGTATTAAAAATATAGAATATTTTTATAATTGTGAACTTTATGAAAAATTTCATTTCGGTTGGCGTAGAATCTCCTTCTGCAGAATTTAAAAGAATTAATTTTCTTTGTCATCGTGGTTGTCTGTGTATATGAAAAACACATGCTATTCATAAAATCGGTCATAGATAACGCACTGTTTCTATCCTTGGAATGCTATCCGATCTCCCGAAGAAATTTTAATGGAATGAGAAACTTTGGTGGAATAAAAATATTGCTTTGGGTCGGGTCGTTTGCTTTCTTTTGTTCCTTTCCTTTATTCTTGGATCTATTTTTCCCTGATGGTATTGTTTTACTATATTACAATGGATTCGTGCTAAGCTTGACGGAATCATTGTTAGCCGCTCAGTTATTCACGTTTTTTAAACTAATGGTCGTACCCGTGCCTATGAACTTATCCGGAGAGTGTATGAATATTTTTTTTGTCTTTTTTTTAAAATATTGAAGTGTAAATATATAAAAGTATAAAATAGAATTTATTTAATATTTACATTTTATTATAAAAATAAAACGGTTATATTTTTTGAAATACAAGACTAATTTTCTTTTGGGAAATTATTGACAACAGGATGGACAATAAATATGCTGAATGTACTTACTGATATAGACTACGAGATAAATTTTAATGATTTCTATAACCGAGAAAAGGTTTCGTGAAGAGGAATATCTAGCTCGATTAGATCCGGTGCTTTTAAAAATACTGTAAGGTGTTTTATAAGAGGATGCCTTAGTGAAGAAGCTAAAGCGAACCTCTAACGAATTGGGAGTATTAGATACATTACTTCCAGTATCAGCCGGACAAATTCGGCTTTGTTCTACAGACAATATCTCTTTATCCCACAGAATAGATACTTTTATGTAGATTTTATAATCTTTTTCACTATCTGTATTCAGGAACACATTCAGAATTTCAAATGGGAATTCCTTCCCTTTCATTGAACCTATCTAACCTACAGAAGAGCTACTTTGATGAATATTTCCTTTCTACTTTTTCTTTTGCTTTTAATCGAAAATAGGGAGTAATGTTCTTTTAACTTCATAGCATAAGAGACAAAGATGGTTTCAAGAACTTTTTTGTGAGTCAATATTTTTTTAGTATGATATATATGCTTAGATGCATGTAATGTATATATATCAATGCACGTAAAAAAATTATTTTTACACTAATTAAAAAAAAAAAAAGTATAAATTAAATAGTTTGATACAATTCTTTCTGTTGCATCGGTTTCAATATTTTTTTTTTTTATCTTTCCTAATAAGATTTAGCCTGTATTTCCTTCAAGTAATAAATTACATATCGGCCCTTGACTTTCGTTTTTAAATTTGTTTTTTATACATATAATAAAATTCATAAAAAAGAGAGAACTATGATATGAAGTGAAAAGATGAAAAAGTGGATTTAGACAACAGAAAGATGCGAAAATTTCTATATATGCTGTTAGAATTATTTTTCTATCTGTTTTCAAATCGCTTCATTTTAGAACCATCTAAGACTCCAACTTAGGAGAAAAAGATCAAAAATCGAAATGTTACGTTCAGTTTCTTTTTTTTTGTTTGTTACATTTGAAATATTTTGTGATTTATTTTGGAAAGAAGTCGAATGTAAAAGGTATTCATGTTTTAATGAAAGATACCATTTCTATTATTGCAGAAATCTGCAGAATAATTTCTACAGAACCATATGGAAAAATTAAAAAAAAAACAAAAAAAAAAAAATTATTTTTGATTACATTCTAATGCATTTTTTCTTGATTTTTTAAAATATTATTTATCATTAATAATTTTCAGGAAATAAATACATTTTTTTTAATATTCCTTAAAACCCTTCATTTCAAAATTAAGTTTTAAAAATGATTTTGATAAAATTTTCTTATTTTATATTAAGTAATATATATTTGCATAATTTTTTCAGTTTAAATCCTTTTATATTATTCACAGGCATTTTACAAGTAAAAGGACCAAAGGAGCTTTTAATACTAATGTATATTTTAGATAAAAGATTAAAAAAAAAAATCGTTTTCAAATAACTACAGAGTGACACGATAAGTTGACTCATTTATAAAGTCGATTATAAATAAATTTTTTACCTGGTGCTTCATATTGCGCATGCTTATTCCCTATTTCTTGGAATACCGGTAGATGTAGCCTAGCCTTTGTATTTGCTTCTGATTCCGCAACACATTTATAATTGAGTTATGGCCAATCGAGAACATTTATTTAATTTACAGCGCGCTAAAGTTGTGCTTCTTTTTGCAGAATCAAAAAGGCGTTACAGTGACTTAACGACAATTTCGAGCTCATATTAATACTCGATGGACTCCAATTATGATATGACATAAAATTGTGGAAGAAGGCACCACAAAAGAAGAGAAACCGCCTAAAACAGTTCTCCGGAAAATATAGAAGCATTTCGAGTTGCCGTGCAACGTAGTCGGTAATGTCTACAGGACGAGTTCACGACAAATGGGAATATCTCGTCTTACAGTAAAAAAAAATGTTTCGTAGTGATCTCAAGATGTTTCCATACAAATTGACTGTCCTTCATAAGTTAACGCAATCTATCATACAAAAAAATTGGAGTTTTCACGGCAGTCCGCTTTTGTGCGACAGCAGCACCACAAATTGTGCATGAAAACAAAAACATGTGTCTAAAGTAATCTTTCGTGCAGCTTTATCCAGTTACGGATCGATAGAGCCAGTGGTTTTCGACGATGCATTTAATTTTCAACTCGATTTGGATATGTCAAGAAATGATTTTCTACGCAAACCGCTTGCGACTGAGTTACCTATAGATACTCAACAGTATGCAAGATGGTAGAAGCCCTCACACCGCTAATGTTGTGTTGTTTTTTTAAATTCAGTTTTTGGAAATCGTGTATTTTCAAATCGCTCTCCGAGCCGCCACAATGGGGGTTTCTTTTGGATTTAGAGCCTTATGACTTTTTTTAATGGGATATTAAAAAAAGAAACTTTTCCTGTTAAGAACTGAAAATCTTATTGAAATGCGTGCGCGGTTAGTTCAGTTGTGTGAAGAGATTCAAGAGGACTGGTGTCACAGAGTCATCAGAAACGTAAATACTCGCCTTGAAGAGATTGTTAGGCGTAACGGCGGCCATATTGACATGTCATGCAGTAAAAGAACTTTCCATAAACACTGAATTCGGTATGAAAAGTTGTAATCATATTAAATTTAAAATAAATAATACGAGATTCAAATTTGTCAACTTATTGTACACCACTTTGTACATCACGTAGGCTACATTACATACACTCATACAGACTCTTCGTAGAGTGTTAGAGAAAAAGATTCCAAATTATTGAAATCTAAGAAAATGTTATAATTTTTTTTATTCAGGTTAAGAAAGCATAGATACTAGATAAAATATTGACACTAATGTTATATGTTCTCTTAATTTTTATGAGTGTGCTGTTTGTGTCGCTTGAGAGAGAGGAAGTTTATTAAGCCAGGGTAGAGCGAGAAGGAAAAGATGTCGAAAAAAGACAGTGGGAGGGAAAGAGAAAGAATCAGTGAAGAGAGGGTGAGCTGTTTTGGATTTGACAAGAGTATTTTGGTACAGAACTGACTCCAAGGGAAGGAGAGGTTTCTGCTCCATTGGGCGCCAAGGGGTCCACAGTAGACTGTCGTCTGCAGAATAGTGGATTCGCAATGCAATACGTTCAACTGAACCGAACTGAACGTGTAAGCGCCGTATACAACTTTTGCTTGATCCATTGTAATTCATTCCCCCTATGACTAGATTTGGAATTCCCCCTACTGCTGCTGATAATGTCGGATGGATAAAACTAAAATATTACTCTGTGTTGTAAGAACGACTGAGATTTAGCATAATTTTTACGGTAATAAATTATATATAAATGCAGCTATAAAACTGGATTTCAGGATCGACTTACTTGACGTCTCAGCGATAACAAGACTTATCGGCTATTAACGAATAAACGATATTTTATATTTTAGCGATTAAATATAAATGAAATTAAATGATTGATGGTCGATAATCGAGTATAACGTAAAGAATTATCATTCAATGGAATTAATTTTAAAAAATATTCAATTCTTAGATTAACTTTTTTCTTAGAATTATATATTAACAAAAGAGTTTTGATGATTTGCCTTATTTCAATGCGAGTTTATTATTTGATAATTAGAGGAGAAATAATAAGAAACTAACTTATTAAACATCAATTACATAATTTAAAAATTGTTCATTATTCCATACTAGCTGTAGAAAAAAGTTTGAATATGTTTACGTAAAACTTAACATATTTTTTATTAAAAACATAAAACTTTATACTAAATAAAATTTTATACAGTTTTATCTATTATCATTCATATATATATATATATTTTAAACAATAAAAATATAGTCTGATAGTCTGAAAGAACTTTAACATTCTAAAGTTTTAATACTTTTGTTTGACATACTTATTGTGTACTAAAATTTCGCAATTAACTACAAATAATGCTTTGTTATCATTTAAAAAAATCTTTTTCAGTGTCTATTTGCTACATTACAGCTTATTTAAGTACTGTTAATCAGATTTAAATGAAAACTTTGTCACCCATTTATGTTTAAAAAAAAATATATGTATATATGATGGAGACAGCATCTCTTCTATTAAAACTTGCTTTATTCAACTTTTTCCTTATATGTACCTGCGTAATCAAAACACAGATATGATAAAACTTAAAGTGCTTGTAACTTTCATAAACTTTTCTCTAAAATGATATTCTGGTTTTGCGGGATTCGAGGTCGTCTCTTCACTTGATAAAAAATACTTCTATTTTTTCGATTAATTTACATTTTATGTGATATACGGAACAAAAAGTAAATTCATGCAATTTAGAACAACTGTTTTGAAATATCAGTTTCAAGAAACCATTTTTTAAGTACAATAAATAAAAAAAGATTATAAAAATAGTACGATCGCTTTGATAAACCGAATAAAAAAACCTGGTATATTAACGAAAGCAGCCGTTAGTAAGAGGAGGATGAAGTGACATTTGAAAATAAAAATCTGATAATTTAATTTAATTCGCGCCAGTACGCATGATATTGAGTGACTTTCATAAGAAACTTTACCAAGTGTCTTGTCTTAATGAGCAGTATTACATGATAATTACATTAATTTTTTCTCCAAAGCTTTTATTGTAGCAATAATTTTAAATTCTTTTTTTTCAATATCACTTCGTTGCCGCTAAGTAATTAATTAATATTAAAGTGACTATTTGTAATTAATTTTTTATTTAGTATATGAAATCATCGTTGATTGATCACAAGGAATCCAGTTTTATTTGACTTTTATCATTCCAGTTTGAGTGTTTTTGATGTAAAAATTGACTAAACGGATTTTTGCAGTAAGTTACAGTTATCTAATGGGAAAAAACGACGTATCTATTACGACTTTTAATAAAATATTCCGCTTGGCTGGTAGCTGCAATATTGTCTAGATAGCAAGTGAAAAATAAGCACGCTGGAGAGGAAATTTCCAATATCTAGTTACCGCTTCTTGATTTGAATACACGGTTTCCTCTCCGCTTCTAACGCCGCACACCAGTTTTACTCTTTCTCTCACTGGTGTCACGTAAGATACTTAACTCGTAACTCTTTCACGCATTTCTGAATTATTATTTAAGCTAAACGTTTGTCTTTGTAACTATTCTCCTTTACTGCACAGCATGTCGCTTTTGTTAATTAAATGCTTAATTTTACGACAGTCATTGGTCAGCCAGGTCCGGTATCCCTGAAAACAGTCCTTATGAAACCGTTAATAAAATAATATTATTTTTAGTCCAGCTAAACCTTCCGCAATTAAATACGATCAATAATTCATATTGCAGTTTATTTTAAAATCCACTTTATTAATTTAATTTCGTTGTAGAGTTAATTTTCTTAAATTTAGTACAAAATAGTGAGATATACTGTACACACCTATTAATATTTATAACTTTAAAAACACAATTAAACTTAACTGAAAGTAACTCTTACTTTAAACATAGATTATAATCTAAAAATCGCTTATCCAAACTGAACAAATTCGGTAAGAAAAGTGAGAACATTGTTATTTGATCATTTATAGGACGTATTTTTTTAAATTGTATATTACGTTTCAATAGGCGTAAATTCGTATTAGAATAAAGGTAGTCGAAAAAGGATACTTTTATATAGGTTTTTAAGTTTACTAAAGACAATTTGACTGTTCAAATGAGATTTGACAAGTCAAAACTAACTAGGGAATTAAATAAAACCTCAATTTTTTTTGGCTATTACAAAACGAGTTTCAAAATTATCGAAAAAATATACCGCGTCTCAAGTGGTTATATGAACAAAATTTATGATTTAGTAAGTAAAAAAAATGTATAAAGATTGCAGAAAAACAATAATTTTATTATTTATAAACTGTTTTTATTCCTGAAAATTTTATGGATTCCAATATCAAAATTTAACGATGAATAAAAACTATTACAACATAATTTATTTTACAATATACCAATCGGTATGCGTGTATGCGCTTCTTTCACGTATGCAGACCTTCTATTGTCAGGTTAGCTAATTAATGGAGAAAGCGGCTGCGGAACGGCATGACGTCACAGTATAACGTTTTGTTTTTGTTGCCCGAAGCGTTACGTCAACCCGATCACGCCAGTCAAAGTCGGCTTTAAACTTCGCGTGCAAGCTTCATGTCAACATAAACAGAAATAGGAAGGTTAACCGGGTAAAAAATTACCATCGTACCGGTAAAATTAGCATAAAATTCTTTAAAAAATGAAAAATAAAAAGAATAAAGTTATTATACGTACCGATGATTTATTACATACACGAAGTAATTACTGTATGTAACAGCTAATCGCCAATAATCTGGTTTAAGAAAAGATGTAAAGTAAAATTAAATTTAAATGAAAATGTAATTTTTCATTTAAATACAATCTAATACGGTTAATCCTGATTACTATCTAACAGTATAAGGCCTATAATGCAACAGTCGATGTTAGTCAGAAAAATCGAGTTAAAAACCTCTTATCTTTTGAATGCACCGATGTAGGTAGGTAATTCGTGTTAAATGCGTTTAACTTGAACGCATATTGAAAAAAAAAATTAGAAGCAGACTAGCAGACTGGAAAAAATGTGCTCGTTAAAATATAGATTCATTAATTATGAAGGAAATCTATTGTTGTGGAATGTAGCACACTTTATGGCACTGTAAAATGAACAACAGGTAAACAAGAAACAAAAAGATTTTCTATGTCGAAGGAAAATCTTGAAAATTAGATGTGTTGATTAAGTTGGTAATGAAGATGTTTAAAAACAGAATGCGATAATAAAACCTCTTGTAAGAAAAAAATAATTCTGGGGATTAAATTTGGGAATTTAAAATTAGTTTGGATCTATGTAGGAAACTTAAGGCTGAAAACCATTTTAGAGAAACAATTATTGAAAAATATGAATTAAATAGTTCAGTATGTAGGAAGTAAGGAATAATTTGAGATTAAAAGATTAACACAAAAAAGAAAGCGAATAAAAAGATGCATCTACAAGACAAATAACTGATAAAGAAAAAAGATTTTAAAGTTAAAACATCTCATTATAAAGGATATTGTATCGACGCTAAAAATAATGAAAAAATTGTTGCTAAATCAGACATTATAGAATTCTTCCTTATCGATTAAAAATAACATGAATTATTGGTACGGGTAACTGTGTTATCCATACAAGAATACCGTATGAAACCTTTCAGGTTCACGTTGTAAGTATAGAAAATGACGTGAAGCAAAATTTGTTTTGTCTTCCTTTCTTCGGAAAATACAATTTATAACAATAATAATAATATTATTTCTTATTTGACAAAATTAGCACAAAGCCAAAACATTGTCAAGAAAATAAAATAACAGTTATAACGTAAATTTACATAATAACGTAGTCCATACAGTAATAAACAAATACAATTAGAAGTCCCTAAAAGTTATTTCAAGACGTCAACGCTATTGAAAAACAAACAAGAAGTAGAAAACCAGGAAACAAATAAAATGTTAGTTAAAAAAAATTATTTTATATTTTTTGTAAGTTGTAGAAAAGGTTGGAAAAAAATCAATTCGATTTCACAAACGAGATGCTGGATTGACACATCTATCATAAGGTGAGATCGAATGGTCCTGAAAGTTGCAGAGATATGCATTGCGAGAATTCGAACGAAGAACACGCAAAGAAACACTAGCAGGTGAAGGAAGCTGTTCATGAAGATGTTTATAAAAAAAAGGGGAAACAAAGAAGTCCCTTCTGGCTGTTAACGTAGGAAGATCACGAAGTTCGGTGATAATGACATCAAAAATGTTGAATTTAAACCACGGCCAGGAGAGAAAATTATTCTGAACCCCTTCTATTTTTTTTTTTTTTTTGATGAGTAATCTCGTTTTCTGTTTCAAATACGCGTGTTGTATTCAAGAAGGCTCTGTACCAAAGCCTTATTCAAAACCAAAAATGCACGAGGAAAAGGAAGATGTCTTGCTGGCCATTTGATAAAGCAACGTCTTGCTTTGCTAACAATTCAGTCAACATTATCAGGTAAATAAAGCTTGAAAGTCCAACAAGACCCCCAAATCCATTACTGCATATTCTCCCAGAATAATGTGATCAGCCAGAGAGTATTAAAAAAAACTTCTGTCTTTTTTGAAAAATAAACAAACTTAATTTTACGAAAACTCAAGGCCATAAATTCTGCTGAGACCATAAGAAAGTTTCTATATTCCTTTATAGCAGGCGACGGTCAGCAGGAGAAGTTATAGTTCGAAAGATCTTTAAATCGACATCAGCTGATATCATTTCCGTTGCTTTTGTTCCGTTGACGTCTTCAAAATTAATCTTGGCAACGGGCCAAGATTAGATTTTTGTGGAACTTCAGATATTGCAAGAGATTCACTGTTTGATGTAGCGCCAGAAAAGCAAACAACAAATCGTCTGTCACAAAGTAAGATGAAATTCATCTTGCGAGACGATTACTGAAGCCAAAATTCTGCATCTTAAGAACAAGCAGGTGATGGAGCATAAATGTCTTCTAAAAGTCGAAGAAAACCACATCGTCCTCTCTGTGACGTTAAAAAATGAAGTAAAATTGGAAGATATAGAGCGATCCCCCCCAAAACCGTGTTGAGAAAAGGAGATACTATGATGGACGTAATTAAATAGTAATTAAATATATGGAGAGACTATTTTTTCTATAATCTTTGAAAAGGAACTAAGAATAGATACGGGACGATAGTTTTGTATAGACGGTATACCGGGAACGGGGGTTACAGCAATATTCTTTCAAAGATCTGAGAATACACCAGTCCGAAAACTCCAATTGCATAAAGATGTTAGAATAGCTGCTACACATAACATCAGCGATGTCTTTGATGACAAAAAGCGAACACCATCAGAACCAACAGCAGACCTAGGATTGAAGGATTTTATCGCGTCAAAAACCACCTCTAAATCCACATTAGGAACATCGACATCTGCCCGGTTTAACTCATCCAGCAGCATAGTTTGGGGGTGAAAATCCTCCTCAAAAACCTGATACACCGACTGAAACTGAACACCGAAGTGATGAAAAAATTCAATCGGATTAATGGTATAATTGCTATTAAGCAAATGAGCAATGGTTCTCAAACCGTTAGTCCTATGCTTGGAAATATAATTCCAAAACCGGGATGGATTATTTGAAAGATCCTGATCGCAACCCTGAGAATATCTTAATTTATCTCGTTTCAGAGTGGTTTTGATATCCGGCGTCTAAGTCGTGCAAAAAACTCATAATCAGTAGGCTATCAAGACGGCTTATAATAATACTTTTTTTTAAATTTATTTCATTCAGTTAAAATTTTTATAGGAGCCCCTAAACTGATACAACAGTTTGTCACGGGTTTCGATATGATAATAAATACAGAATTAAAACAAAAAACAAAAATAATTCCGTTGAAAAATAAAACGTAAAACAAAACTCATAACTTATGATTAATTTACATAAACAAAACAAACAAAAAATCTCCTTGTTCTCATAAACGTTAATATTCTGCTCTTCAGTTCTCTCCTTCATGTTTCTTAAAATTAATTAAATAGTTAAACAAAAATTTTAAATGTCATCCTTCAACTACTTCATAGAAATGAAATTTTATGTGCCTGGTGGCAAATCTGAGAAAATCTTTGGTACAAGATATGATAACGTAAGACAGCCATACTTATTATAAGGCCGATGTATAAAATAAGGTGTGTTATGAGTTTCTTAGTTCATATTTTTTATTTTTAAAATGTTTGATGATAAAAAATTATCCATAATAATAATTTGATACGGCTGACTTCTGGGTGATAGTAATCCGCTGAATCTATGAAAATCTCGGGTATTTGTTGTAATATGTCTATTACTATAGGCTTTTAAAATAGTTTTAATTACTTGTTTTTTAATGGAAAGGACTACATTTAAATAACAATCCTCAGCATGTCCCCTAGCAGTCATGCCGTATCTAAAGATTGACTCGAATAATGTATAATATAAAATTTTTAAAACATAATTAAGAAAACGAAGCTGTAGAAGATACGTTTTACATTTTATTCGACGAAGTCGAGTATAAATAATACTTATTTGCTTAGACCAAGTAAAAAATCATCAATAATAATACCTAAATACTTATGCTCGGATTTACAATTACTACAGGAAAATTGCAGGAAGGTCAATAATTTTGCGAACAAATACAAGATGTGTTTTTAAAAATAATGTTTCTTTAATTACTGATTTTGCGCAACGGATGTGCATTACAGCCGTATTTTTTTCATTAATAATTACGCATTGATCATGAACCCAGCGTAACAGTGCATTAAGATCATTTTGCATATGAAATGCAGTGCGTTCATAGGACGCATTTGCTACGACTAGATGTAATTAAACTCCATTATATTAAACTAATATCGGTACAAAATTAATATTTAATATAAAGAAAAATACTCAAATTAAAAATATTTATAATTAGTTTTAAAATACCGTTCTTGGAGTCATCCATAAATGTCCCATAAAATCAATTAATTTGTTTTAATTCAATTAATTTTAGTTTCAAAACCTTTACAATTTTTTTTTTCTTTTAGGATCTCACTAATATTCCTCAACAGTTTATTAAAAAAAGTATATACATCCAAATAATATGGGTTTTTCTTACAAAAAATTAAAGTTAAATCACGATGTTCAGGTAATGGTTCGTTTACGCAGATTATTTTGTGAGACAGTTATTTAAAAAATAAACATTCATTATAATAAAAATATTTGCAACATTCACAAAGCGTAGGTTCTGTTAAAATCTGCAACCGAACAAATTAGTTAACGCAATGAGATCAATAATATAAATCCAGTATACTCCTAACAACGCATTTTTAGAGTTTCAGAATTCATTATGAAACAATATTAATTATTATGAATTTATTATGAATTAATAATATTTAATATTTAATTATTATGAATTTATTATGAAACAAGCAATTACGCTGAATAACCCGAAAAGATTACACCGTATGTGCAAATGGACTGGATCTAAGTAAAAAAAAAAACATTTTTAAAGCGGTTAAATAGCAAAGAGAATGCAGAGGGTGAAATAAAAGGTACCGGAGATATTTGATGATGAGGTGTTCCCGATGACATATCACGGAGGTTTTTGTATCGATACGAGCGCTTTTATTAAATTAATTAGCAAACATATTAACTATTTTAAATGGATCGTTAACAAGACGATCATCATGAAGTATTCATTCAAATTTTTCATCGTTTAGATTATCGACAGAGGGTTTAACTGTATATACAAATTTTTTTTACAAGAAAGGGGAATTTCGTGTTAAAAATATATCCTCTTTGCGTCTATGTACAATATAAAATAATCTATTGTAATTTTTAAAGTAAATTGTACATTTTCTAACGTGGTTATTGTTTTTTTCAAACTTACGACTGGCATCGGCTGTGAAGGTATCAAAAAACCGCGAGTAATCCCAGAATTCACTAAACAAACGTTATTAAGAAAAAGTTTTATAATAATAACGAGTACATTTTGAATTAATCTCCTGATTATACTTCTCAAATTTGTTTGGGAAAAGATAAAACTAAGCACTCTGATCAGAAAAAACAGAAAATACTGAAAATTTGATAAAATCATCGGAGGCGATTTTAGGGTTTATATCATCGATTCTTGTTAAAATTTAGAGGTGTGCGAGCCGGAAAATTGAAGATGAGCTTAATAATAAAATAATTATACACATCTTTAAGAAAATTAACTGTAGCAGATATATAGACTGTATTCATTCTACTGTAAGGGGAGTCTACTCATATTTTAATGAAAATTACGCAGATTATTATACACCAAACTTTATTACTTTGGTTTGAATTGGTGCGGGAAGGTCTTAAGTAGCTGCCATTTGTCTTAAGTAGAAACAAACTGGAAAGTGATGTCCATCTTCCATAATGTAGTTTTCAAATCGAGAAGAGATCTGCTGCACCTGTCTTCAATTCATGTAATGAACAGGGTTTGTCAACGTAAACTCGCTTCTTTAAATACCCCCACAGAAAGAAGACGCACATACTGAGATCGGAGATCGAGAAGGTCAAGGTACATCTTCCAACATGGAATTCAAATGGCCAAGAAATCCCCGTAGAATGTTCATGGAATGTCTGACGGTGTAGGCTGTAGATCTAACTGGAGCCAAACATCTTGTTTCAAGTTCAACATCAGTAGTTCTGTCACAAAAAGGATCTTGCGCGTGTAAGGATTGGAATTCACTGTTATCGCTACACTCTTCTCTTCAAAAAAATAGAGACCCATAATACAAAATTATAATCAGGATAAAGTTATGATAATATTCCACCGACCAATGCTCCATGGAAACCGAAATAAATGTAAAATAAATGGCATCAGTTCACACACATTTTATAACAAAAATAATAATGTCTGTCAATAAATTAACTGTGTAACAGCCATTCGAAAATGAGTAGACCCCCTTGTGTTATTGTGTATATAAATATACTGTAAAAATAATATGGAATAATCTAAAATAGGTGATTCTTTTCTTGTATGAGCAACAATTATTTATATTACTCGTGTAGAAAATTCAGTTGACGCGCAGTATAGGAATGAATTGTTGGATCGGCGACTTATTTCTTGCCAACTATGACGTCCTGTTGCGGTAGTCTATCCTCTTCACTGTACTATAATAAGGCTAATACCATTTCAAACATCCTTCGTAGAAATACTACTGCTCATCTATGTGTTAACTCTTTTCAACTTTGACGAATAATACTTTCAATACATTTTCAAATTCTACGTTGAGCAGTTTGACTATAAACGTGTAAAAATCCTCATTCAAAAGAAAAAAAAAACAAATTATATATACTCTGTTTTAAGTTCCTTTAAATTTTGTTAAAAACAGAAGATTTGAAAAACAACTGCTATGACTCAGATGTTGACCTCTCCGCCGAGCACCGTAGCGGAGTGATACCGTCTCAGTCTTTCATCCAGAGATCCCGGGTTCAAATATCGGTCAAGCACGGGATTTTTCACAAGCTAAAAAACTTCCATTTCATAACCCCGAAATTGAGCTTCGAGGTTATTTGGTGAATACATTGAAAAAAAAAAAGACAAAAGAGTTTGATTTTGAAAAGAGTTGTTTGATTTTTACGGTTCCGAGAAAAAATTTTCATTTTTGTCTCACAAATGGTGAAATGGAATCAGAATACATATTTATATATTAATAAAAAAATATTTCATTCGCGTAATTACCTCACAATGTTAAAAATATTATCTGGTCAAAAGTAACCTGAACTCAACCATACAACCGTAATTCCATACGGTTAATTATCTCCCTTATCATGTATTCTCTTCAAAAAAAAATTTCTTTAAAATACCATCTGAAAACATGAAGTACAGTAGGGAGTTAGGAATGGATGAAAAATCCCGTAATAATTTAACTCCAAATTAATAAAGATTTATTTTAAATCTTAAAACGAGAATATTATTTTCAGTATTTTATTTCGGTTTAAAATTTGTAAATTTCCAACAATAATTTTAAAAAATCTATTTTTCTGTTTTAGGAACCACAACAAAAAGGTTTTTAGGGAACGGCACAATCCTCAAGAATAATCTTCATCCCGCCACCGAAGAGTGAGGAACTAAACGATTGACTAAACCAAATTTACATATCGGAACGCTTAACCCATTGAAATACGAGTTACATTTTTTAATCTACAAATTATACTTTCATGATTTATTGTACAAGTTACACCTTCACTCTGTTCACAGGCAGGGATTGGGTGTGTAATGGATAGCGTTATTCTCAGAAAGAGCAACCCTGACTATTGTTTCTTGTTGACCTAAATTGTTTTATATAGGTCACAGGCAAAAGAAAGAGTGGATCAAATATTAAAAGCAACGAGTTATGTAACACTTTCTGCCAAGAAATAAGAAATATTCTCCTGTATATTGCCTTTACTCCGTAAGAGAAAAAAGATTTTTGTAAAAATTAAGTAATTTTACTACCACAATTGAAATGTTTTAATTTTTCAAGCGAATTCTAAAAAAAAATACGAGTGGAATACAAAAATTTTATAGCTTCCGAAATAGAAAATTATTGTACTAATAATTTCAAGAAATTACTTTAGCTTATTTCAAGAATATGTTGAATTTTTAAATTAATCAAAAACACAAATTAAGTAGAGACGTAAATTCCCTTCTATAATGAAATGGTAGCGTCTCAAAAGTTTCATCCTGCAAGTCTTAATCCTGGTCAAGTATGACATTTAAATACCCCGGAAAATTTAAATTTCATATTCTCCCGTACAAGCTTGATATTAGTCATGAGTTAACAAAATAAAACATACAGACATATGTATTTTATATATATAAAATAAAAAAATAAAGAATTAAAAAAAATTATTTACAAGAATTACAAGATATCTTATATACCGATTTAAACCATTATGTTTAACATTTTTTCCAAATCTGACTGAATTCCAATTTTGAATATAAACTGAGAAAATGGGATCTAAATCATATAGAAAGCTTAAAATACCACAATTTAAGAAAAAATATTAGAAGTAAAATTATATTTAAAAGGATTTTTATTCGCATTATAGAATAAATTATTAACCGCCAAGTTTGCTGAATATCCGAATGATGATGCCAGCTGTGAGTCTGATACTCTTTCAAGAGATAAATTCGTTGGATGAAGATAAAGGAATAGTGTTAAAAACTGATAAGAAAGACGTATTTGAACGAGCAGTCCGATTATCTCGTCAAAAAGTATTTTAATATCTGCGTTTTCTTTTGTTAAGTCTGCGAGACAAAGCGTCGTTAATTCCATGTTAATTTCAATTTTAAAATCAAATTAATTTTACTTCATTATCAAATTTTTGTTGTTTAAGAATTTTATATTATTTAAATAAGATTCAACATAGATAAAAATATATAAATCGAGGTTGTATAGAGAAGTTCTAAAAATGTAGATCGTTGTAAAGAATATCGTATAACTGATTATTCAGTGGGTGAAGCTTTCATCTACTTATTTTATTACTTTTAACTGCATAAAATGTCCAATTACGTATAAACGGGCAAAAATATGTACCACCTTACCAAATTAACACTTTATCGACACAGTGCTGCGTAGAAAAACAATCTACAGCACAACCGACTTAACGTCACACATGGGAAAAACGTGAATTAATAGCTTGTGACTTACCGATAATAAATAAATGATGTAATTTTTACCTTTTTTTTTTTTTAACTTCATTAAAGTATTTAATAATATTTCTATGACCATACGATGTGATTATTTTCTTTATATAATTCTTATTCTATAAAATTGATTTTTCGTTTGACTGAATTTATTTTTTTTATGTCTTTTGTATTTTTAATTAGAGGTTATTTTTAATTATATAGACTTGGATATATGGGTTGACATAGATTAGGACTTATTTCTTATTGTTTGGTTATTTACTATCAAAATTTACCTTCTGTATAAATATACTGTTTTCTCATATATGTTCACTTGTCCTTGTTTACAGTGTAAATCAAAATAGAGTACAAAATATTAAAAAAAAGAAAATAAGTTAGTAGAAAAAATCAATTACAACTAAAAATTCCGGAAATAAACTACAAAAAATTAAATATTAATATCCGTACTAAATACAAATCTTAAATAAAAATAAAAATCTGCTGTATTAATTAGTAGTAATAAAATAAAATGAGATTGCTTAATAAACGAGTTACATAGAAAACAGTTTAAATAGACAATTGCAACCCATCTGTGTTTAGATCAACTTGCGGCTAAAACGTTTTTAGTTCACATTTTTACGAATGCAATGTTAAACTGGTCGAGATATATTTTCTGTAATATATTTAAATTTTTTTCGGATGATTTCACCAAATGAGCTGGAAGATTGCTCATGGGAATATGAAATCGAAATTTTGTAGCGTATAAAAGATGCCACGCCTAACCGGGATTCGAACCCGATACGAATTTCCCTTCCGTCATTTGATAAATAAATTTTTCATTACTTTTTATCCGAATTTTGTAGTCATACGCGTTTTTCAGAATTTTTATATTAATTTTCTTAATTTATATATATATATATATAAAGAAACCTAGTGCGTGCGCACACGTGTGTATTAATTTTTCAACAGTAAAAGGTAAGTATTTAAAGTTACTAATTATTATTTTTTATTTTAAATTATTTAAAATACACTATAATAAATTAGAAAGTACACCATATAATTTTTGTTTTGTTAATTATGACCCGCATAATAACAGCCAATATTTTTTAAAAGTGAAAAAATGTTTCCGTTTGTATATTCAATTTAAAAATAGTATTTTTAAGTACAGAATATTCTTATTTTCATATAGTTTATGAATAACAAATAATAATATACCACCTGAAGGTAAATACAAATACGAGTAGTTAATTATCTAATATATGTCATTTATATATAATAATAATAATAATATATATATATATGTTACCCTCACACGAGTGCGCACATGTACTTACTCTTATATTTTTACTGTTTCACCTCCTCTGTCTATATCTGTTTCTTGTTTCTGATGTGTGTGTGCGCGCGCGCGTATGAATGCATATACAAAAGCGTATGCGAGTTCATGTATGCTTGTGAATGGTGAACTCTTGTCAGTCTCGTTGTACAGCATTTCATTAATTTTGCAGTGTGAGCAGCCGTATTATGCGGTGAACGGGCGCCGTGTTATTACCCTAGCCTCGGGCGATGCGCTACAAATAAAACGTAAACACAGCAAATCAGTTGAATATTTTCTTTGGTTGTTTACATTAAGCGAATACAAAGGGAGAAGCACCCTGTGTACGCCGGCCAAATGTTTTGCCATATTAATGTAATTTTGATCGGTCCAACGCCTCGGAGGCATCTTTTCGACGGAGGAATGGGAGAAGGGTGCGTCGTTTACGGTGGGTAACTGCTGATAACGGTGAATGCGGTAAGCTTCGAGCGCCCTCTTCATCGGTTTCATCATCATCTCGGTTGAATCATTATTTTGGCATGTGCGCTGCAACTGCAACTAAAACACGTCGACTGGAACGCATTGATAAAATTATCCCCTCTTCTATACTCTTGACGATTAACTCTAGGCTACCAAATACATGTTCAGCGAAGCGCAAGACGAACGATTCAAAATAATAGCGCGGCCGAAATCGCCTTTTCTATATGAACAATAACAAAATCTCACTTACACCATTTAACAAGTTACCCTTAATATACTACAACGTAAATAAACGATTAGATGCAACCTGTAGCTGTTTAACATTTTTAGCGATATAATTTCATTTACATTTTTATTATTAAAAAAAATAAAAAATGAAAATCTTATAATTTTTACAGTTTTCGTAAAAGAGTAATTTTTTATTGATTTATAGAAAATCAATACCTTTTTTCTAGTCTTTGAGAAATACATCCGCTGAACCAGATGAATTATTATTTTACTTTTTTGTAATTGATTATAATAATTAAAAATATCTTTAATAATATTTTCAGTGATTTTTAATTTTCATTTTTTTATACTACTTTGAAAAAACTTTGGTAATAATTCGATGTGTAATTTGTTTTTATTACACGCATTATAATCACATTTTCATTCGTTTTAAGATTTAGAATTTATATATATATATATCGTTTATATATATATATAAACATTTATATATCATTGCTAAATACAAATATCAAAATTAATAAAATTACCTATACTAACACTATCGTATTGATTCTTTTTATTTCATATTTAACATAAGATTTAATGGTAAACTATAAAGCAGCGAGGTGCAAAAAAAAAGATTATAATAAAATATGTAATGTGTACAAAAATCAAAAGCATAAGAAGTCGGTGACGAAATTATCTACTTAACTTTCATTAAAATAAATATTTCAATCAAATCATATAATATATTATGAAACATTATGTCAAGTAAAGTAAGTGAGCACTTTCAGGGGTAAAAGTAAAACAACTACTTCCGTATTTTCTGGAAAGATCAAGAAATATCTTTTATCACAGTACGTGGAAAAAAAAAAGAATAAATTGAAATATACAACTTTTTAAACCAATGTTATGATGTTTTCAAGAACAAAAGAGCCATGAAGAAATTAGAAATTGAAATAATCGGAAGAAAGCAGAAAACGACTTGGAATATGACTGAAGAGGTACTGGAAAGAGAGAAAACAGCAAAGAAGAAAGTAGTGAAGAAAGTGAAACGTGGTCTTGAAGTAGCAAAATTTGAAAAGAAAAAATCTTTAAATTTCAATGGTTCATCTACATTAATAAGAATCAAATTCTCTTTGTCAGAGCATCACGTCTAAACTGCCTGACTAAATTTGATGAAACTCACAAGGTGGTTATAATTTGACCCCCCAATAGGGTTTTACCTTTCAAAATTTAAAAACAAAACATGTCCACATGTTCCGCAAAAAATAAAGTTTAAAATTCGAAAACTACTGGACCGATCTATCTTATATTTTATATATGTATAAAGTAAAATGTAAATTATTGAATCCTACATTTCGAACCTATCAAACACTCTATTTCACAAAAGTGGGAAAAGGGTGTTTAAAAAACTGCTGGACAGGTTGATTTAGTATCACGCATAAAATACATTCGAATAAAATATCCCGTTATTAAATTTATTATAATTAAGATGTGAAAATTTGTTTCAATCTAATTTAATAAGATGTTTATGAATTCTTATCAATATTTCGGATAGAGATGAAGGTGAACACAGCTAGACAACACATTAAAGTTATATTGAGTATTACTCATACAAATATATGAAGATAATAAATGAATATTATAACATAATTTCAAAAATATTTAATTGAAAAATATAGGAGTTCATATTTAATCAACCAGGATTTAAACTAAATTACAGAACAAATTAAATTAAATTATTAAAAAAAATATATAACGTGTTAATATATATATATATATATATATATATATATATATATATATATAAATATATAACGTGATAAGTCATATTTATTACCGGTTTGTTACAAAACAGAGGTTTTACTTAACGGACCAAACTACGCAAAATAACCTTTGAAATGATATATTCTTAGAAACCATTTTATTTGAATAATCTTATATGTTGACCTTTTTTACAGGTTTTAAATAAAGAAAAAAAGTTTTTCAAAATATTCAAATTTATTTGATATTTACTTTGTCATAATTTTCTAGTTTAGTTTTAGTTTTCTTCATGTCGATCACATTTCGGTACAGCCAATTTTTGATAAATTTCATTCTAAATTTTACTAAATTTTTTTCATAAGTAGGCTTATTATTTTCTTGGCATCATAACAGCTTTCTAGAGCTACACTGCAAGAAGCAAAGTATGGTAATCAGCCAAAAAAATGGAGGATGTTTCACTTCATTTCTTCACATTTCACGAGCCCCCCCCCCCCCGAAAAAAGTGAGGTGTAATGATGTTTTTACGTATGTATGTGTGTTGAGGTGCTAGAAACTTAATAACTTATGAATGGATAAACCGATTTTAATAAAACATTTGTACTGACTATAGTGTGTATGGGTAAAGTTTTTGGTAAAATTTTGGGATCAATAAAGAATGGGGTAAGAATGGGATAACTGAGGTAAACTTTTGGGATCTCCATGGGGTCAATTTTTGCGAACATAACCCCCATTTTATATTAAGCTCAGTACTTGCGTGCATGCTTATTTTTACCATTTTTTAGAAAATTTTGTCTCCAAATACTCTCCTTTCCCAAAACGTTGAAGAAAATTATTTTTTTTATTTATTACATACTTTTTTTGTCTTGCTAGGCATAGTAGTAGTGGTGCAAGTGATTCCAAAAAAATCCTTTGGGAAGAATATTGGTTGGTGGGGGAGCCGATCGAAGTTTAAAATATCGATTTTTTGAATTTTTAAAAGCTTTTTTGGTTTATTTAACACTTACAATCCCTCTCCACCAAAAAAGAAATCTTATAAAATATAGAAAGATTTTTAGTAGAATTTTTGGTTTCTTCCATTTGAAATAGTAAACGTAGAAAGATTAAAAAAAATTTCTTGGAAGGTGATTTTTGAGGTGGGGGAGCAGAAAAAAATTCAAAAATATTGATTTTTTAATTTTCTAAAACGTTTTTGGTTTTAGTTAAACATATAATGATAATTTTATAATAAAACATCACAAATTACCCCCAACCAAAAAGAAATCTTAGGTAAAATTTTTCATCTATAATTATTTTTCTACTATATACGAATGAATAACCAATGCCAGGTAAGTCTCGGCCTTTCATCCGGAGGTCCTGGGTTCGAATCCCGGTCAGGCATGTCATTTTTCACACACGCTACAAAACATTCATCTCATCCTCTGCGGAAAGAATTGCTTGACTGCGGACCCGGAGGTTAAAAAAAAGGTAAGTATTACAACTCTATTATCAGATTATTTTTATCTAAGTTGTATTAAGGAAATAAATTCAATATAAAAATAAATTACGCGAACGCATTTTTAAACTATTAAAAAAACCAGGATGGGGTTTTCTTCTTTTCGACCGGTACGATTTTATTTTTTTTTTTTTACGCACGTTCAAGTTTTAATTTTTAACGGATGCAATAATTTCAATAATTTGTTTTCTACTAAAAATGTTGTTCTTAGGTCCTGTATTATATTTCTATCATATAATTTAAGTGTAAGATTTAAAAAAATGATAATTTAAAAGTCATTATAGACGATTTGAAAATATTATTTATTTAACGTCATCTCTGATTAAATACCGACTTATTATTGAGTAATGATATATACCTTGATGTAATTCTGATATTTATATTTCATTATATCACATCAAAGTTAAAGTAAATTTATTAGAAACCTATAGATAGTAAATAATATTTCACCCGCATTCTGGAGAATCTAACTCCTGTTCATTACTATTCTTTTTACATAATTTCTTTGCGTTCCTCAGAATTTTAAACGTAAATAAAACTAGAAATGTAAAAACAAAATAAACTTTTAAAAATAATAAAACCTCAACATTTAATCAGTAGAGAAAAACCATCTTAAACTTTTCTTACAACTTCATCTTTATGTAGCCGGTTCGAAATTATGTATTTTAATTGTTTCTAATTTGATATTAATTTCAAAATCTTAAAATTTAAAGGAGAACAGAGATCAAATTTTTTTTTTAAATTTTATTATGCTGCATTTTAATTCTATTTTATGTTTTTTTGATTATGATTTTTATTTAAACGTATTTTATTTCATTACCTATGAAAAAAAAAATTAAAAATTATAAATTGATCTTTACCGATCTTCTAATTATTCAAGAAGACTAACGAACAATTTTTTGCAGTTAGTTTTTCAATTAAAATTTAAAAATTAAATAAAAAATGTGAAAATGCTATTCCTCGTCAGCAAATCTTTCTTCGAGAACTCACGTAAAAGTCCACGATGTTGCAGGTTATTGGTAATTTCTTGAAAGGGTTTTTATCTGATCAATCGAATTATTAAGAAGAAAAAATAACTAAAGTATTGCAAGTTTAAAAATGGCTGATCTTATCCAGGGGGAAATCATATGAAGCAGTACTGATTTTTTTTAAATATTTTCAAAGTTACCTCTACTATTTCAATAATGGGCTGACAATATAGCATATCTCACGGGTACTTCACAACTTTAATAGCATATAAAAATTGATTTAGGTAACTTACAGATTCAGTTGAGGTCTCATTTAATAGAAAACACGTCACGTTTGTCATCCGATATTCACTTACTTCGATATGGCTTCCGTTGGTAATGCAACATACATCCCACTAGAAGTCGATTTCAATCCAGACTGTAGCTAGCAAGTCAGGCGTTACCTCTGCTGCTGCGGCGTTAATTAGAAATCTTAGCTCAACAAGAACAGTAAGCAAAGGCGGAACATAAAGCCGATCTTTAATGAAATCCCACAAGAAAAAATCTAGCGGGGTCAAATCTAGGGAGCGAGGTGACCGTGCAATTGGACCATCATGACCAACGCATCGACCTGGGAATCGAGTATCAAGAAAATCTCGAACTTCCAGGCGGTAGTAAGGTAGTGCCCCGTCTTGCTGAAAGTAATGGCATCCATTTTAGTCATCATCGTCTAAATGAGGAACTAGAAAATTTTGAAGCACATCCAGATAAACGCTACCATTACGGTTGCCTGCTGGAAGAAGAACTGACCGTACAGTTTTGTTCGCTTACGGCACAAAATCATTGACCTTAGGGTTATAACGAATATGCCGCAAAGTTTTATGAGGGTTTTCATTACCCAATATTCGGCAATTACAGCTGTTCACCTTGCCACTCATGTAAAACGTTGACTCATCATTAAAAATTACATGGCCTAAAAATGTATCGTCATCTACAATTCTATCCATCATTTCCACACAACACTGTAGCCGACCAACTTTTTCGTCATCTGTAATGTGTTGAACCACGGTAAGTTTGTGTGGCTTCAAGTGCAATCGTTTACGAAATACGTGCAAAGCAGTTGCTTTGCACGTATTTCGTGCAAAGCACGTTGTTTCCACAAACAACTGTTTGTGGAATGCCAGTTTCACGTGACGCACGTCGAGTTGATTCCTTCGGACTAGTGCAAAGCTTCCTTTAAGTTGTTTCACGGCAGCTTCAGGGACGCGTGTACGTCCTGGTGATTTTATATGTTTAACAGAACAACCTGTTTCAACGAAGATTTGACGCCAAGAGTAAACTGTATACCTACTAGGAGGCACTCTACCGTACTCTCCACGAAAATTAGTTGAACAGCAGTTGCTGACTGGATCGTGAAACTGAAATCGTGAAACCAGAATACACAGCGAGCACTTTCCACACCAGTAAATGTATACATTTTTAAATACACTCGTGACCGAATTCGGTAAAAATGAACTATGATGCTTCTTGCGTAGTTCATTAATACCGAACTACTTGGGTACTAATGTACCCAAGTTTTGCTAAGTTTCATAGCAAAACTTGATATGTTTTGCTATGAAATGAGATCTCAATCAAATCTGGAAGTTATCTAAATAAATTTTTATATGCTTTTAATTTTGTGAAGCCTTTTTGAATCACCTCTTACTTCATTCATTTAATAAAGGGATTGACGTTTGAATAATACAGAATTACCAGCTCACAAACTGTTTTAGAACTAGATAGAATAGGACAGGAAAAGGCATATGCAATAAAGGTATTAACCTACAGACCTACCGTCCATTTTTTACTACCTTAAACTGATATACATGTTTATTATAACGCATTAGATAGATTTGTACGTTTTACAGACAAGAAAAGAGTTTTCTACTTATGATTTCTCTGGAAGATTTGCAGACAATGGTGATCTTGGAGTGGTCACACGACCTTCTTAACTACCAACAGTGGCTGGAGTATTTCTATCTACAGCACTAAGCCACCGATATATTTTTAGAATTGTTAGCATAATTATGAAATTATACGATAGATAAATACCGTAATTAAAAAAATTATAAAAATATTGCGATAATTTACTACAGTTGTAAAATGTTATTTTATAACAGTTTTAAAGATCATCCTTACAAATATCATTTAAGCATTAATTACAAATGCATTAATGGAAGGCTGCTTTGCTTTGTAATACATTTTACGAGGTGGTTGCTGGTTTCTCAACTTGGTCATCTACTACCAAATACTTCACCGACCGTGCGGTTATGACATTTTGGCACGAAAGGATTACGGGTTGTCGAGCCGTCATATCGCTTCTCTGCCTCTTGGCTAAGATCAAAGTGTCGGGCCGTCATTTGTACATGGTGTACCGAAGGGTTTTTGAAAGTATGACCTCTTACGCGGCGTCCGTTTGGGAGCATACGTTGGAAAGAAATCGAGCACTTATACAAAGTTTAAGGAGTACCCAACGCAGAGCCTTAATTGTATGCACTGGTGTTTTTAAAACAATCTCCTACGAGGCTACCACTGTATTGGGAAAAGCTATCCCAATCGATTTAGTGGTGAGGGCGGCCGTGTGGAAATTGCGAAGAGGCAGGAGGATGGACCAGCCAGACGCACGAAGGAGCTGATTCCAGATCTGGCACTATGGTTAGACAGGAAACATGGTGAGTTAAATTATCATATCACGCAGTTTTTTACAGGTCATGGCAATTTCAATGAGTACCTTCATCGTGTTGGAAGAAGGCCAAGTCCAGAATGTATGTACTGTGAGAGAATTGACAATGCAGAACACACATTTTTCTGCTGCGAGAGGTGGGCAATTAAAAGGAGGAACTGTGGCATAATAGGTATGAGCCCAGCAGAGGTCCTAGAGCACATGTTGAGGAGCGAAATAAACTGGAAGAAGGTTACGGAATTTATAGTAGCAGTATTAACAGAGAAGGATATAGATGAAAGGCGACTAGGTTACTAGTGTAGAATAGGGTAGGGTGGGCAGCCTCAGTGGTGAGAGACGGCACGCTGAGGTATGTCGTTCTCAATGATCCACTGAGGACTCCAAGGGTTTAAATAGGTTCTGATGAAGAAGAAGAGTAAGAAAAGACCCGGTGCCACGTTACGGCTATTCGAGGTATGTCGTGATTACCAAATGGGCAAACAGAAAATCACTCAAAAGAGCTGACACCAGCGAGCCGACCTGCCATGCCGGACGTTCAGCCGGTAGGCGGGGAGGCTCGTTAGAGTTTACCAGACACTCCCCTGGGTGGCGCAATACCAACCAGTCGGACCGGCCCAGGGGAGTAGAGTGGAAAAAAAAAAAACCAGGGAAACCGAGGTATTTTGGATGCGGTTTCGAGCCGGGCCTCTACCGTAGCGGAACGGTAATCTCAATGCACCGGTTCTAAATTTCTCAGAACTCAGGCCACGCCGGAACTTAGAAGTCAAGAGGAATATTGGCCACTCACAAACGGCGAATCAATGTGGCGAGAGCCGCATTGTAGGACCGTGTTAGAGTTCCTTGATGCGGTTGCTTTGTTAAACTGACATCAGTAGTTTACGTAAGGGAAAAGACTCCTACCGCGCTGCTGTAGGAAGCTAACCGAGAGATATAGCTGGCTACCAGCCAGATTAAGATTCCAAGCGCTTTATGGTGGTCAGATACTTGCTGGAATTCAGAGGCCTAGGCGTGGCAGCGAATTTCTGTCTTTGACGAGATAAATTTAATATATGTTAGTCATATATGTTTTAGTAGTTGACGGGGTGCGCCTATCCATTTTGACAACGCATGGGACACGCAAGCGAGTGGTGTATGGTACCACCCTTATTCCGCTCACGCTTTTAGGTTAGCTCTAGGAGCTAGTTAGGACACTGGCCGCTAAACTGTTTCGAGGCTCAGTAGCCGTTTGTGGCACAGACATTCGGTCTAATGCTTTAGGGCGTCCGAATAGGGTGGTGGCAGGAGAAATGTCAAGCAAACCAATGACACTTTGGATGTTTTGATATGTTCTGAATCAACATACGTAGAATAAACGGTAAACTGCATAAAAAGTTTGGCAAAAAATATATAGTGGTATTGTAACTTTCGATCCTGCCGTACAGTAATAAATATGCTTGTATGAAATCGGTTGAGAATTCCGCTCAATACATCTCTGGAGGCACTTCATTTTATTTATAGCCGGAACGAATATAGATGAGATCAATTTAATGACGTGAATGACAACTTGACAATCTATAAATACTACTGCTGACAGGATTGACTACATAAAGAAATGGTTTTGTAATCAACGTCGAAAAGTAATCATGATTTGTGGTTTCACAACGACTGATGTTTCGTGAGATTTACAGGCAATCGAATCCTTCCCGCAGATTATTCCATATAGATCCCTCGATACAATAACGGACGCCAACAAAACCAACTACTGATTTTTTTTAAAAATGTTATTCATAAAATAGTATTCTATCACAGAAACAGTTGAGTTCCAACATTCTAAAGTCGATCATAGATATTAATTTTTGGTTTTTACATGTGGTGTTGTACGGAAAACATCGGATAAGTTGCAGACAAGTGCAAATTATGAAACAAACAGCACCGAGGTATGCACGTCATGGATGAATCCTTTCGTGCAAATCCTCTGGGCAATTAAAGACTTCTGGTCGTCAGTTAACTGACAGTATATTGTGAAAAATTCAATTACAAGAATTGATTACCAAAGTTATCGTAGAATATATGTTTTATGGAAGAAAACCATTGGCCCCATCCCTACGCTTAATGCATGAGTACCAATTCCAAGTAATTATTATTATTATTATCACTCGTTATTGCACATAAATCCTTTGTGATGACTACTAATTTTATGCACGTTTATTTGTATTTTTTGACAGATTACGTTTGGTTTTCAAAATGCCAACTACGTTCGTTTTCATGACTATACAGACACATTACCCTTACGTTTCAAGTTTTGATTGCCTTATGAAATCTAATGGTTAAAATGTTTGAAAACGATTGTTTGAAAACAATCGTTTTCTATGTCCTAAACCATTACTTTTTAATTTTACGATCAGAAATAAAAAAAATAAAAAACCAAGGCACTGTAAGAAAAACAACACTGTGGTGTTTATACGACATACTATTTACCATTTTCGGAGACGGCGGCTTCACTCGATTCAGATGATATTTATTCTAATAGGTCATTGGACCAAATTGAAAATAATTTTATTTCTTAATTTTAAATTATTTCATTCCATTGACGAGAAGGTTTTTGTTTATTTATTTATTTTTTTTTTAGTCAGGATACGGTAATTGATGATGCCGTTGAGCGTGTAGACTTTACACCCTTATTCGGTTATGTTTGTTGCTCTACTTCATGCCATGAAGACGGCTTTTAAAATATAAACATAAATATATATATGTATGCGAATTTACATTCGGCTGGCGCCAGTACCGTTTACGAACGTGTAAAACGATACACACATCCACATACATATACCCGCGCGCACACATACGCGCAAATGTGTGTGAAAGGAAAAGACACAGTGAGAGAGAAAGAGCGACGTACGGGATGACAGAAAAAGTCGTACACGATGTTGTAATATATGCCTATAAACAAAATATAAAATTTTGACAGAATTAGGGGAATTAACTAGCATGTCAGTTATTACCTATTTGTTACATGAAAGTAAACATTCAGATAAACAACAAAAAATGGATGCCACAAAAAATTGTTTAATTTTTATTTCAATTAATTATTTTAAATCTGAAATATATCAAACTGCATTCTAAGTGAATAATTAAAAAAATGTACTTTCGCAAAATTATTTTTAATAATCTTTGTCTGTTTTGCCAGAAGTATCTGTAATTTTAAATATCCATGAATTTTACTGTAAAAAGTTAAAAATTTAGTTATTTTAATTTTCATCTGTTGAAAAGTTTAAAATACTAAATCAGTCAATAAAACAAATATTTTTTTTTCAAGAGTAGATAGAATCCTAATCGGAATATTAAAAGAAATTGCTAATAACGTTTAAAAAGTTTTTCTATTTAAATGTTTTTCTAAAATATAATATTAACGTGTAATTTAAAAATAATCTTCAAGATGAGTACTTAGCTACGAGTTTAAAATTCTCAATAAAAAAATTGTTAAAAATTTAGTTGAAAATCTTGTACGTCAGTTAGGCACCATAACCGTGACAAAACAATATCCTAGAATATCAAACAAATAATGTCAGGTTTCCTAAGAAGAATGATAAATTAAATGATTTCTTGTTGGCTTATTCTATGAATCGAACATACTGTCGTATATTAGAATGCCGAACTCTCTAAAATGGGGTTGACTTTTGTCTCTACAAGTGGAAACTTTATTTTATACAATAGACTGTTAATTGACTATCATCTCTCTCAGAGAATGAAACTGATCGCTGACACCTCTACGTCATATGACTGAAGTTCATCATAGATGTTAGAAGAACGACTGAGATCTCGAATAAGACTTGTAAAAAAAAATTCGGCAAAACAAACTAGTAAATGGCATTTGAATATTTTAGATGGGATTTGATAATGTAATATAGTATTAAATGCAAGATCGTTTATGTAATAAGGTTCGAAATACGGGAAAAATGTTTACAGTTAATGATTTTAATAGTTTTGCGGGGATATGAGTAGAGATGTGGACGACAAAGATCGATATGGGAACGAGTGAGGCTTGAAAGAAACTTATTTACGGAACAAAAAATAAAGAAATAAGCGAAATTTAGATTAAAACATAAAAATAGTGCTTTGTTGTGGATTTCCTAATAGCATTTAGATATAGAAACACGCAAGAAACCGTTTAACAATGTTGATATGGATATAATGTTTCGCAGTAAAAAAATATGAAAACTAGAATTCCAGAAAGGAAATTAATGATAAGAGTCTTAAGATGAGATATTACGAAAGGATTGTGAAAAAATCAAGTAGAATATTTAAAGTTAACCTTCTATTTTGGGAGGTTAGAGAAGGAATTTAAGTAAAAAATCTCTAGGCAAAATTCATTTAAAAAAATAAGTAAATGAGAGGTTCAAACCTTAATTACCACAAGGTAGTCAATTTAGTAATAAGAAATGTAAAAGACAAAAAGATCAAACACAAATTTGAATACAAAATATAATTTCCGATATATGACGCCGGAAATATAAACTAATCCATTTAAATTTCCTGAAATATAAAGGGATAGTGGAGGAATAAATGCATTAAAATAATTCAAACGAATTATGCCAAAAATAAACTATTATTTCTTTACGTAAAAGAACAGCATGTTCTTTAACATGAAGAAGTATGTTGATTAATATCAGACTGACTTAACATAAATTCTTCAAAAATGACTGAAAAAATTTATAAATATATATAAGGCAATGATTGCATTAAATTTTGGATAAAACTACAAAAAAAAAAAAAATACACGGGGGGTTTTTGCCATTTTGAATTTTTAGGTTTTTGTATAGTGATCAGAGAATTGTGGTTAGTATTATGAAAGTACATATTAAATCATATAACATTCAAAAGTTGTAAATTAAATGGATTTAGGTGTGGGAATAATATTCAACATCATTTTTAAAGAGATTTTGCCCAGTATATACACACCGTGTCCCACGAAGAAACGGAGAAATTTTCAGGACATGTTCTACTAGTGAAAATAATGAAAAAGGTTCACATAAAGATAAGTCTTGAAACGCCTTGTTTTCGAGTTACGGCTAGCGAAATATTTCGCTATCAGCTCTTCTAATAAAAAGAGGCCATACGGGTCCCAGAACTGTAAATCCAGTAGATTTTAAGATATCCGACGTAAAACACAAAATTCGGTGTCGAAAAACAAGTTTATTTAAGTTTGTAGTGCATTAGCTTTGTTAAATGACAATAAATGCAGAAGATTTAGTAACAAAACTAGTAGAGAATTTAATTTTAAGAAAATTATGGTAAATACAATCGATAAAAGCTAAATAAAAACTTTTAAAAATCGGTTTTTAATTGAAGCAAAACAGACAAAAAATAGACAGAAAATCTTATTAGTCTTTCTGAACCTAATAAACATTATTCTTAATATAGCAAAACAAAAAATCAAGTACATGAAACGATAAATGGTAACAGAATAACAAACCATAGTCACAGTAATTGTTCGAAATTCCCACCTTCACAATGTACACAGCTCTCCGCCAGACGTAAAATATTTCCGGTGGCTTTTCGTATCATCTCAGGATCGTTTCGTATAAATTCAGTAGCGTTTCGTATTTTAATAAGTGAATCTTCTATAATATTAACTTTTTGTTGGTATATTATCGTTTTCATATGGCCCCAAATGAAGTAATCTAGTGGTGAAAATCAGCTGATCGTGGTAGCAAATCGATCGGTCTACCACGTCCAATCCAGTTTAAGAAATTAGCATGCAAGTGATTTTTGGTTACTAACGAAAAATGTGGCGTTGAATCATCGTGCTGGAAAATCATTTGCAATCTAGTTTGTAAAGGTGCATCCTCCAAAAAAGCCGCAAATTATTTTTCAAGAAATGGACATATGCATCTATTTTCATTAAAAAAGAAATGGTCCCAGAGTTTTGTCAAAATAATGCAAAACAAAAAAAAAAGCATTAATATGAAATCTATGTTGGAAACTAGTTGCCAAAGTATCATGTGGATTGTCTTTCCTCCATAAATGATTATTTTTAGAATTGAACACTCCGTTTTTTGTAAAAGTGGCTTCGTCAGTAAATAATATCGAATGTACCTTAACAGTGTTATCTAGAAGACACAAGTTTACCCGCTGGGGGTTAATCTGTTGGCCGCAAATTTTAAATCTTCTGCAGGCGGAAAAGATATCATTTTTTCCGTAGGATGCGCCACATTTTGTTTATTGACAAACGAGTGCGACATGAAATTCGTCTTGTACTATTTTTTTTTTCGAAAGGAGAAGGAAAAATCTGCGACCAGGCCCAGAAGTCCGCAATACTGGGTGTGTGGGGTTTCCCGCTAAGTGCGGGGACCCACTAAAACATCTCCCCCTTTTGTATAGTAGCCTGGATGCCTGCCTTACGGCATAACTTACGGGCTGCCGTACCGTCTGCGGGTCTCGTCTTGTACTAGTTTCTTGGGCTACGCTGAAAATGCTGAACACATGATGTTCATCATTAACACGATGATTAACTTGAAGTTCAACAGAAAGCGAACACGTTGGAAATGACCCTTCCGTTCGTAAATGCTGATACACCGAAGAATGTTTAAAAAGAAAACTTTAAGAATAATGTTTATTAGGTACAGAAAATATAATAAAATTTTCTATATATTTTTTCTCTGTTTTGCTTCAATAAAAAACCGATATTTTAAAGTCTATATTTACTTTTTATTTGTTGTATTTGCATTAATTTTCACAGAATTATATTCTCTACAAGTTTTGTTACAAAATCTTCCACATTTACTGGTCATTTAACAAAGCAATTGTACTACAAACTTAAAAAAAAACTTGTTTTTTGACACCGAATTTTGTGTATTACGTCGGATATCTTAAAAACTACTGGATTTACAGTTCTGGGACCCGTATGGCCTCTTTTTATTAGAAGAGCTGATATCCGAGCGAAATATTTCGCTAGCCGTAACTCGAAAACAAAGCGTTTCAAGACCTGTGCTTATGTGAATCTTTTTCATTATTTTCACTAGCAGAACATGTCCTGAAAATTTCTCCGTTCCTCGTGTGATACTCTGTTTAAAAAAAAAAACCATTGATCAAAAGATAAAATTCGGTACAAATATTTGTTTATATGTATCCCAGCTTTGGCTAGATTTTTTTTCTCCATCGGATAAGAGGGCATTAGATACCCGTATATTCCCCCCACCCGGAAATAACTATATGGGGTGGTCCCGGAAAGGGTTGGTCAAACATAAGGAATTGATTCAGGGCACTAGAATAAACAAACAAATTTATGTGAACAAATGATCTAGTTTGCTAGTTTTTTGGTCTGTCCGTCATTTTGTGTTCTTGGAATAAAAATTTATATCTTAAAAACGAATTGAGATATTTTAATGAAGTTTGGTGTACATATACCTCCACCAGCATCTATAAAAAAGTTAATTTGAAAATTTTACCTTTGAAAATTAAAAAATGGCAACCATTACATTTTCTTACTTATTAATAGCTCCTCAAATATTAGATTTCTTAAATTATGATTTTAGATTAAAAAAAAAAAATGCCTTTTATTGTGAACAAAATTACATCTCATTCGTTGAATTCGGTTGACAAATAGCTGAGATTTGTTTGATGTTGTTTAAGGAATCACAAAAATTATGCCTGAAAAAAGGTAAAAAATTGTGAAATTTCCAATATGCACCCCTACCGACAAACGAGTAAGGCGGTACTGGATTCCATATTTTATTACTTTTCTTCTAACATAATTAAACAAATTTTATATTAAAGTGCAAAATTTACCATTCATGTTTCCTTTTAAGGGAATCATAAAACGAGTTATTAATTTATGCATGAAGTAAACATTTCTATATTCAGTGTTCTCTACCACCTTCTGAATATCACCAGCGAACCTTTAAGAACACTATAGAAACCAATTTCTAAAATCATTATCATTCACTGAATTTTTTACCTAAAATTAAATTCCAAAGTAGTTTTCTAAACGTATTTCATAATTTAATTGAACGATTTTAAGCAAAAATAATAGTCATTAACATTTAAATATACAATGTCGTATTTGAAATATAAACATTTATCAAGGGTGAAGCGGAAAAGTGCAACTTTTTGCAGGTTTTTTTTTATTTGGTACAGGAATTTCCAATGAATTAAGTTTTCTCCAGGTAATAAAGTTCTTTAAAAGAAAAGTTATATCGTCTACAAGTGAAAAAAATTTAATATTTTTTGTAACCCCTTTGTTAATAATGTCAATAGCGTAAGGATATTCTAGGCATTTTCGTGAAAATAATCAAGAAAACTACTAGAAAAACTGAAGGAAAACAGTGTTAGAATTTACCAAATTTCAGAGCGCCATAGCGCATACTCATTAGTTCTCTTTCGTTTCTATAATTCCTTTTATTTAAATCGAAATTCTTGCTTTGCATTTCTTTCTAACGGCGTTTTTCCCATTGGCAGCTTTTTATTTAGTCTTATCAATATTTCAAGGAAAATAAATTTTTTTAATTTAATACAGGAATACATCTAACACAGTTAAATATTTGTTTTTAAGTTAAAAAAAAATTACTACAGAAATTTTAATTTCGAGGTTTTGAATTCAGAGCCAAATTAAGGCCTAATTATTTGTTTATAATTTAGTGCTGATTCAATTCAGCACTAAATTAACTTTTAAACTCTTTATTTTAACTACCTTTCATTGCTATTAAATTTCAGACTTTCATTCTGAATGTTTTGGGTTCCAAACCCGGCAAACCTTGTTTTCTTCTCCCTGTACATTATCATAATATACTTTCTTACAGTAGAATGGCGTCGGGAAGGGCATTATTAAATAAAAATTAACCCTTTTAATCTATACTTGGTTAACTTAGTAACAATGTGCGTTAAAGGCAAAAATTGGATTTTTTTTTTGTTCGTGAGTATTTGCAATAGTTAGGTCACACTAAATTAATCGTCCATTTATAGTATTTAAATATTTTATAATATTTTCTTCTACTGTTAAATATTCATTTGTTGAATTGAAGCAGTGTACACAAAGCATTAATCGGTTTCTTTAAACTCTATCAGTCTTTATTGACGCACGTGGAGTGTATGAGGTACAAGAAGCAACAGTAAGAGTTCCTTTCTATGAAAGTAATAATGTTTATTATACAGCAAGTTAACAGAAAGAAGGTGTCACTTTTAAAGCTAAATAACACCTTTACTTCGGTTGGATGAGCTTGTTGAGGTCCTACAGTATATTTGGTTCAGTGAAAATAATAATTAACGGGAAACCACTTATCTCCCCATTCTAGTTCGCCGAGCATGAGATAATTTTTATTCTTAAGGTTAGCTATGATACCTTTGATAGTGACCTGTCATTCATATTCATATCATATGACCTAACAGTTTATATGACATAAATACATTTTTAACTCTTTTGTTTTACTTAGTAAAAGGCAGAAGCGCGTGCGAACACGTGCGCAGAGAGAGAGAGAGAGAGAGAGGGGGGGTGAGAGAGAGACAGATTTATTTATTTTAACTGAATTTATTTAAATGTTTGTCAGATAAATTTAATAAAAATACACCCAATAATAAAACTGACTCTAAAAAGTGCACTAAAAACAAATAATCATACCTAATCACCGAGCAAATTAGGTGATCTCTAGGTAAGTAATCTCGGTGATTAGGTATGATTATTTGTTTTTAGTGCACTTTTTAGAGTCAGTTTTATTATTGGGTGTATTTTTATTAAATTTATCTGACAAACATTTAAATAAATTCAGTTAAAATAAATAAATCTGTCTCTCTCTCACCCCCCCTCTCTCTCTCTCTCTCTCTCTGCGCACGTGTTCGCACGCGCTTCTGCCTTTTACTAAGTAAAACAAAAGAGTTAAAAATGTATTTATGTCATATAAACTGTTAGGTCATATGATATGAATATGAATGACAGGTCACTATCAAAGGTATCATAGCTAACCTTAAGAATAAAAATTATCTCATGCTCGGCGAACTAGAATGGGGAGATAAGTGGTTTCCCGTTAATTATTATTTTCACTGAACCAAATATACTGTAGGACCTCAACAAGCTCATCCAACCGAAGTAAAGGTGTTATTTAGCTTTAAAAGTGACACCTTCTTTCTGTTAACTTGCTGTATAATAAACATTATTACTTTCATAGAAAGGAACTCTTACTGTTGCTTCTTGTACCTCATACACTCCACGTGCGTCAATAAAGACTGATAGAGTTTAAAGAAACCGATTAATGCTTTGTGTACACTGCTTCAATTCAACAAATGAATATTTAACAGTAGAAGAAAATATTATAAAATATTTAAATACTATAAATGGACGATTAATTTAGTGTGACCTAACTATTGCAAATACTCACGAACAAAAAAAAAATCCAATTTTTGCCTTTAACGCACATTGTTACTAAGTTAACCAAGTATAGATTAAAAGGGTTAATTTTTATTTAATAATGCCCTTCCCGACGCCATTCTACTGTAAGAAAGTATATTATGATAATGTACAGGGAGAAGAAAACAAGGTTTGCCGGGTTTGGAACCCAAAACATTCAGAATGAAAGTCTGAAATTTAATAGCAATGAAAGGTAGTTTAAATAAAGAGTTTAAAAGTTAAACTTATGTAAAAATGAAGGGAATAATTTATTATTCAAATAAAAACTAATCACAATTTCAATGAAAATGTCAATAATCGGGAAAGATTGGAAATTCAATAGTACCGGATAAACAAACGTTATTTCTATTGGACTCCAATATATACAGATCAAAAAATATTTCTATCAAGTATATTTGAATAATATTTATCAGCTTATAAAATCCTTTTACATTGAATAAAATTAATTTCCTTTTAAACGGAAATAGAAGCCTCCGATATCGTGAAAAAACAGTTAGGGAAATTTGAGATATTATTTTAGTCAATTTGGAATGTAATTCTTTGCGTCAGATTTAAAAAAAAAAAACATACATCGTATCGTTCTTTTTTTCAGGTTTTATGTTTTGATTTAATAATGGTAAAAAAAAAATCTACTTCAATTTTTTAACAATAACGAACAAATATCCTTATATACAGGAATATGGACCTAAGACCTATAAATATGGCTTGCTAATACTGATTATTCAGTCTGGTGTATATATTAATTATTAATGTACTTTGATAACTCTTTTTTCTTAGCTAATTCATTAATAACTCTCCCGAAGGAGTAAAATGAATTAGGAGCTTAGGGAAAAAGACACCACTCTAATGTTGCCTACGTTTTTGGCAAAATTTATTCCTTTAAACTAGATTATTCCACTCAAATTTTATATACATAAATCTATTTAAAGCTCTGAAAGAATCAATTATATTTACTTTCTCTGAAAGTAATGACGTTCATTATACCAGTATTATTATCATTTAATGTCATAATAATAATAATAATGCCCTGAGGTAGATAATCCCCACGTCCGGAACACAACATCTATGTTCCACGTCCAGGGCGGCAACAGCTGTACCTTTGTACATCACATATAGCTGGCTAACGGGGTTCCGAGTAAATTCCTCGGTTATGCTTTGCTAAGTTTGACCTGGTTCCAACTTCAGGTCACTAAACGGACTGGATTTTTGGCTACCTGCAGGAAATGGAATAACAAACGATTTTGGAAATGGATTTATACCACTCTTAGAGCTGGCGATGTGGCGGCCAGGGTCAATGTTATTGCAGGTGTAACGGAGACCCTTCCGTTGTCCACATGCCCCCTGCGATGGCAAGCATGTAGCAATGGTGCCCATGTATGTCGGTGCATGGGAGCTCTGAAAGCTTCGGTGAGTAGGAGCCTGGAGTCAGTGCAGAGACTGCGCATCCGCTCTCTGCCAGGACATATGCCGGTTCCACCGGAGTACCGGATCGGACCTCCAAGGTTAGTAGCCCTGGAGTGGGGGTGTACCCCGGCGGCTAGCCTTGCTACAGAAGGGATCAATGTTCATGAATTTTCCTGAACAAACCAACGTGGCAGAGGGTGCACGTAAACACCCTCGTTTAGAACCAGCCGTTTCGCCTGAGGCAAAACGGAGAAAAAGTGCAGAAAATAAAAGGATAGAGATTGAGGCTAGAAAAAGCTTACAAAAAGCTTTTATCAAGAACAGTAATACACCGAAACCTAAATATTTGGTCATTACGAAGGAGGATGGAAATTTCTCGAGGGTGAGTCCTTTTCTCATCGCTCGAGAAATAAACAAATGTGCTGGAGGCCCTGTTAAAGAAATAAGAAAAACTTTTACGGGACTTCATGTAGAGACTGTTAATGATATACAGTCTCAGAAGATTCTAGGACTGAAGAAAATTGGAGAGCTAGCAGTACGTGTTGATCCCCACGGCACGCTCAACACCTCAAGGGGTGTTGTGGTCTGTCGGGATCTTTTAAATTGTTCGGAGCAAGAGATTGTAGAGGAACTGGCAGCACAAGGAGTAATAGAGTGCCGTCGATTGAACATGAGAAGGAACGGTGAGGTCTTACCCTCAGCTTCTCATGTCCTCACTTTCAACCGGCCTACTTTGCCAGAAAAGATAAGAGCGGGGATTCACCGTTTGGATGTGCGGGCATTTGTCCCACAGCCAATGAGGTGCTTCAAGTGCCAACGCTTTGGCCACACCACTCTTAGATGCGAAAGACCGCAAATATGCGTGTGCGGTGAAGAGGTGCATGAGGGAGAGCCGTGTAAAGAGCCTCCTACATGTATTAATTGCAAAGGAGCGCATTCTTGTAGATCAAGGAATTGTCCTGTCTACAAAGATGAAGTAGCTGTGCAGGAAGTAAAAACCCTGCAAAAAGTCAGCTACTTCGATGCAAAGAAGATAGTTAACGCCCGTAAGCCTAGAGCAGCAACATCTTATGCTCAGGCTGCGGCTACTGTTCCTGCTCCTGCTCCGATTGCTGTAGATGAGGCTCAAATTATAAATAAACTTGCGCCTACTTTGGCTAACATGATTGAGAGGATCATCGAAAACAAGATAAAACCTTTTGGCAATAAAGAATTTGTTAAACCAAAGATAGTGGTACAGCCTGCTGAAGATAAGTCGATAAAAGTGAAAGTTGCTCCTCCAGAAAAGAAAACGGACACCAAACCAGGATGTCAAGTCCGTCTCAGCGAGATTCTTGATGAAAAGAAAAAGGTGATACCTACAGAGTCTGTTATGGAGGCTCCCAAGCCTCCTGAAACTGAAGTGGCCTCTAAGCCTCAGAGGCCACAAAAAATCACACAGGGGGGGCGAGTGTCCCCCCTCCCACAGGCGGTGACCGGTGCGACCCCCGTGTTGGGGAGCGGCCAGGTTGCCGCCTCTCAATCGGCGCCTGAAACCGGCGCCGATCCATGCCCGTCGTCGTCGGCGGCTTCGGTGGTCTCCGATACGGAGACCGGAAACCTTACAGGCGACGACCTTCTCCGCGAACACGATGCTGTTCGTAAGATGGAGAAGAAAAGGAAAAAGGGATGGCCGAAAGGAAAACCCAGACAATAATTTAATTAAAAATTAGCGAGTCGATTGTACAATGGAACATCAATGGATGTTTTTCAAACATCCATGAGCTCCAACGCTTGGTACATGACGTAGACCCGATTTGTATATGTCTGCAAGAAACGCATTTCCGCCGAAATGAAAATTTTAAATTAAAAGGATTCGATATATTTCGGCAAGATCAACCGCCAAATGTAAGAGTTAGAGATGGAGTAGCTATATTAACATCGACTAGAGCTACCACCGAAGCGGTTGTTCTAAACACAAACCTACAAGCGGTCGCCGTTAGAATGAAGCGTTCGCTCCAGGTCACTGTCTGCAGCATATACTTGCCGTATTTTGATTGGAATAAGGATGACATAGCAAGACTAATTTCCGAGCTTCTCCCACCTGTTTTACTGGTGGGTGACTTTAATGCTCATAATTCTCTTTGGGGATCAGATCGAGTAGATCCCCGTTGAAGAGAACTGGAAGGGTTCCTGATGAACTCAGAACTTATTATTTTAAACGAGTGATCAGGAACCTTTTTCAATGCCAGAGATGGATCGACGTCCTGTATAGATCTTGCACTTATAAGCGGATCAATAGCACCAAGGTACAGCTTCCATGTCATAGATGATCTGCATGGAAGCGATCATTTCCCGGTGCAAATTGTAACTGATGTTACAAGAACAATATATCCCATCCGTAAAAGATGGTTATTTGATAAGGCAGACTGGACGAGCTTCACAGCTAGAACGATACTCCCAGAAACAACTGGAGTTATCGGAGACGATGTCGACGCCATAACAAATGCAATAATTGAATCGGCGTCGAGATATATTCCCAAAACATCTGGGAAACTTACGAAAAAACCCGTTCCATGGTGGAACGATGAAATAAGTGAATCTATAAAGGCGAATCTATAAGGGCGTATAACGCCTTTAAGAAGCGTCCTAGTATAGAAAATCTTGTTGCCTTTAAGAAATACAGGGCGTATGCAAAACGTCTTATGATAGACTCGAAAGAACAATCCTGGCAGCAATACATGTCATCCATCGACAAAACTACTACTGCATCAGATGTTTGGACGAAAGTGAAGGCGTAAGGACGATTTGTGGGCGTAATGATTTTGCTCCCATAACTAGCCTTCAAGATGAAGATGAAATAAAAGACACTCCATATGAAATTGCAGAGCTGTTATCCAATCACTTCGAAAAGGCCAGCAGAACGGCCAACTACGAGGAAGGTTTTCGAACCAAAAAAGAAGAACTCGAAGGTCTACTAAATTTTAGAACTGAGTATAATTACTCATATAATGTACCATTTAAAATTGAAGAACTCGCGAAAGCGTTGGAAAAAGCAGGTAACACAGCTGCTGGTCCGGATGAAATCCATTATAATATGATCAGGCAGCTGAATACCACTGCAAAACGCAGATTATTAGAACTTTATAATAAAATATGGCGGGATGGAACGTACCCGCAGCAGTGGAAAAAAGCTCATGTTGTTCCAGTACCAAAGAAAAATAAAAATGTAACAGACCCCAATAGCTATCGTCCTATTTCTTTGACGTGTGCTATGCGAAAAATACTGGAAAAAATGATTAATAACCGACTCGTCTGGGTTTTGGAAAAATAAAACCTGATATCACCGTATCAAGCAGGTTTTCGGCAATACCATTCTACCACTGATCAAATGATCAGCTTAGAGGACATTATATATAACAGCTTTATTAAAAGGAAACATTGTGTCGGAGTCTTCTTTGATCTTCAGAAGGCTTTCGATATGACCTGGCGTCATGGTATAATGCTCCAGATACATGAATGGGGCATTCGTGGCAATCTGCCTATACTGCTCAGCAACTACATGAATGACCGTACCTTTCAAGTACGCGTCAACAATGAATATTCATGTGAAAGAATCTTGGAAAATGGCATACCGCAGGGTTCGCCGTTGAGCGGTACCTTGTTTACCATTGCCATTAATAAATTGATACTAGCCATTCCAGTAGAAATCAGCAAAAGCGTCTATGTTGATGATCTGGCAATTGTGTATGCCAGCAACAAGACTGCTATGGTGAGGTACAAATTGCAACGAGCGATCAATGCTCTGAATGAAGTTGCAAGGAATAACGGATTCCAATTCTCACCAGAGAAAACGTGCTGTGTACACTTTTGTAGGAAGAGAATTCCTCATCAAAGTCCTGCGTTGACAATTGACGATAATCCAATACAATATAAAGATAGCGTAAGATATTTAGGACTAGTATTGGATAAATCCCTTGCATGGGGATTACATATACAGGACCTGAGTGATAGATGCAAAAGAGCCCTAAACATTATAAAATGTTTATCGAATTTAAATTGGGGCTCAGACAAAGATACATTATTGAGATTGTATAAAGCATTGGTTCAATCTAAACTAGACTACGGATGTATCGTATATTCATCCGCTAGAAAGTCGCACTTAAGAAAGTTAGACGTAGTTCATAATAGCGGAATAAGATATGCAACAGGCGCTTTCCGCACAAGTCCGGCGGCTAGTCTAATGTCTGAAGACGGAATAATGCCACTACATTATAGAAGAGAGATCCTTTTGTTAAGATATGCAGCAAATGTATGGGCTTTCCCTGCTCATATAAATAATAAATTGTTCACGTATCATCCTATGGCTGCAGTATATGAACATCGTGCTACCTATTCCAGACCAACCGGAATTAGGTACCACGAATTAAGAAGAAAATATGAAATTGCTATACCAGAGACACTAACAATTTCTACGAGAGAAATACCGCCATGGCTCTTGCCAGCGGTAAATACAAATTTGGATCTCTATCAAGGAGAAATAAAAAAGAAACCAGCAGTGATCATCCAGCAGGAATTTTTGGCAACCGTCAGTAGTTACGAAGAACATATTAGAATTTATACTGACGGTTCTAAAACCGAACATGGTGTTGGATGCTCGATATATGTAAATGAAGAACCCCACTTTTGGAGACTGCCAGATGTGGCCAGTGTCTACACGGCAGAACTCACTGCAATTCAGCAAGCTCTTCGCTACACTGAACACTATTGCGAAGAGAGAGTGCTAATATGTTCCGATTCATTAAGTGCACTCGTCGCAATTCGGAACAAGAACATTAAGGATGTCCTAATTGCAAACATCCTGTCCATTTTATACGTACTAAAACAACGAGGACAGCGATGCGTATTTGTATGGACTCCAGGGCATGCTGGTATTATAGGTAATGAAATCGCAGACGAAGCTGCCAGAAAGGCAACAGTCTGTGATGACTTGGATGCATTTCCTGTAAGAGTGGCAGATGTTAAAAACCGTCTAACCAACATAGTAAGAAACAAGTGGAACGCTGAATGGAGGAGTTTAAATACAAAATTAAACTCGGTTAAAACTTCTCCTTATAAATGGAAAAGCGACTTTAAGTTGACTCGCCGTGAACAAGTAGCGGTGACCAGACTTAGAATCGGTCACACGCGATTAACAAATTTATATTTGTTAACCGGCGAAGTGAGACCAATGTGCGGTGTTTGTAATAAAACACTGACAATCAAGCATCTAATAGAAGAGTGTACCATATATGAGGACCTCAGAAAGAGGTTCCGTCTTACAAATAATATTAGTGCTGATCTGAATAATGGAAATGAAGAAAATATAGTTGCATTTTTACACGCCAGTGGACTTCTTAAAAGTCTATAAAATGGAAGTTTAAAGCTGTGGTAAGAGATACTCTAAGCGGTAGTTTTATATATACATATAAGGGAGTCTCGAAGCGTGGCACGTATAGTGATGGGAGGTAGCCCTCTTGCCTAGGCCATTTTGGCTCACCTGCATTCAAGAGCAGTGAGTCGGGGTGTGTCCGATGATGGCATGGGGGACCCTCAAGGGTGGATTGAGGGCGCGAGGCTATGGGTGTACGCCGTGCATGCCCATAGCCTGATATAAGAAGGATTCAACTGCCACGGCACCCTGGCACGACTGATATACTGCTCAACGGCGGTTCTGGTCGCCCCGAGGGTGCTTAAGCAAACTATAAATGAGACTTCGTAGAAGAAAGAAAGATATGGTATTGATTAGTTTAATTTTAATTTTAAGTTCATGGTCTTTTGAGAACCTATCTCAAATTTTAATATTGGGGCCCTTTACACCCCGTAAGTGTTTGTGATTGTCCTTGTCTTTCATGTTTTAATGTTTATTGTGAAGTTTGTGTTTTTAAATAAAATGTAAGGGCCCTTTACACCCTTACATATGACGATCCTGATGGAGATAATAATTTCTTTTAAAGAATGTGACGAGGGCTAATGACCTTAGCAGTCGATGCCCGTAAAAATTCAGTTAAAAAAAAAAAAAAAAAAATAATCATCATCATCTGGTCGAGTAGCACAGAACATAATAAAAATGCCGCTTGGATAAAAGCAGAAGATGAGAAATGGAGGAACATCGAAACAATGGGTTACAGTAAGGTCACACTCAATGATGTGAGGGAAGCAGTTAAGCGCGTTCAGAATTGGAAGTCGCCTGGATCGGATAAAGTGCTTAACTTTTGGCTAAAAAAGTTTGATCTAACGCACCCAATATTAGCAGAGGCATATAATGATATAATTGAACGTCCAGATAATACACCTGAGTGGTTAACAGAGGGGATAATAGAGGGGATTCTTTGCCTAAAAGTAATAACACGAATGACCCAGCTCAATATAGACTCATAACATGCCTTCAGACAACATATAAATTATTGACAGCAATTATTACCAACAAAGTGTACAAGCATCTGGAAAACCAAAAAAGTCCACTATTTGGAGCACAAGGGATGTGCAAAAGCCGCGAGGGGGATCAAAGAACAAATAATCATAGATACGGTAACCACGCAACAAGCCTGATAGACTAAAAGAAATCTGTGGCTGGCCTATATAGACTATAAAAAGGCATTCGGTAGTGTGCCGCAGTCATGGCTGACGAAGATCTTAGAAACCTATCAAGTTGATGAAAAAACGATCAGGTTCTTGAGGCATGCAATGAGTGCTTGGAGCACGATACTAATTACAAACAGTGGAACAAGAAAAATACAAACAGGACCCATAAATGTAAGTAGAGGGATATTTCAAGGGGACGCCCTGAGCCCGCTCTGGTTCTGTATGGCTATCAACCCACTCTCAAGCATGCTAAAGGAGGCAAGATACGGTTACAATATAAAATCACGAGCAGGAGATTACAAACTGGTACACCTATTCTATATGGACGATTTAAAGATTTATGGAGGGACTGAACATCAGCTGCAGCAACTGCTCAAATTTGACGAAATGTTCAGTGAAGACATTTAAATGGAGCTAGGAAAAAGTAAATGCAAGATGAACGCCATTGTGAAAGGAAAGTTGCACCAGGCGCAGAATTACGTAATGCAGACCCAAGGTAGCATGGAAGCAATGAAAGAAGAAGACATGTCCAAGTACCTAGGATGCGATCAAACGATAAAATTGGAGCAGAAAGCTATTAAGGAAAAACTTAAGAAAACGTATGAAAAGAGATTACAATTAATTTTAAAATCGGAACTTATTGGGGGAAATAAAGTGAAGGCAGTGAACACATATGCAGTACCAGTACTCACGTATGCGTTAGGTATAATAAAATACAGTGAAGCAGAGTTATCAAGTAATAGCAACAAGCAATTTTAAGAGATTTATTCTTAAAGAAAATATCAACAACAAATGTAGGCTATGCATGCAACACAATGAAACAATAGACCATATAATCACTGGCTGTCAGATTCTAGCTCTGACGGAGTACACCAGAAGGCACAATAACGTAGCAAAAATTGTACACATAGAACTCTGCAATAAATACAAGGTAGAGTTTCAAAAAGGACTCTACTATACTTATGAGCCAGCCTCCTTTTTGGATAACAACAACGCAAAAATTTTCTGAAAACAGGGAATTTTCTGAGAACAGCAAAACCCATCAACTGTAATACGCCAGATATAGTAGTAGTTGATAAAATGGAAAAAGTAACTCACCTAATAGACGTAGCCACCCCATCAAGTAACAACATCAACACTAAACACAATGAGAAACTGCAGAAATATACAGATGTTGCTTTTGAAATTAAAGAAATGTGGAATCAAAAAAAGGTTTATACAATCCCGATAATTATATCTGCGGAGGGAATAATACCATCTACTTTGCACAACAGTCTTGAAAAACTGAAGATCCAGTGGAAGACCCACGCGCTAATGCAAAGGAGCGTGATAATTGACACCTGCCATGTTGCCCGGAAGGCACTTAGTCAATAATAGTAAGCCTATTCTCGTTGGTATAAATTACTCCGAGTTTACGGAATGTCACCAGCAAAGGCAAAAGCTGTGAAAGTGTGGGATAATAATAATAATAATAGTTTTCGATAAATATTTTTCCTCGTTATCAGTAAATTAATAAACAATAATAAAAAAAAAGATCACTTTTAAATGATCTTATAAATATCTCCTAATGCTATTTTGAAGAAAAGGGGAAAAATCTACTCCTTTTGTATTACATTTGATGGAGATATTAATGACTGAGTTACGTAGATAACAGATTTTGTATTAATTGCGGTTGATCGCAAATGCGAAGAGAAATTAGTCTAAATCGCTTTTATATAACTGTACTTTTCGCGAGTTCTACAACAGCCCAGATCGCCGTAACAAAAGAGATTAAAATACAAAACACAATTAAAAAGGTAATTTATGATAATTTTCCCAAAAATTCAGCGGGAGTTCAAAAATCAACAGATTAAAACAATAAGAAAAAATATAACGGTACTCACTGATGACGGCTTTAATCGTTGAACAAAACTTTATCTCTAGTAAGTTATATCAAATTTAATGAAAAATCTTAACTTATTGTTAAAAATCAAATAATGAATTAAAGTTGCCAAATATACCGCATTAAAGTAATTTTTTACAGATATTTGCAACGACTAAGTCGGTCAAATATTATAATGTGATATTTTAGGTGTCAAATCACAGGAGTATCCTCTAAAGAAAACACGCGAATCCCATATCAGGTTTATAAGTGAAAATTATGTGCAAGGTAGTTTCCTGTTGCCTTCTTCACTTATCTCAATATGTCGTTGAGTATTTGATAAAATCCATCGAATTTCAGGTAAAATTCAGCTGTATAAGTAATATCTCCATTCTAAACATCATTATTTAAAAAGAAAACACATTTGATGGTGTCTTGTATTTCAGATAATTTAATCGCGTCAAAAACATAGAACAGATCGGAATAAATAGTACAAAAAACAAATTAATGTGCTCTATAGTGTTAAGAAAGTAATGTACTGTCTTTATTCCAGAGAGAATACTAGAAGATAAGAGAATTTATTAATTTAAAAAGAAGAAAAATTATATTTTCTACTGTTAATTGACTAAAGATATATTTTTATTTAGGATATTTTTCCTGTTACATAAACCCTTCATTAGAAAACATGAAAAAAATTTATATAAAATTAAAATATATATACAGAGACATATTTTGAGATGAAATTTCGTTAACGAGAATTTTTTAACTTACAATATATTATTGTGAAATATTAGCATAATAAAAGTATAAACTTTTTTACTCTACTTAACGTTTTATTTGTATAACCTTGTTTTATTTTCATGAAAATATTTTCTTTTATTTTAAGAACAGGATTATGGTAGATCACGCTGCATATCTTGAACACTCGTCAAAGGTTTGAAAGATCAGTTGACGTTCAGAGCAGGGACAGATTGCTGGACCGGTGGACTGGATTCTTCCTATCTAAAACGTAATGTCGTGTTGCACTATCTCTTCCATTATACTACCGGTAGTGCCAGTATTAGTTTAGACATTCCATGTAGAACTACTTTGTATCAATGTAATTACGTTTTCAAAATTTTGACGAGCAATGATGTGATGTAACTAGGTAACGTAGTAGTCTATAAAAAAAAATCATAATATTTATAACTACGATAACTTGACGTATAAAAGGTAAACAATAAAACCCGAAGTGGTACTAATTTTCCTATCTACTGTGGCCAGGTTTGTGTAAAATTTTTAATTTCGCTAAAACGTGTTATATTTCAGTCTTTTGTTAACAATATGGAATAATTTTGTTTTAAAAAAAAACTTTATTTCTTGTATGCAACAATTACATTTTAGATATCTACATCTCATGTTTCAAATCGATTTGAGTTCTAAATCAAACAATACCTTGCCTTTTTCTGAGGTTAAATCTTTTGCCTGCTACCAAATCGCGTTACGTAAGAAATAGCTGGACAGAGTAAGCAAATTTCAATTTTTTTTTTCTTTCATTGCAATTCGATAATCGGAGCAGGAAATATTGTATGTTGAAACTGTCCGGTGGCAGATTTTTAACTTTTGCTTCATAACCCCTTTTTTGTACTCCCAGTTTGATCCATACAAGGGGATTTGTGGAAATTTCTAATTTTCGAAGTATTTTAAGATATCAACTGATTCGGTACCATATTTGGAATTTCTAGGATATCTAGAAGTATCTAGGATTCTTCGGCAGGTTTTTTCATGTCATTTTTTTAAACATATAAGTTTCATAAGAAAATATTCTACGTTAAATTTTTTGATCAAGAAAGGAGTAACGTATCAAAAAAAATGTTCGCGTAAGGTAACAAATTACATTAAGATATAAATTTCATTAGAATAGGTTGCGTTTTTTTTCTAAGCTAATTCCAGTAGCAGACGGAATGATAGGAGTAATAAAACTAAAAACGATCGAAATTGTATCGGTGTAACGGGAAATCTCTGACGTCAGAAAATAATAAAAATAATTTTAACTTATAGATTGATACTACAGTTTTACTGTAGTAGTAAAGATTAATAGTAAAGAATGTACCGGAAAATACCGAAATCAATGAAATGTTATGCCATAGTTATTGTAATCTCTTCAAATCAAGTCTTTACAAAGGGTTTGTTTGCTACTATAGTGCTACCGAGCAAACGGTCCTTTTGATTTCCGCTGAATAGTAAAACCTTTTCTAAATTGAGCCGATTCACGTATATTATATTCTCATCAGCATAACAAGTTTATTTATTCTTTTTTTTTTATTCAATCCCCGGAATAAAACCTAACAGTAATAAAAATAACAATAAAAAGTAATGGTTTATTTTCGGTAGAGAAGACTGCTATGGAAAGATAGATATTTAGGTTAACTACCCTTACAGAGCAGAGTTCGCGTTTTCAAAACTTGATTATAAAATCAGGATTACATAGTAATGATGATTTTTTATCTACAGAGAAGCTTAGGATACTTACACTGACATGATGTCATTAAAGAGTAAATCACCTTTATATATACACACACACACACGAGTACATATAATATTGTGTGTAAAAAGCGTCAAAATTCAAATTAAATGCTTGCATTGTATTATTTTTTAATTTACATTTAGTACTTATTTATCTACTTATATGCTATATACATGTATATAAACTCACAAGCACTCGCGCGTTTTGGTATTGATGAGGAATTTTTTATTTTTACATAGAAAATATGACATTTAAAAAATGAAAAAAAAAATGAAAGACGATTAAAGGGTATCAGAAAGATATCTATGCTATAAAAAAATAATTACGTTTAAAACAAAATAAAATTTTACTTTATTGATATGAAAAAAGAGCTTATTATGACAAAATAATTATTAAAAACAGAGTTAAAAGAGAAAAAAAGAAAATAGATGGAATTTTTAATTGAATATTTACCGTTTATATTGTTGTTATACTGATATATTTAGAAAAAAAAACATATATTTACAAAACTTCATTTAGGCCAGTTCAACGTATTATTCAACAACGAACAAAAATTACTCGGATAAATACTACTAACTAGTTTACGGAAATCTATCTGCTTTTTGTTGATGGTATTGGTCTTGACATTGTTTTCGTATTGTCAATAAATAAATATCCAAAATTTGAATTTACACAATTTAATTTACATAGATTAATATAAAACGAAATGTTTTGCCTATCTATGCGAAACGGGAAGTAAGAGTATTTAATATATAAAGATATATTGTAACAAGACCGGTATAACGAATCTGAGTAATGGATTCCTGCCAATTAAGAGGAAAGTAGTAGAAAATATATTAGCAAACCATTGAGGAATCCAGAAAGGGGCTAAAAGACATCCTTTTAGTAAAGGTAAAAAGCCCGTTTAACAATCGTCTTTTGCAACTCTGCCCACGGACACACCTAAACACATGTTGTTCCCTGAGAAGAGTTATCGGACCCAGGTCAGGAATGCGTGGGAAACTAAAAGGGCTCAGACGATCGTTCTCACGCTCAACTGGGGTCTTGCAGGTAAAGAGGATAGGAGTATAAATACTCCGGGGAAGACCAGTTGACAATCAGTCTAAGCAGGACGTTATGATGTGAGTGCAAGGAGAGTTCTCCCAGATGTCAGTCAGCGAAAGTATTCTGCGAAGAGGTCAGTGAAGAAGCGAATTTCTAGTGTGAATTAAGTTCGACGCGATTAAGGTGACGTCACAAATAATTCCAGTATGGACAGTACATGAAAACAAGAAATGGTTCGGTGAGTTACTGTTAGACTATAAGTGAAAGAGATAGTGTGCTAAATTTCATTCCTAAATTGTTAGGGTAGTTTTATTTGTGAACAGCAAAAGTATTTGTAGCAAAAAAACATTATACTTGTTTTATCTATTGTACTACTGTTGTTAATACAAAACTAGTGCTGTTAAAAGTGTTAAGATTATCGGTAATTCTAATGTCTTTTGTCAGCAGGACTGAATTCTGGCTTTCATAATTATCTACCTGTGAATAAATCCTACGACTACTTTAAGTTCTGTTTTGTACGTAATCACTGTCTGTTATTTTTTTTATTGTTGTTGTTGTTGATGTGGTTGTGATCACTATTTTTATTATTTGTATTATCATTGTCGTTTACTATTATTATCATTACTATTGCCATTATTATTATTATGATTGATTTGACTTGTTTTACTTATGTTTTTAAACCAATAAATTGTAATTATATAAACATTTTCAATTGTCAATCTCTCAATATCCTCATCGAGCCGCGAACACGCAACAATACATACATTTGCTTCCAATTAGCTGAATAGGATTGGTTACATGGGAGTTTAAGATGAACTTTTTCAACAGCTAATTTGTAATCAGTGCTACCGTAAAGGGAATTTTTAAAAAACTTTTAATTATGATAAAAAAGGAAAATATCTAACCAACAACGAATGGTTTTATTAACGAAATTTGAATAAAAATTAAACATAAGTGTCAAATATGAATGCGCAAAGAACAAAATATAAAACTCGACCAATATTCAGCATTATATTGGATAGTCTAGCTCATAAATTTCATTAAAACCTACTTAAGATTATAATTATAGCAAAATTAAGGCCACTTTCTTCGATATTTCAAAATTTTTAGCTGAGAATATTTTTTGATACACCAATCGTTTTACCAAATTCCAAGACTGCCTTTACCGAAACTGCAATACAAGATATAATAAATGATTTTAAAACGTTTCATTGGAAACTCAATCTTTTATTTAGCAGATTACATTTTTTTTTTTAAATTCGGGCTTTGATATTTACGTTATGCCAAAAAATTTATCTGCTCAACAGGATATACGAATTAATGGAAACACAAATACAGCGTAATTCACAAAGAATGTTACAGACTTTCAGAACATGTTCTACTAGTGAAAATAAAGAACGTTCATACAAGCATAGCTTCGGAAACGCTTCGTTAGTGAGTATCGGCTGACGGAATAATTCGGGGTGATTTCTGCCCCTTTGTAAAACTAAGCCAGACTGTAATTCTTGGAGCCCAAATTATAGGGTAAATTTAGTACTTAGTATGAAATTTGACCTGAAAAATTGAGAAAAATATGTTTCAGAACAATATTTTAAGTAGCTTTTGAGCAGTTGGGCGTATAAGACAAACGATTTTGGTCGAAAAACATACTATTTTGAATTAGGCTTAAGATAAATTGTTAAATTGGCAATAAATACGTAAATATTTAAAAAAAAAACCTTGTAGAGAATTAGATTCTGAGTAAAATGATATGAATAAAGTATACAGAAACGAAATACAAAAGTAAAAATTTTGAAGTTTTGCGAATCAAGCTTGGTTGTTTTGTTATTATGATTTAGTCGGATACTTTGACACTAAATACAATTAATCATGAGGGATCTTTGTCATTCATCTCAAAACTGATTGTCGGTAAAAATCAATATCATTATCAAAATTCTATTAGCTCTTTTTTGTGTAGTTTGATTTTTTGTTACCCATAAAACAAAAAAAATCTCAGGTGTTATATCAACTCACAAACATGACTTAGTCAATGTGTGCTGGGTAAGATAACCCAGAAGGAGCTTTATAAACGAATAATTTCAAAGTTGGTACTGTTTCCTGCTTTCAATCTCATGTTTCAATGGACATCATCCCGTTTCCCAGTTTTCTGTCCTCCAAGCGATGCAGGATTGGGTTATCTTTCTTCAAGGCAGTTCAGAAACCTTTTTTATTATCCAAAAGATTTCACAAAAACTAAAGTGATCAGAGTATCAGCGTTATTAGTTCAGTTTTGATTTTTATGAGTAGCTACGATAGAATTAGTGAAAACATTGAATCTAACGAAGGAAGTAAGAAACACTGAATGTGTGCTTTTCAGTAAATATATAAGTTGATAGAGGAATAATCGACAATCCTTTATCACAGTTACAGGAGCGTGTTGTCGGAGATATTGCGAAATTTCTTATTCGCATTATACGAATTCGTTTTAAAAACTAAACACGGTTATAGTATTCGATCGTATGTAAATTAAATAAATAAAATTAATACTTTATTAAACTGAATTATAATTAAAGAATTGAAAGAATTTATTTTCTTAGAATGTTTTTTACAAGCTGAAAGCCGCCTACGTTGTATAACGATTACAGTCGGGCTACTTTTAGTACAGCCGACCTTCAATAAACATCAAAGAAACAACATATTGATGGTGGTCGCCCTAAAGAGTTAGACAAAACATACAACTCTATAGTGTCGTATAAAATGCTATATATTCACCCTACTGCTTGTGGTTGTACGTACATTTAAAGCATGTGTAAGTACATAAAACTGTCTGTCATTTTTAAGCTACAATGTGATTTAAGATTAAAGAATGTAGCACAAAATTTACTGTTATAAAATTAACTTTCTTTGTCGAGTTAGAAGTCACTGAACAACTATTATGCTTAGCCTATATTTCAGGATTTTTATAACATAATGTCTAAATTAAAACCGTGTAAACATGCACTTTTATGTTTTACAGTTAAGTTTAGTTTATTTTAAGATGCTCGCTATTTATTCCAAAATACCACTGCTCAGAAGTCGCTATTTACTCTGTTTGTACATCGTGTTAGCATATGTTCCTTTTCTGAATCAATATGGTCGTATCGTATTTATTCAGAAGGGGGTACAGACATAAACCATTCATGAACAATAATGACGATGTGCTGCTATCTCATGGTCTTCGGTTAATCAGCACTGCTGCATGAGATAATATTAATTTTAATATAAGTAAGAATTATATGAGGTAATTTAATAAATCTGATGGGATATGCATAAGTATAATAAGTACTATATTTATTCAAGTTAATTTCGATACTTTCACTTAGCCTGTAATTAATTTCTGGCAAGTTACAAACATAAGTTATATACTAATTAAATTTCTGATGTGTAAATGAAAAACGTTTTTAAAAAAGAAATTAAATAATGTTGCTTTTCAATTTCTGATAACCAAAGGGGGGTAGAAAAACATCCCTTTTTCGCCAAATAAAAATATAGGGTGTCTGAGAGAGCAAAATCAATAATTGTATGATAACAGTGAGTCTTTACCAGTCCCCGAAGATAGAATATCGTTTAAAAAGAATAGTTTAGATTTGGCTACTTATTAATTTTCTTTTTGTTAATAGAAAGGTCGTAGCCGGGATAAGCAGTTAGTTGCGTATAGAGCAAGGATTCTGTTATTATTTTACAAAATTACATTACCAGAATACATTTTTTTTCTAAAACCGGTTTTTATAACATTTCTGTTTTTCTCAATTTAAGGTAATTAAGTCTTCTAACAGCCATCGTTAAGTAAATCCCATCGTTAAGTCTTATACAAAATTCTACAGCTGAACAATTTTTAAGAAGTACAGTATGACTATAGCAAAATCTCAATTTTTTTAATAGGAAAAGAGTTAGATAGCTAAGTAGTTCAAGGGGGCCTGAATCTTTTTGATACCATTGACATTTCAGTTGTCTCTGAAAAGAAAACTTTTGAAAAAGAACAGTTTAAAATTCTGAATAATTCATTTTGGGTTAATTAGGGGGTCTAGGAGGAGTTTAGTAGGTTTGAGCAGCCAATAGTCTGAAAATTCTTGATTTATTTTTTATAATTTTTTTTTTAGTAATCGTAGATAAAAACGGTTCAATTATTACATTGTTAGTTCTTTTTAATTAAAAAGGGTAGGGGGTTTAGAATGGTTACAGATGGAGGGGGATTCAAAGTGTATGGTATTATTGAGACTTATACGATTTAGAAGCAGAAGGCTTTTAAAAAAAATGGTGTGAATATCGCAATAGTAAACTTTTTCTATGTGATGAAGGAACTAGGAATATCTAGATGATCTAGACGGCTTGTGGGCGCCTGAACCTTTTAGAAACTATCAAGTTCTTCTGTTTTTCCTGATTATAGAACTAGTCATAATTAAGAATATCTCGATTATAACAATATCTCCAATTTTCCCATGTTAATATAGAATTGTGTCTGAGTAGGGTCTATAAGTTTTCATGTTTAGAAAACCAGGTAATGATCCGTTTCCTAGATCCCAATATCAGACTATTTTCTCGCAATAACAAATTACTGTTTGTTTGTAAATTATTAACAACAATACCCGATTTCACAATTGTGGTAATTATGTACTACCATCGCTCATAGAAGCGGTAAATATTTTTTCCCATAAAAACTTTATGTTAGCAAATATATATGTATATATTATGTGTATATATATATATATATATATATATATACATGTATATATGTATATATATTATATGTATATATAATATATATTGTAAAAGACAATTTTTATAATCTATGGTGCTCAGAAGAGATTATTTGAAGATCTGTGATCAAAAAAATGTATTAATACTGGTAGGATATTTAAAAAAAAAAATGGAACACTTGGCATGTATGCATCAGGTTTTTTAAAAAACTTACAGATGAAAAGACTATAGTGAAGAGATATGAATCCTTTCGTGTAGGAAGAAGAATGGCCTAGATCTGATCGAGGAAATTCAGACCTTTTACTCGTTCTAAAATAACATTTTTGAAAGAAAACTGTAAGTATTTCAATTTTAATAATGTGAAAGCTAGAAATGATTTCAATATTAATTAATTGAAAGTTTGGGTCGGGAAAGGGTTGATATCACTGAGGTTGTAGTGCCACTGATATATTATTTTGAAAATAGAGTTTTTTTAATATCAGACTATTTTCACAATACTGTTTGTATTTTCAATTCCATTAAGTTCAGGACTCTCTTTTTTTCCTGTTTAGTCTCCGGAAATTACGTTCATGTATTACTTCAGAGGATGAATGAGCATATGTATGAGCGTAAATGAAGTGTAGTCTTCTACGGTCTTTTTTTCATTATTCCTGATATGTGTGGTTAATTGAAACCCAACCATCAAAGATCACCGGTATCCACAAAATAGTATTCAAATCCGTATAAAAGTAATTGTCTTTACTAGGACTTCAACGCTGGAATTCTCGACTTCCAAGTCGGCTGATTTGAGAAGATGCGTTTACCATTAGACCAACCCGGTGGGTTATTAAGTTTAGGACTGCTTCTGTGAAACATTATAATTCAAAAATGAAGTATTTAAATATCCTAAATCTTTCAATTTTGAGGTGCATATGGTGGCACAGTAGAACTGAAACTGTTTAGACAGCATGATACATTTCATTTTTTTCTGAATATAGAACACAATTTGCAAACAATAGCTCGAATATCACAATACTTCAATTAATATTAATTAAGGGGGTGCAAAGTAGAAGGATATGCAGGGCCTTTCATGGCAAGTGATTCTGAATTCTCTACACTTATGTTTTTAATAGAACAAATTATGAAAATAAAAATGGTTTTCATATCTTTATATTTAATTTTATTAATTGAAAGACTAGGGAACATTTTGTGCACTTTGGAAGGAATGCAGACGTGAATCACTATATTCTTGCACGAGTTATAATTTTTTTTTTAGACAGACCATATTTTTAAAAGAAAAGTTGGAATATTGTAGTTCTGTAAACGATGTTAATTTCTTGTGCAGGGGGAAGTAGAGATTCTTGGGGTCAAGGTAGCCGGAAACTTCAGCATTCATTATGCTTTATTTTATTATAATAAAAACACATATGTTAAAAAAGTACAGTTTGGGTACCATTATATTTTAAGTTGTGTTAATTAAGGGGGCAAGGAATATGAGCTATTTTGGGTTCAAGAAGGCATAAATCTCTTTTTCACCTAAATGATTTTCAATTTTCTTAAACAAGGAATATATTTTGGAAATAAAAAGTATGCACACCAAAATATTTAAATTTTCCTAAGTTTATAGTGGGGGTTGAACTCCGTATAGAGTAAAGGCTCCTTTTTAGGAGCCTTTACTCCTAAATTATGGCCATCATTATATATTAACATTTTTTTATACGGTTGGACACAACTTGAAAAAAAGAAGGATTTACATATCATATTTCAGTTTTTGACAATTGAGGGCATTAGGGGCACGAGCCCCTTGGAGAGCAAGAAGGCACAAATCTTTTCTTCTAGTATATGAATTTTAATCTTTTTAATTTTGGAACTCATTTTTGAAAAGAAGAGTTTGAATATCTTGGTATTTAAGTTTTTTTTTTATGAGAGATTACGGGTTGTTAATATTTTTTCAGTCTGAATGACGGTAGGTATGCTACATGTTACATATGAGTAACATGTAGCATACATGTAAATCAAAAGTATCAGATTTAAAAGTTTGATAAATATGTGAAGAGCGTTTTTATCAAATTAAACTTTATATTTTATCTACATAATATTATTCCCATGAAGAGTATCAGGGAGCAAAATTGGGGATTACGTGGTTACTAAACAGCCTATAACACTCTGGATGTAGTAAGTTTTAAAGATATATTGAGATCCGTTCAGTAACTACTGAAATTACGCTGGAAAAATAGATAAACATGCTGTATAGATATTTACTGTTAACGTGAAATCATGGTATTTGTATGAACTTTTGAACGCAGGAGACCAGCATGTGGCAATATTCTAGAATTAGGTCGCACAGATTAATGGCGAATTCATTTTACGCAGATGCATTGAAACTACAGTACTGCTTTTAAGATTATTATTATTTTAAGATTAAAATAAAAAGATAATAATGAACCAAAAAATAAATTGTATTTATTTATATCCGGTGAAATAAAAAGTAAAAATATTCATAAAACCCGTACAAGAGATGTTATAATCAGTTTTGTTGAAATGAAAACGTCTTAAGCGCGCTCTGAAATGAAACCCTCATTCGTGTAAACCCAGGCGAGCCGAGTTTAGCCGAGCGCGAGAGACAGTCTGCTGGGTAGTGAATAAGTCTGATTTGTCGTGATCCGAGGTGAAACACTCATTCGGGTAAACTCGGGGAGTCGAGTATAGCTAAGCGAAAGAGATATTACGATCGCCATAGAAGTTTTCACCTCGGCTATGCGGTCTTAAGCAGACGCAATTTGTTTTTATGACATTTCCGTTTGAATGAATTCAAAATAAAGAAATTCCAAAAAAAATAATTTTTATTTTAAAAAAACAGTTTGGCTGAAGAAGTTTTTTGCATCCTAAGTCGTTTTAAATAAAATTTTAAGTTAATCGGAAGGTTTCGTAATATCTGAAGGAGTTTTGATAATCAAAGGACGAGAAGTAAGGATAAAATACTGGTAAGCATAAAGGGAGTTTGATCCACGTTAGATAGACCGATTCCAAAGTTAAACAACGTTAACTGCAGTTTCAGTGTATTTTGTTGGTATTTATTTTTGCCTAATAAGCTCGAAATCAATTTTACTTAAAATTTATAAAAAAAAAGAAAAAGTTAATGGTTTTTGATAAATTTCAGAAAAAACCTCCTGGAGGAAAATAAATAATGCCGTAAAATAATTTTCTTATATTGAAATAAACTGGTTCTTATTTTTAATATAGCTATTTATTTGAAAAAACAATATAAAACAAAAAATTAAGCATGCACGTTCAAATGCATGTACAAGTATTTCCCCCCTAAATTTTTAATTTAACTTGTAATATAACGTACTAAATATAAACAGTTTAAAAAATTAATTCAGAATACTACTTCAAAATTATTTTTTTTTAACACCAAATTTTTATAGAATCTCAGAAACAGTTAAAAAAATTTCTAATAAAATTAATTCTGTTCAAGAGAATTACAAAAAAAAAACAAAATAAATAAAATATTTCTTTAAAAAAATAAGTTGAATACTCAGAAAAAAGAGTTTGTTTAACTAGGGTTAATGAATAAATCAATAATCCTAAAACCAAATACAATCTTGTTGAGAAACAAGATTTAAACAAGAGATAAATATTAAAAAACACGACTGCCAAAACAACATTGCTGCCAAACATTGCTCTTTAATATAGGATAATTTATGAGCGTCCGAGTGACAATTTTTTTTCAAATTTTTTAAACTTATTAAACATATGTATACATATTTATATAGCCTATGACACTCACGGTAACGTAAAGATTCCATCATACATCTAAATCGGTTCAGCCGTTAAGCTTCTACGGTGGAACAAACATACATACATAAAACCTAAATATATTGCACTCCTTTATGGGCAGCCGTGTAAAAAAAGATAGGTAAAATAATACGAGTATATAAATGGCCGGGTTAATTAACGTTAATTTCATGACGATGATTATAGTAAAAGGATTTACATACTCTAATGTTAGATTGAATAAAAAATTGTCGTTTAAAGATGATAGAAAGTAAATCTAAGCGTGCAATCTTTTATTTTTCCACCTATCATTGACTACTGAAAGATTTTCTTTCATATTTGTCGTAAAAGTTCCTCTTTTCCTTTATTTTTATTGTGCATCTTTCACTTTTATATTTTACATATGTATTTACAAAAATTTAACTTTAATAAAGGTATGTTTTTTATATTAAACCGTTACTTTTTTACTTAAAAAAAATTATTAAAATTTCATAATTTTAAAATTTTGAAATAATGTAAGACAATATACAGTACCAATTTTTTTAGTTCAGGATTAAGGAAAGTTGACTGATTCGGATAACGGCAGTTTTGAGGGGAAAACTTTGTTAAGAAGCTTTTCCAAGGAACGATCCCCTAGGGATGTAGTTATAGTTTGTTCTATCCTGTAGTGAACTAGGCGGCTAAGTTTGATTTTGTTGTCAAAGTCTTACTTGTTTCATTTGATTTCTTGGTAAAAATTTTGAAACCGATATGTGATATTACCACAAGGAATAGCCTCAAAAAATCGATACTCATACGAAAATGAAAAGTACTCTAAAGAATAATCAGAAACATTTCGACTTGATCTGATCAATCTTTGTTTTTAAAAATAAAAATCACGTACAATTCTTTTGGAATCAATTCCATGTTTTACAATCACTCCAGCATTAAATCAGTTATCAATGAAACGTCTAGTAAGACTTTACCGAACGAAAATTCTTCTTATTATTATTTCTGTACTCTCAATTATCTAACAAAGTTATTATCTCTAACCCCTACTTACGCTACATATACTAAGTTAACGTAACTTATTTAACTGGTGATTTGGTGGTTTTATGGCCTATTTTTTTTTTTTTTAATTATTAAAAAGTTAGTTTTTTGCCATTTTGGGATCTTACAATTGATTTACAAAACTGATATTTTTATGCATTTTAATAAACCTTACATTAGTGTGTTTGAACCAATTTGATAGCTTACACCGTCATTGCGTAATTATTATTATAAAATTGCAACGTTGACTGTCATTTTGTGGTGAATCCGACGGCCGATCGTGGACTTTCATGTATTTTTGTAAGCAGTTTATTAAAAATGGTAAAGGAAGCATAATAACGCTCTTTTTTGTAAGCCGAAGTATTGTGTTGAGTAGATAACGAAACCAGTTCCGTTGTCTGGTTTTGTAAAGGTGAACATTGTTATTTTTTTAAGAACTAATAACTATTTTAAACAAACATTGCGCATTCATAAATACAAACACAAGGATAAATTAAAATATTCAATTTTTTAAGTATTTTTTTTTTTTTTTTTTTTTTTTTTGTTCGTTTTCCCTACTCTCCCCGACCGGATATCCAATTAAGTATACTCAGTCGGGGAGAGTGTCCTTTTACTCTCAAAGGAGGCGTCCCCCACCCGCCGGCTATACGTCCGGCACGGCAGGTTGGCCTCCCCGGTCTCGGATCTTTTGTTTTACATTGCTTGCCTCTAATCCCCCGCTTTAGAGCCAAGGTCCGGCTATGCCGTCCCCCAGCGCCTCAGCAGGGAACCGGGACTCGGTCTTTACGCCTTTGGCCTCTAATCGACAGCGCCGACCCCAAAAAGAGCCTAGGCTCCCGCAGGGACGACCCCGCCGACCGGGACTTGGTCTTTTATTTTTAACCCAAACTCAAACTCCCCTGGAGTTCACCCCCTTCTCAGGTACCCGCACACCAAGGCGTACAGGCCCTCCATGGAGTGACTGTCCGCCCTACCCTACTGTTTATACTCCCATTCTTCTGTCTTCATCCTCTTTGGCCCGCAGGACCTCCCCGGCGAACCTGTGGAACCATTCCCAGTTCTCATTGTTGTACCCCAACCAGTTTATGAGATTTTCTGGTGTAAGACCATTAATTACTATTTTTCCTCTGTTAACGGCCCATCTTGGACATATGAACAACGTATGTTCGGCATCGTCGTTCTCTGGACAATAGATGCACTGCGGGGTGGCTCTCTTCCCAATCCTATACAGATACTGACCGAAAGAGCCGTGCCCCGTCAGTAATTGTGTCATGTAAAAATTGACATCTCCGAGTCTATTGTTATTCCAGGTTTTAATATTAGGGATTAGGCGTCTGGTCCATTCTCCCACTCTGGACCCTGTCCACTCTTCTTGTCATTCTTGTTCTATAATCCCTTCCATCTCTTCTTTCGACATACCGCTGTGTCTGAGGGTTCTGGCTTTCATCTGAAGGTCTATGGGTAGGACCCCGGTCAGTACGCACAATACGCGTAATACGATACCGTACAGTAACTAGCAGCTACACGCAGCAATGCCAGTCTATGGACACTTCTCAACTTCTTTTTATTTCGCTGTATGTTCATTGCCCCCCCCCCCCCAAATATGGGAGCCGCATACAGTACCGTCGAAGTGATAGCCGCGGTTATCAATCTTCGAATAACCATTTTAGGTGTGCCGTGGTTTTGAAATAATCCTCTTAATCCCTTTACAGCAGGAGTAACTCTCCCACAAATCATATCAATATGCTTGCTGAACCTTAAACTTTTGTCCAGAAGTACCCCCAAGTATTTTGTTTCTTTTACTTCATCAATTCTCTGTCCTCTGATATTTAGATTCACACTTCTTAATGGTCTTCTACCCGAGAGGACCAGGCAACAGGATTTATTAGGAGCTATTTCTAATTTGTTATCCTCCATCCATTCATCTATTGTTCTAAGCGCTTGGTTTGCCTTGTTCTCCAGTTCATTAATATCTCTGTCTTCTACTAATATTGCGATATCATCCGCGTATCCTACTATCGATACCCCTTCGGGGTAGTTCAGCCTGAAGATTTTATCATAGAAAACATTCCATAAGGTTGGGCCAAGGACAGATCCCTGCGGCACCCCTCCGAATACCTGAAATATGGCTTTCCTTTCTAGGGGTTTGACCTCTATGAACCTATTTTGCAGATATTGATCTATCTGATTTACTAAGTATTTACTTATTTGCATGGCTTGAAGCACCTCAATGATGGCTGTCCAGGAGACCGTACCAAATGCGTTTCTAACATCAAGCATTATGATCATGGGGATTTTTCTAGTCCTCCATGTACCGCTTCTGCAATTTAATGCCCAGTTTTTTACCTTCTCGACTGCGGTCACCGTGGACCGTCCTTTTCTAAATCCGTATTGTTCCGGATGTAGACATTGTTTTTCCTCTATTTCCTCTCTAAGTCTATTTTCCAACAACCTTTCAACTACTTTTCCCATATTATTTATGAGCGTAATCGGCCTATATGCTGTGTTTTCTTGAATTTGTCCTGCCTTTGGGAGGAAGACTGTTCTTGCTTCCTTCCAGCATTCAGGGAAGCTTCTATTTTGTAGGCCGTAGCTGGCTACATCGACTATTTCCCAAGGTACGATCCTAGCTATTATCTTAATGATGGCCGCTGGGATGCCATCTGGGCCGGGCTTTTCTTATTTTTTTTAATTTATTTATAGCTTCCATGACCTCTTTTTGTGTAAATCTTCCTCTCTGGCATTCTATCACCTCTCTATTATATTGCTCCTCCGTTCTGGGGAATAACTTTATGATCTGCAACGCAGCCGTTTCTTCATTCAGTGTCGGAGCTTGTCTCCCAAGCCGCTTGGTTACTATTTTGAAAGCCCTTCCCCACGGATCAGCAGTCAACTCCTCGCATAGTTCTAACCATTTCCTTCTTTTGGCCTGCTTTATGAGGAAGTTAAGCGTCTTTCTCGCTTGCCTATATTGCTCTGTCGCAATGTTACATCCTATTTCCGAACCAACTCTAGCTCGCAACCTCTGGGCCGTCCTCTTGTGTCTTTGCATAATTCTACGCTGTTCCTCTATCTCCCTGGACCACCAGTAGACCATATTATGTTTAATATTATTTCTCCTCGGTATGTTCGCCATCTCTTCTTTAACTATATTTTGGAATATTTCAGGTGTTATCCGAGTACTATTTCTAATTCTATTTGCCGCATTATTAGCCACTCTATATATCTGTTGATCAGACAGTCTGATATTGTTATTTATCTGTCTTATTTCTGGCCGTTGCTCTCTGAAGTTAACAAAGATGGCTCTGTGATCGCTGGCTGTTTCGTCATTAAGAACCATGAAATCAGCTGCATCAATGCGCATCCTTCCATCAATTATAACTAAATCCAGGACGGATTGATGCCCTCTTGCTTGGTAGGTGGCTGTTCCGTCATTAATACATGTCATTCATTTCGCTGCCAGCAATTCCTCCAGGAGTTTTCCTCTAGCGTTCGAGGAGACCGCTCCAGCTAGAACAGTCCTGCAGTTAAAGTCTCCAAGGACTACAATTCTCTTCCGAGCTCGTATAATGACATGTTGGAGGTCAAGGAGTCTGTTCTTAAGAGATTCCCTACTGCAGTTAGGGCTGATATATACACCTATTATAATCTTATCGCTTACCTCAACAGCAATGAGTCCGTCACCTCTACCTTACAGATCATAATCCACATTTCCAACGATCTTTCTAATTGCCACATCACCATTCCCATCGGTCAGCCACTGTTCTCTGGCCGCCGAATACACATTAGGTTCGGTGGCCACCAGGAAGTCCGCTTCGTATCTAGCTGCTATTTCTATGCTCAAATCACTAGAGAGTAGGCTCCTGTTATTATTAACTAGTATTACTTTAGTCATGACCTTTGTTACAGCACGGGTTCCCGGTCCTATGTGAAGTGGCTCCACAGTCCAGGCATATGGTCGCCTCCTTGCAATCTTTAATTACGTGGCCGGGTTTACCACAGTTGAAGCAGAGGTTTGAACGGTCCTGGCCTCTGCACTCTCTTCTGCTGTGACCGACATCCCAACATCGATGACATTTCTCTATATCCGTCCGGATGTAGGCCCTGCAACTCACCCACCCTACTGTCAGCCTTGCTGCAATTAATTTCGTTGCATTCCTTTGACTTGTGACCACCGTGGCATTTTTTGTGTTTCCAAATGCCTCCCTTAGTGATGTGACCTGAAAGTTTTCTCCTTGTCCTAGTACCTTCTCTACCGCTTCCCTGACCTCTCGCTCAGTAGTGTCGCCTAGCATGTCTTTTACATGAACGACTGTTCTGCGGTCTCCTCTTGTTCTTATATCCACCTGGAGATCCTCTGCTCTGTTCTTCAGCAGGGAGGAAAACTCCCCCGCCTTCTGCGCCCCACTAATTCGGACCTCTAGTTGTTGATCCCTTCCCTGTTTAAGTGACAGTATTTCGCCGGCCTCCTCAACCTTAACCTTTTCTTTCATGGTTTTCAACAGATCGGCATAAGATTTACCGGGGGCCCTTACTACGACCGTTTTACTTTCAACGACCGGGGGGGTTCCCCTTCTTGTTGATACCGACCTCGACCTTGCCCTCCCTTGTTCGCTCAGGCTGGGGAGTAACATCCTCGGCAAGGTCTTACCCTTCCTCATCATGTATATTACTATTTTTCTCACTATGATGCCCGCTGGACCACTGGGAACCACAAAGACAGCTGACTCCAGCTTACCTACAGCTCTTCGTAAGGCCTTTATAATATGAGAGGCCATTATCTTATCTCCTTCTCTCAGAGTCATAGATTACCGTGTACCTAGTTCCGGTATTTGTGATCTTACCATCTTCGAGGATGGTGGAGTCTTGTAAGATCATTGCCCCAGGTGGCGTCCCAGCATACCGGCTGGATGGCTTTAATCCATTCAAATCGATGAAAAAACAGCTGTCATCTCCTGGTCTTAGATCTTTCTCCTGGGTCAGCCTGTTCATTACCCAGGTTGACCATCGTGTGGGTAATCTGTCTATCAGTTGTTCATCTGTCAGCTCTACATCTAGAATATCTGACATCTCGTTCCTGCCATGACTTTCGGTTTGCGTACTTTGGTCAACTGTGTCTGGAGTCTCATCATTTATTCGTTGTAAATCTTTATAAATTTCTGTCAGCTCCCTCTCATGAGCCTTGATTGCCGTTACACTGGCCTTGCCAGTTAGTTGCCTAAGCTGTAATAGTGCATTACCCAGCCTGTATGTAACCTCCTTCAAATTAAGGGGGGCCTCCTCTTCTTCTGATGAGCCTGCTCTCGGCCGCTTAGCGGTTCTCCCCCCTACTGTCTTCCACTTTGCTTTTCCTTGATTTAATCCTGTAATGTCCATGTCTTCTGAGACTTCAGAAACACCATCCCTCCTTCCGGCAGTTCCCCTCGAGGGCCCAGCCTCTGGAGAGGCCTTATCTTCTATTGGAAGCAAACTTCGTCTTCTCATGACTCGGATTCAAAATCAGGGGTTGATTCCGAGTCCTATGATACCCCACACGGGCGGGTGCCCCCCAAAAAATTGGGGGGGGGGGGGGGTAAGTAAAATGTATGTGTCCAAATCCGGGGTCAAAAATTTTGGGGGGGTCAAAATATGAGGGGGGTCAGAAGATCAGAAATCTTTGGTTTCAGATAGATATTTGGGAATTTTGGTTCTATGGTAAAAACTATAGGAGATATGGAGGATAGGAGTTTGCCCGTGTAAAGTATCGCAAACACTTAGCAAAATTTCTACTAGTACACAGTAAAACTTCTGAAAATTTTACAAGTCCTTGTTTACTTGTATTTCAATGACGTCACGAACAAGCCAGAGCTTGTCGCTTGACTTGCAAAATTTGTCTCTGAACAACCGAAATTAATTAAATTAATTCCAATATCAAAAGTTTATCACTTGAATAATAATAAACAATATTATCAGTCGATGCCAGTTACAATTGTCTATGCCATCCACTACAGATAAGCTACACCCGAATTGAAAACAACTCACGGTACACCACTACTAACTCACTCTAACCACTGCGACCAGCAGTCAACTATGAACGTTATTGCCAATAGCAATAAGGCTACTCAGATAAAAAAATTCAATAAAAATGATTAAAAAAATGAATATGAAAAAATAAATGATAAAAAAATGCGGTCAGTCCGCAACCAAAAATCACCAAATTATATTAAAACACTTCCGAAAATTTTCCACCGTCAATTCCCAATTCCAAAAATCAGATATAAAACCGTTGATCCGAAAAAAAACAGTATAAGACAGAGCGCACAACAATACGTCCGACCGCAACACAAGCTTCCACTCGACTTAATTTTCTAAGTATTGGTCTGCACTATTCATACTTGGGCGCTAGATAATAATCTGACAGCCCATTTCTTTATCTTAAAAACTAATTGTGAATTTCTGAGGGAGCACCATGACATGATATTATACTTTATACAGAATATATGAAGGCATAATAAATATTTACGAATGATATCAAGTTTAGAGTTTTATTAATGCGTTTTAGAGCAAAACAGTACGGCTTGGTTTTATTACAAAAGAAATCAATTTGATCATCCCAGTAGAACTTGCCTTCTAATGACACCCAGAAATTTTGCTTTGTAGACAATAAAAATACTATCATTATCACTAATGCGAATTCTATCCACGCGAATAGCCATGTTACGTCTACCTGAAAAGCACAATGCAACAGTTTTATCCATATTTAAAATTAGTTAAAATTTATCCAGAGTAATAATTTTTTAAGCTGCCATCCTACAATTTTCAATCGCTATTAAATAGTTATCTTCAGTTAGATACAGTTAAATGGTCTACGGAAAGCTTTATAATGAACAAAATGGTAGGTCATTAATAAACAATAAAAAAGCTATTAAATAATTTTTAAGCCAAAAATATGCAGATATTTCATCAAATTCATTTGTTGAAAAGCATCCTTGGTATGTAAATTAAACAAAATAAAAAATTATTTCAATCAAAGTTACAAATGTAATCGATGTTCTGCACAAAATTAATTTTCCAAAAAATATTTGTTAAAACTTGTACGGGCTTAAAGTATAAATAATTTTTAAGCCAAAAATATGCAAATATTTCATCAAATTCATTTGTTAAAAAGCATCCTTGGTATGTAAATTAAACAAAATAAAAAATTGTTTCAATCAAAGTTAGAAATGTAATCGATGTTCTGCACAAAATTAATTTTCCAAAAAATATTTGTTAAAACTTGTACGGGCTTAAAGTATAATCTTTCTTTCTTAAAATCATGAAGAGTTAGTAAATGGAAAAAACTGATTTTTCTGCAGAGGGGATAGCATTCTCTGCAAATATTTTAAATTAAAATAAGGTACTTATGTAGATTGTTCCACCCCAAACAAAACTAATTGTTTTAACCTAACTTAACCAATCCAGCTCGTAACACCAAAAATAAACCAACTGGACAATTTGTGATAATGATAAATTTGACTTTTCAAAAAATGAATGTGTTCGAAATCAGAATTCTATTTGACTTTTCAAAAAATGAATCTGTTCGAAATCAGAGTTCTTTACCACACTGTTTATCAGTAAAACACCAACGGAATTCATATTTTGCCTTTGAAGATGACATGAGCCGCATTGGTTTTTTGCAGGCCTCGTCTTTGCAATATCATATTGAAAACAAAAGTCCACGGTCTTGTAGCCATTTAATACAGTTTTAATTAGAAGTCACTGGGTACAAATCACGTAACCGAAAATATTTAAATACTTTGCAAAATATTTCATAAAAAATAACGTTTTCAGCGATTGTAAATATTCATGGATATTATTGTAGGGCAATTAGACGTACAACACGCCAGTATTGATACGATAAAAACACATTCGGATGGAGGAAACTGCATAAGTTCCTAAAATAATAATATTTTGGGTTGTACATTTGTCCATAGTTTTTGTAAGAAAACTCGATGAAACGACGAAATGCGTTAATATTATTCCTACCTTTAATAGAAATTCATACACAAAACTTTTTACGTTTTATTTAATTTACAAATAAAAATGAAAAAAATATATACATAATAAACAACTAACCTTATATTTTAGGAATTGTTGAAATAACGTGTTGCAAGCCGTTAATAATGATGCAAATGTATGCTTGAAGTACGTATATTCACATTCAGTATTTGTATAGAGTTACTGTACAATAACAGTACTAAAGAAAAATTAACTATTGATTAAAAACTTCACAATAAAACAGAAAACTAACTAGCTTACTTTAAAAAATACGTCTACATTTCATAATAAACAGAGCTTACTTTAAAAAATACGTCTACATTTCATAATAAACAGAGTTAAACTTACTTAACGCAAAACAAACAAAAATTGTACAGAAACGTGCGTAAGTAAAATTTTAGGTTATGAATTCTAACCTTTCAACAATAACAATACATCTGGCCGCTGTGTGTCGCTGTCGTAACCGATCAGACGTTTAACTATTGCAATAGAGTCAAATAATATTAATTTTCTCATACCCGTATTGTACGTAACGTGCACGATAGGCAGTCTGTTTGTGTTAAACGAAAGATTCAGTTTAACCTAACCTTATTTAATCTGTGGGATGGTAAAAAAAGAATTGTGCATATTCTTGAAAATATTTTATAAGACGTTAAGGTAATAATACAGTTAAATATTACTTTAGAGTAATTATTAACTAAATACATGTTTTATTTTTAATTTGTTTAGGTTAGTAAACATATTTTGTAGTTACACTACCTTTAATATATTTTATATAACGACAATTCCGTCTTTACATGTACTGTAATTTAAACTTTGAATGTTTTATTTGCCTTCAGTTAATTGAATAACCGTTTATATTTAAATACCTTAATAATGATTTAAAAATTATGCCCTTTAATCTTGTTTTATTTAATGACGAGAAAATCTTCCGTTAGACAAATTTGATTATAGAATACTTTTTGAATTAAGATAATTTGTAACCTTCCGTCAATGTAGGTTTAATCTACGTAAGTATATTACTTTTTAGTGAACTCTCCTAATAAAGAACCCGTTTACGTTTATTTTATTATGTTAGAATAAAAAAAATGTATTATTTTCGTTAATTTAAAAGAAAACTAATCTGTGTATGGTTTCATCACCTTTCTTATTCACTAGATAACTAATAATAATAAATTGGAAATTTAACGATAAACAAAACAAAAATTACGTCTTTATTGTTAAATTAGGTACTTACGTATTAACGCCACCGCAGCTACATCTTTATTTAAAGACAAAGTAGTCAATCGGATTTCGGTGGAAAATGAACAGTCTATTTATTAATTTTAATAAATGGTTATTTATATTTATTTATTTTATAAATACAATTTAACCAAACTTAACCTACGCTCGCTCCGCTCGCTAACCTTGACTAATTAACACCGTCATTTTTTGAGTATTTATTTAATTAATTCAGTAATTATTGCAATTATTTATTATTTAAATAATCAAAACACTCCTGTTACTTAGTCAAGGTTAGCGAGCGAAGCGAGCGTAGGTTAAGTTTGGTTAAATTATATTTATAAAATAAATAAATATAAATAACCATTTATTAAAATTAATAAAGAAATTGTTAATCATTGAATTAAAACAAAAAATATTGTATTTAAATAAAATTACAAATATTTTAAATTAAGTTTTGCGTGTGTACGCCGTGCATCAGAAAAAAGCCGACAGAAATTGTCAGCTTTACTGTGTTGTCAGCTTTTTTAAAATAGGTTCAACCTTGGGGAAGAAAAAAAAATTAATGATTGTAATATATGATCAGCTACTTTCGCGCCTAAGATTTCGTAGTTCTCTTCCAGCCCCCTCCTAAAAATATTTTATGGTCCCAAGGGTAAAATAATTAATAGTTTCGCAGACTTTAAGCTCTCATGTAGCCTCAGAAACTAGAATTCCCTCCTTATCTATCTTAAATTAACAAAAACTAAAATACGAGGTTGTGATATTCGAAGTTATTTTTTTCAGAATTAATTTTGTTTTAAGGGAGAAATAAGAGATGTTAATTTTTTTTAACGATCACTTTTCTGGAAGCATAAGAAATTCAAAAATTATATAAAGTTTTGGACCCTTTTTTATTCAGATATTCTTAAGTATCATCGATCCCCTCGTGCTATATTTGACTTTTTTTTTTCAAAACTTATCCCACTTTCTGGAATAAGTAAGAAATTTAATAACGGTCAAAAGGAACAAGCCCCCTTGTCCACAGATACTAAAGCCCCCTAGTTTCCTTACATAAATTATAAAGTAATCAAACGGTTCTTTTTAAAAATGCATTCTCCTCTGGCGGAAAAGTACCAAACTATTGATGTTCAAAAGATTCAAGTATCCTATCCGTAGACTCTTTAGCCGTTCAGCTCCCTTAATGTCTGAAAATTATAGTATTGCGATATTTAAGTCGTTTTCTTTGTAGACGCATTCTGTATTTAATGAAAGTAAAATTAAGATGGTTTTAAAGTGCTTCCATATTTTTTACGCTTCACTATTGATACTTTTCAATTGAAAAAATTCAAAATAGTCGTATAATATTCGATATTAATTTTCAAATTTTTATATTACATTGTTTTTCAAAGGCATGATGTTGAAGAGATTCAGAAACTGATGCCACCGTTAGAACCCATAGCCTCCCATAAACTAATAAAAATTTAAATACTTTTATAACTATTCTTTGTCTAAAAATGATATTTTTAAAGAAAATTAATACCTATTGTTGAAAATATTTTATTTTTTAACATAAAGTATTAAAAAAGGTAATCATTTATTATACAATCTAATAATAATCTAATTTAATCATTCTGCTTACGTTTAAAGAGAGTAAAACAGAATAAAACACGTGGCATTTTGAATAATATTGGTAAAATATTTGCTTGAATATTCATAGGGCTCTTCTTCCCTGATGAACAAATTTTTTATAAAAATATCGACTAAAAAAAGATGAACGCAAAATTAAAAAAAAATTATGAAAGATTTTAAAAAATTTTAAACAAAAGATCCCTCCAGCGCATAGTTTAAGTTAAAAAACATTTATTTTCTACTTATTTGGTTTTCCTTTAAAAGAAATAATATTTACCTCTTCTAAAGTAATTGATGTTAGTACTACCACCACCCAAATGAAGAAGCCGGCTATTCTTCATAGTAAATAACAAGATCTTGATTACGAGACATTATTACCTTGTGACGAAGTGGTAGCATTTCAACCTTTCATCCGGAAGGTCTTGTCCAGGCTTTGAATCCCGGCTAGGCAACACAATTTTATGTTCTAAAAAATATTCCTTCCATATTTCCACGCAAAACTTCGAGCTTGTATAGTGAATTAATCATGAAAAAGAAATTTCTTGATGAACGATATGATCCGATTTTTCTGCACCAAGAAAAGAATCATCTTTATTAGGTTTTATATAGAGTGAAAATTCCATAAACCCTTTATTAAAACTGAGTAAAATTTAATAATTTTCGCAACAAAATCGTTATTTTTTAAAATTTATTTTATGATTGATTACGAGTGAAATATTAATGTTTTTAAAAAAGATTCAAACCGGTTTGTACTTTTAGACGTTCCAGTTCTCGTGCTAAAAAAAAAAAAAAAAATTAAATATTGTGATATTCAAATCGTTTATTTTTTAAAGAAGTGTTTTGAACCTGGAAATCAGTAAAAAAACTTAGCGGTTAAGGAGCCCATACTCCAGAAAATTTAACACAACAGATTTATTCATTATACAGTATATTTCACCTCGTCGTCTTTGCCCATGTTAACATAATTGTCGATAATACTTTATTCGAACGGTTATTTTTCCAAACATGTTCCAGTTAATAGAATAAGTCAAGTCATAATAATAGTAAAATGTTTTGAAACTCCTTAACCTTCTGGCCCTATATCTTCAACAACCCCGTTAAAAAAATTCAGTTACAGTATTCAAACGGTTCTTTTAAAACATTTTTTTCTTACTTGTCTCGGTAAGACCGTGTGTACTGTTATATATTTCGTACCTCCTAGCCCAAGGCATCGAATCAACCTTTCCCCTTCATTTAGCAAGAATTGAAATATAGCAATATTTGAACCAGTATTTTCAAAATTCATTTTACCTTCAGGCACAGTTTTAAAAATTCAACTCTGGTTTTAAGGAAGACTGGAACCTCTTACCCTTCAATACACTTGCCCTCCCACCATCTAGCCATCCACTAAGTAATTATTGAAATATAACAATATTTGAACTGTTACCTTTAATCACACTTTATGTTTCCTGGAAGGCCAGTCAAAAATTCAATCAACTCATAGAGTCTATGGTCCTTTCCTTCGGGCATCTTAAGACCTCTTGTTCTCATCAATTAACAAAAATTGAAATATTGTGATGTTCGAAGTTTTCTTTTGCAAAACTTATTTTATTTTCAAGGGAGAGTAAAAGGCAGTTGAATTATACGGGTAAAAGCTTTTACCCGTCTTTAATAACCGAAAATTTAAATAGTTCAGTATTTGAATCGTTCTTTAGCTACATACATTTTGACTTCAAAGATAAATAAAAATAACCCATGCGGTTCAAAGAGGTTTGCCATCTTTTATCACCTCAAGTCATATAATTCACTTCAATTAGCGGAATTGAAATATTGTAATCATTCTTTTTCAAAATATCGTCTGTTTTTAGAATATGTTAAAGAAATATGATGATGTGAAAGCTGCCCTGGCCCTTCTTTATCCGTAACAGGTCAATTTCTATTACTCGTAATTTATGAATATTTTATTAACACAAATTTAATAACTTACAATTAATTATATACCGAAAAAAATTAATAATTCAAAAAATTACTATATATGTACGGTCTAATATTTGTCTAAAAGTTATTTAATAAAAGGGAAATTTCATGTTAATCTTTTCAAATAAAATTGATACAAACAACCTCGTTGCATTCAGTTGTAGTTTATAAGTCTGCTTTTCTCTCATAACAGTACAAAAGAACAGATTTTATCGCAACGTTTTCGGGGCGTCATATTAAACTTGAGTGAAATTTATTCTATTTTTATACGTGTTTATAGAGGACGTTTTTTAAATTGATTTAAAATAAATTTTATTACTTAAGTTGCATTTTAAAAAAAATCCATGTAAGCTACATATAATTCACAACTTTTGTTGCAATTTATTAATTTTTTTGAAATTTCAAATTACGATCAAAATTACTTTGTAGATAAATAATATTTTAATTATTTACTCGGCCAAAATATTAAAACTTTAGCAAAAATATCAGGTGGAAGAAAACGAGCGTAAAATTTAAACAATTTATTATTTTTTACCGAACAAATAATTTAAGTAAGATATTAGATTAAAAATTAATTTTTCTTTCAAATTGTTATCGTTAGGATGCTGTTAAATTTTCAGCTCTATTTACAAGCGTATTAATTAAGCAACATTGGTCGAAAGGATTTTTAAAAAAGATTATAAGTATAGCCGTATTTTTTTTACAACATGTTTGTTGTTTTACAAGACATTTATACAACTAACAAGTTTTATTTGTATTCAAAATAACCGTTAAGCGTGGAACACACCGTACTTTCATAGGTTATTCCTCTAAAATTTGCCATTTTAATGATAAAAAACTAAGGTGGGTTGAAATAATGTTGGTTTTTAAGGTATGATCAAGACAGTAACAATTAAATAATTTTTTTATAAATGGAATACCTGTTTGCTTTAATTTGTGTGATTTAAATTATAAAAAAATTAAGTTATATATTTTTTTTAATATTAAATTTACTGTTGATTTATTGATTTAAGTCGTATCTGGAACGAACTCCTTTCAAATAATGAGTCAGTGATACAGTTGCACGATGTATTAGTGAAATTGATGCAGGGTTTACGTAATGACCGACCCGTGTGACTAATTGCCAGTGAGAAATTGGGGGGTCGATTATCCACGGTACCGAGTACTTTTCATCCGTGATGATTTTTAATACATGATTAAGCGATATTAAAATCTGCAGCAGTAAGCTGTAAAAAATGTGTTTAATGTCCGGATTGGCATTTAAGGGAGACTCTACAAAGATTACTGCCAAAATACGGCAAATATTTTTCCATCCGACCGCCTGGAACCAGAGACAATAAGTCTAGGCAAAGAATAAGAGCGCATGAACGATCCGTAGGAATTCATTCTAAGTGGGGGGTCTGCAGTCGTCTGACAAAGGGAGACAGGTGTCAAAGTCGACCGAAGATCGCAAACAACCCCTGCCGTAACAGCAGCATCCCTATTCGAACAATTATTGCGGCTATAGAGAAGATGTTCGCCTGGTAGCACATCGATAATAGAGGAACAGAGAACGCCGAAGTCACCTCGCCTTGATCACGACCCCGTTAAGCCGCTGTTCTGCGTACCCACCTGTACGTTCTGTACAAAAATAGGTCTTCGTAGCAGACCTTATAACATAAACATTAATATTTGTTTTTCTTTTCGACTATTTGTTTGACATCGAAGTACGCAGTATTATATCTTAGTACTTTAATTCTATTGTCGGAACGATGAAACAAATTACAAAATAATTCCTGGACTTACAAAAAGTGGTATTTTTATGCACAGTAATATTTAAAAATAAAATCTGATTGTGTATATAATTAATATATGTGAGCTGTCATATAATTAATTGTTGCCCATTAATATGAAGTCGTATAGATATATTCTTAGAAAATTAACTTTGTTATTTTACGCTTGTATTTATATTTACGAATATTTAATTTTTGATAAAAAGAATGTTCGTTTACACTTAAAAAATAATAATATTTACCTCTTTATCAAACCAGATAATATTACCGTTTTCGTGTTACACAATAATACGGCTTACGAAAGGGCCTTATGATGTTTCAGTTACTATTTTTAATGAACTACCAAGCCGTTTAAAAAAGTATTTATACCAGTTTATTTAAAATTCATTTTACAGAAACAATATTAATTGGACAAAGAGTTTTAATAATACTAATTAAAAGATCTTTAAAACCCTAAATTTTCTGAATCTCGTTCAACGTGTACATAAATCATTTTCATTTACTCTTTTTGAATAGGGAGTCATTTTGCAGTTATTTTTTACAATATTTAGTATCTTCATGTATTTACCGCAATATTACTTAATATGCTTACATTTAAAGTAATTAATATTGATTTCAGTTACATCGATTTTATATTAGTTACTTTGAAACATTACATCGAATTTTACTTTTCTGACATCACAGCTCTAGAACTATGTTGCAAGAAGGAAATTACGGCAGTCGGTCAATAAATGGGGAATAGTTTGTTTATTTACATTTATCGACGTTTCACAACCCAGGGATCCCGAAAAACTAGAAAAAAGAGGGGAATAATGTTCGTACGTACGTACGTGTGTTGGCGTTTTTGAAGCTTAATAAATTTTGACTGCATAAACCGATTTTGATGGAATTTTTTATAGAAACTCGTATATACGGGGCAATTTGTTGGTAACATTTTTGAGTCAATATCTCCAGAAATGAGGTAGACAGTTTTTTGGGGTCAATTTCTTGAAATTTTACAAGTATAATCCCATTTTTATTGAGCAAAGTATATGAGTCCGTGCTTATTTTACAATTTATAAAAAAATTACGCCAAAATTCTTCTGTCCCAAAAATAAAAAAATGTATCATTTTATAAATACTTTGATGGAATATTGGTGGTGGTGGTGGGCCGATCAGACTTAAAAATAGTGATTTTTTTAATTTCTCCAAACATTTTTGTTTTATTTAAATTTTTAATTATAATAATATTACATTAACATTTCATCATAATTCCCTCCCCCCCCCCCGCCTTCACCAACAAAAAAAGAAATCTTAGGTAACTTTTTATTGGTTGTATGATTTTTAATGGAATTTTTTTTTAGTTTCTTTCATTTAACAGAGTAAATATATAAAAAAAAATTTTTTAATTCTTGGAAGGTTCTTTTGGTGGTGGGGGGACAAACAAATTTAAAAATACCGACTTTAAAAAATTTTTTGGTAGTAATAACCAAAAACATTTGATTATTAAAACATAATTTTACACTAAAATTTCCTTATGAATTATCCCCCACCAGAAAAATGAAATCTTAGGTAACGTTTTGATAATTATTTCCACTGTATAAGAATCAATAACCAACTCCAGGAAATTATTACAATTTTATTCTTAGCTATTTTAATTTATAATTAATTGTGTATTCTGTGATTCTACTCATTTCAAGGTTTAACCCTGGTTCCCTCAATCCATACAGACAAATACAAATACGTACCATTTGCCTGTTTCTGTTCCTTTTTTCTGTGGAGTAGCGAATACGCTACTCGGGTAAATAACCGTCAGGAACGGGTAAATATACCCGTTACTGACGTGCTTTATTTAATGTATTATTATGCATTGATCGCAAGAAAATATTTCTTTTCTATTTCGAATTGAATCTTAAAAATTGCTTTTTTTTCTTTTGACCAAAATGAATGAAAACTTCATTATCAGTAGGTATATTAAGTTGTTTTCCAAAAAAAACTTTTATAAACCTACTTATTTATTTTCTTTAATTTTCAAGTTTTGAAATGTTGGTATATTTCAATTTCTATTATAATACTCTTTACTCATTTTGCTAAAATAATCATCATAACGACCGGAAGTTTTTTTAGGGAAAAAAATCCGTATTTTAATATACTCATACATTAATTACACATCATAAATATTTATTTTGTATAGGTTACAAGGCTCGAGATTTATAAAAGTGTTTAAAAGGTATTTTCCCGTTTTGTTCTTTAAATATAAACAATTTATTAATAAAGTTACATAAAAAAGATTTAATTTGTTAAATCTTTGTTTTATTTATTTTTTGTTGTAACTCTAGGTTATAAATTTTTTTATAACCCAAAACATTTAGTTTATTATATTTATTAACTATATTATATATTAGTTAGTTTATTACATTTGTTTTTTTGCGCAAGAGGAGGAAAAATCTGTACCCAGATCCCCAGCAGACCGCACTGCTGGGTATGTGAGGTTCCCGTCAGAGACGGAGACTCAATAAAGAAACTCCCCCTATGAAAAAACATGTCCCAGGACCCGCCTCGATAGCATTAACCCGAGACGCGTTGTTCACCACACGGGTCACCAGAATACCGGGTCAGGAGGGCTCACATACTTCATTGATGGCAGCGACTCGAGAACTCCTGCCACCTCCGCACACAAGCTGTCCCTTCCCGGCCTTCCCCATGTATACTTAATCCTCTTGCTAGACAGGATCTGTATCCTCTGCTCTTTACATACGGCGCACTCTGGAAGATTTAGAAGACAGGCTGCTCTAACCTCACCCACGTACCAATAGGTGATGTCAGACAACGTGCTTATCGAAGACCCAGGGAGCGGATGGATCGAGAAGTCCCAAACATTTCATCAATGGTGGCGACCCGGAGACCCCCACCACCCCTATGCACGGGCTATGACCCGTGAGTCAAGACCCTCGTTAATCGGTCGAAACCTATCCCACCTTGGGCACTCGAAGAAAGTATAGGTCACATCATCATCCTTGTTACAGTACGAAAATCCAGTGTAGGTCTTTTCCCTATATCACACGTACTTCCCAAAAGACTCATGGCCCATGAACCGCTGAGCCGTCCAGAAATCTATCTCCCCATGCCTTCTGAGCACCCACTTCCGGATGTCAGGAATGAGGCTGTGCGTCCATCTACCACGGCTGTCAGTTGCTTAGTAGCACTCCACTTGCTTCCTCCTAAAAGCAGCCGTCCGCAATGTTCTTTCTTTCTCCTACCAGTAGTGAGTGGCGAAAGACCCGCCACCACCAGTGTTTCCAGGGAAACAGTACGGTATGCCAATGCCACTCTTAAGACTACCCGCCTCTGCAGCGGATCCAGCTTCTTTCTGCATCTGCTGAAAAGCAGAGCTCTACACCAGACGGGGACCGCATATAGGACCGTGGACGAAACTTCCGAGGCATTCATTCTTCTCTTCGATGTCACCGGCCCTCCAATGTTAGCCATTATCCTTGCAACTACTGCAGCTAGCCTGCCCGCCTTCTTTACCACCTCATCTGTGTGCACGGTAAATATTCTGTTCCTGTCCAGCCAGACGCCAAGGTATTTAGCTCAAACCAAACACAAAACACTATCGAAAACAATATTCCATATTAGAGGTTTCAATATCGACCCCTGCTGTACCACTTTGCATATGGTACGAACAATCTCCTCTCCTTCTGCAGTAGCCGCGACAGTGCTCTCCTTCAACCATTCCTGAATGATTCTTATAAGGTAGGGGCTTTTTGGTTAACTGGCATTTCTCCCACCACCACCCGATTCGGTCGCCCTAGAGCATAGACCAAATGTTCCGTGCCAAGAACGGCTACTGTGCCTCATAACGGTTTAGCGACCCAAATCCTAAAAGCTCCTAATGAGCTACCTAACGTGCGTGAGCGAATCAAGCAGGGCGCCATACAGCACCCGCTGAAGTGTCCCAATCGCTCACTTGTCAAACATAAAACTAGATCGGGGAGGCGCACCCCTTGTAACAATTTAAAACTATACGAGTCAATAAATAAAAGACAGCAATTTTGGCTGCCACGCCTCGGTCGCTGTATGCCAGCTAGTACCTGTCCACCATTTAACAGCGCTTGGAGCTGATTTGGCTGGTGGCCAGCCCTCTTACCAAGGTAATTGGTTTCCAGCAGCAAAGCTTTAGGAGTCTAAATGCATTTACATTTAATCCCTTAAATTTACCGATGACGGTTGAACATAGCAACCTCATCGAGGAACTCCCACACGGTCCGACAGTGCGGCTCTCGCCACACTGCCTCGCCGCTTGTGAGCGGCCAGGTTTCCCCCTGACCTCTAAGTTCCAGGGTGGCACGGTCTCTGGCCCCCCCAAGGGCCGGGCAGTCGTACATCATATGTACATTTGACTGGACCTCCCCGCAGACACACAACTCATCAGCCACCAGGCGAAACCGAAACAGATATTGGTTTAGATTCACATGGTTGGTGAGCACCTGGGCACCCGACGCCCTTAAGAAAGAACTCGAGGCATACCATCCCCCTAAATCCTGTATAAAATTATACAAGGATCTACCCTTAGTCGTGGTGTGCCATTCAAGCTGCCATGCCTCCATCGCGAGGCTTTGAAGCCTTTTCCGCAGACGGGAGATGGGCAACTGGACGAAATTTTGCTCCGGTGCATTGTGATCACCGTTCCGATCCGGTTCTGGCCCGGCTCGAAACCGCATCCCAAATGCCTCGGCCTCCCGACCTCTACGCAACTTCCACATGACTGCCCGAATTTTCACCACTAAATCGATTGGGAGAGCCTTTCCCAATACAGTAGTAGCCTCGTAGGAGGTTGTTTTAAATACACCAGTGCATACAATCATGGCTCTGCGCTGGGCACTCCTTAAATTTTGAAGTAGTGCTCTATTCCTTTCCAACCTGTGCGCCCAAACCGGCGCCGCGTATGCGATCATGCTCTCGAAGACGCCTCGGTACACCAAGTACATTTGGCGGCCCGACAGCCCGTAGTCTTTCCGAGCAATCCGTCTAAGTTTGTGCATCACAGAGACGGCGTCCGCCGCAACTTGCTTAATATGGTTACTAAACAGCAACATATCATCAAACAAAACACCTAGGTACTTATGAACCCTTACTCGGCTGATTACACAGCCTTTATATTTAATGTGGGGGTTTCGACTGCATGATAATTTGTCTGCGCCCTTTAGAAGCATAAACTTCGTTTTGGGCACAGAAATTTTTAAATTTTGAATGTCCATCCAGCCTTCGGCGGTTGACAAAGCCGCCTGCGCTCTGCTTTCTAGCTGTGGTCGTGAATCTCCACGAACTAAAAGGAGACAGTCATCGGCGAAAGCCTGGGCCGTGACTCCTTCTGGGAAAGTCAATCCCAGAAATCCGTCAAACACCAGGTTCCACAGCAGGGGACCGAGAACGGAACCCTGCGGGCTTCCCCTGGTGACGGATTTTTCCACAACTAGGTGCGCATCTTTAAACAGAGCCGTTCGGTTAGACAAATAGTCTCTTACCACGGCCTGTGTGGCTTCGGGAAAATTGCGGCGTTCCAAAGCATAGAGGACAGAACTCCAACACAAGGAAGGAAATGCTGCCTCTATATCAATAAAAATAGCCAAAACATATTTGCAGTCGGCGCTTTCCACCTCGGCAAGAGCATTTAGGATGCAATCCTCGGTGCCAACCCCTTTCATGAAGCCATATTGGCCTCGATTTAGAATACGGCTCATATCGATGCTTTCCTCGAGCCGTTCCACAACCAGCCTTTCCAGCAACTTGCCGAAAACCGGCAAGAGGCTGATGGGTCGATAACTGCCGACCTCACCAGGATCCTTTCCAGGTTTCAGGATCACCCTTACCAAAGCCACCTTCCAGCAACCCAGAAAGCAGCCCCAGCTTAGGCATCCCGTGAACAGCCTGCCGAGAGGCTCCCTTATGACAGGCAATAAGTGATGGAAAATATCCGGGTCAAGTTGGTCAATCCCCGGTGCCTTCTTTAATGCCATTCAAGAAACCACTCCGTCTATATCATCGGGTTCCACGGTCCGAACGCCAGGGAATGGTGTGAAAGGTAGGGGCTTACCTTTCTTCTTTCAAGCTCTTTGATAATTTTCCCCTCAGTTAATACTCTCAAACGCGTTACGGAAGTCTAGTAAAACAACGACCGCAATTCTTCGCGTACGCCAGGTGCCTTGAACGGCAACATCCATAGTTGAGACGACTTTTAAGACGGCATCCGTCGCTGATCTACCCTGCCGAAACCCAAATTGATTATCAGAGAGACTCCCACCCATCACTACTTCATTCCTTAATCTGCTCGTCAATATTGTTTCCAGTAATTTACTCATTGAGTTTAATAAGCAGATCGGCCTGTACGCTGTAGGGCTATCCTCACCTTTGCCCTGCTTCCTTAGCAGGACAATTCTTGCACTTTTCCATGTCTTTGGAATATGTTCGAACTGCAAAACGTGATTGAACAAATCCAATTCAACATAGAGAATAATTTCAACCATTACCTTCACTAATTCTGCCGTTACCCCATCTGGACCGAGACTTTTTTCACTTATTCACTTTTTAACTTTAAAGAAGCGGTTGCAGTTCCTGCAGTGTAAACAATAAAATATCATTCGCTACGAATTCTTTCCACTTGGTGACGGCACGGGGAAAAAGAGCTTCCATAACCCTGTCAGTCATCTGTTTTGATAATACCGGTAACCTCCTACCTCCTACCGAATCTGCCTGTTACTACTTCATATCCCGTGCCCCACGGGTTTTCATAGATTCCTCACATAACATTTTCTAGCTGTTTTTCTTTGATTTGAGTACGACTGCTCTTAGTCTTCTCCTCACATCTCTGAAATCCTCGTATGCCATTTCTGCATTCTCTGTCAGACCTCAGCCTCTTAGATGCTGAAATTTCCTACGAGTCGTCCTTCAGCCGCGACTGAGAACCGCTACCTTTCTCTACCAATTCTGGCATAATCTCCGTGAACTCTTCTGGACTTACCCACTCAAGCGATCGTGCCTTACAAAGCAGTGTCTTCCCAAAACTCTCTATATCCTTGGGCCCAACTCTTCTGGGACACCTTGTATTTAGTAACGCAATTCCATCGTTGATCACAATTTCAGTGCCACGATGGTCGCTCAGCATATCATCCTCCAATACCCACCATCCCATCACACTGACCGCAACATCTTCCGTAGCAAAGGTACCATCTATCCATGACTTCTGCTCTGTCCTCTCTAACGTGGGGCTCCCTCCCGTATTGAGACACACTAGTTTCAATGACACGAAAGTCTCCGCAAGTAAAGCTCCCCTAACGTCCGTCACAGGCCCACCCAAGTCAACACATTTAGGATTGAAATCGCCTAACACCATTGCTCTCCTTGTTCTACCCCGAAAGAGTCGGGCCAACTCGTCTAGGTAATGCTCAAAGTTCTCAGTTCTCATAGGGTATTTTCGGCGAGATATAGCAATTAAAAACCGCCAGATTCTCCAACTCCACCCAATCACACCGTTAATAATATCTAGGCTTCTTTTCGAGAAGGAGGAAGAAACCCTTTTCACAGCGAAGTCAAATTTACAGTCCACCGTCCAACGGTCTCCCCTCACAATACCTACATTAGGCTCGCTTACTAAAACAAAGTCGCATCCAGAAGTCTTAGCCTTTGCCCACAAAAGGTCGTAGACAGGTCTACTTCTATTAACGTTTAGTTGTAATAGTCTCATTTCTACTCGCGTTGGCTAGCCATGTGGTCCTCAGCACCACTACTTCTTATGTTTGCTGCACAATTAGCCTTGAAATGTCCTTCTTTTTCGCACCTAAAATAAGACCAGCTACGGTCTGGCCAATCACACATTGCTGCCTTGCGGCTCATCGACCAACACCTACAACACTGCTCAACCTCAGTGCCGGGGGCCATCCGACAGGACACCCAGCCTATTCGCACTCTGCCTTTTTGACAGAGTGCGTCCGCAATTTTAGCTGGCACCACAAGTATGACCGTTGCGATAATGTATCTCCCCAAATCCGGGATTGGATTAGGGGCGGAAGGGGTAAAAGTTGGGGGAGTGCCGGGATCCGGCGAGAACCGAAAGGATTTAGATTAATTCGGAAAGGATAAGGAGATTATAGGATAGAAAATTTCCCCCTTATACAATAGGACTAGGACTTAGAATATTTCCGCTGAGAATAATGAAAAATATTCCAAGTCCTTGTTTACTACGAAAGACGATGACGTCCCTAGCTCGTTCCAACACGTCTAAGGTATTAGAATAATTTCCTAAGCCTTATAGGTTAAATAAGTCCAATATACTATTGTTTACAAGAGCAGAAACACTATAATCGAAATATAATGACAAACCGTAATAAAAAAAAAATCACCAAAATTTACAGACGTAACCAGTATATATCCACCAACAAATCCTGACACACAAACCGAAAAAATAATATCAAATAACCGTCCGAAAACCTTTAAAACCGCAGAGCGAAACAGAATACGTGGGTACACGGTTACTCCAGTTAGTTTATTATAACGGTTAAAACTCGAGTCTTCTTTAAAAAAAAGATTTAAAACATTATTTAAACATTTGTAAAATAATTTAAATAATACTTTAAACAGTATTATAATCTTTCATGCGGTTATAAAATATATAACGCACCTAAGGAAGAAAAATAAGAAGAAGAAGAAGAAGAAGCAATTAGAGTAACTTTCTGTTAGATTAATGATATTCATGTACCTTCATTATCAGAACAGTTGTATCGTTATCATCTGTTTTACGGAGGGATCGGTATATAGATATACAATAGCATTATTAAGCAAATAACTCCCGTTATTTTTTTTTTGAAAAAAATAACGGGAAACAACTTCACTCTTCATTTTCCCTTGTAAACCTGTCAAGGTTTGTTTGTTATTCCTGCGACCATTATTATTATTAGTTAGTATTTAGTATCTTAGTGGCATACACAGATTTTTATTGAAATTATTGTATTTTGTTGTAGAAAATTGATAATTTCAACGTTTTTTAGATTTCTCACATAATATGAAGACCACAATATTGTTGTAGGTTAATGCTAAACTACAATAGAAGAAACAATGATAATTCGAAAAAAATTATTAAAAGATCTAACTTCCTCAGGTTTTTGTATAATGTTATCCCCGATTCTAGTATTTAATTATTTATTATCCTTTCTTCGTGGATATTTACCACTGTAAAAGTTTTTCTTCAATTCCTATACTGCTTCTATTGTAGACAAGTTGAAAAGCATTGCGGAAAGACGACAACCCTTCTCTCACTTATTTCTGAATATCATAACTTGCCTTCATCTACTACTTACATCATTAATACCTGATTATCATACAGATTTACATAAGTCTTCTTCCCTCTATTTCAGCCCAGTTTCATTAATGAGAAAAAGAACGGTTTGTTATAATCGTCCAACAGTTTCCTTCAAATTTTTTAATAAATTAAGGGAGAATAATTTTAAACGTCATGCGTTTCTTAAACTTACGTAATAGTTATTAATTTTAGTAACCGAATGTATTATAGTACTTTATTAAATTATATTCAAGTATTTACTGATTTCTTTTGTTATAATTAATTATTCATTGTTAAAAATTAATTATAATTGCGTATAGTTCACAAATTATTTACAAATAATAGATTTCGATTTTAGTTATGTTTTCACGTAATTATATCCCTTCCACATCTCCTTCATTCCTGTTCTTTTTACGGTTAACTTCTTTTCCTTATTTTATTCGTAATTTATACTTTCAGACCTTCCAAAAATGTTTCTTTCATTTGTTTTAAATTGAATTCTAAATGAACTTTAAGAAGTTGTCGGTTTGATCTTTATTTTTTGATTTGTTGTTCGACTTATAACTTAATAACGGCTAAACCGACATTATTCAAAACTGATTTTTTTCAGGTATTACGAATTTTCCTGGAACCAGAAACTTCTAGTATACTGGAAAGTAATTTAAAAACATTTTAATATCGTGTTTTCTGAAATTGATATAGAAGTCATTGAAAAAAAATTATTGACCATCATTGAAAAAAAAAATCAAGACTGAAAAAATCATTGAAATTTAATGTATGTATTTTAATACTTAACATTTCATAAAGCTTATACCTGTAATTAATAAACCTGGTTACGTTTTAATTTGTATTACAAACCTAGTTTTTTTAATAAAAATAATGTTCTATCGGGTTTTTTCCTTCCGATTAATTAAAACATTTTTTAATTTCGAATTTTATCAACTCGATTAATTTTCAACATTTTCCAAAACACTATCCTTCAAAAAGTTTTGTCTTTCTGACTTTCTTAATTTCCATGTCTCGCTGTCATAAAAGTTTACGTTACATTAAGTTATTTTTAAAAGTCTCTGTTTTAAACACTAAATTTATTTTTCATATCTATAATTTTATTTTTTATATAGCATCTCTTTCCTTGCGCTGATTTATTTTATTCCTTATATCGTCAAAGCTTTTGTATTTTTATTACCTGAATAAAATTTTTCTATTTCTTATGATATATTTTCTTCTGTTTTATGTACAAAAAATGAGCTCCGCTAAATGGCTTATAAAAAAAATAACTAAAATTACGCTTAAGATTATTTAAAAAAGTAAAAATAAAAAAAAAACAATAAGATTAACATTTCGATGGCTAAGCAATCACACTAATACATTTTTTAAAAAGTTATCACTGAATACAAATTTTTTTTTGTTTGGAAAAAACTATTGGAAAGTAATACAACTTCATCATTAGTAGTCAAAGTAAAAAGTAATTTTTGATAAATTTTTTTTTATAGTAAATACTGTTTTATTAACATGAAAAATATTGTGCAAACTTCCTTAGTCATTTTAGATATAAGTTTTAGCCTTTTCTTTTACAGTAATTTTTTTTTCTCCATTTCAGTCCTATATCCTATAAAATATTAAACATCTTGTTCTATTTTCACATTACAAATTACCTTTTCAAGATTTTCATTGCCTTTGTTCATCTTTACATATCAAAATGTAACTACATTTTTAAAGTCACTGATAAAACTAATTGTGTATATCGGGTTGCAACACATAAAAAAAATTCTTTGGTTACCTCTGTTATTTATATATATATATATATATATATATGTGTGTGTGTGTGTGTGTGTGTGTGTGTGTGTGTGTGTGTGTGTGTGTGTGTGTGTGTGTGTGTGTATGTGTGTATCAACATCGAAAGCTTAGATAATTGGAGGTCTGTTGCATCATGTTCGTTTCTATTTTCCTCTATTCCCTGCTAAGCGTTTATTTTCCTTATATATCCTATTTCTTTAAGGTCATCTGTAATTTTTTTTCATTATGCATCTTCTACTAATCCTTCTAGCAGTATATTAATCCGTAATCACTTCTGTATTAGTGATTCTTATGATATGATCCGGCTAAGTAACTTCCTATTGAAAATTTTACTGATATAACTTATACGAGTATTCTCGTTCACTTTTCTAATTATTTATTCGTTTTGCATTTTGTCCATTCTATTTTCGCCATACGCAAAATTTCTCAAGCCTTTGTTTCACATTTTTTACTGTATCCTTTTTTCACATTCGTGTAGAATTACATTCCAAAATTTACACAAATAGACGCTTTTCAAGTCTAATCTATCTTATTACATGACTGTTTCTTTCTATTAAATACTTCTTTAACTGTTCCTATTTTCTTTTATTCAGTTTTGGAATTTTCGATTAATATCCTTCATTAGTACCTGTATACATATTTAATTTTTCGTTCTTATGTATGAAGCATTGACTTATTGTACTTTACACTCATTAATTTTAATCTATTTATAATTTCTTCTAATTTTAAAAGCACCTGTTGATTGTTGTTTACGTCATATGCTACATAAAATATTTAAAAAAATAAATATGTGTGTGTGTGTGTGTGTGTGTGTGTGTGTGTGTGTGTGTGTGTGTGTGTGTGTGTGTGTGTTTGGGTGGGTGTGTACAATGTATTTTTGATAAAGTTTGCTTTGATTATATATTCGGGTGCAAAATATATTATTTAATTAATTAGAAAAACAAATTCACACAACTCACTAAAATCACTTTAAGTATGCCTAAGAATTTTACAAGTCATGTTGTATCTTTTACCATGAGTTTGAAGCCTAGTTTTAAAATTTCTTGTTAAAAATCATAGTATATTCTTCTCCGTAAAATCGGAATAATATAATTCCAAAAATCATATATTACCTTAAATTATTTTATATTAGATGGAAGTGATGAGTAAATAAAAATTAAATTAATTTTTTCATACTAGTACAACTTTCCAAAGAAAATTACAATAATGATAATATTATAGGCGGGCCAGGTCTACGAATCGAATTTTACAATAGCAGCGTTAAATATATATTACACATCAAATTTTAGAAAGCACAGTTGATGTGTACGGTGTATCTGGACTGCTGGACTTATGACAACCATTTGTTGTACAGTATTCCCTCCACTGTACTATTAGTAGTAACGACACTATTTCAGATACTCCAGGTAGAATTAATGCGTTTACGCTTTCCAATCTTTGAATAGTAATATTTATTTTGCTATCTTTACAGAACTTTTCTTTTCGTAATAATTAATATAGAATTTCTTAAAAAATAAAAATTTCAGATGTTATTTCCTCTCCGACGTAATAATGATTAATTTTCATTATTATAGACGTTTTCTTATTCAAGTTACAAGAGGCTATGAATCAGTTTTATTTAAATAAATGTTCCTTTTTGAAATAGCTACTATTTAAAAAAAAAAAAGTTCAATAACCTAAAAACCGATAGCTAAAAAATTGAGTGGAAACATTAGCCGGCCATTAACTGGAAAAAGATAGCTGGAAAACGTTTTTTTGGAATGCCACCCAATATACTTAATCTCGGATTCGAAATGAGACCATCTAATTACTTCATAACACGCAAATGTAGTTTGAAATAGACGTACCAAACTCGCACACTTGGAACTGGAACGCGTTTTTTAAGAACGGAAACTTCATATTTTACACTTTCCAAGTGTGCACGGTTCCAGTGTTCCGTCCATTTTAAAATACTAAATGTTTGGCGTGCGGTATCTTTATTAACTGTTTTTAGCCTTGTGCAGTAGGAGATTCGGTTGTGTAGTAAGGAACAAAGTTAAGCGATACAATGAACTTATTAACAGTGAAAAGAAAACACTATTTTCTTAGGGATTTTTACAATGAGATGATGAACATCAAAAACGTGTAAAGCAAAAGTAACGGTTAAAAAACCACAAAGTTGTACGCATATTAACTTACTAAAACAATTACAGAAAGATAAATCTTGTTTCGATCAATTCTTGTTTTTTTTTTGTTTCACTGATGAATTTATGAAAAATTCTTTAATCCAGTGTCACGCACTAAAAGCGTGGAACTTGTTTTCCTGATGAAAAATCAGCGCTCCAAGTCTTTGCTCGTGAATCATACATAAAGAGGTGTTCTTGTACACTTGTTTGATTCCAATATTTACGATTCATTAAATTTAGTTGGACCGTTATTTTTATTTTTTAAAGAAATACTAATGAGAACACCCATTTCACATTGTTCTACCTTCTTACATTATTCTTCGAAAACTGGTGCAAAATCGCCTGAATTTTTTCACAACTTAATTTTGATCTGCTTTATCATATACTTTATTACATAACAACACTAATTCTTCGTACGTCATTATTTTTAAATTGCTGCTCATACAATGTTACTGCCCGCTTTTCAAACATAGATGGTATCTGTAAAATTCTATAAAGTCCAATAAAAAATTTACGAGAAATTTTTTAATCCAGTGTCACGTACTAAAAGCCTGGAACTTGTTTTACTGTTGAAAAATCCGCGCTCCAAGTCTTTGTTCGTGAATCATACATAAACAGCTGTTCTTGTACATGTTTGATTCCAATTTTTTTGTACGAAAATATCCGTTTCAGTGGCCCGCTAATGAGAAAAGAATAGTTGTAATTGTATAGATTAAATTTCCACTTACCAACAATTTAAAGAGTGTAAATCCCAGTAATTTCGGATCTGTTACTCCATCTTCAGGGATTTTCTAAAAGATGTTAATTTAAATTCAAATAAATAATCGTTTTTAAATTAAACTGTTATGTTCAATTGAACTGTTATGTTTGCTTAGTAAATGAAATCTAAAGAATAGTTGTTAAGTAAATAGGCCATATTTTTAGAATTTTCTTTACATGTTTTACACTGGTTCTAGATTCGTTGAAACGGAGTCAATGAAGGGTTTTTTCTTCGGTTGTTTTTGAAAAAAGTATTAAATTATTGTAACGGTATTGAACGGTTTTACAAAGAGATTATTAAGGAATAAATAAGTCGTCCGAAAAATTTTTACCGTTATTCAAAAGAGAATTGAATACCTTTAAACTCATCGGCAAAGATATAACATGACTTTCTCTGCGGTTAAAACTTTAATCTAAACACTTCGTATCTTTTTTTTTTTTTTTTTATTAAAATAATTATTTTTTTATTTTTTATGCGGAATTTTTAAAATGAAATAAATGTAACGATGTAAACGTACTTACGATATAAATCTATTCGAATATGACGATCAGATTAGCGACCATTTGATAGGATTGGTGTTTCCCTTACTACGATAAATGCTGTAAAAGTAAACCGATAGCGATCGGTATAATGTTGCGAAATCAGGAAATTGTATATGTTACTAGAACGTACGGGTGACCATCGGAATATATCGGTTTCCATTGTGTCACCGTTTGTGTGATGATTGTAATAACACAATGCAGGACCTTACCTAAGCCTTTTCCGTGTGTATTCAGTCAGTAGGTCTATACAAGACCTCCCTGCCTATTTTATTTTATATAAATAGACAGGCCTCAATTATTTTCAATGTCACCTCAATAATATATTATTACAGGCGTTTTCAATCAACAATGAGGGAGCTCATTATTGTCAGATTATTTATCATTTTAAAATTAAGTCTATCTTACCGCTTTTTTAGTTTTCATTGATCTGTTTTTGCCGCAATAGAAAAAAAAAATTGAATGGAAAAAAGATTTGGCACAGAATTCTAGTCACAAATAAAATTAATGATAAATTTATTAATTAAATAATAATGATTCTTCTTTTTATACTGACCTACATCAGGAAAATGATTGTGTAACTTTTTTTTGAGTTTAACCGACTGAGGGCTGCATGAAGTAACATCTTGTATTCATTTTTGTTCTTGTGAGTGTCTTCTTTCCTAGTCTTCCAACAGTACTTTATTCTTTCGCTTTAGTTTTGCTTTCTCTCTTCTGACCAGACTTTGTTGGTTTCTTTTTTCTGTCCATCTCTTGGAAACACTTAAAATCTTAAACCAGTTTTCTCAGTTTTTTTCTCTCTTGTAATATTTAGTCTTTTGAACCACTGAGGTCCATTGATTTCCTTTCTTTTTGTTGTAAATATGGTTGAAGATTTCTTTCGGTAGCCTATCATTGTTTCTTATAAGGTGGACGAAGAATTTGGCTCTTCTTTTTCTGATAGAATCTGACATTGTCTCAGTTACATTGTATTTGTAAAGATCTTAATTACTACTGAATTTGTACTAGGTTTTACCTACTTTAGTTAGACCTAAGATTTTTATTTCTTCTTTTTTTCTGTTAAATTTATTTCTCCCGGTCTCAAACTGAAGATGTATTCTATCGGGTTCTGTTTTGATTACCGTGTTGTAACGTCTGATTTTAAATTTTAGTAAGATGTTCTTTTTGTTGTAAATATCTTTTGTTAGACAGCAAGCTAATTAAATAAATTTTTAAACTTTAATCTAAACTATTAATTTTGATTATTTATCCTAGATATTTAAATTTAAAATAAATCCTCATTAAGTCTTTATTGACTTTTTTTATTTTCCATATATCGTATTTAAGAAATTGGAGAAATCTTTGATGTTGGTTATGAATTCAGTATTTTTGAAGAAAATTAAGTCCTACTTTCTCTTCGAATTTTTTTTACGTAAGTTTACTTGTTCTGCAGCCGTTTTGAGATTCTCTGAGGGAACTGTAATATCGTCGGCAAAGGCTAGGCAGTTAATTCTATTTCCTTTCAATTTCGGAACCAATTCTATTTGGGGGTGTGTATCTATTTCTTTCATCTTTTTTTCCATTATTTTATTACTTTCTCTAGACCAAAGTTAAAAAGAATTGGTGATAAACCATCTCCTTAATCGTCGCTCATAACTTGCAAATGTAAAGAGATAGTAAAATGAAACAAATATGGCATAAAAGTTTGTTTTAGTTGCTACAGAACATATTTATTTTTCCAAGAGAAAATTTGAAATAATAAAATTTTTACCATAGTAAAATAAAAGATGTGTCATGATGTTACAGATGGACTTACGGAGTCTTTATTTTATTAAAGAAAACCGACAAAGGGTTGCATAACTTCCCCAGATTTTCCCTTGATAGAATTTTATTTGAAATAAGCCAAAAGGTACTAAAAACATTAATCACTTAATAATACAATATTATAGTACAATTTCAGAAAAAATCAAAAATTTTGGTTCGATTTGACCCTCCTTTGTCAACTAGCTTTTTTACTTTAAAAATTATGCATTAATAAAAGTATAATTTTAGTAAAATTTTAAATTTTTAGTAAAAAAATTTGAGTCGCATTTGACTTACACTCTCGACAGCTATTTCATATTAAAATTTTTAAAATTCTTAAGTCGTGTCCTATAGGGGACTCTCTTTTTTTAAACTTCCCATGTCATTTAAATTACTACTGTATACAGGTGAAATTTCAGTCTTAAAAATTAAAGTTTAAAAACGTGTTTACAATTTAAAACAAAACAAATAGTTTAAAATTTTAAGCACAGTTCTATTCAGCCCCTTGTTTTTTGGGCCTTAAAAGATTATTTATTTCAATAAGTAAATACAGTAACTACATGCTTACAATACAATATATAATTAAAGTACAAATACAATATGTAAATAAATATATAACATTCAATACAATAAATATTCATAATTACAATAGGTACATTGCATTGATTCGGTGCAATGTTATTCTAGCTACTAAAAATTATAGTTTAGTAAAAAAATTAAGTAAAATAAAAAAAAAACTTATGCCTCCTTGTTCGATGTATGTTCATACATCTTCCGGAAATTTCTATTACCTTTCTATATTTTTTGACTAAAGGGGCCTTGAAAATTCGACTTTTCTGCTAAATTCCCGAAATGCAAATTTTTGACGATTGCTAAACTTTCCTTTTATAGCAATGCTGCTGCTACAGCAGCAACAGAGCAACAGCCGGGAAAGTAAAAATTATAAGATTAAGTTAGAACTGATAAAAGCGTAAAAATAATTCTACAATTAATCTTCTTTATTTTATTTACCTTGTATTATTAGTCTGTTGTATCTTAATTTTTAAAAATAACAACTGTGCTATGTTGTTGAAAATACATTCAAGTGGATTTTTAAAATTATACGTTTAGTGTGATTTTATTTATAGTTTTGATTTTCTCAATGATATTTTTCAATTCTTCAGTTAATTTCGGTTGCTCTTCATGTACTTTATCTTTTAAGTATCCGTATTAAAAAAATCACTCTCATTTAACTTTTGTAAATCTTGATAGACAATTGATGTTTCTATTCCGTGAAATCCCGGCTAACAAACACCATTATCCTTAGACCTTCTCGCGATTTGGTTAGTAGAACCACTTTGCTGGAACTGTTTTTTTTTTAGCATTCTCTTTCTTTAACTGTTCCAATTAAAAGATCAAAATTTAAAAAAAATATATCAGTATACAGCTAAGGTATAACTTTTACTTCGACGTTAAAGGACCAACCAAATTTTCTTAATCCATACGAAACATTAATTTTTTTATAACGTAGTGGTTCTTCGCATAACGAATATTTACAGTTAACTAGGTGCCTTGTTAAATGGAAATGAGTTTTGTTTTTCGTTATTAAATTGTTTAACATTCAATAATTTTCACATAGCACTCGAATAAATTTTCTATTAGAGTCTAGAATAATACTATTCGGTATATCATACTGCAGAATTTTTGAGAAGAATTTGAATATTTTACAAGCGAAAAGAAAAATAGTGGTGGAATATACGATTATCGTTCACAGTTGATGATTGAAGAAAATGTAGTACACAGATATTTTGATTTTTTACTAATTCTTTAAAAATCATAAATATAGGTTAATTATTTAAATAAAAATTGTCATTTTGTTCTCTGTAATTTAGAATCAATTTTTCATTTTTATACGTAATTAAAGTTAAAAATTACAACATAATAGACTAGAACTAATTAAAAATTACACGCTCGCTTCTGATGTACAATATATAAAACATGTCAGTCAGCTATGTAATTTAAAGTATCATTTATTAAGTTCTGCATCCTAATTAATTATACAGTACAGTAATTTATAGATTATTTTACATTATAATATTATAAATACTGTAATTTATTGTGTTATTTTAATTGGGACGTTGTTATTTTTGTTATAATAACAACAACAAAACTAGTAAATTTTTTTTAATGTTATGTAAATGTATACCACTGACAATTACCTCCAGCAATTTTTTTTTTCACTCGTATTAAATTTAACCAGATTTATATGCGGTTTACACAATATATATATATATATATATATATATATATATATATATACAATTTAATTATTCTTTTGCATATTATCCGTAATAGTCTATTTATTCATTTAAACCTGTGTCACTTGCATTTTTTTGTTCTCGCATTATGCTAGAATAGTTGACAAGTGAATTCAGTTTAATGAAATTTGCAAAACGAATTTACCTTAAACATGGTTGAAATTTAAGCAACTTTTTAACTTTGATATTTACAAGAGAATCTTGATGAAATACATATATACCTAAAATATATGAACAGACTGGGCTAAAAATCTCTTCTTACCATAATAAATTCGTAATTTTTTATTATTAATTTTTAAAAAACTTTTTTAACGGATGAAAATACTCAAAAAACAATATCAATTATGAATAAATATGCGCACTCATATTGTCTCACACACACGCGCACGCGCGTGCGTATATGTGTCAATATGAGTGCGCATATTTATTCATAATTAATATATATGTGTGTGTGTGTGTGTGTGTGTGTGTGTGTGTGTGTGTGTGTGTGTGTGTGTGTGTGTGTGTGTGTGTGTGTGTGTGTGTGTGTGTGTTCATTAAGTATGTCAACCCAATAACTTCCAGCCGTTTCAATAACTTTTCAACCGTTACCCGTATAGAAATTAAATTTAGTATATGTCCTACCTCAAAACGATCTATTTTTTAGTATGAGACCACCACATCTCTAAATACACAGGCGCCCCCAAAAGCCACAACTCAAAATTTTTAAATGGAATGGGTAGCGTAGTGATAAATCATTTTAAAGGCAACAAAAAACAAAAATGTTTACGTATAAAGTTTTGGACTACGACAATGCTAACCAAAATAACGGCCATTTAATATTTTACAGATCTATTTTTGAAAATGGTCTACTACAATACCTCTTAAATAACTTTTTGACATTGGAACATTAAAAATATAAAGTTTAGCAAGTGCTTCTACCTCTAAACGATCTATTTTTGGGAATTTCAACATACGGCAGGTTTTATAATATATTTAATATACTTTGATCAGGTCAGTTTAAATTTAGTGCATACGTAACTTTTTGAATTTTTTACATGTTAAAAACCAAAGAAAGTATGTTAGAAATTGGAGGAAAAAACCCTCTTATATAGGTCTACATATTAAAAAAAATTGTGAAATGTACACTAAAACTATTAGTTTACATGTTATATACATAAAAAAAGAGTAAAATGACTTATTGAACTAAATTAAATTTATTTATTTTAATAAAAACAAACAGTTTTCAAAGATATATAGAAAAATAAATAATATTTTAACGAGTAATTATATTTTTAACGAAAGCGGTTGGAATGTCAAGTCACAAGTGATTGGAAATACATTTCCAATCAGCGTAGCTCACGACTTAGACGTGATAATTTGGTGATTCGTGTGTTTTTTTATAGAGTTTGTCGAGATAAATCAATTTAAGTAATAATAAGTGTATTTTGGACGATATTTATTTGTAAAAAAGTTAAAGTAAACATGTGAAACAGCATAAAAATTCAATATGTCAGCCTCAGCCCACGCAAAAGCCAGCTGGAAATATAAATTACACATTATCGTTGGAAACAGGCGGTTATGAGCCACATAAAAGTACACCAATGTCCGGTGTCGAGCGAGCAAGACTGTTTCGGGAGCGTCGCAAAGCTGACACGGCGCGCTCAGTGAACGACGCCGACGGTGAGAGCACCTCTGCCGCTGCTTATTATGCCTTGTCTCTTACTTCTTATATCACAGACCATTGTTGAACAAAATTATCATCGAATATTAATAAAAATAATTATCATGTACCATTTAGTATCTGTTTTATGTTAAAATTAAATTTGGTACGCAGTCAATGTCTTGCTTTTATTTCATTCTAATATACTAAAAGTGACTCGCTGACATACAGACCGATTTATCTATAATTTATCTATAGAGTTGACAAAATGAAGGAACTAAAATTTTCCATTGGAAAATTTTAGTTTTGTTCAAAAAATTACGATGGTGGCTCTCCCATTGGTCGGTCTGTAGCTCGGAGGAACTTCATCCAAGGTCTGTAACATTTCACGCTAAACCAACGACCGTGCCCCCCGACACAGCCCCACCCGATCTTTTCTTTACTTTTACTTGCAAAATATGTTCTGAAATTCTTTTCGTTTCTTCGAGAGGCAATCTGTAAAACCCAAAGTTATTCTAATATTAGGCATTATAATCAAAACTTGGATAAAACTAATTATAAAGCTTGAGAATAAAAATTATTATATGTTTCCATATTTCAAACGGTAAGTTATTATAAATTTCTTGACAGTCTCTACAAACGGTTATAATATTAATACTATAAATAAATTGTACAATAAAACAAATAATAAAATAAAGAAGATAAGCAATATAGAATTATTACCAGATAAAACTGAAAAAAATATATATAAAAAATGAATACACTCCATATAGTCAAAAAATAGCAACATTTTATGAAAAAATTAATATAACAGTTGCTTACACTACAGATAATAAATTAATTAAATATATTAATAATGATTATTATAAGACAATAAACAGTAATGATACTCACCTTAACAAACAGGGGGTATATAGTCTGGGTTTTGAGGATTGCGGTATGATATACGAGTATGTCGGTATGACCAATCGTAAATTTGATACACGTGCAAAACAGATTGGTCAAACGACATTGATAGTACTAAAAACAATAAACACGAAAATTCTAATTTTGCTAAACATACGAGTATTTTAGATAATGGTCATAATTACAATCCAAACACATTTTTAAAAATGTTAGATATTTCTTACAATCATTTTAATACCCGTAATTTAGAGAAATTCCACATATATAGAAACCAAAAAAGTCTAATTAATGAACAGATATTTCTTAAAGAAAGTAAATTATTTAAACAAGAGCTAAATACAAACATAAAGAAATAATAATCGAAAAACAACTAATATATCATTTCTGATAGCATGGTTTTCCTTTTAATTAACCCATTAATTCAACCCACTAGAGTATCTTTATATTCTCGTCATTATACTGTTAACATGCAAATAGTCGTGACTGTATACGTATTTTAACGTTTGATTTAATTGTTTTAACTTTTGACTTAATTATAATATTTTAACTCCTGATGATGGTTTGAAAAAATCGAAAGATCTCGAGGACTTTAACACATACTTGCCGGTAAGGTAGATATATCACTTATTGATTAATTTTAGTTATTTTAGTAAGTTATTAGCGTCCGATTGACAGTAGTTACTTAGCATTGTTTTATTGGAGTTCTTTTTATCACTTTGATAAAAACACTGGTTTATTGACATTTGTATTTATTATAAAAAACTTTTTCTTAAGCGTACCGGTTTTTTTAAGTTTACCTTAATTTAAAAAAAATGAATTCAATAAAAATTTAATAAAACAGATAAAAAAAAATAATACTATACAATTATTTTTAAAGTCAGGACATCAAAAATTGTAATAATCTAATAACCCTTAATTTGATGCTTTAAAATATTTTAGAAAACTTAAATCATACAATTTTTTTAAATTTTTATTCGCAGTGCGTTTTTTAGGTTTATTTTTATTTCTTATGGTGCAGATTTTCTTCCCGCCCTGTGCAACATCTTATGCAAAACGTTTTACTACCTCTTTCTTCAATCTTCTTAAATATATAATTGATTTCTGTTCGTTTTGAAGGCTTTGTTACAAGGCTGTATTTGTATCCCTTGTTCAGTATCAAAACAAACATTACTTTAACCAGCTTCTTATCAACACAGTCGGTTACTTTCACTGTAATGTTTAATACGGTATAGATTTAAACTTAATGAAATTTTAATCACGAACCGAAAAATTTAAATATCAAAAATTAAATAAAATAAAAACATCTAAACGGTAGATATAATTATAGTCTTGTAATAAGTTATATATTACAAGTGTATTTGCTGTGGATGGAACATGCGAGTTCTAAAAACAGTCGGAGGAAGTTGTGGTATAGAGAGGTGATGTTGGATTTGTGGTTATGCATTTTGAGGTTATTATGATTTGTAATTTATATTTTTAAACTTTTAATCTTCTAATGACCACAAATTGAATTGATCGGCACCTTTAAATGGTTTACTACTGCCTTAGTTCTTCTTCTCGCCGTTTATGAGATTATCAAAAGAGTTCATTTGTATAAAAATAGCATGTAAATGAACGGGTATAACTGAGAATTTAGATTTTCAAGATATTATTAGAGTTATTAAGATCGTTAAATTTTAGCTGGGAGTAGAGGAAAATGGAATTGGTGTGGTGTTACGGAAAGATAATCGTTTGATGATGATATAAAAATTATCAAATAACTTGTTTCATAAATAAATAAATAATCAAAAATAATAATGTTGATAAATAAATATTCTGTCGATTAAATCGGATAATACACGGTATTAAATTATAATAACGTTAGCGTTACGGGTATTATCTGACGGTCATATTTAGAACAACGTAAAATCTTTATTATTTTTAGGCATAAAAAATATTCGTAATTTTAGTTGTAATTACCAATTTTAGAACAGAAAAATGCCCTAAAATTGTACATCGTGATATACTATCTGTTAAAAGCATTGTTTATTATTATCTGCGAGAAGGAATTGTAAAATTACTTTAAATTTTTCCAAAATTGAATTGTAGGTAGAGTAAGATGTACAATGACCTCAACGTGAGGTCAGAAAGGTCGCAGGGTAATCGGAAAGATTCTCTCTGGAATAAGATTAACGTTCGTGGAACGGAACGAAACAGTTGACTTTTCTTCATCTGTGTAATTTTGACTGATTGCAACCGTCGGCGGCCACTTTTTTTATCTCTGTCTCTATTTATTTCTCTTCTTTTACCCATTTTATTATTATTACTACTTTATTTTTTAATGTGAATGAATCGGTAATCAAGACTAGTTTTGCGGTGAGTCGTAGGATACAATGGATGTATAGAGTGATAACGTATTGTACATCTGTAATTCAGTAAGAGAGTGCATGAAATCTGCTAAAATAACATAGCGTTCTGAATACGGTTACGGTGCATTCAATAAGCGGCATGTCACGGCGCAGCGGTCAGATTTATCTGGGCTCACGAATGAAAGTAGATTTCGGTCGAGACGATATCGAGACCTGCTGTGTATTCGGCCTGTATTTATTTCATCTATATCGGATATAAAAGTAGGAAACAATTCAGAACTTAATCGAACTTCATAAATCAATAATAATAATAAATAAATAATAATAATAATAATAATAATAATGACAAATAACAACAGTACGTCAATATTAAATAATAATTTTTATTTATTTTTTTGATAATATAGGCTAAACTCGAAGGAAAACAATAGTTATTTTCGGCAAAAATGGTTTCCTGGTACGTGTATATTGTTAGTAGCTTAGCATTTTTCGGGTATACGGAAATTTTTCGGCTATATATAAAAATTAAACAATTATTGATTTTTTTACCGATTTTATTAAAAAATAAATCGAAAAGGCTCTTAATTCTATCCGTACATTTTAATGTATGTGCAAGCCTTCTTCATCAGTTGTATTACTTGTTAAAGTTTACAACGCTCAGTTGAAACACAGAGTGGAGATGGATCGGAGAGGCGATAGAATAGGTGCTGGGCCGGCGATTTGCTTCTTGCTTCTGACGACGTTTCATCGTGGTTTACTATCTCCTCTACCGTACCGAAACTACTTCAAATTACTGTGCAACTATATGTTTACGATTTCTAAACGTTGACGAGTAATACCGATTTTGATGATTTTTTTTTTTAAGGAGATTTGTCTGTTGATCCTGCAGTAAGATTCTTTGTGAATGGATTTTTTTACAAAAAATGCTCATTTCGATTTCTTAAAGAAAAATTCGATCTTTTATCGTCCTCATTATATAATATTGGATTAAATCGGTGCAATATTATATAATTTAAAGTCATCCTGATATTTTTAAAGTACTTTTCACCTGAAAAATCCAGAAAATTAATTGTCAGACTTAAAATTAAAAACTAATACATATTCCTGAATTACAAATCGCTTTAGCTTTATGCTCAAAAATAGTTTCTCAACGTCATTTTATCGCAAATCTTTCTTTATTTTTTTTTATCTAAATGTAGAAAAGATTTTTATTTTAGGATTGTTCAATTTTATTTTGTTTTGTTTCACGTTGGCGGCGTTTTATTTATACGCATATTCGTATTAAAAAAAAAAAAAATACATAAAGAAAATTTATTATCAAAAATTAAATAGACTTCAGAAAACCGTAGAAAATTAAAATTATTCACCTCATATGGAAATTTTGAACTCGGCGCCAAATTAAAGGTCGTTAAATTGATTGTAATTATTATTTTCTTTTTTATAATTTGACCAAAAAAAAATTGAAATTGAAATTACTTTTATTTATTTATATAAGTTTACTTTGTGTCACATGACAAACAAGGGGAATACCTAGTTTATTAATGATCTCATATCCTTAGCAAATCTAGTGGTGAACGTCTTTATATGATAATTATGGAGTTAGGTGCAGCATTAAACCGTTTTGTTTTGCTATTGTTGTGTGATAAACTGTTCGTTGCTTAGACGGAAAACATTAGTACATAATATTAGTACGCAAATAAACGAATGACAGGTGTAAAATATGAATTAATTAAAATTTAATTTAAAAAATGAAAATCATGAGGTTTGGGTGTAGTATTTTTAATATAAAGAGTGCCTCAAAATGAGCTGACACTTTAATTTTTTATAAAACATATTTTTTATTTGATAATCGATAATATTTTTGCTTTAATAGAAAGTAGTGACGTGGAGGTTATGTGTGATACAAAACATCTGACAAATGAGTGCCCTGCCTTGGCTGCACATCCTCACTGGTTTGATAAAATGTTCCAAAACATGATTACATAATTGCTGGGAAATGTCGGCAATTTTTAAGTCGAACTTCTTCTTTGAGGCTCTCAATTGTTTGTGATTTATTGATGAGCCCTTTATTCTTTAGATAACCCCAAAGAAAAAAGTTCAACGGTGTCAAGTCCCATGATCTTGGCGGCCAAATTCATATTATCTCACCGCGAGGTAACATGACCGTTAAATTTTTCTTGCCATAACTGTGTGGTTTCATCAGCAATGTGGCAGGTTTCACCGTCTTCTTGAAACAACATGTCTTCTACATTCATATTATTAATTTTAGTTCATAAACAGTTTGAAATCATCTCACGATATCGAACTCCATTGATGGTAATGACATCTCAATTTTCATTTTTGAAGTAGTAAGGTCCAATAAATCTCCCAGCCCAAAATCTGCACCAAACCGTGACCCGTCGAGGATCCGTAGAAAGGTGTTCAGTCTTTTTTTGGATTTTGTGATCCCCAAATTCGACAATTTTGTTCATTGACAAAGCCGGTAAGAAGTAAATGTGCCTCATCGCTAGAGAAGATTTTTTTCGAAAACTTATCAACTCGTTATACTGTTACAATTGTTTTTATAATTGTATTGTTTTAAAATTTCTACTCGTTTTTAAGTGTGTACTTTTCTGTAATTTAATCTTAGTGCTTATTGATAACAGAATATAAAAATCTCTTCTCTGGTTTTACCACGAAAAAAATTGCGGCAAATATCATTACATTTTAGGTCACCTATATAAAATAAGATTACGGTGAAGTACTTTTTTTTTAAATATTTCGTTTTGTTAATGATATAATATTTTATGATGTTGGGGTTTAAATTTTGAAACATTTGGATTTAATTAATTTTTTTATTTGACTTGTATTGTTGCAAATAATATGAAATAATATGTATTAAATTAATAATGAGATTAGTAAACTTACTATTTACGTTGAAAAATAGGTGTATTATTTTGAAGTTTTTTGTAGGTTATATAAATCTTCTAGTATTCCATGTTAAACATAAATTAGTTTCCAGTACAGTAATAATTAATTTTTTAACTAATTTTTTAAATTAGTATATTTTACTTCTTTGAATACTACTATTTTTATTAACGGATCGTCTCTTTATTCGTAAACATTTTGAAACACTTATGTAGATCATTTGAAAGTCTTAACTGCACTATCATCCATCTTTTAAAATAAATAATCAAGATGAGGTGTTAGATATGAATTACTACAGCAATCTTACTCTACAGTATTTTTACAAAATCGTTGAAATTTTAACTAATTAAAATTTTTTTTTCAAATCAAAATATAAATTAAATATTAGGTAAAACCTTCCCATCTATATGTAATATACACGTATGATATAAGGTGCTTGCATATCAAGAGAAAAGTAGTTTTGCGAACGGACACATTTATTAAAAAGAGATCGAGGCGAGACTGTGAGCGCCGGCGCGCAAAACGCAACAAAGCCAAGTCGACTCATTGAAAAATGATGTGACGAGATGGAATATTAGTTCCAGGCCGCGAGAGAATGACTCTGCATTGTTTTGTTGGCGCCATTACAGTCGTCAGTAGGTGAAGAGAGGGGTACCGAGATTGATTAATGAGTATACAAAACTTCACTTTACCGGCTTCGACCATCTATTCAGGCGGCCGGGACAGCTACAGTTGCACTTTGCACCATCTCCAATGTAAAAACCGACACTCGTAGCGCATATTACTGAAATCATATTCTTACCGGCCGATGACCGATAGAGCGGTAATAAATGAAACCTATATCGAGAAAGAATATGTCATCTTTAATTTATTGGTTTGTTTAAAGAAACAAACAGATAAACAAATTGTATCTTGTACGGTTCTAACATTAATTTCTTTTGATGAAATCTACTTGTTTAAAAGTAAACTTGAAAAAGTTAACATTTTAAAAATTTATCCGGATCATATGTTAAATAATGTTACATTTTGATATCATGTTATTCAGCGTGTAACGTGTTAAATTTTTCGGTATATCAACTAATCCCCAAATAATATAGTGTGAAATTTTTTTTTCTTTTAATAAAAATAACTATGCGTGTTTTGCTTTAAGAATAATAAAATATTTAACCGTTTTAAAAGAAAGTACAGTATTATTAATATGACATCATTTTACTCAGCTTATTTGCCGGTGATTTTGTTTTTTATATTTTAGCAAACAATTCTAATTATTATCATTTAAACTTCATCGGACTCTCGGTTACGAAATGACGTTGTGTTTTGTTATTATCAAATACCGCAGGGACAAACGAATATTTTTGTATCGTGTAGAGAAATTGTCAAAACCGAACTAAAACGAGAGATTTTATAAATAATCATCCAACAACAGATTTAACCCACATACATTACATATATGTTGATTTTGAAATATTTAACTGTTAATTTAAAGTACAAAAAGTGTGATAAAATTTGAAGATCAGTTGGTAGCAACATTGATATACATATATAGTAATTCCAGTTTCGATTCCGGGTCTAGACTTGACACTTGTTTAACTATACAACTTACCTTCATCTTTTCAATAAGTCAATAAAAATCTCTCCCTTTATTCCTTAAATTTATTAAAATTTGAGTATTCAATTCCTCCCAAAATAAAATAAATACATATTCGGTTAGTTGAGGGATATAGTATAATTTCGCCCAAAACATGTATCAACGTATGATAGTTTTTTTTTTTACAAATAAAGGGTAAGTACAGCGATCGTTCAAAATTTTGGGTATGACGGTATAAAAATGTCGGCATTTCATGGCTTCTTTAGTTCAAAAAACTTTATTGAAATTTCCGGAAGATGTATGAGAGTAAGTTCATGTATTGGTGTGTATCTTGATTACTATCTCCAGACTTGCTCTATTTAAATTCTCCGAAAAGGGCTCCAAAAAAGTTCTATATGGAATGGAATGCAAAGTTGGCGGGAGTTTGCAAATTCTCCCTTCGGATTGCAGAGCCTGGACAGTGTCCCTTGCCGCTGGGTGATTCTATCGGGCGTGTTTTTAAAGGTTTACTTTATATGACGGGTCTAATTTTTCAATTTTTGTTTTTATTTTATATTTTGATTTAAAGGACGGATTTAATTGCATTCCAATCCGTTGTTAAACCAGCGATTTCGAACCCATTTCATGTGCAGACCGCGGAAGGCTAGGCTTTTGAAAACCTGTCCTCCGGACGTAATTCCCCTTCAGACCGTCCACTGAAGTCCTTTCGGTGCTAACGCTACATAGGCTAGCAGGAATACGCCACAACGGGGCACTAACTATATGGAGGGAGCAATGCGCCCCCTTCTCCGGAGGAGTCGCAATTGCTGATTTAAACTAATTTATTTGTAAGTTTTAAGGGAAAGTTTGAGAAGAAGCTCTTCACCACTTCTTTGTTGGCTGCCCTTCAGGACGCATCTCTGCTGGGCTCTTTCTCGGACTCCCGTCCGGGACGTTGGGTCGCGTAGACGGTCTTCTATCTTCTTCTTCTTCCGATGACCTCTTCGTTCTTCTTTGGCCTGCACTTTCCGAGAATTGGCAGTAACCGAAGTTACATGCCATTAACTTTGAAATTCCCGTTGCCCCGAAGGACTGAACGGGGAAAAGTGCAGGTTTCTTCTTTCTTCGTTCTTCTGTTCAGTCAGTGGGCAGGTGGCTGCTGGGCTGGTGACTGCTGGGCTGATGGCTGCTGGGTTCGTTCCCTCTTCTTCTTTCTTGAAAGGAAAGGGAATAGGGAACATACAATTTTTGATGATACCTATTCGCGATCGCGGGTATGGGGCGGCGATCGTCTTCGTGGAAGAAGCAAGAAGCAGGTTCTTTACTACATATCATAATCTTAATCTCCAGACACACGTGTGTTCGGGAAGGGTTTGGGGGGACCGCGTGGCAGCAGTGAAGAAACCATTTTTATGCTTGTTGAGGTGGCTGTTGTGAATATCTCTAACCAAAGAAACAGAACACACACACGAAAAAAAATATATATTATATTTTTTTTTTTGGGATGGCGGGATTAAAAGAAAAGGCGTTTCCCTCTCTATTTCGGTGATCCAACGACCTCACGTATCTGTAACAAAAGAAACAGAGCATACACACGCGGAGGAAAAAAAAGAAGAAACTTACCGCATTCTATTGTCTTTTATCGAGACAGTATAACTTGTTGCCTTGTTTCACAATTAATACTCAAAACTTATTCACTCGCGACCCCGGAAACGTTTCTAACGCGTTTTTCCGTTTATGGCTCATGCGATATGGAGGCCCCTAAGCCTGGTTTGTCGATTCTCGGTTCCCGCACCGCACCATCACGGTGGTTCGTCCACTACGGCGTGAGGCCCTATATATGTAGGGCATTACTAATGGCATTAAATTTTGGACAAAAATAAAAAAGGGGAGGTTATTATTTCTATTTTTTAATTTCTTATTACTTTCTTTTACGAAGTAAAGGAAGTATTGTAATCGCGAAAAATGTCGGTTTTCAGATTTCAACGGAAATACCCATTTTGACTAGTTTCGGTGTGACGTCTGTAGGTACGTACGTATTTCGCATAACTCAAAACTGATCAGCTGTAAAATTTTGTAATTTTGTATTTACGACTGTGGTAATATCTAATTGTGCACCTCCACTTTTGATTATAATCGACTGGGCCAAAAATGTGTATACAGGAGGTTTCAATTTTGAAACATTTGGATTTTAACCTTTTTCTTAACTGTAGTAATAAGCCCTCGTCGGGAGTTTTCAACGATAAATCGTAAGTGGTACTTATTTTCATTAGTTCCAGAGTAATAGCCAAATAAAATTTTAATTAATGAAATATTTGGCTCTTACAAGGGGAAGGCACATTGGTTCGAATCAGACTTCATAAACATATATTTCTTTTTTAATTTAAATATATTGATTTATTAATAATTATTAACCTCTGTTGTAAAAATATGTTTAACAATAAATAATAATTCAACACAACAAAAATATGAAAAAAAAAAAAACAGAAGTTATTAGCAAACTAAAATTTTATGAACTTTTCATTTTAATTCAAAAAAATTTACAATCAGAGGTTAATTAATAAATCAATGTATTTAAATTAAAAAAGAAATATATGTTTATGAAGACTGATTCGAACCGATGTGAGTACGGTTACGGATCCGACACGTTATCTCTTACACCAGATATCTACTAAAGCGACGTGAATCAGAAGTAATATATAAATTAGTATAAAATGCTAAGGATATTTTCAGGGCCATTTGCCTTGAGTATAATTGAATATAGCGTGTTAATATTTTGTGATGAAGACACGTAAACAGTGTACTATTCACACACGCAATATGGTTCAAATCGGTGTCCCGAAGCCCGTGCCTTCCCCTTGTTAGCTACAGTAATATGGATCTTAGCTGCCTCATAACCGATTAGATAAGACTTACGTTTATTTAAAGAGTAATAGAGGGACTTTTACTCTATCCTAATATTTCAGGTAAGATTATCGAATTAATAATTGTATAAATATTTGATGTTAATAAAAACTAATATTTTAGCAATTTTGTAACTGTCCATTTTATTAAAGAATTTTAGAATCGTATATCAATTTCAAATTAAATAAGTTTAAATGAAGTTTAGCAAAAAATGTGTATATGTAATTTAATAGGCGTACAAGGAAGTCATGTGGTGTCCACATCAGATTTCTTTTTTGTATGGGGTCGTAGAGAATTGGACTTTAGTACGATTGAAGTACATTATAAGTTATTTAAAATTCCTCGGTATAAATCGATCAGATTTCAGCGTAGAGGGATATTCAAAATTATTTATAAACTCGAATTTATCTCGTATTTCAAAAAACCATTTATTAAAAATGTTGAAATTTGGTTACATATCAGTTTCGGCCTGATTTTCCTACCCCATAGGATAGCGGGCAGCACCGTACCATATTTTATATATTTTTTTTACTGTAATCTTTGTTAGCCTTGTTAAATAACATTGCACCAAATCGGGCTTACTCAATGAAGTAAATAATTATTCCAATAAATGATCTTTTAAGTCCCAAAAAACTGAATGGGTTAATGAGATCAGTACTTAAAATTATTTAAAATTTAATTTTTTAAATTGAAAATCTAACAATATATAGCAATAATTTAAACGAGATGGGAAATTTTTTTAAAGAAAATGGATTTCAATGGGAGCCAACTCAAGTATTTAAAATATTTTTCTATAATTTCTGATATATTATCCGTTTTTTAAAAAGTGTTTATTATTAAAAATGTTGTATCAAGAGAGGTTAAAAATGAGAAAAAAAAATTTTGTTGCTGTCACATGATATTGCGATAACAGGAAAAATCTTAAGTTAGGTGAAATTTCTACTTATCATGTGAAATTGGAATATAAAGAAATGGGGAAAGTATATTAATAGGAAAAAATAAATCCATTGTTTTAACTAAAAAAAAAAAAAAAAAAAAAAAACATGAAACAGGAGACTTCATAAGAAAATGATGAAATTAATGAAAGAATGAAATTGGTCGAAAGATTTTATCAGAATATAAGAAAAATCGTATGAAATAAGGGAAATGACGGTCGAGTATAAGCAAGTTCTATTCAAATTATAATTTACACCGATTTGTATATACGGAGATAAGACACGGGTAACGGCTAAACAGAAAACAGTGAAGTGCACGCAAGTGAAATGAAATTTTTAAGAAGCTTACCGGGGAAAAAAGAAGAGATATTGCTAGAAATAGACAATTAATATAAAAGAAACGGTGGCTTTAAAATGTTTAGATTAATATGGTTTTATTATCGGCAAAGAATGGTGAAAGAAAGAGTACCAAATTTTCAGATCGGGATGAAAGGTAAAAGATCTAAGGTAGTCCTACGAAGAGTTGATTTGTAAAAGGTAAAGGTATCTATAGAAAGATGAGTAGAAAACACCGAAAAGGTGTTTTAATAGGAGTGATAGAATAATACAGGAAGTTGTAGATCGTTGATATACATCCTGACCCAAACTTATTTTGGAAAGTAGAAAGAAAATACTTGTAAATTAAAAACGACTATATTTAATGGAGTTTAAGAAAAATACTTCAACGCTGTTTACAGACTTAAGTACCTTAACGTGGATATCAATTTTTATACGTATTTCCTTAATGTAGAAGACGGAAAGCTGTATACTTATATACTTTTATAAATTTACTTTTAGGAATTACGCTTTCTAATGTTAATATTTATAACTGAAAAAAATTTGTTAATTTTTTACACATCGCTGAACTAAAGATTTGCAAATTTATACAATTAATATTCACTCGTTTTTTATATTGACAGAATTTTAATAAATATAGGTCTAAAAAATTTACGTTTCAAAAACGTTTTAGTAGCATAGCTGAAGAATATAGTCTATAAATAATAGTAATAATAATTAAAAAGAGTAATAACTTGTAAAGTGAGATAAAAGGAGAACGGTCGGGTGAAGGAATGAGGTGGGAAGGAGAAAAAAAATAAAAGAATAAAAAAATGAAGTTCGATGACAATAACAATAAAAAAATAATAAATAATGATAAATTACTATCAGCAGCAACAGCACCGACGACTACAACAGCGCACCTGCTCGGATGATCAGCAGCAGATCGAGTTCTATTATTCAGCGGCAAAACAAAGAGGGCGCTGCGTTGTATAGAAGAGGGCTGGTTAGAGCGGGTGGGGGTGTTAGCCTATCTGGAAATGACTTGACATAACGCCTTGGATCGGCTCGTCTATCCGTCCGGCCAACCCGTACCACTCTGTCCGTATTCGCTTGTCTCCCGGGGCGAGAGCGTTTTGTTTTGTGCGGTGGCAACGGCAGGCAACTTCTCAGTCAGGCAGCTGCGGTGAATCACCAGGTAAACCCCACCCCCTGATATCCACCCATTTATAATTAACTCTTATGACAACCGAATAGGCCGCCGACTTAGCCGGACTCAGCGATGTTTCGGTTTTGCTATTCCCGATAATAATTATCATTCCATCCCACAATAAAACACTGACTCCATTAATAACACACGGATTGTTCACTCACTTATCTTAATAATTGTTACGACCGTGTTAACAATAACTGTTATTATCGTTATTAATAAATTGTGATCTTAATACTACGTGAAGATATCATAAAGAAAGAATAAGCTAGTTTACTAAATTAAATACAATAGAATTACTTTAAAAAACCGATTTGTTTTTGTCACCACGACTGGAATAACGCTATAATATATTCCTTTTTAATCTGCATTAATCACATGATATATTATTCCATCTTACATTTTTGTATTTGCCTTACTGTACATTTTTTACCCTTTCCTCTTCTTTTTAAAGCAAAATTAACTTTCTGGATATACAGTATTTATAATAAATGACACACTAACCTAATTCCTGTTTTGAACGATTTTGTTTTCATAAAGTCCAATATACGAGTACAAAAGGTAATTTTATAGAATTGTTGAAAATTAGGTGGCCTGTTTTGAATTTTAAACGAAGAAGGTTGAAGATAAAGTTTGTGAAAAAAAACCTGCTTCTCAGTTATATTCTAAAGAATTCAGGATTTGCAATTTTGAAAGTTAGCTCTTGTAATCTTTTTCCAAAATCTGTTTTCCTTTAATCGCATTAAAACGTCTTAATTTTAAATTGTTCGGCCGAATTTATCGTTAAAATTCTTCTATAACATTACATGTGTATCTTTTATTCTTTTCTGTTATCCATATTTCGTTATTATAAAGTTTTTCGCGCCGTAAAGATACCAAGAACTTTTTTTTATACATTCATGTTATAAAAATTTACTTCTGATGTTATGTCACTAATCATTTAGTTTTAGCAATTTATTCCCAACAGGTAAACACGAAGGTTTAATTTTTAAGATGTGTATAAGACATGCTCAATGAAAAATCTATTGTGTTTTTCAATGTGGACATCCAGTAACATTTACTTTCTTTAACATAAGTTAATAAAAAAACAGTTTCCCTTCTTTGTAACTTTTACTTTCAGTTGACGAAGTTAATAGATTACTTTTAGTTGTAAACGGTGCGGTTTACAAAGGCGGAAGGAATTCTTTGGTAGAATTTTCTTTCGTAAAGTTTTCCTTTGTTTTTGATAATTCTCCTTGCTACGTACGCTTTTATATAAATATTAAAATTCAGCAAAATATGGCCCGATCTTATTTGGCCTGTTTGTTGGTGTATATATTATTTTACAGGTAAAATTTAATAAAAAAACTTAGTTTTCTGACCTGACACGGAATTTTCAGGAATCATTAAAAACCTAAGGATAATTATCATTAATATAAGAAGATATACATTATTAAGAAATCCAATGAAATCTGCTGGAATTCATTCTTGAAAAATGAGGTATTTTTAATGTAAAGAAACATATTTTTATGATCGAGGTACAGATTATGAAGTATAGGATTCGGTTCTTTGTAAAAAAAACAGAACTTGGCTAAAATAATCAAAAGTTAAAAGTGTACCTAACTTAAAAAAAAAATGCCCCGAGTCTAATCTAAACAAATTCGCTTCAAGGTTTTGTACTTTTTCATACTTCTTGACTTATTACATTTTTATACTTTCTATTTATTTTCAAACCGGATTTTTCGCCTAATAAAAAATATTAACTGACCTGTATTTCTTCTAAATTTTACCATAGTTTTAATTTTAAATGTCCACAAAACCGACTTCATTGTTATTACATTATGCAGCGAGTAGTTGATAATAAAAATTATGCTGGAGATCACTAGTCAATACAGCTAGGGATTTTTCTCAAAATAATTACACCGTAATGATCTTTACAGTAGTGAGTTCAAGGTCAGGTTTCATGTAATATATTACGTTCTATAACAGTATAATGTACAGTTATAACATTTTGAATTTTCTTTCTCCAGTCCGTGAGTGAATACTGAACCAATTTAAACAATTTTGTTTTTAATATAAACTACACATTTCTAAATTCAGTTTTTATTAGTAGACAAATTAACGGTAAAAATATAGTAAATTTTCATGTGGATAAAATTTGTATATCATTTTGTTTAAGTTTTCACTGATCGTTGATTTTTATTTCTAAATTAGTTTTTTGTCTGTCACATATTTTATTTTTAATTTCCACTTGGAAACGGTACAATTTTATCTGTAACGTTAAAATACGTGGTATGTTCGAAACAACTAAATCTTTTGACAGCAAGTATTATAGATAAACTAGTAAAGTAAATATTAAATAATTAGTATCTAAATATAAATAAATTTAAATTATATTTTACTAGGTATAGTCTCAATTTACAACTAAAATTTACAATTTATAACTCTCCGGTTTGATTCTCGGTTAGGCATGGCATTTTTCATACGTTACAAAAAATTCAATTTACATCTTCAACGCACAAGTTTCAAGCTTAATGTGGCGAGATCATCGAGCGAAAAAATTATTTTCCACAAGTCTTTATTTCAATATATAAATAATTTTTTTTTTCAGATCAGTATATAATTACACAATCACCATATAAATAACGTCAAGAATAAGTAGGTACGTTACAGTAAGGATAAAAAAACTGCTTCATGATGTTCTTGGCTAGCTCCAAGGTATTTATAGTAACAGCTCATGAAACCGTGGTAAAACATTGATCAGAGCAAAATACAAAATTAATTATAAAAGAAATCGAGTAATCCATATTCATAAAGAAAAATTTATAAATATATAAAATAATATTAAGAAAAAATATATAATATATAAGTTAAAAAAAAAAACAAAAAAAAAGTCAGTTACTGAAAAAGACATTACTGGAAATTATTTGATCATATAATTGTTTTTATAAGTTAAATAAAGTTGAAAAAAATTTAAGGTTAAAAAAAAATTATTATTATTATTATTTAAATATTCATCATTCATCCGCTAAGTATGTTGGTCCTGTGAAAGATAATTGTTGATTTCCTTTTTTTAATCGATGGGAAGATCTTTTAAACGGTTCGGTAGACCGAATTTATAAAAATGACAACAGAATTATAAGATAATACTTTCTCGTACACCGAAATATTTCGCTCACTTTCATCGAAAATGGTACAGTTGTCTGGTTTGACACATTTTAGGAAAGATCGACTATCTTTTGTTTGAATATTTGTAAATATAAGCGCGCAGTTAAGTCTTTGTGATTTATAACGGTGATTTGATAACCCGTTTTTGTAACATGAAAACTCTTTATGTTTTCCCGAAGGAATTCGAAGGATATTGTATTTCAGATGGAAATATATGTAAGCATAGTAATTATTATTTAATAATGATGACAAGTGAATCCTTTCAAAGCGAAATATTACGGTTTAATTTTTTTTTGACTGCAAAATATCTATTTGATCGTACAATGGTAATATATAATTTATGAAAAAACTTGGCAGTTTTACGTTACAGATAAAATGTTATATCTATTTAAAAAACACAATGCAAACGGTTTTATTGATTAGATGTTAGGTAAATATGTTAAATTCTTTTCAGGTTTTATTAATACAATATTTACAGGACAGGTGAGAGATAAATTCATACTAATAAATTACGGTAGTTTAAAATATAGTGATTTTCAGGTAGAGTTTATCTTCGACTAATTTTTTAATCTATTATTTTTTACTGTCTTTTTTGTTAGATATCAAATGTTTTAAACATTTTTTTATAAATTGCTTTATATTTATTTTATATTTACAGAAATATTCATTTATATTGTAAGACATTCTTTTTTTTTAAGTTAGATCGAAATAGAAATAATTAATAAATTTACACCTTATCTACCATTCAATATGTATTGATATTTAAATTAGATTGTAAATATTTCATATTCATTTTTGAGTGATATTAATAATTCTCGTTACGTGATGTGTAGCTCTTGCCTAGTTTGTAAATTATAAGTGAAGTTCTATCGTAATTTCTGCTAGTTTGATAGGTTTACGCGTGTCATCTGTAAAATTGAATTTTTACATTTACGTAGCTTGTATAACATGCACGAAAGAAAACAAAGAAGAATATTTAAAAAAAAAAAAAAATTTTTTTATTCTATTGAATGTTTTTGGTTGCATTTGGTAATTTTATTTTTAAAATTAAAAAAAAAACCTTGCTCAGTTCTATGCAAGCAGACCGACTTTTCGTTATTTTGTTTCCTTTTCAAAAAGTATCAATTCACTTAAATCTAAAATTTTACAAACAAAACGAATTAAGTAATAAATAAAAAACAGAAATAAGTAAACAATTAAGAAGTAGTATAAAATAAAATATAACGATACACATATATAAATATTTTACTCGTAATATAATGTAACAAGAAAATCAGTAATAAATTAATAATTCCGACGCCTTCACTACTTCGCAGTCAGAAATGCTGTAATTTTCAAAGTACAACGCATTATATACGTTCGATTAACCGGTAGACCCTACATAAAAACATCAAGTTTCAACTCGCTCACTTCTATGACTCGCTGCATAAGCACGTATGAAAAATACACCAGTACAAAGCCAACAACACTCTTAGATGAAAGCATGATACCAGTCATCATGACCCTCAAAGTAGGTAACTCTACCTGAATCCGCCGAACAATTAATTTCTGACAAAACATACTGTAGATAAAGAAACGTCAACGTTACAACTTGCAGCATCATAAAGACCCACGCTTCTAACTTACCGTGCTCAAATTTTTTCGATGTTAAATTGAGCGTAACTCAACAACGACTAAGCCAATCTTCATCAAATTTTCACTTATATAACTTCAGATACGTTACTACAGCATTATTAAATTTCAATTAAATTGATGTAGTAGTTTTGGAGATTTTTGAGACAAAAAATTATATATATTTAATTTTATGTATATATATATATAAAAAAGAAAACCACAGTCAAAGTGAATGACACTTTCGTACTCCCCATACCTCAAAACGTAAAGAAAATGCATTTTCACCCCCCCCCCCTCAACATCATGACACCATGACAAAAGTATACTTTTTTTCTTCGAAAATTTGGTAAAATAATAAAAATTAGTTTGACTTTAAATTTTAAATAACTGGATAAGAAAATTTTTTTATCTTACATAACTATTACAAAATAATTAGTATAAAGATTTTTGTTTAGTCCTTCGTTTTGTAAAAACAAAATATTTTACCGAAAACTATGATTAAATTTAGTATTTTCCACACTTAAAATTACGAGTATAGCCTGTTTTTACGTAAAGATTGTACAGAAGTGAATTTGTCAAAACTAAAACATAGTATTTAAAATTTTTGACCCGATTTTGAGGACTTAATGATAAAATAATCACGTATTGTATCTCTACGCTTTTATAACTTCATGAAACTAATTTTCTTGATTTTTTTTATTCCATCTAAATAAATGATTAAACAAGGATTTTTATGGGTGCATTAAGGACCGTTTACTTCTTTATTTGTTTGTCCTATTTATTTGTTGTATCGTTTGAGACTGCATAGTGATCTCTACACATTCTTCCGAGATATTTTAAACAGCTTTAAGTTCTTTAAATTCTTTTAATAATATTGTATTAAGTTTTTTGCAGTCAGATATTATTTTGTAAATTTGCAATTTTAGATCTTTATTTAGTGGTAGGATTTTTGGCTGTGATAACTGTGTAATTTTTGTCCGAAATTGCATAAGGCTCTTTACACCTTATGCAGCGACCTCGTTGTAAATTTTTAAACATAGTAAATTTTAAAATGAGTGCTTTAATCAATTACGTGACACCGCGAGTGAATGTTTTATGTGCGTGAAAGTGTGCGTGTGTGTGTGTGTGTGTGTGTGTGTGTATATATATATATATATATATATATATATGTTGTGCACAAGTATGAGCGCCCGCGCGTGCGTTTGCATATTCTATGTGTTTAATCGAAGTCAGGAAAGTGATTTTGAAATTAAATAAAACGGGCTAGCCTTATAATATTAATATAATAATAATAATAATAATAATAATAATAAATAATAATAATAATAATATTGCATTGTTCCAATTACACTTATGTAGCTGCTGTTCTGTTTTAAGGTTAGTACAGATGCTTAAACATCAGTGGTAACATTACACTGAATAGTTTATAATATTTACACATTAACTGAATAGTAAACAGTTTCATTACAAAATAATTTTCTGATGAAAAATTTGTATCTTTTTTTAAAATTATTATTTTACCTTTATAATCTTTACCCGACTACGACAAAGCCAAATCTAGGGAAATGTTTTTCGCATGTTTGTATTGGTGTTCATAAACTCCACTCAAGAACCAAACCGTTGGACCGATTTTGATAAATACGGTATCGGTGGATTTGTCTTGACGCTGTGGATGACATAGAACAGGTGACATCACGAATGGATTAATATGGCGGGTGTTTTTTTCATACAGTGGGCATAGACTACTGTGGACATTAGTCCTTATCACATGCTACAATTTTCCCACTCTCATTAAAATAAGCGACTAAGTCAAAAGGCCAGTCATATCAAGTAGATCATCTGGAAAACAGACTTGTAATAAAACAATAAAACCCCAGAAGGACACAAGATGACCAGGGTATGGGCCCTTACGACTTAAAACATACAATCCATTCCTAAAGAAATATCGTCAAAACTTTTAATAAGGGTCTAAAGGGCTCGCAGTTATTAAGATCACATCCTTAAAGAAACTCGTCATTAACTCAAAAGAAACAGTGGACACAATAAAAAAAAATATTGATAAATAGTCATCCTAAGAGGAAACATGTTAAAGTTGTAGTCGCTCTAACGACAGATTTTCTTAAAAACAATAATCTTTTTCTATCTTTCTTCATTATAAGGATCACTAAATTTCCGGTTAATTTTGCTTCATTCTTAGATCTTTAACAACGTGCACTCTTCTATTAAATGTTTTAATGTGTGTTATGAATCACAGCTTCCACATATTGGTCTCTCTGTTCTCCTACTAACGTGTAAGACGAAGTGAGTCTAGTAAGACCAACTCGAAGAGTTGTAATGGAAACTTGTTCTCGATGCGTGGAGAGAATTTCTTGTTTTAATGGAAAATGGGGTATTCTTAATGAAATTAAACGTCATTATAAGCGAACCAAATTTCTTTATCTATTCCCTTCTTACGGCCTGCTTGACATAGTTTTTAAAGTCATCTAGTCTGACTAAAGCAATATCGACTTAGTTGCTATTTGCTGCATGTTGGGTTGCCCTATTAGCTGCTTCATTCCCTGGAATACAGTAGCCGTGTCCAGGAGTCTATATATGAAGATGTCTTCTTCCCGTTGTCTTTGAGATTCTTAATTGCTGTTAAGACATCTTAAAGAAGTGCATCATGTGTGAAAAAATTTCTTAATTCAGTGATTACTCTTAAGGAATCAGAGTAGAGAATTACTCTTTCTTCGTTATAATGTAAAAAAAAAAACGAGAAACTTGCCGAATAGCGTACAAATCTGCTATGTAGACACTGATTTTTGAATTCTTCTCACGACTTCCAGCTCTGAAGAGGTGTCTGAGATTTCGGAGATGTAATTGTTTACATCTGGTCATCCGCCTCCGACACCACTGGTAATGAGGGAGAGGAAGTTTTGCAGCCGGCATCGGATTATACCGACCCAGACGGTGCGGGGAGTGTTACAACCAAGTCCTTGCTTAATGCGTTTCCCCATGAAATTTTTCGGGCGAATAAAATGCTCGTCCTCTTTTTTGGAGGCTTGCAACTTCCTTTATTGTATGCTATTTTCCTGCAGCCATTACCTCATAGCCTTTTCGATTTTTCTGAGCAACTTTCTCTATTTGAACCTCGACTTCTTTAAATTATGTTGAGCCTTCTGTAGTTTTTCTTTATTGTCTTCTACCTTATTATCAATCGGAGGTTCGTTTCTGAGTTGAGAAGAACTCCTTTTTTTATTGATATTCTGAACTTTCTGTTTCGGTATTGAGCTACTTTCGTTGGATAGAGATTTAAGTTTCTCGTTAATAATTCGTTCGACCACATTCCCTAAGGCTGATGCTAGCTTCAGCTAACGTCATCCAATTAAAAAAAAGGTTGCAGGAGCCGATGCAACCTGGGCATAAGACGTTAAATTCGGCGATCTATTATAAACGATTTTTCTCGCCTCGAAGTACGTAGCTAATCTTTTGTATGGTCTTTCCTCCTTGATTGCTACATCTTCTCAGTACATTGGAAATTTCATCTTCCAGATTTCAATTTCAATTTCGATCTTGCCAGATGATACCCATGACAATTTGCACAGATGGGTGGATCCCTACACGGTTCATATGGATTCAGTGGGTATCCATAAGTGCAAGGGTCTCCTGTTACCTTGTACAACGTACTGCCGTGTGTCCAAATTTCTGATACCAAAGCACCACAATGGAGTCGGGATAAACGCACGTACTTTCAGTCTGTGAAAACTAGCCTTTATTTAATCATGACACTTTGACTTACGATGGTGAGGAAATAAGATGCGGAGGTGCAACTTCTCCCTTGCGTCGTGTGTTTAATCTCAGCAATTTTTGTTCCTACATTTTTTCTACTATTTTCTCTTCTGTGCAGTTCAGTAAGTCCCTGCACACGACTATTCCTTTTGAGCTATTTAGGGTACCTGCAGTGCAACCTCAATATCCCTAACGCCGATCTTATTAGCTTTAAGCTGAAAATTGTAAATCATTAACGGTTTAGACGGACAAACCTACAGAAGTCTTTGTAACCTCACCGGTCCTCCTGTAGCTTCCGTGATTCCTTGCCATATCACAAAAGAGCTAATCTTTGTAAAGTCTCTTCACTTCTTTTAATAACCAAATATTTCGAAATCGCTGTTGTACTTCAGTCGAACCTTAATTTGATCTTGCTTTTCATTATCGCTAGACTCTAAACTCTTCCTTCGCTTTGGACCTGAAGACAAACGCTCTCCAGGAGGAGGGTTATACGTGGACTCTCTGCTTCAAAAAGTGTGGAAGTAGATTGTTTCACAAAAAGTTGTCACAAGGTACGGGCGGAGAAGCGACTGGGTTTGACCCGGATCACTGATCCTGCCTGGGCTCCACCAGTCAGCCGCCTCCCAAAGATTTAACCCGGGCTGGGGAGGCAGGTATTTCCTAAACCGCTATACCTACACTCCAGAGCTCGCATGTAGCAGTAAAGTCACCAATACCCTCACCCATGGGACAATCCTTACAGAAAACCGAAGAGACTGGCTCACGCTGAACGGCACAAGACCTCGGCAGAGCAAGCTCACATCAGCTCATCCCCAACCCGGTTTCCACTGCCGGGAAAACTACCGTACTCCACAGGGGAGCTCCTGAGCAAAACCATTGCCCCGTTCACCAACATAAGTGACGGTACTGAAATACCAAATCGTTGACCGACCCAGATGTGTGCGTAGATGTAACCACACGGACATGCGGTTGGACTTTTCCGGGTATGGCGGGTGTTAGACACCATAATGCCAGAATAAAAAAATATTTCTTGTCAAACCCTCCAGCAACATAAGTATCAAATTAAAACTGTTAGCAAAAGGATTTCAAAAATTATGTATATAATAATATATATAGTAGATAGAACTTCTATTTATATTTTCTTCTTCTATAGTGGAACTGTCTGTTGACAGGTATCAAGAAACATTATTCTTCATGATAGTCCGTCCTGACCTTTTTTTTAAATTATAATATACTTGTCTCCCTTTCAAATCATCCAATGTTCATATTCTTTTTCTTCCTCTTCCCCTCACAGCGGCAATTTCTCCTTCAATTATTACTTTTTTAATATAGTCATGTATGAGGCCTATCCAGTTAGCTTTTCTTCTTTGTATTGTCTTAATCAAACTCTTACTCTCAAAGATATTTGTCAAGACCTGGTCATTAGTTACTCTTTCTCTCGCCAGTTGATACCTAGCATTTTCCTCCATAGCCACCTTTCAAAATTTTCCAGATATCGACTTCCTTTTTGATAATTGCTTGTTTCTGCACCACTTATATATATATATATATATATATATATATATATATATATATATATATATATATTAATATATTATAAAACTTCCATGTGGCAAACATTAACAATTACAATGTCTTACCGGACTTCAGAGTATCAAATGAAAGCTCCACGAAATAGGATTCCGAGAATAATGTTTTTAAAAATAAGTGAAAAGTAATAAATAACAATGTCTAAATAACTGGCAGTGCTATACTACATCAGACAAGACTAGTATGTTATTACCAATTATGATTATTTACCACACTGTTTTTGATCTCCGTTGATTGTTTCTATTAAAGTATCTATTTTGAACAAAAAATTATTTTTAAAAAGTATAAAAAATAAATTTTTTATTAAAATAAATCTATATTTTGGTGGTAAATGGTTGACTTCTTAACGGTGTTGTGTTGAGGCAAATGTAGTTAAGTGGTTTTTAACTGTTCTGAGTTTTAAACTGTTTTTAGAGTTAAAGTATTAAGCTAAATGTCACTGCGAAAACAAATCTTATATGCTGTAAAAAAAATTGAGTTACAAAAACAATTATTATTTTATAATAATGCCTCGACGTATACTAACGAGATGACTTGAATTTATATGAAATGTTTCTAATAATTGAATATTAATTTCAGGAAGAATTCAAATTTTTACAGATAAGGATTTTAAAAGTACTATTACCACATTAGGTTGAGCACAAAGGAAATACTGGTATGAATGATTTTTTTTACATGCTCATTTTAATGCATTTTTACGGTTAAAATTTTTTTTGTATTGAATTAAATTTTTTTATTAAAGATTTTATGGAATTTTTCAATAAAATTATTTTTAAGTACATCATAAGCCGGAACATAAATTTATGAGTTGTGCCTTTGTACGAACCGTTATTGTGATATTCTTGAGAAAGTATTCTTACCGTAATCATTTTAATCGGGGCCTTTTAACTCATTACTATATGAATTTCTGCTGTTAAAGTAAAAATAATAGAATTATTAAACTAAAATTGAAAAATTCAAAAGAACGTTTAAAAAAACATGATTTTATTTTTATTATTTTTTTTTTCTGATTTTTTATGGGCATCGACTGCTAAGGTCATTAGCCCTCGTCACAATCTTTAAAAGAAACTACTATCACCATCTGGATCGTCATATGTAAGGGTGTAAAGGGCCCTTACATTTTATTTAAAAACACAAACTACACAAAACATTTAAGACATAAAGACAAGGACAATCACAAAACACTTATGGGGTGTAAAGGGCCCCAATATAAAAATTTGAGATAGGTTCCCAAAAGACCATTAAATTAAAATTAAAATTAAAACTTATCCTACCATATCTTTCTTTCTTTCTTCTACGAGTCTCATTTATAGTTTGTTTAAGCACCCTCGGGGCGACCAGAACCGCCGTTGAGCAGTATATCAGTCGCGCCAGAGTGCCGTGGCAGTTGAATCCTTCTTATAAACAGGCTGTAGGCATGGACAGCGTACACCCACAGCCTCGCGCCCTCAATCCACCATTGAGGGTCCCCCATGCCATCATCGGACACACCCCGACTCCCTGCTCTTGAATGCAGGTGAGCCAAAATGGCCTAGGCAAGAGGGCTACCTCCCGTCACTGTACGTGCCACGTTTCGAGACTCCCTTATGTATATATGCATACATTTAAAATTAAAATTAAACTTATCAATACCATTTTTTCTTTATATATATATATATATATATATATATATATATATATATATATATATAAGCTACCGCTTAGAGTTTCTTTTGTCACAGCTTTAAACTTTCATTTTTATAGACTTTTAAGAAGTCCACTGGCGTATAAAAATGCAACTATATTTTCTTCATTTCCATTATCCAGATCAGCAGTAATATTATTTCTAAAACGGAACCTCTTTCTGAGGTCCTCATATATGGTACACTCTTCTATAAGATACTTGATTGTCAGTGTTTTATTACAAACACCGCACATTGGTCTCACTTCGCCGGCTAACAAATATAAATTTGTTAATCGCGTATGACCGATTCTAAGTCTGGTCACCGCTACTCGTTCACGGCGAGTCAACTTATAGTCGCTTTTCCATTTATAAGGAGATTTTACTGTGTTTAATTTTGTATTTAATCTCCTCCATTCAGCATTCCACTTGTTTTTTACTATGTTTGTTAGACGGTTTATAACATCTGCCACTCTTACAGGAAATGCATCCAAAACATCGCAGACTGTTGCCTTTCTGGCAGCTTCGTCTGCGATTTCATTACCTGTAATACCAGCATGCCCCGGAGTCCATACAAATACGCATCGCTGTCCTCGTTGTTTTAGTACGTATAAAATGGACAGGATGTTTGCAATTAGGACATCCTTAATGTTCTTGTTCCGAATTGCGACGAGTGCACTTAATGAATCGGAACATATTAGCACTCTTTCTTCGCAATAGTGTTCAGTGTAGCGAAGAGCTTGCTGAATTGCAGTGAGTTCTGCCGTGTAGACACTGCCCACATGTGGCAGTCTCCAAAAGTGGGCTTCTTCATTTACATATATCGAGCATCCAACACCATGTTCGGTTTTAGAATCGTCTGTATAAATTCTAATATGTTCTTCGTAACTACTGACGGTTGCCAAAAATTCCTGCTGGATGATCACTGCTGGTTTCTTTTTTATTTCTCCTTGATAGAGATCCAAACTTGTATTAACCGCTGGCAAGAGCCATGGCGGTATTTCTCTAGTAGAAATTGCCATGTATCTGGAATGGCAATTTCATATTTATTTCTTAATTCGTGGTACCTAATTCCGGCTGGTCTGGAATAGGTAGCACGACGTTCGTATAATGCAGCCATGGGATGATTCGTAAACAATTTATTATTTATATGAGCAGGGAAAGCTCATATATTTGCTGCATATCTTAACAAGAGGATCTCTCTTCTATAATGTAGTGGCATTATTCCGGCTTCAGACATCAGACTAGCCGCCGGACTTGTGCGGAAAGCACCTGTTGCGTATGTTATTCCGCTATTATGAACTACGTCTAACTTTCTTAAGTGCGACTTTCTAGCGGATGAATATACGATATATCCGTAGTCTATTTTAGATTGAACCAATGCTTTATACAATCCCAATAATGTCTCTTTTTCTGAGCCCCAATTTAAGTTCGATAAACATTTTATAATGTTTAGGGCTCTTTTGCATCTATCACTCAAGTCCTGTATATGTAATCCCCATATAAGGGATTTATCCAATACTAGTCCTAAATACCTTACGCTGTCTTTATATTGTATTGGATTATCATCAATTGTCAACGCAGGACTTTGATGAGGAATTCTCTTCCTACAAAAGTGTACACAGCACGTTTTTTCTGGTGAGAATTGGAATCCATTATTCCTTGCAACTTCATTTAGAGCATTGATCGCTCGTTGCAATTTGTACCTCACCATAGCAGTCTTGTTGCTGGCGTATATGATTGCCAGATTATCAACATAGACGCTTTTGCTGATTTCTGCTGGAATGTCTAATATCAATTTATTAATGGCGATGGTAAACAAGGTACCGCTCAACGGCGAACCTTGCGGTATGCCATTTTCCAAGATTCTTTCACATGAATATTCATTGTTGACGCGTACTTGGAAGGTACGGTCATTCATGTAGTTGCTGAGCAGTATAGGCAGATTGCTACTAATGCCCCATTCATGTATCTGGAGCATTATACCATGACGCCAGGTCATATCAAAATCCTTCTGAAGATCAAAGAAGACTCCGACACAATTTTTCCTTTTAATAAAGCTGTTATATAAAATGTCCTCTAAGCTGATCATTTGATCAGTGGTAGAATGGTATTGCCGAAAACCTGCTGATACGGTGATATCAGGTTTTCTTTTTCCAAAACCCAGACGAGTCGATTATTAATCATTTTTTCCAATATTTTTTTTTCCAAAATCAGGTAACACAGCAGCTGTGTTACCTGATTTTTCCAACGCTTTCGCGAATTCTTCCATTTTAAATGGTACATTATATGAGTAATTATACTCAGTTCTAAAATTTAGTAGACCTTCGAGACTTTTTTGGTTCGAAAACCTTCCTCGTAGTTGGCTGTTTTGCTGGCCTTTTCGAACTGATTGCATAACAGCTCTGCAATTTCATATGGAGTATCTTTTATTTCATCTTGATCTTGAAGGCTAGTTATGTGAGCAAAATCATTACGCCCACAAATCGCCTTCACTTTCCTCCAAACATCTGATGCAGTAGTAGTTTTGTCGATGGATGACACGTATTGCTGCCAGGATCGTTTTTTCGAATCTATCATAAGACGTTTTGCATACGCCCTGTATTTCTTAAAGGCAACAAGATTTTCTATACTAGGACGCTTCTTAAAGGCGTCCTTTATACGCCCTTTTCTTTCTTTTTATAGCTTCACTTATTTCATCGTTCCACCATGGAACGGGTTTCTTTGTAAGTTTCCCAGATGTTTTGGGAATATATCTCGATGCCGACTGAATTATTGCATTTGTTATGGCGTCGACATCGTCTCCGATAACTCCAGTTGTTTCTGGGAGTATCGTTCTAGCTGTAAAGCTCGTCCAGTCTGCCTTATCAAATAACCATGTTTTAGAGACGGGATATGTTTTTCTTGTAACATCAGTTACAATTTGCACCGGGAAATGATCGCTTCCATGCAGATCGTCTATGACATGGAAGCTGTACCTCGGTGCTATCGATCCGCTTATAAGTGCAAGATCTATACAGGACGTCAATCCATCTCTGGCATTGAAAAAGGTTCCTGATCCGTCGTTTAAAATAATAAGTTCTGAATTCATCAGGAACCCTTCCAGTTCTCTTCCACGGGGATCTACTCGATCTGATCCCCAAAGAGAATTATGAGCATTAAAGTCACCCACCAGTAAAACAGGTGGGGGAAGCTCGGAATTTAGTCTTGCTATGTCATCCTTATTCCAATCAAAATATGGCAAGTATATGCTGCAGACAGTGACCTGGAGCGGACGCTTCATTTTAACGGCGACCGCTTGTAGGTTTGTGTTTAGAACAACCGCTTCGGTGGTAGCTCTAGTCGATGCTACTTCACCTCTAACTCTTACATTTGGCGGTTGATCTCGCCGAAATATATCGAAACTTTTTAATTTAAAATTTTCATTTCGGCGGAAATGCGTTTCTTGCAGACATATACAAATCGGGTCTACATCATGCACCAAGCGTTGGAGCTCATGGATGTTTGAAAAACATCCATTGATGTTCCATTGTACAATCGACTCGCTAATTTTTAATTAAATTATGACCTTGGTTTTCCTTTCGGCCATCCTTTTTTTCTCTTCTTCTCCATATTGCGAACGGCATCATGTTCGCGGAGAACATTGTCGCCGGTGTAGCTTCCGGTCTCCGAATCGGAGACCACCGAAGCCGCCGACGACGACGGGCATGGATCGGCGCCGGTTTCAGGCACCGATTGAGAGGCGGCAACCTGGCCGCTCCCCGACACTGGGGGCGCACCGGTCACCGCCCGTGGAAGGGGGGACACTCGTCCCTCATGTGAAATTTTTTGTGGCCTCTGAGGCTTAGAGGCCACTTCAGTTACAGGAGGCTTGGGAGCCTCCATAACAGACTCTGTAGCTGTCACTTTCTTATCTTCAACTAAAATCTCGCTAAGACGGACTTGGATATCAGGTTTAGTGTCCGTTTTCTTCTGTGCTGGAGCGACTTTTTGTTTTGCAGATGTGTCTTCAGGAGGCTGTACAATTATTCTTGGCTTAACAGGTTCTTTAGTGCTGAGAGGCTTCATTTTGTTTTCGATTATCCTCTCAATTAAGCCAGCCAAGGCAGGTGCGAGTTTGTTGATGATTACACTCTCATCAACAGCAACTGGAGCAGGAGCAGGAACAGCAGCCGCAGCCTGAGCATATGTTGTTATTGCTCTAGGTCTGCGGGTGTTTACGATCTTTTTTGCTTCAAAGTAGCTGACTTTTTGCAGGGTTTTTACTTCCTGCACAGCCACTTCTTCTTTGTAAACAGGACAGTTCCTGGATCTACAGGAATGCTGTCCTCTGCAGTTTATACAGGTAGGAGGCTCCTTACACGGCTCTCCTTCATGAACTGCATCACCGCACACGCATATTTGCGGCCTCTCACACCTAACAGCGGTGTGTCCAAAGCGTTGGCATTTAAAACATCGCATTGGCTGTGGGACAAATGCCCGCACATCCAACTGATGTATGCCCGCTCTTATCTTCTCCGGTAAAGTAGGCCGGTTAAATGTAAGAACATGGGATGCAGAAGGAAGGACTTCGCCATTCCTTCTCATATTCAACCTCCGACATTCTAATACTCCTTGCGGCGCTAATTCTTCTACAATTTCCTGCTCCGTACAGTTAAGAAGATCCCGACAGACCACAACACCCCTTGAGGTGTTGAGCGTGCCGTGGGGATCATCACGTACAGCTAGCTCTCCAATTTTCTCTAGTCCTAGAATCTTCTGAGACTGTATATCATTAACAGTCTCTACATGAAGTCCCGTGAAAGTTTTTCTTATTTCTTTAACAGGGCCTCCAGCACATTTGTTTATTTCCCGAGCGATAAGGAAAGGACTCACCTTCGAGAAATTACCTTCTTCCTTCGTGGTAACCAAATACTTAGGTTTTGGGATGCTGCTCTTTTAGTATTATTATTAGAAAGCTTTTTCTCGAAAAAGCTTTCTGCAAGCTTTTTCTAGCCTCAATCTCTATCCTTTTAGTTTCCGCACCTTTTCTCCGTTTTGTCTCAGGCGAAACGGCTGGTTCTAAACGAGGGTGTTTGCGTGAACCCTCTGCCACGTTTAATTGTTCAGTTTCCATGAACAAATAATCCCTTCTGTAGTAAGGCTAGCCGCCGGGGTACACCCCCACTCCAGGGCTACCAACCCTGGAGGTCCGTTCCGGTACTCCGGTGGAACCGGCATATGTCCTGGCAGAGAGCGGATGCGCAGTCTCTGCACTGACTCCAGGCCCCTACACACCGAAGCTTTTAGGGCTCCCATGCTCCGAACATGGGCACCTTAACTACATGCTTGCCATCGCGGGGGGCATGTGGACGACGAAAGGTCTCCGTTACACCTGCAAATAACTTTGACCGTGGCCGCCACATCGCCAGCTCTAAAGGCGGTATTAATCAATTTCCATAATCGTTAATAATGTCGTATCTGCAGGTGACCGTAAAGTCCAGTCCTGTAATTCGGCCTATAGATGTAAATCGACCGAAAAAAGCATATCCGAGAAACAACACTCGGAACCCCGTTAGCCAGCTATATGTAATGTACTTGAGTACAGCTGTTGCCGCCCTGGACGTGGAACGTAGAGGTTGTGTTCCGGACGTGGGGAATATCTACCTCAGGGCAGCATGATTTTATTTTTATTTTTTTGTGATAAGCTAGAGCACATTAAAAATAATTATGAAATTATCATGTATTACTCTTCTTTAGAATAGAAATTATGTAAAATATTTTATTTCAAATTACGGCTTTTAGTTTTCAAAACGATTCCTTATATTTTATTAAATGCAAAATAACTGCCCAAGTTTTTTTAAAATCTGAATTTTTTGATAGTGAAATATCGTAAAATATTTCTATGGATAAAAAATGAAACCCCCCCAAAAATGTTTGTATTTCTCGTAGTTTTGAAGTCTCCAGATTCCAAAAGTATTATGTTCTTTCTTTACCCCTTCTATTAATCATCTGATGCATCCTTGGTTTGTTTTTATCCTTTTAATTTTGCTCGTTTTAAGGGGTATAAAGCAAATACCAGTGCAAAGCTTTAGCCGGTCGATTATAATTTTAAATCTTACAAGTTTCGTTCAGTTTTATGAAATTATAGAATATTATTTTACTCTAATATAATTGTACTGTATAAAAGAAAATTATTTCCTTGAATGTAACACGTACATTATTGATTTCTCCAACATCAAGCGAAAACAATCTGAGTTATAATAATAATAATAATAAATTTAATTAAATCTATATACATTTCAATGTGTTACATAATCTTGCCAATGAACTAACATCTAAAAACTCTCTATGTGTATATGTCTGTGTTTTTTGTATCGTCTGGGTGTTATTAAAATGAAAATTTATTTTTTATAAAGCAAATAAAATAATATTTATTACATTACACTAGATAAATCCACTAAAAACGGGTAAAAATCAATTTTAAAGAATTCTGGTTTTAAAATCTTCCCCAATTTTCTACGTTTCTATTAACTATGTTCCATATATATGTATACAATTCATAAAAAAATACAATATTCAAAATCGAATGGTTTCTAAATAAAAATAAGTTAAGATTTAATTATTATTCTGCGTTTTGTTTAAAGGAAATATTGGAAAGAATTTTTAGTTAAAGAAATTTTTTTTTATTTATAAACAGTTCAAATTTTTCTTTCAGTTTTCTGCTTTGTTTTCAGTCACGTCAAATATGTTTTAAGATGAAAATTAAATCTCGATTACTTAGATAATTAAATAATCGTGAACTTTTTCGGGGCTCTATTTTCTGCCAAATATATATTTTTGAGATGTGAGAATTAAAACGTTAAAAATTAGATCAATTGGAGAGAACATGTTTTATAATAGTTAAAATTTATGAGTAAACCAGTTGTAAGACCTAATAATTCAATTATATTTTTATGTAGAATTTTATATTTCAGTGCAAAAAGACTTGATCAACTTTTGAAATATAATCTGCAAAAAGGATAGTCAACATTTTTAAATATAAAGAAAAAATATTGTTAAAATTGTTGTATCTACTAATGTAGGTAATGCGACATCAATCAAATGTTCACAAGATTGAATACACAATCTGCTTCACAAATATTTTTGTCGGTAATCCTATAACTGGTTTGATGCTACTTTCCATTATCTTCTATTCTATGATAATCTCTATTTTCAAAATATTTACTACATCCTCCATTTTTACTTATATCTTATTTAAGTATTCTAATCTTTTATATTTTTACATCTTTTTCTCTATATGCCCATCTGTTTCCAAATTATAAAACCTAAATATATGACCCACCAATCTATTAATTATTATTCTTTCTTTTTTTTTAATTTTTACGTAAAATTCTTACATACATGATTTATTCTTAACTTATTTAATATTCTAATCAAGCCGTCTGATTTTCATCAATATTTTTCAGGCACACCAAATTTCAAAACCTACCGATATATTTCTTTCTGGAGTATCAATTGACTTGATTTTGCAGCCAACAAAGAATGAATCCCTTAGAAATATTTATAAAGAATTTCAAATATATCTCTGAATACATATTTTATAAGGAGGAGTTTTTTGCTGAAGGAAAACTCTCCTTCATTTTATTAAAATTCTTTTTGTTCTTTCTTAGTTTATAATTAGAAGCCTTATTAACAAAATAAACAGGTTTTGTAACTTTAATTCATTCTATTTCTTTTCTAGTGTCTTAATATTAATTCTTATTACTGTAAAAAAACGTGAAATTTATTCAGTGTATGGGTATGTATATATTATATATATATATTGAAAATGCAATAACATTTTTAAGAAAATATGTTTAATATTATTTCAAAAGGTATGATCTCAGTTGACCGTGGGTTGCAATGAAGAGACTAGATTTAATTTTCCGTCTATTATTTTTTAACGCGATATAGAGAATTTTCTTAAAAACATTATTTTGGGACGAAACCCTATTAGAATAGTAAATGTGGAAAATTTAAAATAATATTTTGATTATTTTATCAGACTTTTTTTTAAAGCATTTTTTTATTGAAATTCCAATCGCTCTACTTCCTAGGCGGTTCTTCTTTTAGGTAGATTTCAAAAGAAAGCTATCTATTGTAATGAGTACCATGATTCACTAATAACTTGTGATATTTTTTCTTTATTGCTATTATTTAATTATTATCTATTATAAAATTATTTTTATAATCAGAGGTAAATAGTTATTAATAAATGAAAATATCTAAATTAAAAAAAGAAGTTAAAAAAAGAGATTTAAAGAAAAGTCGGATTTGAACCGATGTGCCTTCCTCTTGTTATATCCAAATATTTCATTAATTAAAATTTTATTTGACTATAACTCTGGAACCAATGAAAATAAGTGCCACTTGTGGTATACTGTTGAAAATATCTCAATGAGGAATTATTATTGCAGTTAAGAAAAAGTCCAAATCCAAATGTTTTGGATTTTGGGCTTTTTTGGACATTTTGGTCAAGTCGATTGCAATCAAAAGGGGAGGTGCACAATTAGATATTACAACAGTCCTAAATACAAAATTTCAACATTCTACGCCTAATCGTTTTTTGAGTTATGCGAGATACATATGCACATACGTACGTACAGACGTCACGCCGAAAATAGTCAAAATTGATTCAAGATGGTCAAATGGAAATTTCCGTTGAAAACCGAAATTTTTCGCGATCACAGTACTTCCTTTACTTCGTACGTAAAAATCGAAATTTATAAATAATTAAATATTTTAATTGCTTCCAAATTATGTTTGTTGGTAACTGGTCCCTGGTTATTGAATTCACTGCTGTAACTATTCAATTTCACAGATCTTGAAGAGTAGCAGATTTAATTGATAAAACCACCGGATTGGTCTACTGGTTAAATCGTTATCGCAAATCAGCTGATTTCGAAGTCGAGAGTTCTAAGGTTCAATCCTAGCAAACGCAAGAATAACTTTTTACGGATTCGAATACTAGATAGTGGATACCAGTGATCTTTAGTGGTTCGGGTTCAATTAACCACACGTATCAGGAATGGTCAACCTGAGACTGTACAAGACTACACTTTATTTACATTCATATATATCATCCCCATTCATCCTCTGAACTAATACCTTACGGTAGTTAGGGAGGCTAAACAGAAAAAAAGGTTATAACCCTGAAGTAAAATATACATATATATTTTTTTTTGTTTATATTCTAATGTCGACATATTGCAAAATAGAACTGTAAACGAGTTTTCCGGTCTAAATTAATAAAAAATAGTATTACATTTGCTATTTAAAATTAAAGATATAAAACATTTTATTTAATAGAACGTAATAACATTAAAAATGCCTATTTTATAAAAACAAAATTTATAAAAAATACTACTAATATACATGCAATGACAAGTTTACAATAAATTATAATATGAAAAAAAAAATTAATTTAATATTATATTATATTGTAGTAAAATACGAAAAGGATAGGGCAATTTACACTTTAACATCAACGCATCATTTTATGTATAAATGACTTGATAATAATGATATGATATTTAATAATTACCGATGTTTACTCAAATATAAACGAGGTCATGGGTTTTAAATGGACTTATGTCCATTATCCATTGGTTTTAAATGGATCATCAATCAGTAAAAGATCTTTAACAATTAAAAATAAATTATTGTTTTTATTTTTACGTAAAACATCTATTTTTCTAACAGAATGAACTATCCAATTTTAAGAGGTTAATTTAAAGTGAGTAAAAGCCTCCAAATTACAAAATAGTTTATTTCATAATATTTTTGGACAATTAATGTTTTAGGTAGATTTCATAAGAAAGCTACTTATTGTAATGGGTTCCATGATTCGACTTCCGGAAAATTTCGACATATCTTCGCGTTTCACAACCCCAGATCCCAATACAACCGTTAGTTCAAAAGTTTATATATATATATATTTATTTCACTTTCTTATGGACACGATAACTGCCGTAATTTTGCCCCAATCACTTTCAAATTAATACATAAAATATAACGACCCAAAATCTTAGTCGAGTTCGTTAATGGGCAAGATCAAACCATAGGGTGGAAATCGGGGGCTTTTTCGAAAAAATATCTCTATAACGTTTTTACTAAGTAAATTATCGAATTCGTTTAAAGTTCCTACGATTCTTTGGATAAGGGTCTAAAACTTATCTAAGTAAAGTTTATTGATATCACCAATCATTGGCCCAGGGGGTGGAAAAAATGGAATTTTGAAGACAAAAAACATTATACCTCCCTTAATAGCACAGTATCGAATCGGTTTAAAGTGATTGTTAATCCTCTAAACAGTACCAAAAACTTTTGTCTGAAAAAAGTTTTGATATGGCCAACTCTTACGGCAAGGGATGACAAAACGTTTGCTGCAATTGTAAGAAGATGGGCTTGTCGTATGCTAAATGTAGGAAACTGTTTTCACATGCAAGCATTGTAGTATTGAGTAAATTTGAAGTTTTTCTTAATTTTAAGGTGGAAATAATTTTATCCCCTACTTAGTATCGGTGAAATCTACTTCCGCCTTCCGGCGTGCTGAAAGGGATTTTTTTTGTTACACATCATTATATTGGTTTCATTGAAATTGTTGTTTTTTCCAAACTTACTTTTTTGTGGTCAATCATCCGGAATTTCTTCGAATGTTGTTTTGATTTCTACCAAAAAATCAGTAGGACTTAAACTTTTAATTTTCTATTCTATAAATATTACTCCGCTCTTTATTTTTACGTTGAACTTTTTTATTGTTTTTCCACAATAGAAGTTGAAAACTGATAAAAATATACTGCATTCCTTGTCTTTTATTGTTTTCCTTGTCTGCTTATATTACTTTCTGAATTAAAGCTACATTTTTCGTCTTATAACTTGTTTTGTACAGATTTTAAATAAGTCTCCTTTCTCTACGTATTTATCAATTTATTTTCCTTAAATTGTTTACATTTTTTTATTTTTACAATATCAAATTTCTTTTACAGTGAGAACTCATGACGAGTATGTTAATTATTATTTATTTTTAAGCTTAGATGGATGCTGATTTATTACAGATGACAAATCTATAATACAAATCAGAATACAAATCTATAATAGTTGTTGTATAAATTGATGGATCGAACGATCTCGAGATATTTTCAGAATACATTTTTTAACCGTATTTAATCGTACCTGAATTGTGCTACATTTAAATTTTTGAAGTGATGAGTACATTTTTTTATTAGATACAGAATGTTTTTTAATTATGACCTAGCAACGAACTTTGTAATTTTCTATAGAAAATTATTATCCTAAAGACTTTGAGATTATCGCTAAATCTTTTCACTCACCTATTATAATGTAAACAAAAACGTGTTTTCTGCTTCCCCATTATGTCTGTGTACTGTAATCATATCTTTCTGAAATTATATGAAATCGTTCCAGAAATATTATGATAAAAGTAATTATTTATTCACCAAAAGCAAAGGTTTACTTCATTAAATTACTAGGAAGAATTAAAAACTATCTTTGGTCTTTCTGGGTTTTATCCCCTTATTTACAACCTGTAGTGCAATGTTAGTTTAATTATAAACAGATTAAAAACTTTATGTATGAGATTTTATTATACAACCATTTTTATAACAGATTATTTATCCAGCCATTTGTAATATTAAGAAAACAGAGAAGATTATTTATTAAAAGAATAAATCAAAATCTTGATACTTATAAATTTAAAAAAAAATTGTTTTACTCAATTGAGGTTTCTTTATACATATGTAGAACAGTAAACAGCAGATCGAAAAGAAAACGTAGGAAATAATTAGAGGTCATTGACCCCTAATTTTGTTTCACATGCTTAATTTTATTTACTAATTAAGAATATGGTATATCCTACAGTACATGATGATCTATAGATTTATGGAGAGAGAAAGGGGTAAAATATTTCTTTTACTTTGCAGATATCTGAAAAATTATTCATTTTACAAAAAGATTGCTATCAAACCTTAATAATTATAAAGTGTGTTTTATACATATGTTATATATATATATATATATATATACACACATACACAGACACACACATTGAGTAAAACGTATGGTGGATACCCTTAAACAACTTTTAAAACCTTTCCAGATGAGATACTACAACTTTCAGGATAAGGTATTGGTCAACTACTTTAACTTTTGACGCGCAATAGAATTTCAACCTCTTCATGGTGGGGGGGGTGGGGCTGGCGGCCCAGTGTTGTAACTAAAGTATTTTAAAGGTAACTCTGTTTGTGTGATAAATCATTTTAAAGGTCTCTTTGAGATTAGAAAAATGGTATAAATAAAAAGTTGGTACGATTTCTGTACTCGAAATGGTGGTGAGATAAACTTGGATTTTGAAAAAATTACATTGATAATTTAAGAAACTGTTATCGCAAATAAATAAATTTATAAAGTTTGATTAAACGGGTATTACGAATAAATTTGTTTAAAAAAATATATGTGTTAAGAATAACATTTAAATAACGTCAAAAGGCAAAATAGTTGAACGATACCTTATCCTGAAAGTTACAGCATTCTATCTGGAACGGTTTTAAAATTGTTGCTGAATTTCCATACTTTTGACTTACTCTGTGTATACTAGCTGGTCCGTCCTTTAGTGGTCTAACCAAGGACCTGAACGACCTGAACGACCTGAACCCCCCCCCCCTGGTTCAGGTCGTTTCATGAGCTCCTAGGAAACGAACCCAGGGCCTCAGAGTTCGCTTCGCTCCGCAGTATTTTTTACCTTCATGGTTGAGAGAATAATACTGATAAATAACAATTAAGGAATTCAGGCTTTATAAAAGCTGAAAAAGAAACTAAATTGCTAAGAGAATAATAGTAACTGTGGCAGTTAAAGTACACAAACCTTTGACGAGGAAAACTCCGTAACCTATGTTGCCTGTTCGCTTGGTGATAGAAATATAATGTATTAATTTCTTTAATGAATATCATTAATTCACAACTTCATCAGGGTCTCGTCGATCTGTGGCGTAAAACCTTTCCTGGTATAATACAAATGTACTCTGAAAATTTGAAAGAGATCGATCGGTTGGTTCTCACGTGTGCGAGGGAAAACAGACAAACTTTCGTATTTATATATGATATATATATATATATATATGAATGTATATATGTATATATGAATGTATATATGTGTGTAAATATACTAGCGTTGTTGTGGTTGCTTATATTACGTGAGATACATTTAATTTTTTTCAAGAAATTTTATACAGTATATGTTTTAATGGTAAACAAACTTCTATAGATATTTAAAATTTTAACATATTTTAAAAGATATCCTTTATTAAAATAACTTTTTATCTTATGAAATCTAAAAATAAGAATTTGGAAAACCAGTTTATTAGTTACTTATAAAGTAAAAAAATTAATGTTGTTATGTATATTTTCTCTGTAAAACCAAACTCATGATAATCGATTTATCTCCGAAAAAGAAAAAAATAATAAGAAATAATTTATTACCTGAATTTCTCATCTGTAAGTTACTCAATTTTTATGATATAGCAAGGAAAAAGATATAGGAGTATAATTTTTCAAAAGTATTTTTCATTTAGAATCTTATAAAGTTAATCATCAAAGATGAACAAAAGAAATTCTCCAGGAGGAGCTAAAAAATTGTAGAATTTTTAAGAACGTTATAACTCGGTTATTTTTTATTGTAAAGAGTAGTAAAAGAATTACCGAATTATGGGAAATGTTATAAACTTTAAAAGAAATTTAATTAAATTTTTGGTAAAATCAGTAGTTTTTAAGAGACTTGAAAAAAATCACCATTCTACCTCTTTTTATTTCCCTTCCAAGAGTACTAGTTAACAGAATCTTAATAAGTAAGTAAAACTTAGCATGTCAAACAAAATTGAAGTCAACGGATTTTAGCTATTTCCTTATACGTTGCTTATTTCTACCGTATAAAAGTAAAATATACGAGTACGTGTGTTAATTGATATTAAATTTAAGAATTAAAAAATATATCCTTTAAAACCTATTAGAAAATGAAAAGAAATACGTGAAATTACTAAAAAGTAATTATTATTAGCTTAAGGTCTCCTAATAAGGGAATATAATCACTTGATGACAGATTAATAACATCTATTGGTGTTAAAATCACTTCAGTTTGTTTTGATTTTTAATTTAATGTAGTTATATATAATAAATTTTCATTAATTTTCATCAAACAGAATTCAGTTTTAATAGCTTCCATTACCCACAAGAAAAGTACTTTACCACTATCAAGTAGGATGTTTCTAATCGTTATTTTTCTTTCAGTTCTTCTCTGAAGAACTAGTTTTTCTCTGCATATCTCAGTTAATATTTATTATTTGTCCAAATTTATTTATAGATATTTTCAATAACAGGAGCGAGTTTAAATACGATTTTGTTATGTTCAGTGTATTTGTTAAAAGAGACGCAAAAAAATTCTAATGTTATTTTTAGTGGCAAAAGAGAAAGCGATAAGCTAATCTCAAAAGTTTTTTAGAAGGAATTGGCGTTATCCAGAAAAATATTTCATAAAACTTTCATAGAAATACTTACTACTGTTTTGAACGCGTTTAATTTTATATTTATGTTAAAAAAATTAGGAGTGGTCAATTTCTATTGTTAATTCTACGCTTAGAACAGGTTTCAGTAATGTTTATAATTTTAATTAATTCAATTTTTTGCAAACTCTTACGGAATTCAATTCAAAAATTTAAGAGGGATAAAATGCAAAAACTTAAAATAATTTAATCGAATATTATTTGACCTATTATTTCTTATTAGTACGAAAATTAATGCATAAAATGTATCTCTTTCTACATTAGATGTATAATTTCTCTCCTTACAAATTATGACTCTATAATTAGAAAAAAAAAATTAATATACAAATATTTTAAAAGGATTCATACACTGTAAAAGACAATTATTATATTTCGTGACGTCATTCTCATTCACAGAAAATAAAAAAATATAATAAAATGGGAAATTCGATTAAAAATGGTGCAATTTACTCTCGGGAATAGAAACCTTAACCGGTGAAACAAAAACAATAAATATTTGTACGTACTCATACATATTTTTGTTCTTTCATTTAACTGCAAGCGGTATTAGAAATAAATCTTGACTAAAATTACGCCGGCTAGACAACAGATTGTAACCAGAAATCTTTGTATTTGACGAGCCAGAAAGTGATCTTTATAAAGGAAAATGTGTTATGAGTTCTGTAAATTTCAGCTACCGATGTGAAAAGATAAGGTAGAATTTTTATAATTTTACAAGAGAATTGATTATGTAATTTTACAGCACGGGGTGATATTACATAACTGATATCATATTTCAAAGGAAAGAGTAGTTAAAAAGATAAATAATGATTTTAATTAATCTTGCACGACCTCTAGATTTGTATACTTTGGCCAATAAATGGATTCCATTGGTAGTTTCGTTTTCTGTATACAGCTAATGTACTTTACAAAGGTGGTAGTCGAGAATTTTCTTCAAATTTACTTTTAAAAATGGAATTGTGTTTACTTATGTATTTGTTTATTTTTTAATAACTTAATTATGTATATTTATGCATATATGTTTAGTTACTTATATATTAATTAAATGTGTTTATATTAATTATACATATTTATGCGTAAAAAGACTCGCGCATCACATACACATATACAATTACATTGTTCGATTTATAGTCAGATATGACGATATGTACATGTACGGCAAGACCGGGGGTTTGAGTGGGGGACCGCGGTTAGTTTGCATGCTTTGGGGTTCTGAAGGGTAGCGAAACGTGAAATTGAGTTGCATGGTAGAAGAGTGAGGCGAGGGGTTTGCCGGGCGAGGGTTGATGTTCCCGGCAAAAAAAAAGGAAATGCTAATTCCCCACATGTTACAAACCGAGTATGAACTGAGCAGAAGGGGACCTGGCAAGAGGCAACAGGGGGGCTTCTCTCTCTCTCTCTCTTACGATATATCTCTCTCTCGTTTCTCGCTCATTCACCCACCCTCTCACTCTTTCCATACTCTACAACAGCAGCAGCAGCAACGCAGCTATTGTCCCTTGTGATACTATCAATCACTATGTGACCCCGTTTTATCAGCACTCAGCACATTGAGTCACGCGAATCAGATGAGTTCAATAACTCGCTAGGACATCATTTATAAATACTTTATTAATATTTAAATACTATACGTAATTCATATTATTCAAGATTACTTTGTTTTTAAATAACTGATATCGAAGCGCATACCGTCCAGAATAGTTTACAAATAAATCAGGATGTGATATTATAAAATGTAATTCGTCAGATAATTCTCCTTTTATAAGGATATATACGTTAGCTAATTTTTTACTAAATAAAAATACAGGTAAAGCCGTAGAAAAGATGAAATAAATATTGAAGAAAAGGATTCGTATGCAATTTAAAACACAAAAATTCTCGTATTCGTTCTATGTACATTGAGGATAACACATACTATTAAGAGCCGATATCAATTCATTAAAAAAAAACGGAAATACGTGTTCAATATCAATAAAACTGAAGAATGGATTTTAAACGAAACCGGTAAATATTTATCTAGATGTTTTGGGAAAAGTATTAATATAAAAAAATAGCTCTTGAATAATCGTGTATTGTACCGTATTACTTACATATACTTTACTATTAAGCATAAAAGAATTTTTTCGTTATGTTTTTGACTTTCTTTTACAAAACAAACCAGCCTAAGTCAAATCAAAGAAACTTCTAATTTTCCATGACAAATATTACCCAATCTTGAAAAATTATACAATTTAAATTCCCGAAAAAAATAAACTTTTGAATACGCTTGGTTTATTAAATTTTTATTTACTTTTCGCATCTGCCAACAATTTTAAACAAGTTTTTAAAAAAATTCAAGATTAAATCAATTTAAGTTTCTTTATTGTAATTTTAGATGTACTGGCCAGGATTGGAGTAAGTTCAATTCTTACTCAGTTCTATACTCTTACATTTAGTTTACTTCTGTAATAATCCATTTAAAAAGAAATTATTGAAATTTCATTTAAAAAAATAGCTAGAAAGTGTGTATACAAATATGCAAGCTATATGGACATTTAGAGTAACAAGTTAGATTCCACAAAACCTGAAATTGTTTTTTTCCATTACTTATCTAGGAATTTTAAATATCTGTTTTATCGTTAAAATTTAAAAACAAAAATTAAAAGTTGAACTTTTTTAAAACTGTTCGTTTAATGTTTTCTTTTTTTAATAATTTAACAAATTTATGTTTATTTCTACGTAAATTTATTTGTTTTTCACATATTTCTTTTAATATCAAAAAACTATTACTTTTTATAACTCATAAAAATGATTTCTTAGTGAATAGAGCATAATTATTTATTTTTTTTTTTTTTGTAATTGTTGTAATATAAGTATTAGTAAAGAAAGTATATTTGTGAAAATATGCAGTGGATGTAGCAAATTAATTCACGACATTACAGGATACATAAAGTAACAGATTAAGTTGCTTTATTCTATCTGTCTCAGTATTTCTTATACATATTACGCACATATTAGAAGTATTAGCACGCACGAAGCGAGTGGGAAGCTAAGGGGGCTGTAGCCCTCGCCGAAACTGTCGGGCGATGGGGGCTGCAGCCCCCTTCGCCCGATAATTATTAGACTGTCTAATTCAGGGGTTAAATCTAGTAAGTTGGGTTCAAAAAGCCCATTTTTAGCATTTTATATTTTTGTAATGTATAATATCTCAAAAGTATTTTTACAAAATTTGAGATAAATCGGTACATAATCATCTCCCTAGTCAGTAATCCCTCCTATGTATCTTAACCCGCTGTTACTCGACTCTGAAAGAGTAACGCCGTTACTTAACGTGTGAGTGCTGCGCTCATTTTGACGCAATACTAATAAAAATAATTGATTACTGGGGATTTCCCGCTAGCCAGAAATGCAACACTTGCTTATCGCCTTCCAAACACATCCTTAGGCAGCTAAACGGCGTTCAAAGAATCTTCAAAAAGTTTTCAAGTTCTTTTGTCAGCTGGTCCTGGATAAGTGGATGAACTAAAAATCTTAGCGATGTATTATGATAATAAATGTTCTGAATCTGTCCTCCAACCGGAGTATCTTATTTGGTACGAGGAGATAAAGCCATTAAATTTAAAATGCCATTTAGAAGTGATTGAAGTTTTGGATTGCTGCCATAAAGAATATTTACCGAATATCCATTATCTCTTGCAAGTTTTAGCGACTATTCCGGTAACAAAATGTACTAATGAGCGCTCGTTCTCCACAATGATGGGAGTCAGAACGATTGCGTGTAACAAGTAGGGGGATGGAAGATTAAGTACGTTAGTTTCTTTGTCAGTGCATAGAGATATTACTGTTAATCCTGATGAAGTTTTAGATATTACGGCAAGAAAGAAAAATCGACAACTAGCTTTCTAATAATTCATAACTTTTATTGGAGTGTAAATGTGTGAGTGTGAAATATAAATGTGGATTGTGAAAAAATTATATACTAACATTACGATTCTTATTTGCGTAGTAAATGATGTATTAAGTCTAAGCATATGTTTTATATTTTTCAAATGCAGTGAAGTATAAAAAACCGTTTCAATATAAAATGATTTTCATTACTATTATTATTATTATTTTATCACCATCAGCTTCCTTAGCCCACCCCGAAAAAAACTCCTAGCTATGTACCTGATTAATGAGATTTAGTTGATATAATTTGAGAATACTGGAAAATTTAACGAATTGTTTACTAAGAACGAAAAATGTTTAAGAAACCTGCCAGTTATCTGTTATTTTAATTAGTTACATTTATGATGATATTTTGATTGGTTTTATAAAGAAAGTTCACGATTTATACTAGTGAGATGTTGTAAACAATGGAGATAACGTGATTTTAAAAGCTGAATTTCTCAAAAACGATTCCGGAAATTTTTACAAAATTAAAATTCATAAATCATTATGTATAATACTTTTATTCTTATATTTCGTCGGTACCTCCAAGTAATTTTCAAATTATTTCCCCAACCGAGTTGAGACAACGTTTATAAGGAGCTGATTTACAATAGAGTTGAATACTATGAATTAATTTGTTCGTATAGGTATAATCCATCTAAAGAACCTGAAAAGCAAGAGGCACCGATCAGAATAACTTTCACTGAGAGTAATTATGTTCAATAGGTTGCTTGTCCTATAATTACCAGGTTGATGGAACTATTTTGAGTTAAGTAATCACATAGAGGTTTAAATATCGGTTTCATTTCAATCGGCTTTATAAGCTGATACGCGATAGTATATTCGTCTTAGTGAAGAAAACTACAGGAAAACACCTTTTTCGTCACATTATTTTAGTAATAATGACATGGAATGTTTAATATTCTTTAGAGTAGTTATTTAATTTTCAATTGCGACTTGTGATTCATTTTGGGGACTAAAACCGTTATAGTTATGGAATTTAATAAACATGTATTTTATTATGTTCTCTTTGTTTTCAGTTTAAGCTCTGCACACTATCTGCAGTCAAGTTGGAAATATTTTTCGATAATTTTGATGCAACGTCATAATAAAATAATTCATAAAATGTATACAGATTATAAATAATAATAATAAAAAAAAAAAAAAATTGGTTAAAATCATTGCTTTTATTCTAATGTATATTTGCATATAGATTCTCAATAGAATATATAAATATATAAGGAAAGTTTAGGTTCCAGAACTACAAAACAATTATTTTTATGAGTTGTTCCTTTTAAAGAAAGTTTCGTGTTTCATGATTCGAAGACTTTAAGATCTCTTTACATGTTGAATGTAGTTGTACATAACATGAATGGTAAAATTTAAACGTTTAAAAAAGACTTTGAAATTAATTAGTGTGATACAAGTAATTTACCATAAATTTTAGAAATTATTCTTTAAGCAGATGACTTAAAGAGGGTATACTCTTCATAGAATTCAAACCTATATAAAGAATTAAAAAAACCATTATTATTTTATATATAACACTAATAATATATAGTTTATTATTGGTTATATATATATATATAAAATGTAATCGTTCCTTGCGTTTGTTATTATTTATTTTAGTCATGAATAATAATGAAGAAAATAAATTTTAATAATAGTTCAACGTGGTATTTACGTTAAAAAAATAAATAATAAAAAAGATATGATGATGTTGAAGAAGGGAAAGGTGCGGTAGGTTAACTGTAGTGGGAGAGGGTTGCGTTTTGTATTATGAAATTTAAGATGAATGGGTTATAGAGAGGGAATCACGTTCTAGCGTCGCTGCTTACCGTCTCTCGAAGACTTTTACTATCTCGCTTCATCACTCCCGTTCGTCGGACCTTTCTCTCTTAGATACAACATTTCTTTCTCTATCCGGTAATGATAACATGGAAGCCATCCGGCTCAATTATGTTACTCCATGTAATGGATCCATCCAGTAGTGAACATGGACCCAGGAAGCACGTTTTTCACAAATCATAAAGCAGCTGTTGCCGACAGAAAACCAAAACTATGCAGCAAATCATTATATAGCGATACTATTGTAGGCTATATTGTACTACCAGCAACTGTCGGACGCCGACTTCGCTACCACACACACTATCATTACCTAACAAACATACTCGGTCACCACTTCCTCACAACCGACTACTCCCCCGTTTCCCATCACGGTTACCGGTATTAAAAAACCCAATTTCATATAAATACATTTTAAACTTCGTACAGAAATTAAAGTTATAAGGTTTTTATTAAATTATTACTTTTATACGCTTGTAAATACATAATCACGTACGTACTGATTATTACGGCTCGAATACAGTAGAACGTCGATTATTCAGATTAATTCGTATTCACTGTGATCGGTTAATCACAGAATCTCCTGTAATTCGAGTATAATTCCGACGATTGGACAATGAAATACAGCGGATTAAAACCAGGTCTCTTAATAAGAATATGCGACGATGTGTAACACTGATAATTTCGACCGAATTTATCGACTGTGCGAATTCGGTCGGTAAGGTGATCATATTGATATACTAACCGACAAAGAATCACCTTACTTTGAAGATCACAGCTTTTGAGCTACAGGGAATATGATAATTTTATTTTAATACTTGTTTTTTAATACGAAGTAAGATTTTTATTTAAAAAAAAGGGCCAGCGCTGCTTAAAAATAAATATAAAATATTCTTTATAATGTAAATAAGTTTGTAAGAACTTAAAAAAGTTTGAATTTAAGTTTAACTTTCTATTTATTTAAGTATAAATTTTTTTAATTTATTTTCAGTAGTAACTGTTTATTTTAAGTATATCTATCGATAAAAAAATTAATTTCCGTACTGTGTTTTTTTATTTCCTTGTTGTTGATTTGAGATCTCCTAAAACCAAATATATGGTCTGATAAAATATTGGTTATAAAATTCATGAGTTGTGTATGTGTGTATTTTGACCTTAAATACTCTTTGTACCTCCGGAACGGTTAAAATTTTATCACTAAATTGATTATCACTGAAGTTTGATAACTTTGCTTGCCAATTAAGAGGATTTTTTTTATGGTAGGTTGGGAAGATACAGATGAAAGTTGCTATTTTAATAGGAAATTAGATTTTTTTAATAATTTCTTTTAAAACATCTCTCATAAAATTTCAAATTTTATAAGTTTTTATAACATTGCACCTGTTTCAAATTGTAGATTTTAATTAATTATTTTATAGTTCTATCTCTAAATTATGTGTTTTCAGTGAAATAATATGTGTGCCTGTATAAAATATGAAAATATATGGGGTGAAATTTTAACTTAAAGATTTTTTTTGTTCAAATAGATTATATAAAGCTATTTGAGTTGTTTTTGTGTTCATTTTATTATGTCTTTGGATACGTCACCAAACAGTGTTAAATTAATAACAATTTTTGAAAAATTTATTAGTTTAATTGATCTTTTTGACTATATTTCTTATATTTCTCTTGTAAATAATTAAAGACGCAAGGTGTAAAGGTTTAAATAATTAAAGAAGTAAGGTCTAAAGTTGGTGAGATAGGAGGTTTAGTCGGTAGAGCGCAGGCACACAAACGCTCTTAATAACGCCTATCGGAACCTGTTAGCGAGCCCGATACTTTCCCCGTAAATGGGGATCCTCCGACTCGCTGGAAAAAAAAAGGTTTGAAGGTAAAGTGATTTTTTTTACATATTAGTAAGAAACTAAATATTTTAGCTAAGTGCAGAAACACCGTTATCTGTTTTTGTCTTATTTAATCTTTTATTATGATTATTAATTTAAATTAATCGAGATAACAGAGTGTTTCCAACACCACCACCACCTAATAGCCGCTCATTGTAGCAAACTCTCTATTTTTTATATATTCACCGGTGACTGAAATAAGTTTTGAACTCGATATATGAAATGAAATCGCATTTTGGTCAGACTTGACATTAAGATCTCCTTTTTAATTGATATTTAGTCACTGATTTCCATAAATTATACAAGGGGGTCACTGGAAATTCACTAATGGTGATTTTTTAACTATGCATATATGTTAGGTGCTATAAAAACCGTTTGCACGTATATATGATACAAGTAATAACAATTCTCAGTAGTAACAAGAATCAACAAGAAAGTGTTAGAATTATTAGTGAATTAGGTTTCCGTTATTTTCATCATTGAACCAAAAAGACAGCCCCAAATCAACATCCATAACATATTGAAATCTAGATGATGTTTATGCTTACACTATCATAAATTTTGTTACACGGGCTGAGTGCCCGTGTATCTTTTATTTTAAGATCCTCCAAAAAAAAATCCCTTTCGGTACGCCGGAAGAAAGAGATAGATTTCACCGGTGCTAAGTAGGGGATAAAAAAGAATTCCACCTTAATGTTAATAAAAACTTCAAATTTACTCAATACGACAATGGTTGCATGTGAAAAAATTTTCACATGTTTAGCATACGACAAGCCCCATCTTCTTACAATTCCAGCAAATTTTTTTCATCCCTTGCCGTAAGGTTGGTCATATCAAAAACTATTTTATACAAAAGTTTTAGGTAATGTTTAGAGGACTAACAGCTACTTTAAGCCGATTCGATACTGTGGTTATTAAGAGAGGTATGATTTATTTATCTTCAAAATCCCATTTTCCCATCCTCTGGGCCAATGGTTGGTGATATAAAAAAACTTACTGAAATAAGTTTTACGCTCTTATTCAAAGAATAGTAGGAACTTTAAACAAATTCGGTACTTTACTTAATAAGAAAGTTATAGCGAAAAAGCTCCCCCCCCCCCATTTACACTCTCATAGTCAGATTTTGCCCGTTAACCAACTCGACAAATATTTTGGGTCGTTATTTTTTATGTATCAATTTGAAAATGATTGGTGTAAAATTACGGCAGTTATCGTATTCAAAAGAAAGTAATATATATATATATATATAAATGTATATATAAACATTTGAACTGACGGTGGTTTTGGAGTCTGGGGGATGTGAAACGCGAAGATAATCGAAATTTTCCGGAAGTCGAAACATGGTACCATTACAAAATTATTATTGAATTTTTTTCATCTAGCGGTTTTATGCATGTGGATGTAAGGAATGCAAGAATTTTTGTTGTTGAACAGTTAAATGTTAATAGAAATAAAAAATTGCCGATAAAAACTCATATAAGCGTACAGGTTTGGGTAATCGAAAGAAATAATTTCTTAGGATTTACCTACTACCGATTCCTGCTTGAATATAAACGTTTTTTAATTCGTGGTTTGACATCCTATTTTTAATTCCAGGAACAATATCTCTATTACATAAAGAGTAAACAGTTATTTGTATGTTAACAAAAATATCAAAAACCGTTAAACTAATCGCTATCAAATTTTAACAGTAGTTTCATTTATATAATCCAGGTATCATAGACTAACCCACCGGGTTGGTCTAGTGGTGAACGCGTCTTCCCAAATCAGCTGATTTGGAAGTCGAGAGTTTCAGCGTTCAAGTCCTAGTAAAGCTAGCTATTTTTACACGGACTTGAATACTAGATCGTAGATACCGGTGTTCTTTGGTGGTTGGGTTTCAATTAACCACACGTCGCAGGTACGGTCGAACTGAGAATGTACAAGACTACACTTCATTCACACTCGTACATATCATCCTCATTCATCCTCTGAAGTATTATCTAAGCGGTAGTTATCGGTGGATAAACAGGAAAAAGAAAGAAAGGTATCGTAGACTATATTAAGGCGAAAAATTATTTATTAAAACGTGTAAGTAATAAATAATCTGTTACGGTGCTGCAATTCTGGCCGCTAAGTGGCAAGCCGCTAAATTCTCACGCTCTTTTCTGATGGCGAACTGCTCCCAAAATATTTTTCAGTAGAGATGTTTTCAATAGAGATGTTATTGAAATTGAAGAAAACGACATATCGCGAGTAATTCATAATCAACGCCAAGAAAAAAATTACTGAAGATAAATTGTGAAAAATTTGTTTACACATTCTTCTTACGGGTTAAGTACACTCTAATAAAGAATTTTTTTTTGAAAGAATTTTTTGAGTTTAAAGGGTTAAAATGGAGTAACAATGAAACTTAGTATTTTTTTTTAATTTCGTGGTAACAAATGAAGGAATTAACCTGATTTTTGGTTAGTGTAATCTTCATGTGAATAAACCAATTTCTAGATTTTTGAAATTTGGCCTTGAAAGGGGAGTGATGAAAGGTAAAAAGAAATTTGAACAGTGATTGTAAATTTCCGAATCCAGACTATACTAAACAAGATATTCAGTAGATTTGCACTTGTAAATACTCTTCAGATAAATATCTAAAAACCATTTTTGGGTTTTTTGAATTCCGATTTTTTTTAAAGGGTGCGACGGTATAAAGGGCGCTGTGGCTCAACCAACACAGCCACTGTCACCGTTACTGTACATGTGATGCGACTGGCTGCTTCTGCCTCCGGTTACTTGACTGATAAACATTAAAAAAAAAAAAAATAGACCACGACAGGAAACGCAAGTAATCATATAAAGCGGTCGAAGCTGCGACGGGGAGCTAATTTTGTTATAATTCGTCAGTAACATAACCGAATAGTAGTTAGCTTTTTAATATTAGACTCTTACACACTGCATAACGGAATAAAAGAGAATAACGTATCAAATTTATTTGGTAGATTGAGAATTGGAGTAAATTCTCCTAACCTTTTTCCCTTACTTGTTTATAACATAACAAATCAGCGCACCAAATTTGACAAAATGAGGTGATATTGAACCCTACAAATGTTACGTTTTACTTTCACTTCTGGAACTTGCTATTTATTCGTTACATTGACTGCATTCAGCAAAAGCGATTTTGATTCGCGCCTCTTTTGATTTAGGTGCTTTGCGTGTGTCACAGCTTCATCAGTGAATGCGAAACAAAGAAACTATGTTCTTGTAAAACAAAGAAAAATTTTGAACAAAATGATTACACTTGAAGCGGAGTGAAAGTGTATTTACGCAAATTTTGTTTCACATGTTCCGTTTTAATGATCATGAATTTTTATGGCCTCTAACAACGAACCGATTGTATCTTCACATTTATTAGGTCGTTCCCGTATGAATTAATTTAATAACTCTTTGTACTGGGCTCAGTATTCCACAATTTTTTCGTTTTAGAATTCTATAATTATCTAAACGTAGCTTATTCACTATAACACCGATGTTCGATATTTATTTTATTTTTTTTTTTTTTAGAAAATCTGTATGTTAGAATACATAAATTTATACATTTTTATTTTTCTGTGTTTGATAGTTACTGTGCGAAATTTAATAGTATTACGAAATAAACACATACAGTTGTAATATAATTTTGTAAACGAAACATTATATTTCACGGTATCAACATACAACTTACAGATCATTTTATTATTTAAGCGTTTTCGAGAGTATATTAATATCAGATTAAAAGTCATTTATGGTGACTCCTTATTTAAAAGAATGTGTTTTTGATTTATGCAAAATAAAGTTTGTTTAAACATGTGTATTTAATTGAAAAATGATTTTCATGTAATAAATACGTAACCTAAATTTATTTCAACATAAATTTTAATAACTCTTTGTACTGGGCTCAGTATTCCACAATTTTTTCGTTTTAGAATTTTATAATTATCTAAACGTAGCTTATTCACTATAACACCGATGTTCGATATTTATTTTATTTTTTTTTTTTTTTAGAAAATCTGTATGTTAGAATACATAAATATATACATTTTTATTTTTCTGTGTTTGATAGTTACTGTGCGAAATTTAATAGTATTACGAAATAAACACATACAGTTGTAATATAATTTTGTAAACGAAACATTACATTTCACGGTATCAACATACAACTTACAGATCATTTTATTATTTAAGCGTTTTCGAGAGTATATTAATATCAGATTAAAAGTCATTTATGGTGACTCCTTATTTAAAAGAATGTGTTTTTGATTTATGCAAAATAAAGTTTGTTTAAACATGTGTATTTAATTGAAAAATGATTTTCATGTAATAAATACGTAACCTAAATTTATTTCAACATAAATTTTAATAACTCTTTGTACTGGGCTCAGTATTCCACAATTTTTTCGTTTTAGAATTTTATAATTATCTAAACGTAGCTTATTCACTATAACACCGATGTTCGATATTTATTTTATTTTTTTTTTTTTTTAGAAAATCTGTATGTTAGAATACATAAATATATACATTTTTATTTTTCTGTGTTTGATAGTTACTGTGCGAAATTTAATAGTATTACGAAATAAACACATACAGTTGTAATATAATTTTGTAAACGAAACATTACATTTCACGGTATCAACATACAACTTACAGATCATTTTATTATTTAAGCGTTTTCGAGAGTATATTAATATCAGATTAAAAGTCATTTATGGTGACTCCTTATTTAAAAGAATGTGTTTTTGATTTATGCAAAATAAAGTTTGTTTAAACATGTGTATTTAATTGAAAAATGATTTTCATGTAATAAATACGTAACCTAAATTTATTTCAACATAAATTTTAATAACTCTTTGTACTGGGCTCAGTATTCCACAATTTTTTCGTTTTAGAATTTTATAATTATCTAAACGTAGCTTATTCACTATAACACCGATGTTCGATATTTATTTTACTTTTTTTTTTTTAGAAAATCTGTATGTTAGAATACATAAATATATACATTTTTATTTTTCTGTGTTTGATAGTTACTGTGCGAAATTTAATAGTATTACGAAATAAACACATACAGTTGTAATATAATTTTGTAAACGAAACATTATATTTCACGGTATCAACATACAACTTACAGATCATTTTATTATTTAAGCGTTTTCGAGAGTATATTAATATCAGATTAAAAGTCATTTATGGTGACTCCTTATTTAAAAGAATGTGTTTTTGATTTATGCAAAATAAAGTTTGTTTAAACATGTGTATTTAATTGAAAAATGATTTTCATGTAATAAATACGTAACCTAAATTTATTTCAACATAAATTTTAATAACTCTTTGTACTGGGCTCAGTATTCCACAATTTTTTCGTTTTAGAATTTTATAATTATCTAAACGTAGCTTATTCACTATAACACCGATGTTCGATATTTATTTTACTTTTTTTTTTTTAGAAAATCTGTATGTTAGAATACATAAATATATACATTTTTATTTTTCTGTGTTTGATAGTTACTGTGCGAAATTTAATAGTATTACGAAATAAACACATACAGTTGTAATATAATTTTGTAAACGAAACATTACATTTCACGGTATCAACATACAACTTACAGATCATTTTATTATTTAAGCGTTTTCGAGAGTATATTAATATCAGATTAAAAGTCATTTATGGTGACTCCTTATTTAAAAGAATGTGTTTTTGATTTATGCAAAATAAAGTTTGTTTAAACATGTGTATTTAATTGAAAAATGATTTTCATGTAATAAATACGTAACCTAAATTTATTTCAACATAAATTTTAATAACTCTTTGTACTGGGCTCAGTATTCCACAATTTTTTCGTTTTAGAATTTTATAATTATCTAAACGTAGCTTATTCACTATAACACCGATGTTCGATATTTATTTTACTTTTTTTTTTTTAGAAAATCTGTATGTTAGAATACATAAATATATACATTTTTATTTTTCTGTGTTTGATAGTTACTGTGCGAAATTTAATAGTATTACGAAATAAACACATACAGTTGTAATATAATTTTGTAAACGAAACATTATATTTCACGGTATCAACATACAACTTACAGATCATTTTATTATTTAAGCGTTTTCGAGAGTATATTAATATCAGATTAAAAGTCATTTATGGTGACTCCTTATTTAAAAGAATGTGTTTTTGATTTATGCAAAATAAAGTTTGTTTAAACATGTGTATTTAATTGAAAAATGATTTTCATGTAATAAATACGTAACCTAAATTTATTTCAACATAAATTTTAATAACTCTTTGTACTGGGCTCAGTATTCCACAATTTTTTCGTTTTAGAATTTTATAATTATCTAAACGTAGCTTATTCACTATAACACCGATGTTCGATATTTATTTTACTTTTTTTTTTTTAGAAAATCTGTATGTTAGAATACATAAATATATACATTTTTATTTTTCTGTGTTTGATAGTTACTGTGCGAAATTTAATAGTATTACGAAATAAACACATACAGTTGTAATATAATTTTGTAAACGAAACATTACATTTCACGGTATCAACATACAACTTACAGATCATTTTATTATTTAAGCGTTTTCGAGAGTATATTAATATCAGATTAAAAGTCATTTATGGTGACTCCTTATTTAAAAGAATGTGTTTTTGATTTATGCAAAATAAAGTTTGTTTAAACATGTGTATTTAATTGAAAAATGATTTTCATGTAATAAATACGTAACCTAAATTTATTTCAACATAAATTTTAATAACTCTTTGTACTGGGCTCAGTATTCCACAATTTTTTCGTTTTAGAATTTTATAATTATCTAAACGTAGCTTATTCACTATAACACCGATGTTCGATATTTATTTTACTTTTTTTTTTTAGAAAATCTGTATGTTAGAATACATAAATATATACATTTTTATTTTTCTGTGTTTGATAGTTACTGTGCGAAATTTAATAGTATTACGAAATAAACACATACAGTTGTAATATAATTTTGTAAACGAAACATTATATTTCACGGTATCAACATACAACTTACAGATCATTTTATTATTTAAGCGTTTTCGAGAGTATATTAATATCAGATTAAAAGTCATTTATGGTGACTCCTTATTTAAAAGAATGTGTTTTTGATTTATGCAAAATAAAGTTTGTTTAAACATGTGTATTTAATTGAAAAATGATTTTCATGTAATAAATACGTAACCTAAATTTATTTCAACATAAATTTTAATAACTCTTTGTACTGGGCTCAGTATTCCACAATTTTTTCGTTTTAGAATTTTATAATTATCTAAACGTAGCTTATTCACTATAACACCGATGTTCGATATTTATTTTACTTTTTTTTTTTTAGAAAATCTGTATGTTAGAATACATAAATATATACATTTTTATTTTTCTGTGTTTGATAGTTACTGTGCGAAATTTAATAGTATTACGAAATAAACACATACAGTTGTAATATAATTTTGTAAACGAAACATTATATTTCACGGTATCAACATACAACTTACAGATCATTTTATTATTTAAGCGTTTTCGAGAGTATATTAATATCAGATTAAAAGTCATTTATGGTGACTCCTTATTTAAAAGAATGTGTTTTTGATTTATGCAAAATAAAGTTTGTTTAAACATGTGTATTTAATTGAAAAATGATTTTCATGTAATAAATACGTAACCTAAATTTATTTCAACATAAATTTTAATAACTCTTTGTACTGGGCTCAGTATTCCACAATTTTTTCGTTTTAGAATTTTATAATTATCTAAACGTAGCTTATTCACTATAACACCGATGTTCGATATTTATTTTACTTTTTTTTTTTTAGAAAATCTGTATGTTAGAATACATAAATATATACATTTTTATTTTTCTGTGTTTGATAGTTACTGTGCGAAATTTAATAGTATTACGAAATAAACACATACAGTTGTAATATAATTTTGTAAACGAAACATTATATTTCACGGTATCAACATACAACTTACAGATCATTTTATTATTTAAGCGTTTTCGAGAGTATATTAATATCAGATTAAAAGTCATTTATGGTGACTCCTTATTTAAAAGAATGTGTTTTTGATTTATGCAAAATAAAGTTTGTTTAAACATGTGTATTTAATTGAAAAATGATTTTCATGTAATAAATACGTAACCTAAATTTATTTCAACATAAATTTTAATAACTCTTTGTACTGGGCTCAGTATTCCACAATTTTTTCGTTTTAGAATTTTATAATTATCTAAACGTAGCTTATTCACTATAACACCGATGTTCGATATTTATTTTACTTTTTTTTTTTTAGAAAATCTGTATGTTAGAATACATAAATATATACATTTTTATTTTTCTGTGTTTGATAGTTACTGTGCGAAATTTAATAGTATTACGAAATAAACACATACAGTTGTAATATAATTTTGTAAACGAAACATTATATTTCACGGTATCAACATACAACTTACAGATCATTTTATTATTTAAGCGTTTTCGAGAGTATATTAATATCAGATTAAAAGTCATTTATGGTGACTCCTTATTTAAAAGAATGTGTTTTTGATTTATGCAAAATAAAGTTTGTTTAAACATGTGTATTTAATTGAAAAATGATTTTCATGTAATAAATACGTAACCTAAATTTATTTCAACATAAATTTTAATAACTCTTTGTACTGGGCTCAGTATTCCACAATTTTTTCGTTTTAGAATTTTATAATTATCTAAACGTAGCTTATTCACTATAACACCGATGTTCGATATTTATTTTACTTTTTTTTTTTTAGAAAATCTGTATGTTAGAATACATAAATATATACATTTTTATTTTTCTGTGTTTGATAGTTACTGTGCGAAATTTAATAGTATTACGAAATAAACACATACAGTTGTAATATAATTTTGTAAACGAAACATTACATTTCACGGTATCAACATACAACTTACAGATCATTTTATTATTTAAGCGTTTTCGAGAGTATATTAATATCAGATTAAAAGTCATTTATGGTGACTCCTTATTTAAAAGAATGTGTTTTTGATTTATGCAAAATAAAGTTTGTTTAAACATGTGTATTTAATTGAAAAATGATTTTCATGTAATAAATACGTAACCTAAATTTATTTCAACATAAATTTTAATAACTCTTTGTACTGGGCTCAGTATTCCACAATTTTTTCGTTTTAGAATTTTATAATTATCTAAACGTAGCTTATTCACTATAACACCGATGTTCGATATTTATTTTACTTTTTTTTTTTAGAAAATCTGTATGTTAGAATACATAAATATATACATTTTTATTTTTCTGTGTTTGATAGTTACTGTGCGAAATTTAATAGTATTACGAAATAAACACATACAGTTGTAATATAATTTTGTAAACGAAACATTATATTTCACGGTATCAACATACAACTTACAGATCATTTTATTATTTAAGCGTTTTCGAGAGTATATTAATATCAGATTAAAAGTCATTTATGGTGACTCCTTATTTAAAAGAATGTGTTTTTGATTTATGCAAAATAAAGTTTGTTTAAACATGTGTATTTAATTGAAAAATGATTTTCATGTAATAAATACGTAACCTAAATTTATTTCAACATAAATTTTAATAACTCTTTGTACTGGGCTCAGTATTCCACAATTTTTTCGTTTTAGAATTTTATAATTATCTAAACGTAGCTTATTCACTATAACACCGATGTTCGATATTTATTTTACTTTTTTTTTTTTAGAAAATCTGTATGTTAGAATACATAAATATATACATTTTTATTTTTCTGTGTTTGATAGTTACTGTGCGAAATTTAATAGTATTACGAAATAAACACATACAGTTGTAATATAATTTTGTAAACGAAACATTATATTTCACGGTATCAACATACAACTTACAGATCATTTTATTATTTAAGCGTTTTCGAGAGTATATTAATATCAGATTAAAAGTCATTTATGGTGACTCCTTATTTAAAAGAATGTGTTTTTGATTTATGCAAAATAAAGTTTGTTTAAACATGTGTATTTAATTGAAAAATGATTTTCATGTAATAAATACGTAACCTAAATTTATTTCAACATAAATTTTAATAACTCTTTGTACTGGGCTCAGTATTCCACAATTTTTTCGTTTTAGAATTTTATAATTATCTAAACGTAGCTTATTCACTATAACACCGATGTTCGATATTTATTTTACTTTTTTTTTTTTAGAAAATCTGTATGTTAGAATACATAAATATATACATTTTTATTTTTCTGTGTTTGATAGTTACTGTGCGAAATTTAATAGTATTACGAAATAAACACATACAGTTGTAATATAATTTTGTAAACGAAACATTATATTTCACGGTATCAACATACAACTTACAGATCATTTTATTATTTAAGCGTTTTCGAGAGTATATTAATATCAGATTAAAAGTCATTTATGGTGACTCCTTATTTAAAAGAATGTGTTTTTGATTTATGCAAAATAAAGTTTGTTTAAACATGTGTATTTAATTGAAAAATGATTTTCATGTAATAAATACGTAACCTAAATTTATTTCAACATAAATTTTAATAACTCTTTGTACTGGGCTCAGTATTCCACAATTTTTTCGTTTTAGAATTTTATAATTATCTAAACGTAGCTTATTCACTATAACACCGATGTTCGATATTTATTTTACTTTTTTTTTTTTAGAAAATCTGTATGTTAGAATACATAAATATATACATTTTTATTTTTCTGTGTTTGATAGTTACTGTGCGAAATTTAATAGTATTACGAAATAAACACATACAGTTGTAATATAATTTTGTAAACGAAACATTACATTTCACGGTATCAACATACAACTTACAGATCATTTTATTATTTAAGCGTTTTCGAGAGTATATTAATATCAGATTAAAAGTCATTTATGGTGACTCCTTATTTAAAAGAATGTGTTTTTGATTTATGCAAAATAAAGTTTGTTTAAACATGTGTATTTAATTGAAAAATGATTTTCATGTAATAAATACGTAACCTAAATTTATTTCAACATAAATTTTAATAACTCTTTGTACTGGGCTCAGTATTCCACAATTTTTTCGTTTTAGAATTTTATAATTATCTAAACGTAGCTTATTCACTATAACACCGATGTTCGATATTTATTTTATTTTTTTTTTTTTTAGAAAATCTGTATGTTAGAATACATAAATATATACATTTTTATTTTTCTGTGTTTGATAGTTACTGTGCGAAATTTAATAGTATTACGAAATAAACACATACAGTTGTAATATAATTTTGTAAACGAAACATTACATTTCACGGTATCAACATACAACTTACAGATCATTTTATTATTTAAGCGTTTTCGAGAGTATATTAATATCAGATTAAAAGTCATTTATGGTGACTCCTTATTTAAAAGAATGTGTTTTTGATTTATGCAAAATAAAGTTTGTTTAAACATGTGTATTTAATTGAAAAATGATTTTCATGTAATAAATACGTAACCTAAATTTATTTCAACATAAATTTTAATAACTCTTTGTACTGGGCTCAGTATTCCACAATTTTTTCGTTTTAGAATTTTATAATTATCTAAACGTAGCTTATTCACTATAACACCGATGTTCGATATTTATTTTACTTTTTTTTTTTTAGAAAATCTGTATGTTAGAATACATAAATATATACATTTTTATTTTTCTGTGTTTGATAGTTACTGTGCGAAATTTAATAGTATTACGAAATAAACACATACAGTTGTAATATAATTTTGTAAACGAAACATTACATTTCACGGTATCAACATACAACTTACAGATCATTTTATTATTTAAGCGTTTTCGAGAGTATATTAATATCAGATTAAAAGTCATTTATGGTGACTCCTTATTTAAAAGAATGTGTTTTTGATTTATGCAAAATAAAGTTTGTTTAAACATGTGTATTTAATTGAAAAATGATTTTCATGTAATAAATACGTAACCTAAATTTATTTCAACATAAATTTTAATAACTCTTTGTACTGGGCTCAGTATTCCACAATTTTTTCGTTTTAGAATTTTATAATTATCTAAACGTAGCTTATTCACTATAACACCGATGTTCGATATTTATTTTACTTTTTTTTTTTTAGAAAATCTGTATGTTAGAATACATAAATATATACATTTTTATTTTTCTGTGTTTGATAGTTACTGTGCGAAATTTAATAGTATTACGAAATAAACACATACAGTTGTAATATAATTTTGTAAACGAAACATTACATTTCACGGTATCAACATACAACTTACAGATCATTTTATTATTTAAGCGTTTTCGAGAGTATATTAATATCAGATTAAAAGTCATTTATGGTGACTCCTTATTTAAAAGAATGTGTTTTTGATTTATGCAAAATAAAGTTTGTTTAAACATGTGTATTTAATTGAAAAATGATTTTCATGTAATAAATACGTAACCTAAATTTATTTCAACATAAATTTTAATAACTCTTTGTACTGGGCTCAGTATTCCACAATTTTTTCGTTTTAGAATTTTATAATTATCTAAACGTAGCTTATTCACTATAACACCGATGTTCGATATTTATTTTATTTTTTTTTTTTTTTAGAAAATCTGTATGTTAGAATACATAAATATATACATTTTTATTTTTCTGTGTTTGATAGTTACTGTGCGAAATTTAATAGTATTACGAAATAAACACATACAGTTGTAATATAATTTTGTAAACGAAACATTACATTTCACGGTATCAACATACAACTTACAGATCATTTTATTATTTAAGCGTTTTCGAGAGTATATTAATATCAGATTAAAAGTCATTTATGGTGACTCCTTATTTAAAAGAATGTGTTTTTGACTTATGCAAAATAAAGTTTGTTTAAACATGTGTATTTAATTGAAAAATGATTTTCATGTAATAAATACGTAACCTAAATTTATTTCAACATAAATTTTAATAACTCTTTGTACTGGGCTCAGTATTCCACAATTTTTTCGTTTTAGAATTTTATAATTATCTAAACGTAGCTTATTCACTATAACACCGATGTTCGATATTTATTTTACTTTTTTTTTTTTAGAAAATCTGTATGTTAGAATACATAAATATATACATTTTTATTTTTCTGTGTTTGATAGTTACTGTGCGAAATTTAATAGTATTACGAAATAAACACATACAGTTGTAATATAATTTTGTAAACGAAACATTACATTTCACGGTATCAACATACAACTTACAGATCATTTTATTATTTAAGCGTTTTCGAGAGGATATTAATATCAGATTAAAAGTCATTTATGGTGACTCCTTATTTAAAAGGATGTGTTTTTGACTTATGCAAAATAAAGTTTGTTTAAACATGTGTATTTAATTGAAAAATGATTTTCATGTAATAAATACGTAACCTAAATTTATTTCAACATAAATTTTAATAACTCTTTGTACTGGGCTCAGTATTCCACAATTTTTTCGTTTTAGAATTTTATAATTATCTAAACGTAGCTTATTCACTATAACACCGATGTTCGATATTTATTTTATTTTTTTTTTTTTAGAAAATCTGTATGTTAGAATACATAAATATATACATTTTTATTTTTCTGTGTTTGATAGTTACTGTGCGAAATTTAATAGTATTACGAAATAAACACATACAGTTGTAATATAATTTTGTAAACGAAACATTACATTTCACGGTATCAACATACAACTTACAGATCATTTTATTATTTAAGCGTTTTCGAGAGGATATTAATATCAGATTAAAAGTCATTTATGGTGACTCCTTATTTAAAAGGATGTGTTTTTGACTTATGCAAAATAAAGTTTGTTTAAACATGTGTATTTAATTGAAAAATGATTTTCATGTAATAAATACGTAACCTAAATTTATTTCAACATAAATTTTAATAACTCTTTGTACTGGGCTCAGTATTCCACAATTTTTTCGTTTTAGAATTTTATAATTATCTAAACGTAGCTTATTCACTATAACACCGATGTTCGATATTTATTTTATTTTTTTTTTTTTAGAAAATCTGTATGTTAGAATACATAAATATATACATTTTTATTTTTCTGTGTTTGATAGTTACTGTGCGAAATTTAATAGTATTACGAAATAAACACATACAGTTGTAATATAATTTTGTAAACGAAACATTATATTTCACGGTATCAACATACAACTTACAGATCATTTTATTATTTAAGCGTTTTCGAGAGGATATTAATATCAGATTAAAAGTCTTTTATGGTGACTCCTTATTTAAAAGAATGTGTTTTTGACTTATGCAAAATAAAGTTTGTTTAAACATGTGTATTTAATTGAAAAATGATTTTCGTGTAATAAATACGTAACCTAAATTTATTTCAACATCTTTTAACATAAATCAGAATGATAGTGTGGATATATGTAAGCACAAGATCCAAATAAGTCTAATATTGGTCGAGCAATAAAAGGCTTCGAATTCTTCGTATTTTTCATAGTTATTATTCGTGTAATTTCTGATTTACTTTCTGTAAAAAACAGTAGTATAGTTCCTACAAAATTAAAATTAGAAAGTGGACTGAATTTTATTTTGGTATTTCACTTATAAAATTGAATAAAGATTTTTTAATATCAGTTTGTAAAATAGAAAATCTACTCGTAATTTTACCTTTTTTCTCTGAAAGTCAATCGATATATTTTTTATAGCTACTTATTTCTATATATATATATAAAGGCTATATAATTGCTGAATGAATTTTATTTTCATGATATCTGTGTTTCAAATAAAATTAAAGCAAAAGGACTTTTGCTTGTACGGCTTTATTTATTTTTACCCGCGTTATCTCGTATCGTGTCTTTTTACTACTGTTTTACCAGGATTACATACGGATAATAATACCTATTTTAAAGAACGCGAGGAATTAAATTTTTAACTGATTTAAATAAATTGGAATCGATAATACGATTTGAAATCTTAAAGGTTTTAAATATTTAGTATCGGTCCATCCCCTTGTAAATATAACTAGACTTTTCATATTTTTTACTCAGTTTGTACTTTACACAATTAAACCCGCTATTCTTTTTATAAAGTCTTTTATTTTAATTGCCGCTGTTAGGATTCATTTTACAAAAAAAAAAAAAAAAAACAAAAAAAAAGAGTAAAATAAGGAATTGTTTATGACTTACAAACAAAATGTTTTACACCTATTTTTCGGTTACATATTTCCATAATTTAAATGCTATGAATGAATTTTTTGTAAGATATTTTTTTTAGGACAAAATGAGATCGAATAAAATTTAAAACATTTCGATACGAAATTTTTTTTGTTGAAATTTTGAATAAATAAAAGCGGTTACTTCAGCTTGTAAATAATAAAATAAGTTTGCCACTTTTATAAATGTAGAAATATTTTAGATTCAAGAGTAACTTTTTGCTTTAATAAACTAAATTTTAACCGGTGTTTAGTATCTACTTACAATTGTTAAGTCCTTAGATATACAGTTTATATTCTAAAAAAAAAAAATTTAGTGTTGAAATTTTGCCAAATAATCCTTTTTCAATATGAAATTATTGCAAATATTATTAATACAGATAATATTGTTCAGGTCATTATTTGCACAAAAAAGCAAAGTGAAAAGACAGTTTGATGAAAAAGAAAAGATGATTAAACTTGTTCATAAATAGACTAATATTGTGACGATACATATGTTGAGGTTATCATTTTCAACGCAGACAATAAAATTGCAATAAAACAAAAAGTATGCGTATTATCGATCAAACTTTTTAATTTTGTTTTGAACTTACAACGTTACGTTATGTTCGAAAAACCTTATCATTCATATGGCCTTCTCGGCTTTGCTAAATATAATCAAATCTATCAACAACTTTTGCGTGACTCTTTCGCACTAGGCTGAATTCCACTAATAACACGTTGACTATTTCCTTTCAAGTCGTTAATCGTTCGTGATTAGCTGATATAAACTTGTGACAATATAACCCCAAAGAAAAAGGTTTAAGGGAGTCAAATCAAATAATCTTGGTAGTCAATTGACATTACCATTTATCGAGATTATCGAATCGCCAAACTTTTGACGTAATAACAGAATTTTTTCAGCATCTGTGTGGTATGTGGCACCACCCTGTTGAAACTACATCTCATTCAAATCAAAATTTTCCAGATTTTCAAACAAAAATTTACAAATCATAGCTGGATAAGAGTTCATCATTTACTGTAACCATTTAGTTTCCTCATTTTTGAACAAAAATGGCTCTGTGATGTCACTAGCCCACAATCCACATCAAACAGTAATTTTTTTTCGGATGTATTCGTCGCTGTTGAATAATTTTTGAATTAGGATCATCGTAAGTACGGAAAACTTGCTTGTTTACGATGCCATTAACCCAAAAATGAGCCTCATCTGAAATTATTTTTTTTCTTTTTATGAAAATATGGATCCATTTCGAGTTTCTACTAGAGTCCAATCAGCAAACCGTCGACGCAAAGAATAGTCCCGTTGATTTAATTCTTTAGTAGTTGAATCTTATATTGATGTAGAACAAGATCTTTACGCAAAATTTGCAATGTTGTTGTTGAAGAAACGCCCAATTCTTGTAAATGATGTGAAATAAATAAATTTCGATTTTCATGAATACTTGTACTTACAGTGACAATATTCTCTTGATTCCTTGCATTTATTTTGTTTATAGCAAGTTTATAACCAAACGATGAATTGTGCTTTTGTTTGGCCGATTATGCGCAACATAAATATCGCGAAGCGCACGGTATCGTAGCTGTAACCGATTTCATACTTCAATAATACATTTTGTGAGTTTTTTTGAGGAGTGTGGCGTTCCATGTGTTTTTATAAATTACTGAAAACAAATAACGCTTGAAAAAAAATCAACATCGCTAACACAATCTGACAATTTTTTTCATTCAGTCTGAAAGAATCCATAGCATATTGAAAATTCAAATAAAAACCCTTGAGAAAGTAAAGGATAAGCAAAGATAATTTTACTTTGTAGGTGCAAACATAAACTTTGATTCCGCTATGTTTTTGTCACGGAGGAACTCTCTTCTGGCGACTTAGGATAATATTTAGCGTAGCATTGTTTTGTTTTGTTTTCTGTTTTAAGGTGTTTGTTTTTGTATAATTATTAAAAAAATTTCAATTATGTTAAACAATAAAAGATATACGACTTTTTTTCTTAATTGATCTTATTAAAATATCTAACTTGTCATATCCATTGTACCTACGCCTTTTAGTGTCCTGGCGCATACTGACAAATTATAGGTAATTATAAATAACTAACTATTTATTTTCATCATGGATAACATAAAGCAGCAGAACAACGATTTATTTTTAATTTTAATTATTATTTTTTTTTTAAACGCTGATTTTTTTAAATATTATATTTTTTCTTAGTGAATGTCATTATAATTATAAATAAGACATTATAATAAAACTCATTAAGACAATACCTTCAATTACAGTTATGTATTTACTTTTTTTTTTATTGTTTTCTTTTTTATTTATCTGCAAGGCTATATCGCCTCCAATTCTGTGAGTTTATCATTCTGATTTCTCAGGGTAGCGTACTAGGCTCGTCAAAGAAGACTAAAACCATTTCAATTCTTTTGAAGTTTATTTGATATGTGATACTTGTTGGCCTGGAACTGTTATACCATTTTTATATGTACCTCTTATGAAAATATTCGGTTTCTTAACATTTATGTTCATGTCAATCCAATTAGTTTGATATAGTGACATTAATTGATATCTAATTACCAAAGCATGTTGGTCAATTGGGAATTAAAATTGAATTAAAGGATTTATAGATAATAATAGCCGATTAGCAGTAATATAGAAATACTCATATGAAGCAATAGATTAGGACTTATTTTTTAACTCTTTATATTTTTATAACCGCATGAAATCCTGTTTTATTTTATTTTTTTAAATAGCTGAATTAAGTTAGTTGAAACAACGTAGAAGGTAAAATCTATTTATCTAACAGGTAATTTAAAAGACCAAGAAATACGTACATATTAGTCGGTTACGAATAAATCTGTAACATGATGTAATATCATCTTTTCTTTTGAAACATTAATGTATTTTTAACAGCAACAGTTTTCATGTTACGAAAATGGGTTGTCAGATAATTTTGGTTTTCATAAATATGATTTATTTAGCCTAATATTTATTAAATTAATTTTTTAAAATTATTGTTGTATTTATATTTATGAATGTGCAATACTTGCTAGAGAAGAATAGTTTCTTATTCCTCAAAAAAAAAAAAAACCAGCCTTACTAAACCAAAGAACAGAAAACTGTTTTCTTCTTACAAATTGAGAACACAATACTTTAACTTACGAAAAGGGCTTTATTATGCTTTCGTTACCATTTTTAATAAATTACGAAATGACTTAAATGATTTTCGTATCGATTTATTTAAAACAAAATTACAATGTTTTCTTTATAGAAAAGTATTACTTTCTCGATGAATTTCTAAGTATACTGATTAAATGATTTTTAAAAAAAGCGCTTAAATTTTTTCTTCTTTGTTTAAAGTATATATAAATAAGTGTTCCAATAATCTTTAATAAATTATTCCGAGATTTGATTTTTCTTGTAGTTTTTTTGAGTTCTTGGTACCCTCATATATTTAATTTACCATTATTTTATATATTTGTATTTTAAATTATTAATATTAACTTAATCAGTTGTATTTTTTTATTTTATAAATAATTGTGCAGTTTGTGACGCTTCTCTGATCAAAATTTTACCATGGTTTCTCTTGATCTATCCAGGCAAACAATGGGACAGCTCCTTTATTTCTTTATTTATCCATGGATACCGGCTCCTAACGCGATTTATATATTGTATTATTATTTATCGATTAGAATAAAAAATTAATTTAGTGCTGCTGAATAATTTCCATTGCAATTCAAAAGTCAAATTTATATATATATATAGTTCCAAAGTGACAATAATTATTATTAATAACTTGTACTTTTTATTTTATTATTACTGAAATATAATTAAAATGTAATTTTACTTTTTTTTTAAATTTATGTTCGTTTTATATTCAGATCGAATAACCAGCTTACTACCCGTATAAATTGAATACCTTTCAGATGTTGATAACTTGCATTGTTATTTAGAAATATCGCTAGATGGCGTTCGATGCAAGCTATACTTGAAAAGTTACGATGATTACTGTTTCTTGATTCCTGTATTTAATATAAAATAATAACCAGTATTAAGTAAGTTATGTAAATTTAAAACTGTAATTTTTAAATATTCAATCAATCTTTTTCAAGCAATCTCACAATTTTTTTATTACTATACTAATAATATAATTTTGCCTGACGTTAGGTAACACGTTATTGAATTTACGTTTGCGAGTTGTATATTTATTTTTATGAAAACTAACATAAATAATTTACTATTTTTTGTATTAAAACATCATCAGGATTTTTTTTTCAGTTACTAGATCCCGGCTACGTTACCGATATATATATATTTTTGTTTTAAATTTATATGTATGTCATATGCATATTATGTGTTAAAAAAATGTGTGTGTGTGTAAATAAATAGAAAAAATTACACCACAGTAAATTTAAATATCGGTTAACAGTGTTAGCGGACTTTGACATACTTATTGAACTCGGATTTTAACACAAATACATGGTGGTGCTGCATAACTGTTATAAAAATTTGAACTGTTTTAAAATTCTGTGCATGGAAGCACGGCTTGGAGTATTTCTGTCGGGGAATCGCAGAGCATACAAAGCTACTGTCCGATCAAAATTTCGGTGACATTCCCCGTAAAGCAGAATTACCTCAGTTTTTCTCTAGTTGTAAATCGTTTCATAATTTCCAATAAATAAAAACTAAAAAAAAAAATTAAAATTTTTAAATTTAATTTTTTTACTTTAAATTTAATATTTATTAATAGTTGGCGAGTAACAAAGTAGTAAAAAAATTAATTGAAGACACTGATAATACGTTCCCTTAGACAAATGTCATTTGCAACTTGAACTTCGCTTTTAGGCTATTTTAAAATGTTCGCTGGAGTTAATATGCTCAATTCCATTTTTTTCTTCTTCATTATTGTTATAATTAACTGTCTTTTATTTAAAATTTAATTTAATTTTCTGTTATTTAGAATTTAACATCAGCTGGGTATAACTCGTCAGCTGGACCGGAACTAATAAAACTAAAAACACCAATTTATAGGCCTACAGCATTTTTGAAGATGAGTAACTAAAAAACTATCAATTTTATAAAAAAGGTTGAAATCAAATTTTTTTTTTGCAAAGAACTCGATTTTGCAATAAAAAATATAGGTTCCTATTTAAAAAAATAGAAGTTGACCTTGAAATGACCTTTAGTTGACCATATCAAGGACAAAATATATTGTGAACGTATTTTCCCTTTGAAATGGAAAACCTTTAATGAAACATTTTTTATAAAATGTGTAGTTTTTGAGATAAAGATGTGCCTCAATTTAAATGGACCACCCAGTAAATGAATAAAATTTTAGTAGAATCAATAAATCAATATTCTTTTTTCAAAAAATTATTTGATTTAATTTTCCTACAAATACCATAAAAAATTTCATGTTTGTGAGTTGAACTATTCCTTGGGTACAAAAACAATTCAATGCTGGCATATACAAGTACATATATTTTACAAAAAACATAAAAAGTCATGCATGTTTTTCTTCAAAAATTTCTGTATTTTTGGACTCGAGAGATGTTTCTAAAAAATAGATAAAAACAAAATCCAGGAATAGATTATTTTTTAACAGATAAAAATTCCTTTATAAAATAAAAAAAGTATTGAATTTCGTTTATTAAATTTCCTAACGGAATAATATTTTCAACAGGATTATATTGATTTACCTTGGCTTATTTGATCATTAATATTTCAACGAACGAATCTTTTCTCCTTACGGTACAGTACGTGTCGTTAATTGAACCCCAATGTTCAATTAACTCTTTTAAAATTAAATGCACTGTTTAGCGAAAACAATAACTCGAGAATTTAGGCTTAATAAAAGAGATTATTTCCGACTGAATTAAACCAAACATCTTGGATAATCTTGAATTTTTCGTTCTCAAAGTGGGCGATAACGCCCCCTTGGGGGCCCTGGAGGCCTCAGGGAGGGCAGTAGAAGGCCCACAGAAAATTGGGAGCGTTCAGGCGGTTTAGGAAGGCGATGGCTGATTAAAAAAAAAAGGCAAAAATTGTTTTCCTGATATTTCAAACTTACCTACCACACTAGTACAAAAAATTAGTCATTATATTTCATGATAAAAAATGATTGTATTCAAACGACTTTAACTTTGCAAACAAGTGGCCTAGACAGACGGATAAAAAAAATTAACCCTTGTATAGTCTACTTTTTGACAATGTACTTCAGATTTCTAAAATCAACAAATTAAAAAAAAAATACCAATGAAAAGAAACGTTTAAAAATTGGAAAGTTTTTCTTCGTGTTTGATTGGGCGCATGGGGTTAACAAAATCTTTTTAGTAAACTGCATTAAAGTCATCAAAAAGCTTAAGATTTTAGCTTTAATTTCTTTTTTTGTATGTCTCTCTACGACTTTTTTGAACCGAAATATTCCACTTTAAAGAGAAAAGGCCACTTTTGTTTTTAATACTGCATATCTCCCGATCTAGGCAACGTATTGATACAAATAAATATGGAAATAAAGGGGTTTGATCTAGCTGATTTAGCTTTAATGATATATTGTGAAGTCTTTATTGTAACGGTACAGTTTTTGGCTTTTGTTCATTTTGTACCGAAGTACTGAAATCTTTAAAGATTGAGACTGCAACAAGTATCACCCGCTCTCAGCTTAACCCAAGATCATGTTACATCAAAAACTATATTGATACAGTTGTAATTTTTTTGAAAGAAATTTTAATAAAAATACTTCCAAATATGATTAAATACGCGTTTTAATTGCTCTCATTTAAAATTTAGTTTCAATTTAGAAATAGGATAAGCCATGATAACAATAATTGCAATTTCTGTTTTTAAGAGTGCATCTTAAAAACAGCAATTGCAATTATTATTTATAACAGGTGGTAAGTTTAAAAATTTTGAGAGGCTCTAGAAAATGTTTGATTCTCAATGTGGGCGATAAAGTTTGAGAATCTATGTCTTAGATGATCTACTAAGCTGAACAACTTTTTTATTTTTATTGTTGATAATAATGGAATGGAAGATATTTATAATAATCAATTACATTTTATTTTAGGATTATTATTATAATATCTATTTTAGGTAGATTAGAGCTATATAGTGACATCGGGCGTTCTATAGTTCGGAAAAAAATAGTTTATTTACTGAGATGCAAAGAATATGGAAAAATAGCTTAAAATAGAAAATATATATCATGTAATAGACACATGAACTCATCGTTATTTTCAGAATTAAAAAAAATAAAATAAAACAAATTACTATAAACAAAATCATCCTCACTTTTTGGTATTTTGCCTGGCGGCAGGTACCTTACACCACTGCTGTTCCATCCATCTTTATCTCAAGTTTGTAGTTTCCCGTCTTTACGTCATTTATTAGCTTCTTCAAATAGACAAAATGTTATTCCTAAATTAACATAATACTCCAGCATTTTGAAACGGAAATTTTTTCGACAAAGAAAGTTGTATATCACACAAACAGGACACGCTTTCAACCCGTATAGTGCAAAAATAAAAGCATCGTACAATAATATTTGCCAACCACCTGATAAAAGCAAATACGCAGCAAATTTACAAACAAGCTAATTGTTCTTCATATCTGTTTTTGTCTTAATACGCTTTAACCTTAAGAATTAAATTAACAAACGATCACATATAATACTAGTGTACCGAGTGAGTAAACATAATTCGAATCATGTCACGTTTTACACGACTGCCCAAAAAGGAGTGTAATACTTTTAGGGTGTATGTTTGTATGTTCTACCGTAATAGCTCAACGGCCGAACTGATTTAGATGAATGACGCCGTGTTGGAATCCTTACGTTTCTGGAAGTGCCATAGGCTATATAAATATGTATATATAGTACATATTTGTATGTATATTTATAAAATTATATGTAGTAGTGGAGATTTGCCGGTTGACGCACAAACTTTAATGAATTGAATTAATGAACTGTGAGCCTTTATCACTGTGTTAGCTGGGTTTCAAATGATTGATTCAAATCAATCGAATGAATAAAATTACAAAAATAATAGAATAATATTTACGTTAAATAAAATAAAATAATATTAAATAAATTAAAAGAATTTCAGTTTAATAATAATGGGCTTCCCGTGGGGACTGCTTGTGAGGCTAGAGTGGTGAGGTGACACGATCACCTCGTGAGAGGCTATACCACTCATCACCATCAACTGGTAACAAACGGGGTGCCTCTGAGGCGCTGTTTTGGGAGGTGCAATGGGTGCTCTTATAATATTTTTGCTAACAATCGTCCGATTTTCAAAATTCAAACGGGATATTTGCTAGTGTAACACAAAATCGCGATGGAACCAAACCGGAACGAAAATTAACTGATTACTCAGAAAAATCGAGTGGCCTGCGCTACCCCAAGACCAACTTGAACCCGGTGAGCTACCACATACGGTCTTTGTGTTGTTTGATGAGAGTACTATTAGAGGTTATACTGTTGGCTTCGGATTGGTTATTGTCGTATTTGATGCTTTAGGGGGACAGGGCAAAGGATAACGGTGTACGCTACCTTTAATATTATACTGGGCTGTGACGGTGCATAAACTTCAAGAGACTATCCTAGATAGAGCAGTCGTAGATTTGAGCACTCATATCTTTGCCAAGCGCCAGGCCTACTTATCACTGAGTCGCGTGAGACAATTGGAGAGTTTAGCCATTAATTGTTAGGATCCCAGAAAATTGTTGCATGATCCGCACGATAAGAAGTCTCTTGAGGAACTCAACCGCTTGAGAAATCGATAAGTTTAGATTTGTATAAACCAATTAAATAAATAAAACTGAATCTAGTCGGGGGGTCTGATCAGTAATTGTCCTATATTAAAGAGCTTTGAAGAGTAATTATTCTATATTAAATAGCTCCCCTCGACTGCATTTAAATATTTTCGTTGAAGGACAAAAATTTCTTATCGATGTAATAATCTGGTGAGAACGTAATCATTAGACAACCTTAAATACCTGCTATTTCTACAATATGGAAAAAATATTGAAACAAATTAAAACTCTTTGAAAGTTGATTAGTCACCCATTACTTTATTCAATTAAATACTGCATAACGATGTTTAGTTCTTTATTTACATACATTATTTTATTTTTTTTAGTTCGATTTATTGTCGTTATATTAGTCCATTTTATTTAATTTAAAAATTTTTTTGGCAGTCATGTTTTGTAATTTTCATAATTGTTTTTATTACATAATTGCACGAAGTAAAGGAAGTTTTGTAATCGCGTAAAATTTCGGTTTTCAGATTTCAACGGAAATATCCATTTTGAACATCCTTGAATCCATTTTGAGTAGTTTCGGCGTGACGTCTGTACGTACGTCCGTATGTATCTCGCATAACTCAAAAACGATTAGCTACAGAATGTTGAAATTGTATTTAGGACTGTTGTAACATCTAATTGTGCACCTCCCTTTTTGATTGCAATCGACTAGGCCAAAAATGTGCATAAAGTCAGACCTGTAAATAAATTTGGATTTTGAACGTTTTCTTAACTGCAGTAATAAGCCCTGGTTGAGAGTTTTTCAACGATATATCATAAGTGATACTTATTTAAATTGCTTCCAGAGTTATAACCAAATAAAATATTAATGAAATATTTGGATCTTACAAGGGGAAGGCACATCGATTCGAATCCGACTTCATATACATATATTTTTGTTTAACTTTTATTTTTTAATTAAATATATTGATTTATTAACTATTATTAGCCTCTGGTTGTAAAAAAAATTAACAATAAATAATAATTCAATAATCAACACAAAAAAATATGCAAAAAAATCAGAAAGTATTAGTGAAATAAAAGTTTATGGACTTTTCATTTTAATTCAAAACTTTTTGCAATCAGAGATGAGTAATTATTACAAATTAATATATTTAAATTTAAAAAAAATATATGTATATGAAGCTGGATTTGAACCACGTGTGCGTGGTTACCGATCCGAAACGTTCTCACTTACACCACATAACTACTTGAACGATGTGAAACAAAATTAATATATAAACTAACATAAAATGCTAATACGGACATCATAAAAAATTTGAAGCAATGTGGTGTCCACCACAATGTAATTGTGTAACTGTCCACTTGAAATGGAGGATCGTATCTCATTTTCAAATGAAATAATTTTGAATGAAGTACAGCAAAAAATGTGTATTCATAATTTAACAAGCGTACAAGGAAGTCATGTGGTGTCTACATCAGATTTTTATTATAGACTTAAATATGTTTCTTTCTGACTCAAAGTAGATTACATTTATTATCTGGGCTGTAACTGTACAAAAACATCAGTATCATAAATGAAGACTATAAACTAGATGAAAACGATTTGATGTGACTTAAGGTATAAATCGGTTCAGTATGTTAGTAAAGTAAATGACTTTAAGTAAGCCGCTAAAATAATTATAATGTGTCTGCTCTTTTTGTATTTGTTGGATGGTTGTAAATCTCATGAGGAACGTGTGTGCGCTAATCATTCGCAATACTCAAATCCTGTGCCAGTTTCCACTCAGTTTTAACAGTTTTTCATTATTTAAAAAAAAAAAATTAATAAATTCTCAATATCTTCGTGCAGAATATTTAAATAAAATAATTTATTGTAACTAGTTATTTTTCGTAACCGATTTAGTAATATAGTAAATTATTTCAAGATACAATAAATCTTTGAATAAAAATTTCTGAGAAAATTTTAGTTTTTTGCCCCGCTTTTTTCTTTTATATATTACTACTTCGTATATGTTACAGAATATATTTATTTAACGAAAAAAATAACATAGGTTAGATCGATGTAGATAAGAATAGATTTTTACGAGGAATCTAACCCTGCTAAGCAAGATATCTTTTATTGAATATCAGTAAAGTCTTGTATTAAGTAAAATTAATCATTTAAATTGAATGCTTTTATTATTTTTTTTTTTTAAATTACGATATTTTACTGTTTTGGATTGCAATATAAAATTGATTAAAAATTAAGTCTTCAATGTAAAAATTTATCGAAACGGGACCAGATGTAAAAGAGAAAAAAACTATTCCATATATGTACAGTTTCAGTTTTGTACAAAGTATATTAGACTATTTTAGATTTTACAATCCCACAATTTCGTAAAATTATAATTATAGTATCCCTCTAGTGATTGTTTATTATATCCATCCTTGTTTTATCAATTTTATTTCATCTTTTACCTTTCTCTCCACAGATCATCTTCATTAAATTTCTTTCATATCCGTATATGACTTATCCAATTTACCTTTCTCTTCATCATAGCAGATAATAATTATCTTCATTTCTTAATTCTATATAAGACTTCTTTATTGCGTATTTTACTTCTTATTACATTCTATAAAACCGATCTTTAAAAATGAAAATCTCCTGTTACTTCCCTTTAAAACAAAAATTGGCTAAATGTAATTTATTTACAATTTTACCAAAATATCATTAAACTTAATCTATGAAATTAAACTAACCGGGTTATACTATATAAATTATCCAATATTTGAAGAAATTGTTAGCCGTTTACTTCTTTTAAACAAAAATATTAAGTAAAGATTTTTTAAATAAAGTTTTGTTGTTTATTTTGTCGTATTTAACAGTTTCCACAACTATAGTTCAATCAATTTATTTCTCACAAATAAATCCAACATTTAGTTAGGAATATAAATAAATATTCTATTACAAAAAAATTAACTTATTGCATAGTATATAAATATATTTTTTTTTTATTTAAAAAAAAATATTAAGTATTCAGTTTGAAGGACAATTAAAGTCGAAGAGATTAAAGACCTATATATTTTATTAAAATTATAATAAGAATAATAATTTATGACTAATAATATAAATAATCAGAAGATCAAAATGAAACTGCAGACACTTTCTCGTAAAGAAAATAAAAATTCATTTTTTTAACATGATGATTAGTAATACAAATTTAGCAAGCAAAGTACATACTAAATTATATTAATGGCTTTATTTTATAACAAAATAACATCTGGTGTATATCTTATAACGAAAACTGCTGTATTAAAAAATTAAAAATTAAGCATAACCGTTTATTTTTTTAATTTGTCAAATATAAATTTATTAATTATTTTATTAAAATTTGAAAATCTTTGTTCGTTAAAAGTGTGTTTTTTTTTTTTTTAATTAATGGATGCAATCATGCATAAATAAAGTAAAAGTACGGTTATATATATATAAAAATTCAGCTACTTAAAATAAAACTGGCTGAAATAATTTTGGAAAATATAACATAGCAAATGAGCACACTAAATGTGCTTCCTCTGTGCAACCTTAATACAGCGAAGCACGAAAAATAATCTATTACTAAATATTTTGCAGCCCGGTAAATCCTGACTTAAAAAACCGCAATCAGCTGCTTGTCGTTAAAATCGATCAGCCACATCCTTTGATAGTAACAAATCTAACGTACGCAGCGTTAGATTTTACTATAACTCTCCGCAGGCTATCCTTCGCTTCTCTCATATCGCTATGTACTATACAGCAAAATCTTGTTTACGTCCTATTCTACGGCGATCCCAATAACAAATGAAAGACATAGAAAGTTTATTTATATAATAGCAATCTGAGGGATATGCGAATCAACCGGATCCGTATTCACTGGGGCTTATCTATAGCAAAGGATATTTTCTGAGAGCGGATCGGGTTCGGGATTTATGATACGTTACGACCGACTTTATCTTAGTGCTGTCACTCGGCCCCAGCTAACTTACAACGTAAGGCGCTGATGCAAAGGGATTATGACCAAGCAGTTAACAGTTAGATGCCGTAGTAGGAAACGAGTTAAAAGTGTATTTCAACGAAACGGGATAAACTTCTTCAGAAATAACGAACTTTCCAGGTTTACTAGGGAGTTAATAGAATTAAAAGATTTCTTCCTTCCTTCTTCACCAAGCCCAATATACCATTGCAAATAAGCATGTCGTGCCCAGCGGAACGTCGATTATATTACACGTAACCTCTGTTCACCGTAATTGCTGTATGTCTAGTGAACATATTATACCTTTCAGAGAAAGCAACTCTGACTGTTGCTTCTTAGATCATAGCGTTATATCAAGAAGTATCTCATAATCTATGTATAAAATCATTATACCAAGAAATATCTCGTAGTCTATGTATAAAATATTATCATAGGTACAATAATTACATTAAGAAGTATTATAAATATTATTGGCCTTTATTTCAAATTCTTTTAAACTATTAGAGCCAGAAACGTTTAAGTTTTGGTAAAAATAAATCATAAAAGGTGAAAAATTTACTCTAAATTATTCATGATGAAAGTTTTTAATTATTTAAGATTAATTTTAAAATCGGTCTGGTCATAAAAAAAAATTGGAAAAACTGTTTTTTTGACCAAAGAATATGTTTTCTATAACGATACTATAATTCAGCTAATTGTTATAAATATATACTGTTAGAATAGTATAAATTCTCTGTAAAAATAAATGTATGTTATATGTTTAGAAGTTAAACGTTGATAATGTAGAAAAAACAAAAGGAAAGGGGAAAGAACGTGAGGCAAATGGGGGAGAAAAAAAGAGGTAAACAGGTTTTTTTTCGAGGAGACAACTCTATAGGTTATCTATCTATTTTAGCTTAGACAATAAAATAAAAATACTGGGTAAAAACGTGGTTGGGATCCTCAGTAAAGCAGGTGTCCAATTATTTCAAGGTAAACCCTTAATTCTGTGAAAACACAACCAATTTTACCTTTTATGTACAAAAATTGGATAAATTTCCCCCTTATACTACGTATCTTTCAACAGCTTAATAGTACCACGTACACCAATAAACGCGCTTAACATTACATAACATCCTTCTGGTTAAAAAAAAACATACTATATAATAATATCAATTATAATTATTAGAAACTGATAATAATTATTTGGAATTCTTTCTTATACAATGTCGACTGTATAAACAACATTTTTAATTCTGTTATTATCTTAATGTATAATAACTGCACAGCGTAATCGTATACATGCATGCACGCACATATATACAAAAAGTATATGTAAATTAAGCTAGTTCCTATGTCTTATTAGAGACAAAAAAATTAACCTGTAAATGCTCACAGCATTAAATCTTTTTTAAATATAATAAAAATTTAGATTTACATTAATTCCAGAATTGATTTTTAAGAATAAAAAAAAAAATATCTAAAACTAATCATCCCCTTTTATTTTTTCATATTCCACTTTCAAAAATAAAGACGGTCTTAGTTATTCGAAATAATAATTCTTTTTATATATGTATATATATATAATTTGAGACCCCCCTCAAAGTCCCACTGTATTCTTCAACGTGGTGAGGGTGTGAACTGTGGAGGTGACAGCCCACAGGTGAGTTACAGGGGCACGGCGAAGGACCTGGCAACCCACCCCGTTATTCTTGCCAAGAAAATTGTATGGAAAGTTCTTCAACGATTTCAAATATGGTATGTAATGGTAGGACCCCTCCTTGATCGGCCACGAAGTGCCGAACAAGCAACTGGGGAAGGGCGTCAGTTCTCCACCATTAACCATTTGGGCATTTATGACGTAGGTGGGAGAACCCTCCTGGGCACCCAGCCGCTGATGAAGCCCATGGAGAACATAGTGGCCTGAGCCAAAAGAAAATCAAAAGGATTACAACATGGAATATACGCGGAATGCCACAAGGAAAATTGCACATTGTGAAATCAGAAATGACCCGACTTAATGTCGGTTTACTCGGTATGAGTAAACTACACTGGACAGACAATGGCCATTTTGCCTCTGATGACATCTCTATCTGCTATTCTGGTCATGACAGCATCAAAAGAAATGGTGTAGTCTTCATCGCGAATAAGGTTAGCTCGTGCTGTGGAAAGTTATACAGTAGTTAACGACCGGATTATGACCATTCGAATCCGGGGGAAGCCGATGAATATAACTACTGTACAAGTGTATGCACCATCCATAGCTGAAAGTGAAGATTAAATTGACGATTTTTATGCGAAAGTACATGAAACACTGGAACAGGTGTCTAAAAAGAAGATGATATACATTATTGGGGATTTTAATGCCAAAGTTGGGACCAAACAGGAACAGGGAATCTGTGACAGGTTTGGGTTAGGGAATCGAAATGAAGCTGGCGACAGATTAGTCCAGTTCTGCCAAGAACACAAATTGACCATCACTAACACCCTCTATGAGCCGCCGAAACGGCGTTTGTACACCTAGACATCCCCAGATGGCATATATCGTAATCAGATTGATTTCATCTTATGCAGTTAGCGATGGCGAGGCTCCGTTCTAGCAGTAAAAACGTTCCCTGGAGCAGATTGTGCGTCTCAACACGAGCAATTGGTAATCAAGTTGAAAGTCAGGGTATGTAATAACAAGAAAAATGCTCCTCCATAGAGGTTTGATATCATCAAGATTCCGCCAGCATATACCATAGAGGTGAAGAACAAGTTCGAGCTGCTTAATACTGATGAGAAGCTACCTGAGGAATTATGGCAAGAATTCCAATCTAAGTCATAGAAGTGGCTCTAGAACACATACCATACAAAAAGTGGGGAAAATGATCCAAATACCCGTCACCACATTTACTGAAAAACGAAGAACAGCAAAAGCTATTGGCAATAGAGATGAATTCAAGGGAATAAATGCTGATTTTCAACGTTCCGCTAGACAAGAAAAGGAAGCGTATTGTAAGCAACGTTACAAGTAGCTAGAAGAGAAGTTTAGTAGAGGCCACACCAGAGGTCTCTCTGCTCAAATAAAACAAGTCTAAAACTCTTTCAGTCCCCGCAAAGCAACCATCAAGAATAATAACGGAAAATACTTATCTGAGCAATCCAATATCAAAGACCGATGGCGACAGTATTAGAAGAATTATATGCAAGCACTAATATGTCTCAGTTGCCAGTTATAAGTACTCCATATGAATTGGAACCATTTATATTAGAAGAAAGATTTGGGCTCTGAAACAGCTCCTAAATAATAAGACTCCTGACATAGAACTGCTGAGACCTACTCGTATTCCACCAGCAGCAATCACAGCATTATGTCAAAAAATCTTGGAATCTGACGCATGCCCAATTGATTGGAAAAGGTCTGTTTTCATCTCATTAAAAAAAAAAGGTGAGGCTCGGATCTGTTCAAACTACCACGATAGCCTTGATCTCCCATGCAAGTAAGGTCTTTTTGAAGGTTATCCAGAACCATCTCAAATCGACCACTGATGCTCAGGAAATCGACCGGATGTCCAAGCTGGTTTTCGAAGTGGTCGTGGCATCCGTGACCACATTGCGAATTTGCGTTGGATTCTGGAGAGGACCCACGAACATCAAAAGACCATCTATCTATGCTTTGTCGATTATTCCAAAGCATTTGATTCTGTTAGACGGGTAGGTGGTGGGAATCAAAGATCTATTCATGGAAGATCATCAGTACCAAACAAATTAACGAATCCGAAGGAAAATTTCATAAACCTACCCGGGTATCGGTTACTTATCCTTTCCACAGTTCCTAGGGAGGTATTCTTATGTTGGATAGGAGTTGTATGTAACTGATCAATGTTTTGAGCAGACCAGTTTAAATACAACTATATTAAAAAAAACAAAAAAACAAGAAGTTACCCAGAAACAGAAAGGATCTTCCTAAGAGAATATTCTCACAAAAAACAAATTGGTCAACCCTTTTTTACTTAAATAAAAAGGATTCCCCTCGTAAAAAAGGATTTGTTAAATTGTTTTATTGAGGTTATTCTCTTCTTAAAAAAATTTGCGGGAGGAAACAAGAGCTTTGATAATTAATTCTCAACGGTACATTATATTTAAATTTATTTTTTGTTGAAAGATTAAATATAAAATAGTAAATAAATAAAATATGCTAACTTAAACAGTCACTACTTATCTAAAATAATTTAAATAAAACATAACTGCATGTACAATTTGAACCATTCTGAATCATTAGTGGAATTTTATTATTCGGCTTGCATTTTAGAACCTCACAAAATTTCCAGATAATTCCGTTAAATTTTTTGGGTACGGTTCATTATGATTTAAAAATTAAGTGAATGTACAGTCACATGTAATATTTAAATTGGTTGGAAGAGAAAATAATTGAAACTTAAAGAAATCTATGTTTTATAAATTTCTCCAGAAATTTCTTGTTTAAAAATGTATTGTATAAATGTCCTTATATAAAATTTCAGTTACCTAAATCTAAAAATAAATTTGATTTTAACTGAAATTTCTAATTAAGGAAATTTTGTGTTTTTTTGACTCGTATAAAACTGAGGTATCTTTAACTGAAGGTTAAAGATAGTATCTTATCTGAAGATACAACCTTTTTCAAAAAGATATTTATAGAATAAAGATATTTTGAATGATATTTAATTTGTTCTTTAAAACACGGGTTCAGGTAGTATGTGCTTTATATGTCGCATGTAAAGTGAAGATTCAAGAGACAACTAGGAGAGTAAACAAGAATAGAAGATTATGTTTAAAAACAAAACAAATAAATTTTCCTTTATTTCAGTCTATTTAAAATTTATTATATTATTTTTATTTGAATTTTCATTTAATTTGGCTCTACTTAATCGAAAATATGTATTCAACAACTTTAGTGAACAAACATTCAAGGAAAACTTTAAAATTTTTATTGAAAATTAATTAAAGAAATTTGGTGTAACCGGTGGATCAATTATTTACTATTTTTCTTTTAATTGCGTATTTTTATTCAGAATGTATTTAAAACATATTCTATTATAAAAATTTAAGCTTATATATTTTACGATTATACTTGCTTAAAACTGACTTTTGACATTTTCTTTTAGTAGTGAAAATATTTTTCAAGTTCTATTATATAAAACAAAACAATAAAAGATCGTTTTCTTCTTAAAAGTAGTAAACGATTTTTAAAATTGTTAACCAAGAATAAAAATCCCTCTATTGGGGAAAAAAGTCTTTATTTATATTTTTCTTATCTTTTCGATATCAAAAATTGGTATACATTAAATTACTCGTTGAAAATTAAAATTCATTTATTACATCCCAAAAAAGCGTTTTTTTTTTTTTTTTTTACAAAAAGAGTAATTTGAATAACAATCAAGAATTATCAAAGTACACATAATTTTCCAGAAGGTAATATTTACAATCAGAATAATTTAGCTTAAATAAACGAGTGAAATTATGTACTTGTAAATTATTTTAAATTAAAAACGTATAACCTGCTTCATAATAGACATAATATTAAAAATTAGTTAATTCAGAATGATCACAAATTATTCAGCGCATTAAGTTGTTTACAATTACAAAGCATTGTACTTACATCAGTATTTCGTTGTTGAACAAGGCATTTCAAACAGTTTTGTTTTCAACAGTTATTAATTTCACATAAGTTCCACATGGGCACCTTTTGTGGCGCGTAAAATATTTAGACGGTATTCAATTTCACGCCACACATTACGAAGAATAACTGGAGTTATTCCAATAATTACACTTTCGATTCTTCATTTTAGTTCATTGATGTTGACAAACTTCGTTGCGTACTCCCTGTCTTTGACAAAATCCCAAAGAAAGGAATCGAGTGGCATAACGTCAGAAGAACGAGGTGGCCAGAAATTGTTCCATCACGGCCGAACCAACGCCGAAAATTGTTCATATAGGTAGTTTTTAACATATAAACCCAGTGTGGTGGTACGCCTTTTTGTTAGAAGTAAACGTTAGATTGTCGATATTCAGATCTGTGTTCTATATCAGCTGATTTCGAAGTCCAGAGTTCCAACGTTCAAATCCTAACAAAGACATTTACTTTTTTACGGATTTGAATACTAGATCGTGGATACCGGTGTTCTTTGTTGGTTGGGTTTATACTTCACTTACACTCATACATATCATCTTCATTCATCCTTTGAAGTAATAACTGACGGTGATTCCCGGAGGCTAAACAGGAAAAAAATGATCCGTGTTCTACACACTCCTGCAACATGTCTAGATAATTAGCGATAGTAACCGTTGGCTCGGCGAAGAAGATCATTTCATAAGCAGTCAACGCACACAAAACTTTTCAATCAGGTTGTGTTTGTCGTCGAACGGCAAAAGAGGGATCTCGCTACTTCATATCAAAAAATTTTTAAACGCAATATCTTAATTCACTTTATCAAGAATGATCACAGCAAAATTGTAACGGATTGGTTAATCGTAATCATCAATCGCATGCACCGACTGAATTTTCTATACATGAAGTTTTAGGTGCTTGTAGAGAATCTTCACGATTGTCGATTGCGGTATTCCCAGTTCTAAATTCGCACGAGAGTCAATTTATCAGGGTTTCTCTGAGAATTTTCTCTTACTCGATCCACAATTTCCAAGGTGTCGTGAGGCGTGCCAACTCCTTTTTTGTTTACTACTTCATGTATCCTTAAACTGCTTATACCGACGTTTAATAGTGTTTTTATTAGAGGATCACCGCCGTATTTTAAACGAAAACGTCTAAGAACAGTAAATACAGTTCCGCTTTCATTAAACTATAGTACGCATATTACTTTCACGTGCCAGGTAGCCACTGCTCAACTGACATCGCGCCAGCGTGTTCATTTAAGGTCATCAGTAACTCTAGTACCTACAATAATGTTAAAAAAAATCATCGTGCGCTCCATTGCTTTGCACATTCTTTATTAACCCTTAAAATGCGCTGAATAACTTATGCCCACTGTATTTTTCGTGTAATTTAAGAAATTTATTTCCATTAACAACTATTAAATTAAAATAAAATCTAATAGTTATACATTACGACTTTTATTAATTAAATTTTTATTTTTATAAAACTCTAGTAACGAAATATTTGTAGTTTTTGTTACAACTTAGCTTGTAATAAGATTCTGTAAACGGTTTCGTTTACAGAATCGAGCTCACAGAATGGATAAACACCAGTATTCCCTTGAAATTTCCACCGATATTAAGATTTTGTTTGAAGCTCACCGTAAAAAAGAAGTGTTATCCGGTTGTCATATAGTGATGTCATAGTCCCAAAAATTGATTTCTGGTCTGTAATTAAAAAATGTACGCGTGATTTTTCAGCCATTTACGATTAAAATAAATATTAATAATTCAGTATTTTTTTATATGAATATTATTTAATACATTTGAGTAAGGTATTTTTTTTAGATCCTTTCAGTTATTTTAAAATCGTTAAATAATTAATTAACATGTAGGGAAATATTTAGCGTAGACATATTTTATTCAGTCAATAGATTGACGTAATAGCTTACGTAGTAACTGGAGGTAAGAAAATTTTTTATTTAATCTTATCTACACAAAATAATTAATTTAATAGAAATGTACTGTTCTCGTCACCGGTGTATAAATTACACGACATCGGGATGTTATTTGTAGAAAAGATACAATGATTTATAAATGACGGTAATAGAAAAAATTTAAAGGAAATTTTAGCGGTAGTTTTACAGTGATGAATTATTCTATCTTTTCGAAAATCGAGGGGTGACCATCTATTTTGTTGAAATCTTTTATTTTCTATTTATCATGGGAGAGGAAAAAGATATCTAAAATACCTTAAAAATGAAAGAAATCATTACTCTTGTAGGGAGTCTGATAAAAGTGCACTAATAAAATAAAAACAATATAAACTTTTCTATCATTTATCAATTGTTAAGAAGTTTAGAGATGCTGATATAATACAGTCAACAAATAACATTCTGTGGTACTTTATCAATACATTTTACAATTTCAGAAGATCTCACATTTTAATTTCTCACTGCCATACTTTTGATTGTAGAATTAAATAATTTTTGTCCTAAAAAATAAGATTTCTTTAATGTTCGAATGGAATTTAATTTAAATATTTCCTTGAGGACGGAGCATTCAGGTAACAGGCTATCTCTGCAGTAATCGAATAATAAAATACTAAACAGTTATTGAGAAATTTGTAAAATTCAGTTACCATTCACATATTAATAAGGGACATTATACATATATTTCAGTTTATCAGGAGTCGTAACAACCGGTTATATCATCACCACTAATAATGAAAGTTAGAATGCTGATATTTAGATTCAGGAATCAAATATTTAGAAATGTAAAGATTCTGTTAAAAACAACCACTTAATTACATCCCAGAGAAATCTCTATCTTTATATTTGTACATAGAGGTCATATAAACATAATCCGGCTAATTAGCATTCAAGGATAAACAGTGTTATCTAAATGATTTTCAGTACCTCTTTCCTTTTTGGTTTAAAACAGCTTTAAAAACAAATTGTTTTTCTTTTTCAAAATTCGATGAAATCTATAAAAAAGATTTAAATCATAAGTTTTGCAACTGTTCTAATAAAATCTATATAAAATATTTGTGATGAAATTTATTAGCGTCCGGCAATCTGCACATTTCATATTGTCAGATTACCCGTTTATTGGCGTGAAATAAATCCATTAGGGATGTACGCAATCAGTTAAAACACAAACAACAAATAAAATTTAAAGGAGATTTATCAACAATTTTCCCTTTATATAAGGTAAACTACTCCAGTCAATCAGCAGTCGGAGCGATACTATTATCTCTGTTTTTTTTAATATTTCTGTCCGATTCAATAAATTGCTTTCAAATGAAATAAAAGTATGTTTACTATATAAAATCTAGTTGACAGCTATAAATAATAACTAAATTCATAATTTAATTCCAATTTTTTCTACGGATTAAAAAACACAGGCAACATTTGTTTTTCACTTGTTCTGTATGATGTAAAATTCAGAGAACGATAAATTGTAGCTTAGCAGCTAGATCTTGTGATCGTTTATAAAATCCTTTCGTAGTGTCATGTGATAAAGGATTTCAACCAATGGTCAGTGAACGGTAACCATTATCTCTGGTTTTGAATTCACCTTTTCCTTTTTTAAAAATTGTTTTTAAAATGAAACCAGAGATTTCTCTTGTATACAATCTGATGGAATATATTTTTAAAAAATAAATAAATAAAAAATTTTGTGAATTTTATTTCTTTCATTTAATTTGAATTGTTACAATTTTTTCCGTGAGGATGAAAGTCACATATGACAGTGTAACTTTTCAGTTATTTTTTGTTTTTTTCTTTTTTTATCTTTACAGTTTATAAAATTATTTAGGTTTGTGTAATATATATTTAAGAAATAATCAGAGAGTGATAAAATGCGTTAAATAATAAGGTTTTAGAGAATTTTACTAAGATTAATTTTAAAGATCTAGAGGACATAGAAAATTTTTTAAGACTTGTGGCTTATTTGGTATTTTAAATATGATAATTGGTTATGAGTAAAAATATTACCTGAAATAATAAATTAAATTTAGTTCTTAAGATTTATAAAAAGTGTTTACTTTTCTTAATCCCTTGTTAAACTGTCAGCAGTACTTTCTGCGTGAACGGTCGGGTTTCATCTTTCTTATTTCTGAATCTAATTTAAAACGCGTAAAGATTAATATTTTATTTTTTCATTGAGAAGGTTGGCACTCTTTGTTAATTCTAAATGATTTATAGAAATTTCTGAGCGTATGATATTTTATATGGCTTTAAATATAATTTAATAATACACTTATTTTATTTATTATGGCGTATATTTATTTTTTAACTGATTTTTTTATACCTGATAAATGTAACTCACGTTTATATACAAGTGACCCACGAAGAAAAGGAGAAATATTCAGAACATGTTCTACTGGTGAAAACAATAAAAAAGTTCATATAAACATAGGCCTGGAAACTCTTTGTTTTCGATTCACGGCTAGCACAGATTTCAGCTCTTCTAATAAAAGAAGCCCTACTGTAAATTTTGGGACCCAAATTAAGAAGTAAACGTGATGGTTTCTTATGTAATTTAAGCTGAAAAATAGGATAAATGAAGTCCCACTGTAACTGTATTAGTTTTTAAGATATCCGGCTAAAACACAAAATTCGGTGTCGAAAAACAAGTTTTTTTTTTAAATATAGCACAATAGTTTTGTTAAATGATTAAGAAATGCGGAAAATTTAGTAACAAAACTTGTGGAGAATTTAATTCTGAGAAATAATTCTGAGAAAAATAACGTAAACACAGCCAATAAGGTACATAAAAACTTTTAAAAATTGGTTTTTTATTGAAGCAAAACAGACGAAAAATAGACTGAAAATCGTATTATTCTTTCTGTACTTAATGAACAATCTTTTAAAGCGTTCTTTTTATACATTCTTCGATTTATCAGCATTTACGAACGAAAGGGTCATCTCCAACCTGTTCATTTTCTGTTGAACATCAAGTAAATCATCGTGTTAATGATGAACATCATGTGGTTCATCATATTCAGCGTAGCTCAGGCATTAGTACTAGGCGAATTTCAATTCGCACTGGTTTGTCAAAAAACAAAGTGTGACTCATCTTACAGAAAGAAAATATTTATCCTTTCCGCATGCAGAAGGTTCAAAATTTTCAGCTAACAAATTACTCCCAGCGGTTAAACTTGTGTCATTAACCTGTAGACAACGCTGATAAGGTAAATTCAGTTTTATTTACTGATGAAACCCATTTTACGATAAATGGATTCTTCAGTTCTAAAAATAGTAAATTATGGAGCGAAGGCAATCCACATGATATTGTGGAAACTAGTTTCCAACATAGATTTTACATTAATGTTTGGTCTGGTATGATTTATTACAAAATTCTGGGACCTTTTGTTGTAGATGTACCTTGTATACTAGATTGCAAATGATTTTTTAGCTCGACGGTGCAACGCCACATTTTTCTTTAGTAGTTAGAAATCACTTGAATGCTAATATCTTAAACTGGATTGGCGCGGTGGACCAATCGATTGGCCACCACGATCAACTGACTTAACGCCACGAGATTACTTCATTTAGGGCCATATGAAAACAGCATATCAACAAAAAGTTAAAACGAAAGAAGAGTTACTCATTAAAGTCCGAAATGCTATTGAATTTATACGAAACGTTTCTGAGATGATACGGAAAGCCACCGGAAATATTTTACGTCGAGCAGAATCCTGTGTACATAGTGAGGGAGGGAATTTCGAACAATTACTGTAACTGTGGTTGGTTATTCTGTTATCATTTATCATTTCATTTATTTTATTGTTTTTATTTTTCTTTATAAAGACTAATTTTTCTTAGGTACAGAAAGAATAATGCAATTTTCTGTCTATTTTTCGTCTGTTTTACTTAATAAAAAAACCGATTTTTAAAAGTTTTTATTTACATTATATTGTTTGTATTTACGTTAATTTTCTCATAATTAAATTTTATACAAGTTTTCTTAAATTTTCCGCATTTATTAATCATTTAACAAAGCTACTGTACTACAAACCTAAATAAACTTGTTTTTCGACACGGAATTTTGTGTTTTACGTCGGATATCTTAAAAACTAATACAGTTACAGTGCTGAGACTTACTTCTCAACTCAAATTACATATTGGAGCACCAAATTTACCCCGTAATTTGAGTCCCAAAAATTACAGTAGGGGGCATCTTTTTACTGGAAGATCTAAAATCCAGGCGAAATCTTTTGTTAGCCGTAACTAGGAAACAAAACGTTTCTAGACCTATGTTTATACGAATTCTTTTCAATATTTTCACTAGTAGAGCGTGCTCTGAAAGTTTCTTCGTGGAACACCTGTATATAATTATTATTGATATATTATTTCATTATTTTGGTTTTTTCTTATAATAATGACACCGTAGATCTTTATTTGTACTCTTTTCTGTGAAATAGATTATCATTAACAGTTAAATTTCATACCCGTTAAGGGATACTGTCGTGTAATAATATTAGAATATTAGATATACATATTTAAAAACGGCCGTTATGTAATTGAAAACCGATGGATGAGTAATTTTAAATAAAACGACACATCACATATCGAGAGGGCGGTGATCTTATAACGATCGATACGTCCTTGTATAATATGCTCAGCAGCTGTTAACGCGGAGAAGTGAAAGAAGAAATAAAATCAACGTAATTCGTCGTTTAAACCGATTCCAGATAGCCTGAAGCGAAGAGCCCGAACTAACTTCCTGCAATTATCGAGGGAAAAGGCATGAGAGGCATCAGGCCGTCCTAATAAACTATAATCGGTTGCGCGCAACTTATTTTGACCATCGAAAGCAAACCGATTACCCGTTCCCTAATAATAAGGGATCGGTCGTAAAACTCAGGAAGCGACTAAAAAAAACACTATAACAATATCGAGACCGGTTTCCTTACTTTGTCCTACCTCAATTTTCTGTTCATTATCGAACAATAGCCGACGCAATTGTCACAAAGGATAAATCACAACTGCAAAAAGAAAGAAATACAACTCGGCATTTCTTCTCCGCTTGTTGCAACGACCGACCTAAAAGTAAAATGACAACGAAGTAAAGAAAAAGGGAACGTTATAATCTTAGTCTACTTAAAATAATAATATTAATAAAAGGAAATAACAAAAACAAAAAAATTACAGCGGTAGATAAATAACCTTGCTATAAATACGGAAAATAAAAATATTTTTTATCGTTAAAAATAACGGATTTAAAAAAAAATTGTAAGAAAAAAATTATGTGTACTTAAATAATAAATTATTATTGCGAATCCCGAGAAGCTATTTAAAATTTAAACTACTATATATCAAACGGTAAAATAAGTAAACTAAAAAAGAAAAGAGAATGATTAAAAATATGTATAAAAATGGACTTAAGATAATAAAAACAGTATTCTAAACTTAGTGCAAAATCCGAGTTGAATTAAAAATAACAAAAATCTTAAGTTCTAATACTGAAAATTAAATTGATGAACAGAAAGAAAATAGCTAAATTGTAGTAAATGCATATTGTACTCGTATAATTAATTCCACTATAGAAAGAGGCACATTAATTTCTTGCTTCACACTATCTGTTTCAGTCTTTTTTATCGCTGAAAATTATATAAAATAAAAGTACAAGTGAGAATAATCAAAATCACTTTCTCTGAGAGTAAGCTGTGTTCATTATACTCCCTTTTGGAATAATATGAAAGTGTCGTTTGTTTGAATGAACAACACTTGTAATTACTTATTCTTGCACTTGATATGCAGTATTTTATTGGATTGAGAGAACAATAAGGAACCATTCTCTTTTTAAATTTCTAAGTAATCTTAATATAGGATAGTAATACGGCTTTGTATTCTGATGACTGTTTTAAGATAACATCTTAAAGATGATTTTGGAATTCTCGAGAGTGGCTAGTCTCATAATGTCAGGTTGGCTACAACCGGTAATAGACATATTATGAAAAAAAAAAAACAATTATTAATGTTAGTATATTTTGTATAATTATTAGACTCGGTTTAAATTGTCCCTATATTTCAGATCACTAGGAATATTTTGCGTAATTTCTAATCGGCTTCCTTTTTTTCTAGATGTATTTAGCCTTATTATTTATGAGAAAGTAAAATAACGTTAATATTAAATTTTATAACTTTCTTTTATCAAAAACAATCATTTTTGTTTAATGGTTGCTTTGTAAGTGGTATTTCTTGGATAATTTTTTTATTTTATCTTTTTGTTTATAGTTTACTTAAATTTCCTTTTAACTAGTAATAATGACTGCTAAAGAATCGAAATACGTATTTATTTCTAGGCTTATATTTTATTTTAATTATTCTTTATCATTCCCTTAGTAATTTTATTCAATAATAATCTTTTATCGTATTTCATTTTTTGTATTTGATTTTAAACAAATCACCTCTTCGCTCACCTCATCAAACATTTAAATTTTTTTTTACATCTATTTGGAACATCAATAAATTTTCAACTTCTGTGTACATCGACTGTGTTTTTTAAAGAATGGCTATTGTGTCTCGAATATCAATTGGTAATCAGATATTTGTCATATACTATATTTTTTTATATATATATAATTTGAACCGTTACAAATTTTTTAAAGTTTACTTAACGTTTTTAATAGCCTTCTAAAATTTCAATTATGAGCAAAATTCCTTCCTCAGAAAAAAAGTGGAGCCTGGGGACTCGCAACAAAGTAAATGAAACTCTATCCTCTGAAGGTATAGAAAATTAATAAACTTTATTTTTATTCTTACAAAGATTTAATTAAAATTCATGATTATAAAACCTTACGGGGTGTAGAGTAGAATAAAAATGTCAAAAATAATAAAAAAATGAATGATATTCATAAAATTTAAACAAAACACGATCTATGTTAAAAGAAAAGCTTAACATTAAAATTAAAAAAAAAAGAAAACATTACCGAATTAAAATGTTATTTATGAAAATATTATATTTAAGTTCAATCTTTATAAAAAAGATGCTTTTCTGCTAGCAGGATGGAAATGATAATCCACCAGGAATTAATTAGATAAGAAATAATTTAGAACTCGCTTGGGCTTAAACTACAGCAGTTTGCAAGTTTTGTTAAAACATGAAGGACAGTGATCAGGTAATACTAAACAATTCACCGCCAGTAATTACTAAGGATTCTGTGACATATCCCATTCGTGAAACTTTAAATCTAAGATACTAATATCTCCTACAATACTTAAGAGTTGAGTGATAAGAAATGAAAGAGTAGTGCTTAGCTAAAATTTAGTTGCCGGTTTGCATACCTGTAATATATCTTTCTCCCATCTACTCTCACTTATTGGTTGTAGCACGGTCATTTTACACAAGCACCTACAATGCGATAAAATGGGTGCAACGATTTAGCAGTGTTGCGCCTGCTTGAATAGTAGTGTGATTTGTTGTTATATCTACAGCCAATGGCTACGTGGAAGCTAGGTTCCCTCTCATATAAATCTAGAATTGAACTGAAATATACAAGAGTAAAAAGCAAATTTATTTGTCATCATTTTATTTTATTGTTCACCGATCGATTCTAGTCTGAACTATTTTCTTGTCCTTCACGTAATTCTTACATTCTACATTTTGAATTATCTTTTATTTGTAATATAATCTTTATCACGGGTCATTTCTTTCTGCAATTTTAGAACTAAATTTGCTAACCCTTGACGCTGCATTATCTGGTGCAGTAAACACGTTCTTCTTTGTAAAAAACTTTACCGTAACTGGTTTTTCTTTTCCAGTTAAAACTTTTTGTACTTTTACCTATCCATCAATTTTAAAAAAAATTACATACCGTAATGTCATATTCCAAAGATTTTCAGTTTTTCCTTTCATGCTTTTCATATATTTGGTATAACAGATATACTCTAAATAAATATTTTTTAATACATTTTTTCTGATTCGTAAATCTTTGTTTTATACAAATTTATTCTATGCATGTCTTTTCTCCATGTTTGTGCCAATCTGCTGTTGATATCGTCCCTACTTTCTCCATTTTTAGTCACTTCTTAAATAGTCAGAGGTCCGATTGGAAAGCTCCGATTAAATCAGAGGTCCGACTGGAGACTATTTTTTCTATTTTTCGTCAAGGCTACCCTATAATGTTGTATAATAAAAAGAGGAATTAAAGGAAAAACGAGATTTCACTTTCTTGGAAAATACAGCTGGTCCTTTTTTAAAATAATCTTTTTTAGCTTCGAAGTACTCCTAGTAAATGCTGAATTTGAAGTATTCATCCAGTACCAAAAGCTTGCAAGCTCTTCCATTGATTATAAAGTTAAAGAATCCAAAACGGGATTTAAATTGTAGGTTTATGTATAAAATTTTTATTTAATAAATACTGTGTATGTTTGTTGTTTTATTCATAGCAGTTTGTATTATTAATCGGATTTATTTTTTTAAGGTTAAATTAGTTCGCCAGATTTGATTTAATGAGGTATATGTGTGAGTTACACGTCAGTTCATGGAATGCTTGATAAATATTTATATAAAAATTATACATTTTAAAAAACTTGGTTGTGATCCACAATTGTAATGTGAATACTAATTTTATTTTGTTATTATTTTATTTTTATTCTCTTTGTAGATTAATGGATGCTTCTCTCTTTGGGAAACTAAACTCTATAACGTGTACAAGATGTTGCCCCGTGTATCTAACAGTCATCAAATGAATAATTATCAATTTTTTATGTACGCGATTGGTTATCTTCAAAATATATAATAATATTTTGCTGTTATTAGATGGTAAGTTTAATTCTTTTATCAATCAATATTTTACAACATTTTTTATCATTTAATTTCTTTTTAACTGTTTGAAATAGTTTTTATTTACATCCTTTTTATAGAATTTGAATTGGTAACACCTAAAATAGTTTAATTAAACTTTTTTTACGTCTTAATGTGAAACATTATTTCTCATCAGTAAATTTATTTTTATCCAAACTAAAAATTGGACAGTTTTGTGATAGCTGCCTTCATATTTGTACATGTTAAAATTACAATTTTTCTGACAGTGGATTTTGGGTAATTTTTTTTTAGCATTATCTGTACGTAATCTTCAATCATCGGTCGACACTTTAAAAAAAAATATTTTGTCATCTGTAGGGAAGAAAAATTTATTACCCAGAAAAGCACTTACCTGCAATATGTTAATGGAATGTAAAAGTATTCTATAAATTTTAACTTATTCATTTATTTAAAAAAAATCAAACCTGCAATACGATATACGCGTATCATTTAAACTTTGTTTTTGAAATTTTAAAACTTCACTTGAAGTTACCTAATATATTTTTAAGTATTTTTATTTACAGTAATTTAGTAATTTTATTATGCCCCAATATAAATTTAGAGGATTTAAGAATAATCGGAGATGAAAAAGAAAGTATGTGGAAGATTTAAAAGAAAGATTTCAAGGAAGTATGTGTGGAATATTGTAAGAAGAATTAAAATCATCCTGAATTAATTTCGTTGCAGAATTTATTATTCAAAATAACAACGGTTATTTACCTAAAAAGTGTAGATAATATATGTAAAGCATTTTTTCTACACGAAAAAGGATAAGTGATACTTTACACTTTGTATTCAAATTTCTCTTACGGATGTATCGTACTGCAAGAAGAAGCAGTCGGAGTTACTTTTTCTGAAAGTAATAATATTTCTTATATAGCCAGATCCATTTGTGAACAGTATAAGGTGTTATCTTATAGGGATGAGCCTTTGCAAAGAAATGAACCTATATCGAAATGCAGATGTAAAGAGCACCTGCATTTCCATGCACTTTGTATGCCGATCCGTTATATCATAATGTATTCGGATCAGTGAAAAAGGCAGTGATAAACTTCTTTATTCGTTATTTTCCTCAGAGACCTTAGAATGATACATTCCTGGGTGAATTTATTGTTCCATTGTCGAGAGAGATTTGTACCTAATGCCAGATCGCCTACAAGTGTTGAGTAATTACACAAAAAATAAATAAATAAATAAATAAATTATTAAATAAATAATAAATATAAAAATAAATTCTGTCGATTAGAAAAAAAATATACCGGGATTTTAAGTCTTACGCTTGCGAGACTTTAGTCTTGCGAGTATGATTTTATACGAGCATTCGTAATATATTATAGTCAGTACTAATTAAAACTGAGTACGACTATTTCCTAAAAATGCATTTCGTATTCAAAAGAAAGGATATTTCCAGGTATTTCCAATCACCTTAATTGTCTTCTTCTGCTTCTTTTTCCATTAGTACCGATTGTTCTGATATGCTGTTCTGTACAAGAAAAAATATATAGGAAATAATAATAAGATTATCATTTTACTCCGAAGTATTTTGCTCAAGATTTGTTGGTTATTAGTTAATATATCCCCCGTGGTAATATACCTCATAGATCGACCTTGTGTTATTGCTACTGAATATATTTCCGGTTAATAATTGTTTATAATTTCTTGCTTAAGTTTTCTATCATAGATAAAGAAAATAAGTTACTAGAATCAAAGAAACGTGTTAGTTGCACCACAAACTCATCACACTTTACAACCACCTATATAAAAAAATAATAAAATAAAAAAAATAGTAATAATTGTAAGTAAGCAGTGAAGGACAAAGTGAAGAAATATAAGAGGCACATATTTAGAAAAATTATATACATACCTTTTCTTGACTGTTACTGACTTTTTTTTGTATATATTTGTGTGTATATATGTGTGTGTGTGTGTTTGTCTGTTTTGTGTGTGTGTGTGTGTATGTGCCTTTTATTTTAATATCTACTTTAACTTAGAAATCAAATAATGAGTAAACTTACCTCGCACAGTTCGCTACAATTGTGTGTTAATTGACAGTTGTTGGATATACCGACATTATAGTCGGGCCGTGTTTAACACCGACTATAATAACAATTACAATTACAATTGCATCCAGGGTCGACAAATTGAGCAACGCACACACACACTCACACACACAAACAAACACACACAAGCACATTCTCATTGTACGTTTGTAATCACGACTTATTTTACCTTGGAAAAGGAATAAATACTTACATTTATATATTTTCAAAAACCGCTGTCATTAAATCCACCGAGAAAAACCACAGTTTTTTATACATTTATATAAATGTTGTAACATTTTTTTATATTATTGTCAAATACGTGGTATGTTTGACGATTACGAAATAATAAAAAAAACTACTATAGATCTTGGTACTGAGGTACAAACTGGGTTGTTCGAACCCGATAAGTTTTTTTTTTTTTTTTAATATTATTATGTTTTAATATTTATGAATAATTAATTTGGTCTTCGGCAATGGTACATAATTTATTTTTATTTTAACTTATGAAAAGTTAGTTTAATAACCTAGAATTCTTCCACTTATTTTAAATCTAAAATTATCTTCATCTGAAAATTAAAAATTATGCTTCATAGAAACGCTTTTTTCAATTTTTATTTACGTTTATACTTTTTCTGGTATTTCCTGAAATATTTTTATTCAAAATAAATTCCCAGGTAGTAAAAATATAAAAAAGATACTATCAAATGATAACGGACCTCCCTCACGTTTATAATTTAAAAAATATTTTCGTGTGAAATTTATTTAAAATTCCATTTTCTGTTAATTTTAATTCTAAGAACGTACTAAATTAAAAAAAAATAAAATAAAATAACAAGACGTAACACTTAAGAATCATTATTAAGTGAAAATCAATAACTATATGCGCGTTTCGATTGTGATACAGTAATAATGAGGAAATATAAAGGAATTATTTAATGATTAAAGAGACTTATTAAAATTTGTTTTAATTCATCTATATTTACTGATGATTATTGTTTAACAATGGAATTGTGCATTTAGGTTTTATTTTATTTTGATTCCTAAAAATTTCACTTTGTTAATTTTCATCCTTTATTAATGTAATCGTGAAAAAATTGTTCTGTTTAATTTGGACAGATGGTAAGCGCTCATTCGAAATTAGAAAAACTGAAAAACTGTTGAACTGTTGAAATTTAAAGATTTATATATATATATATATATTCGTCAAGAGAGTAGAATAATTATTTTTTTAATTATTCTAATTTACGATGTAGCTATACCATTTCAATTAGAGTTGTGGTACTTTAAGCAGAATTAATTTATTACCCGTTAAGTTACATCAAATCAGATCCGCCGATAAAAATATACAGAAAAAATTTTTATATAATTTTCGCAAAAAACTTCCATGCTTTTTTTATTTTTTTTTTGTTACGACCTTAGTTTATTTGGTTTCAAACCTAGGTCATCCCTACACACCGATTTATCGAATAAACTTCACAGGTTATCAGATCCTCAAATTTTTGCTTTAAATATGTTATTTAAGAAAAAAGTGTTAGAAAAAAGGTGCTAGATTTAAACAGTATAGAAAGCGACCAATCAAATACTGTAAAATCTATGACTTGATATTTGCGACGGCCAATTCGGAACGGGTATGAACATTGGGAATGAGAAGATTAATATTATCGTCTCTTCCCTGCAGGAGATCGGGCTTCAGTCATCGTCCGAGAAGACTCGAGTAGTTGTAGTTTTACGGGTAGGTGATCCCATAAGGTTCATTCAGGGTCGGAACCAAGGTAATCCTCCCTTTCTCTGTAGTGCTTCCCAGAAATATGTGATGAAGGTGTTGAATAAAACCGAAAAACGGCAGCCGCCATCGGTCGGATAATAACCAACATCAGGGGTCCCTGCACATCGAAGCGGAAGTGTTGTACGGATCGACCAGTCTGGTTTGTCACGATAAAAAGGGGATGAGCCTGTGCAATTCTTAATCGAGTGTGCAGTTTTAGTTTGTCTCTCTTCGGATATGCTGAGGACATATCTCGGATAATTTCGGCTGCTGGCGAAGTGATTGGACTTGCACCTCTGCACTTCTTCGCTTGGAAGAGGGAAAAGATGTACCAGGGATAAAATAAGACGGACGCAGAGTCATCGTTTGTCTGCAGGTGGCAAGAGAGATGAGATCAATAGATGAAGGGCCGGTGGACGTACAGACTTATCCCGGACCACCAAAGATGACTAGACCGTAAAAACGAGGAACTGGGGTACGAGTTAATCCAGTTCCTTATCGATCTCGATCGTTTTAAAGCGTACCTCTGCACGTGGTTGTTGATACCCGTAGCGGATTGTGGTTATTACGGAGAGTAAGATACCGTAGAACATATGGTGTTCTTGTGCGTTTTGTTCTTGTAGCATAGGAAAGCATGCTTGGGAGAATTTGGCGTGCTTACCTCAAATAACATCATGGGGACTATGCTGCATACTGAACGGGCATGGCACGCGATGTCCACGATGTCAGTCAAGATCATTCGTACAAAGAATGCGGAGGAAGTGCAGGGGTGAATAATTTCCCTTCGATTCTCCCTTGGGCTGTAGTCATATTAAAGAAGGTTCGACTCCAAGGTGGAGAAACCGATAAAAACAAAACTGTAAAATCAAGTGTGAAAAGATGTGATTTCTACATGTAAAATAAGACTACAAAATTGATTATATTTATTAAAATTGTTTTTAATTTTTAATGAAGAATATTTATATTTGGTTTTAATATATTATACTATACAGGAAAAAAACGATATTTACTTATCGCCTATCGTGTGGGTGTATAAAGTTTTCTTTAACAAAGGTGTATTTAATATAAACGAGTAAAAGGTAAATGATGCTTCTTAGAGTGTTTTTTATACTCATATTTATAATAAATGCGTTTTTAGTCAGAAGGGTTATTATTTAATGACACAAAATCTTTATGAAGGTATTCTGATACAAATGTCCATTTTGATACATCTGCGGAGGGATGAGTTTGAAACTCTTAAACGTAATAGTTTTATTTACCATTGTTCGATCTCTTCAGTAATGAATTAGATCGTTAAAAGCAGATGTTTTCTGTACAACAGTCGGTTCAATATTATTTCTATGGATTTATTTGAGAATGGACAAACGAATTCTTCTTAACGCAACAAGTCGTTTCTGATTGACCTATTAGGAAAACGTTCTGCTCGTTTTATTTTATTATTTTCAATAATTTAATTTTCTTAAATTTTCTATAAATTTATTTTGTTTTTGTAATGAAAAAAAATTTCACTTCGAGAAAAAATAATTAACAATCATCAAAAAATAAATTTTATAAAATCAGAATTTTATTTTTGAAAGGGAGGATAAAAATTTGTTATAAAATAAAATCAATTCTTTAATACCGATATTAAATAAGATGCTGCGGCTGTATTTATCATCTAATACTCTCCGCGTAAATCGGTTAGTTAATTGCACGTTATTTATGTGTAATAATGGTGTACACATAAAGCATTATTCAACTAGTGATTCGCAGGAGACATATAAACAGGAAGACGGTAGCCTCGAAGGGACCTCCTTCACTCTTATTAACCTCAAGAAGAAATAAATTCCGTAATAAATCTGTCCGTGCGTCGGGTATATTGAATTTCAAAACAGGAGTCGATGCCGTAGGGTAAATCCAAAATTTAATGTGAACATATTTTTCTAAGCTCAAAGTATTATGATATATGTATATATGTACATATATATATATATACACATGTGCGTGTGTGTGTGTATTTATACCTCCTTACGTATGTTTGTTGAAAAAAAAAGTACATAATATTGAAGAATTTATCTTGAACGCCAATTTGCGTCATTAAAATATAACATAAATAACAATTGTGAAGTGAGTGACTGGCATCGTCGGTCTATCTATTAATCTTGCCAGTAAATAACACACCAAGCTTGAACCGAGCATCAATCAATGGGGTTACGTTTTAGGTATCATTAATCATAAAAAACTCGCTCCTTTCTTGTCCTTAAAAACTGACAGACGAGTGCTTCATGATAAGAAGGGCTGCGGTTAGGTTTTGGTACATCCGTAGTGTAAAAGGTACTGTTACCTCGATTACACCGATCGGAAGGTACATTTTTATATTTATTTTTTTTAATTATACAATAAAGAAACCCTTTTATAGAAAAAAATAAAATACCAGAAAAAATAAAAGTAACTTCAATAAGTTCATAATTTATGTGGATTTTAAAGTAAAGGTATCTACTTTTTTCTCGAAGAATTTCCCCTGTTTAAAAATAATAATTTTTAACTTCTTACGGCATACATTGAAAAATTTACGAGCTTTTACCGGATGTAAGTTATACATATTAATTTTGAAATTTTATCGCAACCAAAAATATATTATTTAAAATTTTAAAAAAGTAATAATTTTGAAAAAGAAATCAAATAAACATAAAAAATGTTTTTAAATAAACAGTAATTTCCGAGTTATTATATAAAACGTGATTTAAAATTTTAACATGAACGGAGATATTGTATTATTTTGCGAATATCGTAAATCATTAAAAATAATTTATCAGCTGCTTTCGGAATTTTAAGAATTCAAAATTCTTTATGTCAGCTATAAAAATTAACTTAAAAAAATTTTATTCGTTAGACTTCTTTTTGTGGAAAACAGGGCATTATAACCTTCTTTTTGGAGCTATCCTTGATCAGGAAATTCATTCCTGTTTTGTAACAGTGGAATTTAAAAAAAATAAAGACTATAGTGAAGAAAAAATATATTTCTCTGACGTTTAATTTAAATATTAATTGCATAATTTATAACATAGAAAAAAGACTAGGAAGTGTAATACTTAATTAAAAAGTCACCTGTAAATATGATAAAATTAAATTTTTATTGTTATATTTTTTATCACTAAGATATATTTGTCATTAAGATATATTTAAAAAAAAAAAATTAAAAACAAATCGTCCTAAAAAATTATTATAATTGCCTCTTTTGACTTTTAGAGGTGGGTGGAAATTAAAAAATAGCTATTAAAATCTTAAAAATGCGTAGTTTAGTAACGCCATAAAAAAATCGAAATTTAAGGAAGAATTTAAAAATTATGTTTTACTTTCTCTAATTTTATTTTGAAAGGCGGTTTTATATAAAAAAACATTTTATTTAAATTTTTTTTTATAATTCTACAAAGAATAAAAAACAAAAACGATAGTTATACCAGTATTAAAACAAACTTTCATAAGTAATACAAAAAATAAAAACTTGTGTTTAAATAAAGAAAAGAATGAAACGACTTAAAGAAATTACTACATAATTTAAGATTACTCTATCTGGAATGTGCAAATTGAATTATTGTTTTTATTATAAATTTTGTTGCGAGAATAATTTGAATTTGATATTCAATCAGATTACATATAACATATCATAATCACAATATAACAACCCAGTACTAACCAATAATAAAAAAAGAATATCTTCTAGTATTTTAAATTTTTTTTTTTGTCTTCAGTCATTTGACTGGTTTGATGCAGCTCTCCAAGATTCTCTATCTAGTGCTAGTCGTTTCATTTCAGTATACCCTCTACATTCTACATCCCTAACAATTTGTTTTACATATTCCAAACGTGGCCTGCCTACACAATTTTTCCTTTCTACCTGTCCTTCCAATATTAAAGCGACTATTCCAGGATGCCTTAGTATGTGGCCTATAAGTCTGTCTCTTCTTTTAACTATATTTTTGCAAATGCTTCTTTCTTCATCTATTTGCCGCAATACCTCTTCATTTGTCACTTTATCCACCCATGATTTTTAACATTCTCCTATAGCACTACATTTCAAAAGCTTCTAATCTTTTCTTCTCAGATACTCCGATCGTCCAAGTTTCACTTCCATATAAAGCGACACTCCAAACATACACTTTCAAAAATCTTTTCCTGACATTTTAATTAATTTTTGATGTAAACAAATTATATTTCTTACTGAAGGCTCGTTTAGCTTGTGCTATTCGGCATTTTATATCGCTCCTGCTTCGTCCATCTTTAATAATTCTACTTTCCAAATAACAAGACATATTAAAAAAAGAGAATATTAAGAAAAAGGTGCATCAAAATTCGAACATGCACCCTTTCCTTGAATTCGGTTTAAAAATACATCACATACCAAATGTATGTGATATCGTTTGGAATAAAAATTTCTTCGGATTATAACTAATCTACTGATGGAAAAAACTTCTAGAAAGTATTGTCCTGAATATATTTCCCTTCTTCATCGATTCTATTTCCACTCAACATTTATAGTCTTTTGTACTGTAGTTGAATTTATATATATGTATATATTCTGATGTAATACCATTCTGAAGGATCAAAGCGGTATTTTTCTGCTGATAAGCTAACTTTCTCTCTTTATCTACTGGTAAAGAATAAAAAACTAGTTTTTGACACGTTGGACTATTTCAAGACCAGAATGTTTTAAGACATGGATTCTTAAAACTAGGTAATACAATATTCATCTTAAAATCATTACCAGTTCCTTCCTGTTCTATATGGTTCAAAAAGGGAAATACTTATTTATAGAAAAGTGAAATCTGGTAAATATTATTTCGTTTTGACGCAAAGCGGTGCAATAACTAAAACTTTCTTAAGATTTTCCGATGAATGGGCCAAATCCTGATTACTGTTCTTAATTCTATATATAATCAAACTTTTATATAAAATTAGAAACTATAACTGATAAAAAGTGTGTGGGAAGTGGGAAAATGGTGAAGTTATAAAATAAAAAATAAAACTATGTTGAATTAAAAAAAAAAAAAATCACTTGTTTCATAAAAACTGAATCCTATTCTCGTTCATTTTTATATGTATTTTTTACATTTATTTTTAGTTCTACTTTTCCATTTTATAAATACACTAAACAGCTTAAGTTCTTACTTCAGTCGAATACAAAAGTCCTGGAATAGTATTTATAAAAAAATAAGTATATTGCATTTAAAAGAAGTTGTTTATGCAAGTGAACTTTCTTTTGTTTTCTGTTATATATTAATATTTTTTATTTTTTATTTATTAGGTTTTTTTACGGTATTGTTGAAAGAAACTAATAAGAAAAACTATCTAGTTTTTTATATTATTTAAAAAAAAATAACTGTTTATTATTATTTTTTATAGTTTTAGTTCTTTTCTTGCATCTTTCTAAAAAGTAATATTTGAAAATTTGTTGTCGAAAATAGATTGAAATGCGAGAAAAAACAAGGGATTTTCCAAAATTTAAATGCTTTGTAATCAAAATTAATTAATTTTCATATTTTTAAATATTTTATTACTGAGATTTATTTTATGTCTATCGATTAAGAAAAATAAATGTATATATATATATATATATCTGTAAATTTAATTTAATATTTTAAAAAATTATTAAAATTTTAAACTTCGGTATACTTATTTTTCCCATTTTCAATTAAAGGTGTTTGAAATTGTAGTTTTTTAGACAGCAAAAAGCTACTGTTATATTTCTTACAAAAATATTTCTCGTTAACTATTATTAAAATTTAAGTTTTAAATTGATTTCTCTTATCCGTAAAAGAGATCATCAATAAATAAAATTTGTGAAAGATTAGTTTAAAGTTAATTCTGTTTTAAGGTACGCTGCTATCTTAAGACAACATAAAATATAGTGAAATCTCTAATGATGATAAATCTTTACAAAAAAATTATTTTTTAAAAATCATTAAAATTTAAATTCATGAAAAATATTGAAAATTACCACGTTATACGAAATAATAAATAATGTCACATTTATAAAATAATAATAATACAGATTTAAAAAAAAAATTTCACATTTTTTATAAGAACTACGTTTTTAGAGGTTATGTTTTTACCGCCTTTATTCTAATAAGGATACAAAATTGTTTCCTTTCTCATAAAGTCTTCTCTGAAGAATTTTTTTTTAATTTTAGTTATTAGGCTAAACTAAAAAAGTTAAAAAACCATTTAAAAAGACTACAGTTGAATTTTTAAGAATTTCTCTTCAAAAATGTTAAAGGGTATTATTTCTCAGTAACTTACTCTCTGTTAAAAAAATAAATAAAAGTAACGTTTGATAATTGTAAAATCAAATAAGCCGCAAAATAAACACGCACACGTGCATGCATCTGTTACTGTGAAAGACCGATATCTGGCAAATGTCGATATTATCCGGTGAATATTGACACATATCAAATACGTCGGTGAAAGACCGATATATTTACTTATTCGAACCTTCGCCGGTATATGTCGACAAACCCAGATAAGCTCTGGTGGGGTCAAAACGATAACAAGAAATTAAAAAAACAATCACCCAATACCAATCTCTATAGATTACTAAAAATTCTCGTAAGTTTAAATTTAAGCCAAACATAACCTACGCTCGCTGATCTCGTCTAATTAACGTTAAATGTACAAATGATATATGTTATTCTCCAAAATTTGTGGTGTTTAATCAAATTCACCTCATTTAGCATGCACCGATTATTAAAGTTGAATAAAAATATTTTTTATAAAAAAAATTGAACAATGGTCAAACCATCTGACCATTTAATTGTATCGTTATCATTCATCCATGCAGTTACCATGTTCTGTGTATCCTTAATGACACTTTAAATTTATAAAATGCTGAAAATTTGATAAAATTTTTATATAAATGCAGTAAATTTGATTAATCGTTTCCAATGTTGGAAAATATCATATATAATTTGTATATTTAAAGTTAAATAGACGAGGTTAGGGAGGGTATTTCATGTTTAATTTAAATTTAAACTTCATTTTTTAACGAGGGTTTTTGTAATCTATTTACCTTTGAGACTGGTATCGGATGATATTTTTTTTTTAATTCTGTAGTTATCGTTTCGACCGCCGCCAGAGCTTATCTTTGTTTGTCCACATATACCGACGAAGGTCCGAATAAGCAAATAGTTCGGCCTTTCACCGACGTATATGGTTGAGCCGACATTTACCGGAGAATATCGACATTTGCCAGATATCGGTCTTTCACGGTAACATATATACAAAGTTATTAACCAAGACTCTAATAGTTTTGGATTTAATAAACCACAAAAACGGGCTGGGCAAAAGCAATGAAAGAGGGGACCGACTTATAGAGTTTTGCACGAAGTATAATTTAGTAATTGCCAACACCCAATTTAAAAATCATAATAGAAGAATATACACTTGGAAAAAGCCAGGCGATACTGCAAGGTATCAGATAGATTATATCATGGTTAAGCAAAGATTTAGAAATCAACTCGTTGACTGCAAAACTTACCCTGGAGCAGACATTGATAGCGACCATAATTTGGTGATAATGAAATGTAGATTGGGGTTTAAAAACCTGAAGAAAAGGTGTCAGATGAATCGGTGGAATTTAGAGAAGCTTGAGGAAGAGGAGGTAAAGAAGATTTTTGAGGAGGACATCGCAAGAGGTCTGAGTAAAAAAGATAAGGTAGAAAATGTAGAAGAAGAATGGGAGAATGTTAAAAAGGAAAATCTTAAATCAGCAGAAGCAAACTTAGGCGGAATAAAGAGAACTGGTAGAAAACCTTGGGTTTCAGACGATATATTGCAGCTGATGGATGAACGTAGAAAATATAAGAATGCTAGTGATGAAGAAAGTAAAAGGAACTATCGGCAATTAAGAAATGCTATAAACAGGAAGTGTAAACTGGCGAAAGAAGAGTGGATTAAAGAAAAGTGTACAGAAGTGGAAAGAGAAATGAACATTGGTAAAATAGACGGAGCATACAGGAAAGTTAAGGAAAATTTTGGGGTACATAAATTAAAATGTAATAATGTGTTAAACAAAGATGGTACACCAATATATAATACGAAAGGTAAAGTCGATAGATGGGTGGAATACATTGAGGAGTTATACGCAGGAAATGAATTAGAAAATGGTGTTATAGAGGAAGAAGAGGAAGTTGAGGAGGATGAAATGGGAGAAACAATACTGAGATCTGAATTTAAGAGAGCATTAAAAGATTTAAATGGCAGAAAGGCTCCTGGAATAGACGGAATACCTGTAGAATTACTGCGCAGTGCAGGTCAGGAAGCGATTGATAGATTTATACAAACTGGTGTGTAATATTTAAGAAAAAGGGCAATTTCCGTCAGACTTCAAAAAAAGTGTTATAGTCATGATACCAAAGAAAGCAGGGGCAGATAAATGTGAAGAATACAGAACAATTAGTTTAACTAGTCATGCATCAAAAATCTTAACTAGAATTCTATACAGAAGAATTGAGAGGAGAGTGGAAGAAGTGTTAGGAGAAGACCAATTTTGTTTCAGGAAAAGTATAGGAACAAGGGAAGCAATTTTAGGCCTCAGATTAATAGTAGAAGGAAGATTAAAGAAAAACAAACCAACATACTTGGCGTTTATAGACCTAGAAAAGGCATTCGATAACGTAGACTGGAATAAAATGTTCAGCATTTTAAAAAAATTAGGGTTCAAATACAGAGATAGAAGAACAATTGCTAACATGTACAGGAACCAAACAGCAACAATAACAATTGAAGAACATAAGAAAGAAGCCCTAATAAGAAAGGGAGTCCGACAAGGATGTTCCCTATCGCCGTTACTTTTTAATCTTTACATGGAACTAGCAGTTAATGATGATATAGTAATTCTAGCCGAGAGTAAAAAGGATTTAGAAGAAACAATGAACGGCATAGATGAAGTCCTACGCAAAAACTATCGCATGAAAATAAACAAGAACAAAACAAAAGTAATGAAATGTAGTAAAAATAACAAAGATGGACCACTGAATGTGAAAATAGGAGGAGAAAAGATTATGGAGGTAGAAGAATTTTGTTATTTGGGAAGTAAAATTACTAAAGATGGACGAAGCAGGAGCGATATAAAATGCCGAATAGCACAAGCTAAACGAGCCTTCAGTAAGAAATATAATTTGTTTACATCAAAAATGAATTTAAATGTCAGGAAAAGATTTTTGAAAGTGTATGTTTGGAGTGTCGCTTTATATGGAAGTGAAACTTGGACAATCGGAGTATCTGAGAAGAAAAGATTAGAAGCTTTTGAAATGCGGTGCTATAGGAGAATGTTAAAAATCAGATGGGTGGATAAAGTGACAAATGAAGAGGTATTGCGGCAAATAGATGAAGAAAGTAGCATTTGGAAAAATATAGTTAAAAGAAGAGACAGACTTATAGGCCACATACTAAGGCATCCTGGAATAGTCGCTTTAATATTGGAAGGACAGGTAGAAGGGAAACATTGTGTAGGCAGGCCACGTTTGGAGTATGTAAAACAAATTGTTAGGGTTGTAGGATGTAGAGGGTATACTGAAATGAAACGACTAGCACTAGATAGGGAATCTTGGAGAGCTGCATCAAACCAGTCAAATGACTGAAGACAAAAAAAAAAAGACCACAAAATTTCTTAAAACAAGAAAATAAATGACGGTTGGTCTTTTATACTGTGCGAGAACGTTTTACTTCTATAAAAACCGTAACACTTAGAAAAATCTTAGTAGAAATTAATAAAAACGTATGACCTGCCGTAAAACGTTTCACTGTAAGATAAATTGAATATTGTCCTTATTATCAATTTATGTGTGTAAATTCTTTCGGTAAAAAAAAAGAAAATTAAAATTGAAAAATACATTTTGATTAAACAATCAAGGTTAATTTATTACAGTGATCGTATAAATAATAAATTAAGTTAATCTTATGATAGTAATTAAAAATCATTATAACAGTAATGAAAATAAAGTTAAATTTTTTAAATGTTTGGAAAAGTAAGTGATCAGCAAATTATATGCGTTTTCTTAACAAGTGAGAGGAGATATTCGATCACGTATTTTTTAGTTAGCCTTCTTCTGATAAATTATCCATAATTTCAGACTTAAAAACCAGGAAGGAGGGGTAAAAAGAGAGATCACGGTAAAGAAGAAAAAAGAGTGAATGAGCGAGCGGGAGACCGAGAAAGAAAGAGAGGGAAGTAGTACCTTCGCTAGTCCATTCAGTAATTCCGGGTCATTAGAAGAAGCCACTTGAGGCAATGCCTTAGGCTTGTAATGGAAAATGCCGGCTCGCTAAGATAATTGCAGCATTTATCTGGCGACAATCAAAATAATGAAACAATTATTAAATAACTCGGACCGCGGCCACTACCTACCCGACGTATCATCCCCTGCCATTAATTATGGCCTATTATTGTTATTATTATTATTACTTCTTTTTTTTGTTATAAATTTAACAAATTTTATGTTGTAAATATATAATAATTAATTATTATTTACAGTATTAAACTTTAAAGCGATAAAATTACAGTTAATTTTTCAAAATTATATTCGGCAGTTTTTGTACTTTAGTCAGAAAAAAATAAAGTATAGAAATTTTTTAAGGACCCCAAAAATTAAAATTGTGATAAATTTCTATAGGTAGAGTCGACTTCTAAATTTTCTGAAACCAAAAGTTCTCCTATTAAGGGGTATTTTTAAAAAAATCCATTTTCAGTTTTATTTTCTTAAACTGAAATTTAAAAGAGAAATATTTAAAAAAATTTTATGATATGTTTATAACACAATATTTACTTGTCTATTTGATATAAACGTAATATAATAATTAATGTATTAACATAATTATGAAATTCTGGATTTTTCATCGGAATTATAATTGCGGTTTCAATTTCGTTTTTAGAATTTGGTTAGAGAACAGAAGATATTTTGTAATGTAAAGAAATATTTTTTTTATGATTTCAAGGCAATGTATTATATTTTTTTAAATTTTCTTATGAAATCCATCTTTATTTTAACTAAAAATAGTGTGTTTTTTATCATGCATTAAATCAGAATTTAATTCAGAAGGAAAAAATTAAATCACGTAGAAAATTTTAAAATCGATTTTATTGAAAATACTTGTTTTTTTAATTTTGATCAGGTTACGATAAGAAATGTTATTCCTATTTTTTTATTCCTTACGATATATTATATTAAAAAATAATAATAAGAAACTAGCTAATGCCAAGTGCAATAGCAACTAGGAAATCGATTTAAAAAAAAGGGAAATTCTTGCTCGATTCGATATGTATTTATTTTCTTTAAAATATTTTTTAAACTTTTATTACGTTTTAATTCATCACCAAATAATCTGATTTCAAAAATTATATTTTTAAATTGTAGAGGAAGTACCTTTGGTGTGTTAGTTTCCCAAATAGTTGAACAATTTGAAGTTAGATCTACGTAGTTTATTTACTTTTTTGTCACCCTAGTATAAATTTTCATTAGGTTACGATATTCAATGTATTTTCGCTGAAAAATTCAAGAATTTTATCGGAAAACTTAAGATAAAACTCCCTCTCATTCTGTAGAGCCTTAACTCATGCTAGATAGCTGTCTCTATGTCGTTTCTCAGTATTATTTTTTTTTTATCTTTATCAAGATGCATGATTTTTTCATCTTTGAATTTCTTATGAACGATTTGTTTTAAAAGTAATGTTTTTTTGTTATGTTTTACATGTTTAAAAGGATAATATTAAATTAAATTAGCTTAGATAAAACCGTTTTTAAAAACCGTCTCAAAAAACAGAAAAACAAAAAAACCACAGTTCAACTATTTTTTTTTAAATTTAGGCATCAAATTAATTCTTTAGTAGGCACCAAATTAAAAATATCTATCAGCAACAAACAAACCCATAATTTTTTTACATAGCTTCAAAAGTCGAAATCTCAAGAATTAAAAACCGAGGAAATCTGGGTTGGGAGTTGCATGTGCTATCGGTACGCTAAAATTTTTGAGGTGGAGGAAAGAAGGATGGTTGGTGAATTTGGGTTCTGTAGATTCTTAATCGCTCTCGCCATCTTCTTTGTCTTACATCGGCCGGGTCAAGGCTGGGCCGGGTTCGATATTGTGAGAAGTAGCTCCTTCTTGTTTGGCCTGTCTTTCCGTACTTTTTATTGTACATAATTACAGACCGTAGTATTAGAAAGACCTGCGAGCCCTGAAAAGGGCAAAACAGGGAAAAGTGCAGACCTCTTCGCTCTTCCGTCGGGTGACTACTGGGTTTCTTTTTCATCATCTTCTCTACCTTTCCGTGGTCTTCATCATTTTCTCTAAATAAGATAAAGGGTTACGGAGTGACTAACAGTTCATATAAGTAGGACATTTGCGTACACGAGAGTTCAGCGATTACCTTGTGTGCACCGTATACGACGAGAAGCAAGAAACAATTATTCATTTTCTTCTATACATATGTGCATATAGGAAGGGTTTGGGGGGGTCCTTGTTGATATGTCGGTTTATTCAGTCTGTAGCACCTGTAACAGATTTGAAACAAAAGAAAGGAACATTTTGAGTGGCATCAGTATAAAAGAAGCCAACATAGGTTTTTCAAGAGGAGGTTTTATATATATATATATATATATATATATATATACTAGATTGGAGGTAAATCTTGAGACCTCTGTGTGAAATATGAAGTTTTTCATTCCCCTTTTCTTTATTTTAAGCGCACTATGAGTTATAGTAATTAGATAAAAAATATATCCGAAAATATAATCGTATTCTCCTGTCCTAGACAGAGACCATCTAATTTACCATTGATTCATAATTTTGAAGGCTGTAATGTCATAAAATCAGCAAAAATTATTATAATTACATACAATAATGAATTGCTCTCACAATTTCGAATGGAAATTATGTTTCTTTTACTGGCGGCATAACCAAATGCTAGCAGCAAATTTGACAGGAGACAGAATCTACCACCAAAAATGGGGTAACCATTTTCAGAAGTAATCAGCATCCTGTATTTAGGGATTTACGGGAATATGAGAAGTTCCCTGTTATCTTTCTAACCGAGTTCCGAATATTTTATGTAACATATCGGTATGCAAAGCAGGTAATATTCCTGCAAATAATACTTTTTTTATCCTCTCGAAGTAAATCGGACTGTTGCCTGATCTACCACAGATAACAGCCGTGTGAAAGACTAGAATATACAGTATTTAATAACAAATTAATGTTTCCTTTTTACAATAAAATACGTTAATTGTGTATATTCTCTCTACTTAATTGGAAAATCTATCAAAAATAAAGAAAGTATGTGGTTTATTTTTTCGTAATATTAATCTTTTTTCATTCTCATTGAATTTTTAATGGTGGTTTAAAATGTAGTAACCTACAGTAATCATTTAAGGAGGAACTGTATCATGGTTCGGAAAAATCTTCTGAATTCTAACATTAAGATATAAACCACGATTGTATCTAGCTCAAATTATTTTTTTTTTTTTTTTTTTTTTTTTTTAGTATTTTTCATTACATTAATATAAATTATTTCATTCATTTCTTTTCATAATTTTTTTTTTCAGCAAGTAAATTACGTAATTAGAATTAAATTACAAGTTTCCTTTGTACAATTATTTGGGAAAAAATCAACTTTTTTTATAGTTTACTAGGCATTCATATAAATTTACTTGTATTTTTTTTTTGTAAATCAAAATATATCATTAAAATGCGGTTTCTCGGTCTTGAATATTTTTAGATTTATTAATATTTACCTTTTACTCAGAAGCTAGTCAAGAAATAAGTATTAAATTTTAAATTATATGCAGATATTTTTATTGTACGTATGTAAGTTTTAAAAAGTAAATTATATACAAATTAAAATATTTTAAAATTTAAAAAAGTTAATTTTAATCATGTAACGGTAATTTTTTTTCTCTAAATCAAAACATTAGTAATCGGTACGTAATTCTGCGTTATAATTAGGAAGAAAAATTAGAATTTTAATATTAGTAGTTATGAAAAATTATATGAGTTCCGGTTATGAGGTTGATGGAATCTCGATTTTATTTAAATGAAATAAGTACGAATAAAAAGGAAGGAATGTAGTAATGAAAGAGCATCTCGGTTAGGAATCAGTACTCCAATACAAATGGAATTTAAAATCTTTAAATACTCCATTTTCTTCATTCCTGCGCATTAACTAGGATTTTTATATTTCTAATGAAAATTTACTGTAATTTTTTATAAGAATTTCATTTCAATTGATGCATCGGATTTTTATGTTTACTTGTGTGAAAGCGTGACTCAAACCGTGTACCCTTCATATCCATATGAAGAAGTTGCACCCCTCTTCGTTGTAGATGTAAATGTATATATATATATATATATGAATCTTATATAGTTATTTTTCTATGTATTTATGAATGCGCATAAATTATAATTTTGTTATAAAAGAAGATATATGTTAAATGATTAAAATAGAAAGTTTTACTAAAATCGATTCACTACTCAATTTATAAAAAAATAATACCTCGATCATTGGAGTTTATATGTTTTAAAAGTTCGTGATATAACCGTATAAAAAAAATAATTAATTAATTATTTAACGTATTTTAATGATTTATAAATGTCGCATTCATTAAAAAGATTCTATTATTAATCACCATAACAGGTTTATAAAGATTTTTTTTGGATTGCACAACGTTATGATAGTTTCAAAGAAAGTGGAATGGTGGCCTTCGAAGGCCGTCTCATTTTTTTAACCTCATACGTATATTAAGAATATTACTTTAGTACTTTTTTTAATATATATACTTTTATTCATAAATTCTCACGACATTATTTGAATGAATGAATAAATGAAAAATGTACATAAATTTAAAAATATAAACTTACAAAAATGTGAATTTACAGATTTAAAACTTACATTCTATTTCAAAAAAATAAATGTTTTAGAATTGAACTAATGAATTTCTTTTAGTGTGCAACACACGTTAAAAAGTTTGGGACAATTAATTAATGATTTTGAAACCTCAAAATAGGCCTTGTTAAAACAACACGTCTATAAATTTTCTTGAATCCGTTTTATAGCTGTCATATCCTCAGCGGATCGGACCAAAAATCTTAAGAACGATGAGAGTGGGTATTAAAAAATCTACTACATAAAAAACCATACTGCTTTGCGTATAATAGCTTTATGATTATTTTTTTTTTCATCAGATATTTCGCCATAAAATTTCAGTACTAGAATTTTTGTAGAAAGCTTCGTATTACGGACGTAAAGCGCTGTGGTGATGTTCAACGTTTAACATCTGCGGCCTCGTTTACGTTGCAATGATAAATTAAAAACGGCATGAAAGTACTAAGGCGAGGTCACAGGTGAACGCGTGATCCAGCTGTAAGCCGCCCTCCTACTCGGTACCCGCATCACTGTGGATTACCCTACGAAAGAATATCACCAACCTCTACATCCCTCTCTACCTCCCCTCATTGACTGTTTCTATCTCGCTTATTCGTTGTACGAGAGAGAGAGATTGTAGTACGCGTAAGATGGTAAAGAATATCCGTGTGTTAAAGCTTACCGTATAAGTTCCTGGCTATCAGACCGGTTTTCGTAATTAGTCTATAGCTACATGGAAAATGAGCGACTCCGTGTTCCCATTGATCGTGTAACGATTGTCGACCGTCAGAAGATAAGCCTGTATTATTCAACCTCTACAGTTATCGGCCGATTCATGTTATAAAATGACCCAAACATGCATCCCGACAAACCACTTCTGATACCTTAGAAATATACACCGTATAATAACCTAAGTATAGATCAAAACAAAAACAAGTTTTGTTATAAGTAAAAACAAAACGTATCCAGCTATACGAGTAAAAAAAATAAGAAAAAAAAACCAATGGTTAAGCGCTTTAACAGCTTTCATTCATTTAAAATTTTTACTATATAAAATTTTAAAAGTCATATTGAGGTTCAATACTAATTTTTTCAGACAAAACAAAGAAGATAAAAAATCCCCTGGAATTTCTCTTGATTTATTAACGGATGTCTTATCAGTATCAGTATGTTAGTTGATATACCGTGCAATTTTTATAATTTTTTATTTAACGGATGGATTGCTGCAATAAAAACCTGATATTGTTTCAGTAAGACGCTAAATCGATCAAAATTTCTAAAATAGCAACCGATAATGTAAAAGTGTACGTTTTTCTTTTCGTTTCGACCACTAAAAATTACGTTTGCATAGTTTTGACTTCTTTTTCTTCTTCTAAAGTGTTTTCATACTTTGCTCTGTTGATGTCGTTTTTCTTCCGTCCATTTATTCACGTTTATACCCTTCTTTTACTTTCTCTCTGGAAACTTAGATTCAAGTTTCTTGAATCACTTTTCTAAATTTATCTCTGTCTTTACTACTCAAATCTTTAGAAATGTTTTTAGATCTGTTTCTGTTCTTTTAAACTTGGTTTTGTGGCTCTGTTTATGTAGAAATTATCTATTTGTTTTGTCAGCCTTTGGTTGTTTATTCTGCATAAATGTTCATGAAACTTCTTCTTAAAATCTTCTTTTTAACAGGGAATTAAGTCTCCTATTTTTTCTGTATGTTCGTAACTTTTTTTTCACTTTGCAAACTCCATCTTCATATTTTGGTCAATATTTTTTTTTTAAATTGTTTTTTCTACTTTCAAAATATATATATATTTTTTTTAAATTATAATTTAGTTAACATGTAATTATAATTACATATAATTTAAGTGCGTGTAATTTATATTTAGATACATTATAATTAAGGTACATGTAAAAAAAATATCGAAATATTTAGTAAAGTCTGTAAGTCTGTAAGTCTTTAGTAGTCTGTAAAAAATGCAAATATTAAAACTTAAATTGCAAAAGTTCAAAAACCTTAAGAATATTACTTAAAATTAAAACTAAAGCATTATAACACGTTGATCAATTATTAAATTGATTAATTAATTGATAAATAAATAATGAATGAATAAAATAATAATTACAAGGATTCTTAATTGAAAATAAATAGTATTTACAGAACATTGTAAAGCGAGATTTTTATTTACAATATTTTCGACAAAAAATTTACTATTTAATAGTAAATTTAAAATAAAAATTTTTATTTTAAAAAAACTGTTAAAAATGTTGGTTTAGTTACGTAAAATCATTTTTCAACTAATATTTGTTTTTTTTTTTATACATATTTATTTAATATATTTAGTTTTCTTAAATAAACTTTTGCCTTCTTGTCTACTGATGATAGTTTAACTGTCGAAACGGCTACATAGTATGTTTTATTTTTTTATTATTAATTTTTGTAAACAGTTCTTGAGTTTAATTTTAATTTCCAGCTTATTTCATAGTTATTTTAACATATGTTGTTTATTTATATAAATTACAACTTAATTAAAATCATATATAAAATTTTAAGAAGTTCAATTTTTAATCTTTGCAATTTTTGAAAAAAAAAATATAAGATAAATTAAGATTAATTTTTTGCAGTATTATATTTTGTTTAGTATTATATTAGCCTCCGCGGCGCGAGTGTTAGCCTCTCGCCCTTTCATCCGGAGGTCCCGGGTTCGAATCTCGGTCAGGCATGGCAATTTCACACGTTACAAAATTGCCATATCCTCTGAATCAATACCTAACGGTGGTCGCGGAGACTAAAAAAAAGCTTAGTATTGTGAGAAAACGATATATTTTGATATACAAACAAATCTAAGAAAATAATTGTTCAAAAACGCCCAAATGTGATGAGAACAATGAGAAAAAATTATTTAGAAGTTATTACGGCACGACTTTACAATTTTTTTTTCAAGTTTCGCACGGACGTAAACTCAAAGTGGGTTGGAAGTCAGTCAGAAAGATTAATTTTTGGGAGTTTTCTTCTAGGTCTTTAAAAAAATATTTAAGTAACGAAATGAAATTGCATAAGCTAACAAAAAAAAATATTGAAAAGTAAAATAAGACTAAATTCTATGTATTAACAATATTTATGACTAAAGCTAATTATTAGCTTCAAAATTATCAGTACAAAGACATATATCGACAAAGATATAGAGTGCAAAATATAGTAGCTAGATTGAACGTAATAATTTATTTATTTATTCGTAATAAAAATGCCACTGTTGAAGCTAGTCTTAGTTTAGTATTATTATTTTGTTACTGTATTGAGGTTATTATTTCTTATAAACTTATTCTGCACTGTTTTATGAGCATATATATATATATATATATATATATATAAATGCAATAAACTGCATGTAATAATATTAATACGAACAAAAACAAAGAAAAAACTACGAATACGAGGATTGCATTAGCAACAGCATATCTGGTTGCGTATGCACTCCTAGTTAAATACTTCTTTCGTTAAAGTCGTGATGTTTTACACCTTACGCCAAAAATAATTTTATTTCATATTAAAAAAGTACATTATTCTCGATGCAGCTGCAACTGAATGCGCATTAAAAGTGTGGCAGTCTCTACACACTCTCTATTAATACACAACCAACGGCTATAATAAATTTCATGTTTAGCTACCGAACGATATTATTATAAATACTATCATTATTCAAACTATCAAGGATAACCTATCTAGAATCTCGACTTATAACTAGCCTATATGACAATATATATATCGTTATTTCGATATATCGATACGTATTGGAGGTTAATTATTATATCTCAGTAATCGATTAGACCTGTAATTAATTTATAATTAACCGAATAATTGCAATTGAATTGACTATATCCCAGCAAATAATTATTAATATTACCAAGTAATATAATCATTAATACAAGAAAAAATTATTTATCAAGGAGATAAAATAAATTATCAAAAAATATAAACAGTTTCTTCTGTATGCTACATACAAAATGTTTACTAAATTATTACTAAGCAAATATAGCTGCTATGATTTAGCAATGGTACTATTATTTGAGCGAAAATTGAAAATGAATTAGAAGGAAGATGAATCGTATAGATTTGTTCCTGTGAGATAAATAAGTTTTCAAAATAAATAACCGTAAAATATAGGTAGATAGACAGTAGCGAATTAATAATAGCATATGCTCTATCTTATATATGCTTTATCCTAATAAAGTGTATTAAAATTTCATGAATTTTGCTTCTACGTATAAACGGATGGTTAAGCATATAAAGAAGACAGGAAAGAATTTAGATAAGGAAAAAGAAAAAAGCATGTTAGCTTCAAAAATAATTTAAATAATTAAAAAGAAATGTTTAATATCTGTATGGAGTATAGCGTTTTATACAGTGAAATATGGAAAATATAAAGATTAAAAAAGCAAAAATATGATAGACTTTTAAAAATATGGAGTTTTATACGTATAGTATAAAAATATTGAAAATTAATTGGGTTGAAAAAATACGAATTGGTATTGAAGGCTATAAAAGAGATTTTTATTATAAATTTCACATCATATAACCTAAAAATCTAGATTCTTAGATCTTCTTTAAAGGATATTAATATAGATCTAATTTAATCTGCATGAAAACAATATAAAAGGTTAAAAATGTACGGGAGACATAAATAAACGTAATACAAGATATAAAATTTATTAAATATAATGAAATTAGAATATTACTGCCACATATACTGACACATGACGCAAATAATTATTAAAATATTAAATTATTAAAAAATTTAATTAAAATAAATGAAAGTAGATTAATAAATAAGCCACATTTTTTTAAATATTCTATTTTGGAAAATATTTGTGTATATATACACACAGTATAAAAAAGTAATGGAAACTTCTAAATGACTTTTCAACAATTTAACATAAAGGATATAAATTTACCAAATGCTAATTCCTTCTTACGACCTATTTTTCGATTTGAGACCACCACTTCCTAACCACAGCTTATAAAAATTATAAAAATGGAAATGGTAGAGATAAAAAGGGACTGAAAAAGTAAAACGTTTGATGTTAGAAATTGCAGGTTACAATCTTTTATTCTTTCTTTTTCCTGTTTAGCCTCCGGTAATTACCTTCCAGATAATACTTCGGAGGATGAATGAGGATGATATGTATGAGTGTAAATGAAGTGTAGTCTTGTACAGTCTCGACCATTCCTGAGATGTGTGGATTTAATTGAAACCTAACCACCACCAAATAACACCGGTATCCACGATCTAGTATTCAAATCCTTGCAAAAATAACTGACTTTATTAAGACTTGAACGCTGGAACTCTCGTCTTCCAAATTAGCTGATTTGGGAAGACCCGTTCACCACTAGACCAACCCGGTGGTACTAACCAACATTTAATGTTTCGTTCATTTATTATTCTTCACAGCTGGTTTTAAAAGTGATCTGCAATACACCCAAGTACTGATCTTTTTGAAAAAGAGATCGTTTTGAAATAGGAATATTTGATAATTTTTTTTTTTAGTGTTTCACTATTGAGCAGAATTTATGAGGTATTATAAATCGGTTTTGAAACTAACTGTTAAAAGTATTATACGGCCGTCATTTTGGTTAGGTTTGTTTTAGTATTAAAGTGTTTTACATCAGAATGGTTTTACTTTTTTAATTTCATTTAAAATGATGTATCGCAATCGTATACTTTTCTTTTGAAACTTTTCAGTTTTCTTCCGATGGGGCATGGTGTGTGGTCGTCTGACACCGAAACATATATCGTCTGGGAAAGATCATTTGATAAATCTCATTTTTCTATGTTTAACTATTGAAGTGTTATTTAAGATTTACCATACTTAATTAACACTTTTATATATATATACTAGAATGGCCATCGCGGCTTCACCCACGCTATATGATTACTTTAGTTTCGCGATGCGGTCAAGGGATATTTAGCAGATCAGGGCTCGTTTCACTCAACCTTCCCCTCTAGCCAGGGCGCTCTGTCCGCTGAATAACCCTGTGCTCATAAAATTCATGCTTGTAAGAATAATAATGATAAATAGAAATTAAAGCCTGTTCAATTTATTAAACAAAAAATCAGTATATTCTAATGTCTTCAGAGCAACAGTTTGGTCAGAAGAGGACCTACAGCTTTGAGTGATCTGAAGAATGCGGGTTTCAAAATAATCAGTCTTTATCTTAAAAATATTAGTCATATTTGGTTATCTGTTTTTTGTACGAATAGAATTCTATTTTTCCCGGTACTTAGCTTGCCCGGCAAACACCAGTGACCGTACTTTATTTCTCAGTTTTTTAAATTAAAATGTTTTTTTTTTTTTCATTTAATGTTTATTAGTCAGTAACTGGAGGTAGGTGCAGTCAGTCGCGTGTCATATACAGTATAAGTGTCGATGGCAGTATTGGTTGAGACGCCGCGCCGTACACCATCGAACCCCTTAAAAATTCGAAATTCAAAAAAATTAAATCCGAAAATGGTTTTTAAATGTTTACCTGAAGAGTTTTTTCAAACCAAAATATAATGAATACCGTTTAGTGTAGCTGCAAATTGGTAAAATTTAGTATCATTTTTCAAAATATTTTTACCTTTCTTCATCCCTTTCAACGTTGAATTTCGAAAATTCTAGAGATTGGTTTTTAGATATTCGTATGAAGACTAAACATACAAAAAATGAAGTTGATATCTTCATTTATTATCGAGAAATAAAAAAAATATATCATTTTACTTCATTTTAACCCGTTAAACTCGGACTTTCAAAAAATCCTTTCTCAATGTGCACTTACCGTAAGAAGAACTTGTATAGACATTTTCATCAGTTTATCTTCAGTAGTTTTTTCTGGGCGTTGATTATGAATACACTCACTACTTGTTTTATGTATAGAACGGAGGATTTTTATTAGAAAACTCTATTCATAACTTTATTCCAGTAAGTTTTGTCGATAAGAGACTAAAGAGCGTATCTGGACCTTCACAAAATTTTCTTTCCCCATGCCAAAAATTGCAACGCCAGAAACTTCACCTATTAGCAACATAAAAACAGGAAAAACAGAAAATTTTAGCTGTTTTTTTCATATTTTTTATTATAAAAAATGAAATAAAAAAAAGCCGTTATTAAAGATATTGCGACAATAATAAACGTTTAATGTGAAAAAAAAAAACAGAGAAATTGGTCCACGGTTTATTAAAGAATTTGACGTAAAATTTGAAATAGAAAACAAATTTTTTATGATTCGTAATAATCAACAAAGTACAGAAATATTGTAAAACGTAATGCTCTTATATTTAACTGGAAATTAATCACGGGATTAAAAGAAGTTACGACATCTTTGTTTTTCTGATTGTATTATTTATGTAAAATATATTTTTTTGAGAAAACACTCTTTACAGGAACGAAGAAAGATTACAGGAGAAAGAATATGAATATCGTTAACACGGGCATTTCGAGTCGTTCACCAAAAAATTCGACTGTTTGTTACTATTTTGGAAACAAGATTGTAAAAGACACAATATTTAAAATATCTGAAGACCATTTTAGTTTAAAAGTATGAAGAATGGCATAGTTCAAAATCTACAAGGTTTTGTCATACAGTCCTACTACCCATCAACAATTTATACCCTAACTTATTATTATAAGATACAATTACACGAAAAATTTAATTAAATCCTCACAATATTATCTTCATATTAGTAAAAATAAACAGGAGTAAAAAATCAATTTACACACAATCATACGACCAAATAGTACATAGCAATTAACATAATCCTGGAGTAGACATATTAAACAGGTGTTAACTACTCAGAATTTTTCTATTACGTTTGGCAGACTGGATTAACATCTAACTATAAACTTAAACAACAATTAGACTAAAAATGTTACGCGTAAAAACAGAATCATCCTCTCATTTAATTCACCTCATACAAACAGGACTTATAACATACATGATATAAATTTTACCCATTTCAAGCAAAAGTCACTAACTTAGCGCGCTCGATGAATATAAAGATTACGATTATGTTAAATTAAAAAATGGTAATACAAATAATAATTAAATTAACAAATAAAACACATCGGGTATAAAGAGTGTTCAGAAAGTAACGCTTCTTTATGGAAAAATGAGTAAGTTACAATAGTTGTTGAAAGTGACCTCCAGAATGAGATTAATATAATTGAAAAAGACATTGCATGCTCTTAAACACATGTTGCAAAGTTTGTTGAGGAATTTCAGCGATATACCGTTCATTTTATCTCTGCAATTCGAGAATGGTGTGAGGACGAGCTTTGCAAGCAGCATCCTTAAGGTATTCCCACAATAACACGTCAGGAGGGGATAAATCAGGAGACCGCGGGGGTCTCAACCCCTTCGAAATCTTGTTCATGAACACACAGATCCAAGAAAGTCATAGTGTTATTGGCTGTACGAGCCATATCATTATCCTGCTGAAACCAAGTGTACTCTAACCGGTCTGCAGGTATAGTATTTATAAATTGTTGCATCATCTGTATGTAGCGCTCAGGCGCGGGGTCTTCTTTCCGCGGTTAGGTTTCCTAGCTTAGTTCTTGAGGGCGACGTGGTAGCTGCAGGTGTCCGTTGTCTTCATTCTGAAGGCATAAACACGTAAATCTATCTCGGGGTGAACTTTACCGATGTAGATGTCCCTCGGGGCATCTGCATCGGTGGCATCTCTGCGGGGCCTGGACTGAAAGCTGTGTGGCACAATCAGTTTGAGGGCGAGAAGATGTCCTCCGTTAAAGCCACTACTGGCTAGGAACGGAGGGGGTGGTGTAGCGACCGGACACGCTACGAGGTGGGATCTTCTCCCCTCGGGGGGAATCGAGATGTATGTAGCGCTCACCGTTCACTGTGCCCTGAAAGAATGTCATGAAGATTTACATTGTAAATGCCTACGTGACTTTGCACACCAAACACCAATTTTTTGTCCGTGGAAAGGAGACTATTGCACCTAATGTGGATTTTCCTTAAAACAAATGCGTGAATTCTGTGCATTCATACACCCATTAACGTGGAACCGTGCTTCGTCAGACGGAAACCCATCATCGAGTTCTTCCCCGTCTGGAATTACAGATGACATGAACCGCTGACAGAAAGCTACACGTTTTCCAGTGTCTGCAGACAACAACTCGTGAACAACACGAATTCTGTACGGATGCATCTTTAAACACTTGCACAATGCCGTGTGGGCACTACCGACGGCGAGACTAGACCGGTTAGGTAGGCGTCGCACAGGCTTCTTGGTACTAACAGAATATGCAGCATGTACGTCAATCAACTACTCTGGTGTTATCAATTTCGGTCGACCTCTTTTGGCTCCATCTGCCACATTCCCAGTCTCTTGGAATTTGTCGTACCGCCCCTTGATGGTTTGGTGCATCCACACCATACTTTTCTGTGAAGGCATTCTAGGTGTGGGCGTAACTAGCCAATATATCTAATGTATTGGGAAACAACGAATATTCTGTGCTGCATTGTGTAATCCATTTTTCCTCAATTTTCCTCAATTAAACCTTTAAAAACAGAAGAAAACACTCTTCCGTTACTTTTTGAACACTCTATTATTCTGTAATTTATTAAAGGAATTTCCTAATCTAATCAAAACGGGTACATCAACTATTGTACAACATACTAAAGTATCGACAAGCGGTAACTGATGTATAATAGCCCCGAAAATATCTGAAATATAATTACATTTAGTAATTGTAGTTATTAAATATTTAATAATCGACTTTAAAATTAATGGAAATTGTTCTTCCAAATTACCTCTAGGAGCTAATTAGCAGAGTCTTGAGTGGAGATGCCGGTAGCAACAACAATTTATGTTTTTTCTAAAATAATAACTGTATGATTGATATAAATCATAAAATTTTAATCAAAATAAGTGTAAATTCTATTTTTTTCTTGTTTTTTTTGCCGTTATCTTTTGGTCCGTTGTAAAACATTGGAGTAACGTTTAAAATCACATCATAGGTTTGAGTTCCGAGTTATATATACAACTAAAAAGGTTTCCTGCGGTTTTTATCCCATTTCGTTCACTGAGACTAACGCCATGATAATATAAATAACTCACAGCCAAGCATTAGGTAAGCCGTGTCGTAATCATGCCAGTCCTGTTAACGAAATTCCCGCCTTTATAATGTTAAATCGATTTTGTTATCCAGCATAAAAGTACTTTGAAATAAATTGTGAAAAAATATTCCGAATTTTCCCTCTTTTTTTATGTTTATATTTATTATTTATAATTATTATACATTACATTACATTATTATTTAAAATTATAATTATTTTATTTTGGTATAAACATAAAGTATTTGAAAAATGTTGAATTATTTCTTATCATAATATGAACTGATGAGGTCACCTTTATATTAATCATGTAGTTTATGGAATATGCTTAATATCTGAGTATGTAGTTGTGTAATTAGAGCTAATGACGTATTTTATATTGAAATTTAATTTTAAAGATCTTCCTTGTAACCACTACTATCTTTTTGCCTTTGTAAAGGTATTATCATACTCTGAAAAAAAAAATAGTTTTTAACATAAGATAAACTCGATATGTTGAATTATTTTTTGAACTATATTTTCATATAAAACTTTACCTTTTTTTTTACTTTTAGTACATTGTTATTTATATTTTTACGGTGCCGATAACTGCGCGCATTATAATTTAATGTTTTCAAACGATTTTAATTTCCTTGAAAATTGAGAAACTTAGTTTATGGAGTGAACAAGGAGCAGTGGATAGAAAGATGGCTTTTAAAACAGTATATAACCTATAATAATTTATTATTTAAAAATAATAAAATACAGTTCATGGACGAGGATCGCAGTTACCTACGGTTCTCGATTAAATACAGGTTGCATCAAATGTTCAAAAGATTTTTTATTTTCATTTGACTTGCCAAATTTGATTCTTATTAAAAAAAAAATATATATATATATATACGGTTGGTGGATCGTATATTTATGCTCCAGGTTAGATCATTTGGTACTATAAGTGTGGGATAAAGCTGTAGCAAGAATAAAGTTTAAACCAGGTAATTGGGAATGATACTAAATAATACGTTAAGTTAAAAGAATAACGGAAAATGTAAAAGAATACAGAATAACACCGAACTGGTCAAAATATTGATGGCAAAAATATGGGTCTGAGTGATGTATTATGATAAAGGATGTTCAAAAAGTGACGCAACCTTATGGAAGAATGTTTCCTTCTTTTGCTGAAGGTTTAAGTGAGGAAAAATGGGTTACACAATGCAACACATATATTAATAATAACTATAATATATAATTATTAATATATTAATTGTTTTCCAATACATTAGATTTGCCAGTTATGCCCAGATCTAGAATGCCTTCACAGAAAAGTACGGTGTAGATGCACCAAAGAAGTCCTCTATCAAGCGGTTGTACGTCAAGTTCAAAAAAAGGGAACGTGACAGATGCAGAAGTGCTGATATCAGAAACGTTGATCGACGTGCAAGCTCAACGTGCGTCTCAAGAAATCTGTGCGACGCCTATCTAGCCGGTCTGGTCTCTCTGTCGGTAGTCCCCACGCGGCATTGTACAACTGTTTAAAAATGCATCCGTACAGAATTCGTGTTGTTCGCAAATTGTTACCTGCAGACGCTTGAAAACGTGTAGCTTTCTGTCAGCGGTTCATGTCTTCTGTAACGCAAGATAGAGAAGAACTCTATTATTGATATTGGTCTGACGAGGCATGGTTCCACCTTGATGGATACGTGAATGCACAAAATTTACGCATTTGGTTTACGGAAAATCCACACCCGTCGGACGTCTTCTCTACACGGACAAATGGTGCGTGTTTGGTGTGCAATGTCATGTAGGCGATTCTTGATGACATTCTTTCACGGTACAGTGAACAGTGAAAGACTATTCACGCAGACCGGCTAGAGTACAAGTGGTTTCAGCAGGACAGTGGTACGGCTCGTACATCCAAAAATACTATGACTTTCTTTGATAAGTGTTTTCATTGACAAGTGATTGGAAGGGGTTTTGGTCCCTCGGTCTTCTGATTTATCTCCTTCTGACTTTTTATCTACATTTTCAACAACTATTGTAACACTCATTTTTCCCATAAGGTTGCATCACTTTTTGAACATTCTGTATTTTAACGTAAACTGGGTACTTATCCTCTCAAACGTTATAGCTTTAACATCATATTTTTAAGCGGTTGTCACATACCATCCACAATATTTGCCTGTGTAAGCTTAAACAAATATTTTAAATACATTTTTTTTTAACCTCCGGGACCACCGGTATTGCTTCAGAGGATGAGATGAATGTTTTCATCTCGAAGCCGGGACCTCCGGATGAAAGGCCGAGACGGTACCACTCGCGCCACGGAGGTCGGCATTTTAAATACACTTATGTCACCTGAAGATCGCGTACATAGAACTTAACACTTTCCCAAACTTAGGACGCAAAAGCGAATATAAAAACAAACTTATCGCCTCACCCCTACATATAATAAATTATAATATAACCGATTATAACCAAAACAAAAGATACGTCACTCTTTTTTACATACAATACCTAAAGAAATGAACGAATTAAAATTTCTGTCAACTTTGGAAAAGTTGGATACAAACTCACAAAAAACTAATACAAAACATAATCCACTGTTACATTGTCTCAGCACATATAAATTAAAATATTCCGACTGTACAATATTCTCTATTGATAATACTACGGTTTGTTGGATAAAACAAAGATAATGTGAACGTATAAAGCTGAGTCAACCATTTGTCAATAACCTCGTAAAACGAAATCAAAAACCACTGACATTAACAACACTGTCTAGTTATACTAATAATAACTTATCATTGTCAGTTCAATACTTTGCGGTTGGTTACACTTGTAACCGTACGAAAAAAATAGGATCGCATCTTATCGGACATGTACATTATAAAATGTAAATAAACACATACTATAACGGCATGCTAAATGAACGATACACTTAAAATATAACGGGCTTATTCGATCTGTTTGTCTTCCTAATTCAGAAAAAATATAAAATATCAATCGGGAATAGCTGATATCATTATAGCTGATGTCAAAGTTACAACGGCAGCACCGGTCAATGAAGTTAGCCGGACGAGTGACTGAAAGCGTTATGATGTGTTATAAAAATATTTTATTATTTTCATCGCTGTAAAATGTTCAATGCTCATTCTTAACACCGTGTATCCAGTCATTATTTTACTGAAATATAATTCTGCTTTCCAATATGCATCTGGCTGATGTGCAGGGAAAAATTAATTTTTTTAGTAGAGGTGCTACCCTTTTGTCCGTTTAACGTATCTGTAATTCGATCAATTATAAATACTAAGTACAAACGAACAGGTCTTACCCTTCATAACTTTTAACTTTTTAAACGCGCACACACACACACACACACACACACACACACACAGCTATTGCCATATATATCTTTTTATTACAGCTATTATACCATTGGCAAGAAATCATCTTTTACTCTCAAGATTGGTAATATTTACAAACACAATTTAAAATTTTAATTGTCTACATATAAAATAATCATCGCCAATTTAGTTCTTTGTAGTAGATTTTTCCTCTTTTTTATCAGTTATTTCGTTTTAGGGTACCGTGAAATTTATGTATAGAAAAATAATTGTCAAGACTTAAATTCAAATAAATTGTCAATTTTTATATAATATTAGGTGTTTTTTATTGTCTTTAATTTACGTTGCACGTGTCAAAAGCGAATTTAAATTTGTATTTATATTTTCTATGTTTATTTTCCATAGTATGATAATGAATTTGTAACACTGGCAACAGAATTAATACAAACCATAATTAGATAGTTATTTCCAGAAAGAAAAAAATATGTTTTGTACTCTTTAAAAGTTTTTTGTTTTATAATAATTTTATGAAACAAGGCCCGTTCGTATGATTATACAATAATAATAATTTATAAAAATCACTTACCAACAACCTTTTTATAAATGATCCAGTACTTTCGGATACCAAATCCATCTTCAGCAACTCAAAAAACTTTTATAATATTCTTAAAATAAAAAAAACCTAAAATTCATTTGTCGTTATGTAAAATGTAAAAATGTACAAGAGTGGTCGTCATGTTTTACATTTAATTATGTCCTTTTAAATTATTATTTAATTATGTCGACTTAGCCTCCAGTCACAATAAAAGTTTCCATCGTTATCCACAATTTTCCACCGTTTTATTTTGTTGTCTAGAGTTGGAAGTACAATTAGCGTGTGAACTTATTAACATAAGTTCTTCGCTGCAAAAAAATTTTTGTTTCGTCACGTAAAGAGAAATTGAAGATTAAAATTGTATCTTAATATGAATTTAAATTAATTTGATAAAGGATTTAAAAAAGATTCATTTTTCCTAATAAATTAAACATTTTCTTTAATATCGGTAATCTCATCGATCTTTTGTACTTCAACCTTCTTTTTTACTGTGTGGATCTATCGATCTTAATATATTCGATGCAAATTATAGCCACAAATCTTTTTCTTTATGAATTTTAAGTTTCTCTTATACTCAAAATTAATACTCTGCAATATTTCTTTTGTCACTCCAAATTAATTATTACTGATTTTCTTAAGCTCTTATCCTTTATATTTCATCCTTTAGTAAAATCTTGATAAAAATGTTCATATGATTCCCATTAAAATTTATTTCGAAATAGCAATTACCAAATGTAAAAATAAATAAAAAAGAATATTTGTACTTTACTAAGTTTTACATTCCTGTTAATATCTCCAGGAAGTGATCTAGATAGATCTTTGAGATCAATTTTCTCAAAATTTTGCAAACGTAATACTTCATATTAAACTCAGCACAAGCGTACATGTTTATCTTACCATTTAAAAAAAACATTGTCCCCAAATTCCCTTCTTCCTCAAATATCGAAAAAAACATTTTTTTTATTTACTGTATATTTTCTAATTGAAGTTCTTTTTTTTTTTTAACTGAATTTTTACGGGCATCGACTGCTAAGGTCATTAGCCCTCGTCACATTCTTTAATAGAAATTATTATCTCCATCAGGATCGTCATATGTAAGGGTGTAAGAGCCCTTACATTTTATTTAAAAACACAAACTTCAAAATAAACATTAAAACATAAAAGACAAGGACAATCACAAACACTTACGGGGTGTAAAGGGCCCCAATATTAAAATTTGAGATAGGTTCTCAAAAGACCATGAAATTAAAATTAAAATTAAACTTATCAATACCATATCTTTCTTTCTTTCTTCTACGAAGTCTCATTTATAGTTTGTTTAAGCACCCTCGGGGCGACCAGAACCGCCGTTGAGCAGTATATCAGTCGTGCCAGGGCGCCGTGGCAGTTGAATCCTTCTTATATCAGGCCATAGGCATGCACGGCGTACACCCATAGCCTCGCGTCCTCAATCCACCCTTGAGGGTCCCCCATGCCATTATCGGAAACACCCCGACTCACTGCTCTTGAATGCAGGTGAGCCAAAATGGCCTAGGCAAGAGGGCTACCTCCCGTCACTATACGTGCCACGCTTCGAGACTCCCTTATATGTATATATAATACTACCGCTTAGAGTATCTTTTACCACAGCTTTGAACTTCCATTTTATAGACTTTTAAGAAGTCCACTGGCGTGTAAAAATGCAACTATATTTTCTTCATTTCCATTATCCAGATCAGCACTAATATTATATGTAAGACGGAACCTCTTTCTGAGGTCCTCATATATGGTACACTCTTCTATTAGATGCTTCATTGTCAGTGTTTTATTACAAACACCGCACATTGGTCTCACTTCGCCGGTTAACATATATAAATTTGTTAATCGCGTGTGACCGATTCTAAGTCTGGTCACCGCTACTTGTTCTCGGCGAGTCAACTTAAAGTCGCTTTTCCATTTATAAGGAGAAGTTTTAACTGAGTTTAATTTTGTATTTAAACTCCTCCATTCAGCGTTCCACTTGTTTTTTACTATGTTTGTTTGACGGTTTTTAACATCTGCCACTCTTACAGGAAATGTATCCAAATCATCGCAGACTGTTGCCTTTCTGGCAGCTTCGTCTGCGATTTCATTACCTGTAATACCAGCATGCCCTGGAGTCCATACAAATACGCATCGCTGTCCTCGTTGTTTTAGTACGTATAAAATGGATAGGATGTTTGCAATTAAGACATCCTTAATGTTCTTGTTCCGAATTGCAACGAGTGCACTTAATGAATCGGAACATATTAGCACTCTCTCTTCGCAATAGTGTTCAGTGTAGCGAAGAGCTTGCTGAATTGCAGTGAGTTCTGCCGTGTAGACACTGGCCACATCTGGCAGTCTCCAAAAGTGGACTTCTTCATTTACATATATCGAGCATCCAACACCATGTTCGGTTTTAGAACCGTCTGTATAAATTCTAATATGTTCTTCGTAACTACTGACGGTTGCTAAAAATTCCTGCTGGATGATCACTGCTGGTTTCTTTTTTATTTCTCCTTGAGAGAGATCCAAATTTGTATTTACCGCTGGCAAGAGCCATGGCGGTATTTCTCTAGTAGAAATTGTTAGTGACTCTGGTATAGCAATTTCATATTTTCTTCTTAATTCGTGGTACCTAATTCCGGTTGGTCTGAAATAGGTAGCACGATGTTCATATACTGCAGCCATAGGATGATTCGTAAACAATTTATTATTTATATGAGCAGGGAAAGCCCATACATTTGCTGCATATCTTAACAAAAGGACCTCTCTTCTATAATGTAGTGGCATTATTCCGGCTTCAGACATCAGACAAGCCGCCGGACTTGTGCGGAAAGCGCCTGTTGCATATCTTATTCCGCTATTATGAACTACGTCTAACTTTCTTAAGTGCGACTTTCTAGCGGATGAATATACGATACATCCGTAGTCTAGTTTAGATTGAACCAATGCTTTATACAATCTCAATAATGTCTCTTTGTCTGAGCCCCAATTTTAATTCGATAACCATTTTATAATGTTTAGGGCTCTTTTGCATCTATCACTCAAGTCCTGTATATGTAATCCCCATGTAAGGGATTTATCCAATACTAGTCCTAAATACCTTACGCTATCTTTATATTGTATTGGATTATCGTCAATTGTCAACACAGGACTTTGATGAGGAATGACGGCGAACCCTGCGGTATGCCATTTTCCAAGATTCTTTCACATGAATATTCATTGTTGACACCTACTTGGAAGGTACGGTCATTCATGTAGTTGCTGAGCAGTATAGGCAGATTGCCACGAATGCCCCATTCATGTATCTGGAGCATTATACCATGACGCCAGGTCATATCGAAAGCCTTCTGAAGATCAAAGAAGACTCCGACACAATGTTTCCTTTTAATAAAGCTGTTATATATAATGTCCTCTAAGCTGATCATTTGATCAGTGGTAGAATGGTATTGCCGAAAACCTGCTTGATATGGTGATATCAGGTTTTCTTTTTCCAAAACCCAGACGAGTCGATTATTAATCATTTTTTCCAGTATTTTTACCATACCGCACGTCAAAGAAATAGGACGATAGCTATTGGGGTCTGTTAAATTTTTATTTTTCTTTGGTACTGGAACAACATGAGCTTTTTTCCACTGCCGCGGGTACGTTCCATCCCGCCATATTTTATTATAAAGTTCTAATAATCTGCGTTTTGCAGTGGTATTCAGCTGCCTGATCATATTATAATGGATTTCATCCGGACCAGCAGCTGTGTTACCTGCTTTTTCCAACGCTTTCGCGAATTCTTCCATTTTAAATGGTACATTATATGAGTAATTATACTCAGTTCTAAAATTTAGTAGACCTTCGAGTTCTTCTTTTTTGGTTCGAAAACCTTCCTCGTAGTTGGCCGTTCTGCTGGCCTTTTCGAAGTGATTGGATAACAGCTCTGCAATTTCATATGGAGTGTTTTTTATTTCATCTTCATCTTGAAGGCTAGTTATGGGAGCAAAATCATTACGCCCACAAATCGCCTTCACTTTCTTCCAAACATCTGATGCAGTAGTAGTTTTGTCGAAGGATGATACGTATTGCTGCCAGGATCGTTTTTTCGAGTCTATCATAAGACGTTTTGCATACGCCCTGTATTTCTTAAAGGCAACAAGATTTTCTATGCTAGGACGCTTCTAAAAGGCGTTATACGCCCTTTTCTTTCTTTTAATAGCTTCACTTATTTCATCGTTCCACCATGGAACGGGTTTTTTCGTAAGTTTCCCAGATGTTTTGGGAATATATCTCGATGCCGACTCAATTATTGCATTTGTTATGGCGTCGACATCGTCTCCGATAACTCCAGTTGTTTCCGGGAGTATCGTTCTAGCTGTGAAGCTCGTCCAGTCTGCCTTTTCAAATAACCATCTTTTAGGGATGGGATATATTGTTCTTGTAACATCAGTTACAATTTGCACCGGGAAATGATCGCTTCCATGCAGATCGTCTATGACATAGAAGCTGTTCCTCGGTGCTATCGATCCGCTTATAAGTGCAAGATCTATACAGGACGTCGATCCATCTCTGGCATTAAAAAGGTTCCTGATCCGTCGTTTAAAATAATAAGTTCTGAATTCATCAGGAACCCTTCCAGTTCTCTTCCACGGGGATCTACTCGATCTGATCCCCAAAGAGAATTATGAGCATTAAAGTCACCCACCAGTAAAACAGGTGGGGGAAGCTCGGAAATTAGTCTTGCTATGTCATCCTTATTACAATCAAAATACGGCAAGTATATGCTGCAGACAGTGACCTGGAGCGGACGCTTCATTCTAACGGCGACCGCTTGTAGGTTTGTGTTTAGAACAACCGCTTCGGTGGTAGCTCTAGTCGATGTTAATATAGCTACTCCACCTCTAACTCTTATATTTGGCGGTTGATCTCGCCGAAATATATTGAATCCTTTCAATTTAAAATTTTCATTTCGGCGGAAATGTGTTTCTTGCAGACATATACAGATCGGGTCTACATCATGTACCAAGCGTTGGAGCTCATGGATGTTTGAAAAACATCCATTGATGTTCCACTGTACTATCGACTCACTAATTATTAATTAAATTATTGTCTGGGTTTTCCTTTCGGCCATCCTTTTTTTCGCTTCTTCTCCATGTTGCGAACAGCAGCATGTTCGCGAAGAAGGTCGTCGCCTGTAAGGCTTCCGGTCTCCGTGTCGGAGACCACCGAAGCCGCCGACGACGACGGACATGGATCGGCGCCGGTTTCAGGCGCCGATTGAGAGGCGGCAACCTGGCCACTCCCCGACACGGGGATAGCACCGGTCACCGCCTGTGGGAGGGGGGACACTCGCCCCCCCTGTGTGATTTTTTGTGGCCTCTGGGGTTTAGAGGCCAACTCAGTTGCTGGAGGCTTTGGAGCCTCCATAACAGTCTCTGTAGGAGTCACCTTTTTCTTTTCATCAAGAATCTCACTGAGACGGACTTGACATTCTGCTTTGGCGTCCGTTTTCTTGAGAGTAAGAGCAACTTTCTGTGTTTTATCTTCAGGAGGCTGTACTAATATCTTTGGCTTTATTGGCTCTTTACTATTGAAAGGTTTCATTTTATTGTCTATAATTCTTTCAATCATATTAGCCAAGGTCGGAGCAAGTTTACTTATGAGTTGACCCTCATCGACAGCAACTGGAGCAGTGACAGGAGCGGCAGCCGCAGCCTGAGCGTAAAGTTGTTGTTGCTCTAGGCTTACGGGCGTTAACTATCTTCTTTGCATCGAAGTAGCTGACCTTTTGCAGGGTTTTTACTTCCTGCACAGCTATTTCATCTTTGTAGACAGGACAATTCCTTGATCTACAAGAATGCGCTCCTTTGCAATTAATACATGTAGGAGGCTCTTTACACGGCTCTCCCTCATGCACCTCTTCACCGCACACGCATATTTGCGGTCTTTCGCATCTAAGAGCGGTGTGGCCAAAGCGTTGGCACTTGAAGCACCTCATAGGGTGTGGGACAAATGCCCGCACATCCAAACGGTGAATCCCCGCTCTTATCTTTTCTGGCAAAGTAGGCCGATTGAAAGTGAGGACATGAGAAGCTGAGGGTAAGACCTCACCGTTCCTTCTCATGTTCAATCGACGGCACTCTATTACTCCTTGTGCTGCCAGTTCCTCTACAATCTCTTGCTCCGAACAATTTAAAAGATCCCGACAGACTACAACACCCCTTGAGGTGTTGAGCGTGCCTTGGGGATCAACACGTACAGCTAATTCTCCAATTTTCTTCAGTCCTAGAATCTTCTGAGACTGTATATCATTAACAGTCTCTACATGAAGTCCCGTGAAAGTTTTTCTTATTTCTTTAACAGGGCCTCCAGCACATTTGTTTATTTCTCGAGCGATGAGGAAAGGACTCACCTTCAAGAAATTACCTTCTTCCTTCGTAATAACCAAATACTTAGGTTTTGGGATGCTGCTCTTGAAAAAAGCTTTCTGCAAGCTTTTCCTAGCCTCAATCTCAATCCTCTTAATCTCCGTACTCTTTCGGCGTTTCGTTTCAGGCGAAACAGCCGGTTCTAAACGAGGGTGTTTGCGTGAACCCTCTGCCACGTATAATTGTTCAGTTTCCATGAACAAATAATCCCTTCTGTAGTAAGGCTAGCCGCCGGGGTACACCCCCACTCCAGGGCTACCATCCCTGGAGGTCCGTTCCGGTACTCCGGTGGAACCGGCATATGTCCTGGCAGAGAGCGGATGCGCAGTCTCTGCACTGACTCCAGGCCCCTACACACCGAAGCTTTCAGGGCTCCCATGCTCCGAACATGGGCACCTGAACTACATGCTTGCCATCGCGGGGGGCATGTGGATGACAAAAGGTCTCCGTTACACCTGCAAATAACTTTGACCGTGGCCGCCACATCGCCAGCTCTAAAGGCGGTATTAATCCATTTCCGTAATCGTTAAGAATGTCGTATCTGCAGGTGGCCGTAAAGTCCAGTCCTGTAATTCGACCTATAGATGTAAATCGACCGAAAAAATCATATCCGAGAAACAACACTCGGAACCCCGTTAGCCAGCTATATGTAATGTACTTGAGTACAGCTGTTGCCGCCCTGGACGTGGAACGTAGATGTTGTGTTCCGGACGTGGGGAATATCTACCTTAGGGCTTGAAGTTCTTTTTATGTCTTCATAAGCATAGTATTAATTGTGCAAATGCACCAAATAACGTACTTTGGGGGAACATTATGGGTGGCTGATCAAATTTAAAAAATTTTTAATTTAAAATATTTTTTCGTGTACCATTATTTTTTCACTGTATAAGAATAAATAATAAATTCTAGGAAAGTACAACAACTTTGTTGCCAGCTCTTTTATACCTTCTTAACTTTCGTATTTATTGATTTTGTTTTTTTTTTTATGCTGCTCTGATCAAGGATATCCTATGAATTATTTTGATCTTTCAGGTAAACCCTACAACACCTCCTTTTTTAATCCTTAACTAACATATTCACCTGTTTTTGTCGTAATCTAAACAATGTTTATTTATGTATCGATTTATATAAATTGCTTATTTTATTTATTTACAGTTTGAATAGAGAAACATTTTTTACAAGAAATTTTAAAAACTTTTAAAATGCGGTCAGTTGATGTGTACTGTAATCTGCGCTGTTCTTATTATGTTTTTTCCTGAATAATTAACATGAAAACGTGTAAAGAAAGAAGTAACTATTCATTTTTTTTTTAAGCAATCCAAATGCTCAGAAATTATCTCAAAATATAAATAATTCCGGAATATAATAAAAAAAAAAATATTAAAACAAAAGAAAAAAAAATAATTGTGATATTTATTTTAAACTTAAAGAAGGCAAAAAATAGAAAAGAAAATAAATCTGTCAATATAGAATTTTCATTAGAAAGATTTGCGTTTTATCCGCAACCAGAAAGGTAGCTATTAGAATCTTTTGTAACAATATTATTAATAAAAGCAAATTCGAATATTGTGACATTGACAATATAAGGTACTAATTTTAAAATAATAATTAAACATTTAGCCAAATTAAAAAATAAATGCTCTTGGGTACATGGCAGAGTATACTGTTTTCAGCATTATTATTATAATTATTATTTATTAGACTTCTTTAAAGAAATTTATATAACGTTGGTGAAATTGTTATCAAGCGTTTAAAAAAATGTGGTAACCCCTTTTATTGCTTTTTTTGTTGAATATATACTTTTTAGTTATTATTTTTCAAATTATGTTGAAATTTAAATAACTACATCCAACTTTTGATGTTTTAATTTGTAAAAGCAGAAGGTTTATACTTTCTCCCTTTATGTAAAAAAAATGAAAAAGTAATACTAGCTTAATAATCTGGCATTTTCTACATATTACCAGGTGGGAAATTGCTCGATCAAAACCATCTACATTCATAGAAACCACTTTTATTTGAAATCTTTTATCAAAAGCTGTGTAAAAATTTTTTTAAATTTTTTCTTCATTCAGTATTACTTTAAAATCAAAATTGAGTTGACAAAGCATACAAAACTATTTCTCTAAAAGAGTTGAAAACTACTTTCAAAATAAAAATAAAATATATATATATTTTTTTTTGTTCTGTTTATATGTATATATATATATATATATATATATATAAACAGAACATATATAAAGCCTAGCAGTTATTGCAAAATTATTGAAAAGAAAAATTATATATGTATACCTTTATAAATTAAAAATGATTTTCGTCAAAATGTGGGTGGAACCCTCTAATTCTGTATATATTTTATTATTAAGTTATAATTAAAATTTTTATTAGAGTTGATTTAAATTTATTCTGCGTGTTTGGTTTATGTTAATTCAGACTTTCCTGCATGAAAAAACGAAAGGACAGAAGTCTAGATAATGGACCAATTTATTTCGGTTTTATATAAAAAGCAAAGATAGGAAACAAGACGTTTATTTTGAATAATATACGGACAAACCTGTAACTTTACGTATGTGTGTGTATGTAATTTCTTGGCAAACAAAAACATTTGTCACAATAAAAACAGATTACACTAATAAACATTCTTACGATTCTGATAATGTTTTTATCAGAACTGGGATTCATTTTCTACGCATAGGCTTACAAATTAGAAGTTATTAATTAACAAATATTTCAAAATATTTTGTTAGTAAGTGAAAATATTTTTTTAATATAAATTATACCAATACCAACGGTGCCAAACGTTAAGAAAATTAAATTTTTCAAAATTTTGGGTAAAAAGTTAAAAAAAGATATATACCCTCCTTTTTTTGAGTTACATCCAATAAAAATATTTTATTTTTAAATGTCAAAATTAAAAAAAAAATATTTAATTAACATAGGATTTATAACTTCAATGGGAAAATTTCATAAAATGTCAGTATTAAATTTACACAGAATTTTATCATTTAAAAAATCTTTAAAAAATAATAAATACATGAACAATAAACAACAGTAGCAATTGAAGAACATAAGAAAGAAGCCATAATAAGAAAGGGAGTCCGACAAGGATGTTCTCTATCTCCGTTACATTTTAATCTTTACATGGCACTAGCAGTTAATGATGTTAAAGAACAATTTAGATTCGGAGTAACAGTACAAGGTGAAAAGATAAAGATGCTACGATTTGCTGATGATATAGTAATTCTAGCCGAGAATAAAAAGGATTTAGAAGAAACAATGAACGGCATAGATGAAGTCCTACGCAAGAACTATCGCATGAAAATAAACAAGAACAAAACAAAAGTAATGAAATGTAGTATAAATAACAAAGATGGACCACTGAATGTGAAAATAGGAGGAGAAAAGATTATGGAGGTAGAAGAATTTTGTTATTTGGGAAGTAGAATTACTAAAGATGGACGAAGCAGGAGCGATATAAAATGCCGAATAGCACAAGCTAAACGAGCCTTCAGTAAGAAATATAAGTTGTTTACATCAAAAATTAATTTAAATGTCAGGAAAAGATTTTTCAAAGTGTATGTTTGGAGTGCCGCTTTATATGGAAGTGAAACTTGGACAATCGGAGTATCTGAGAAGAAAAGGTTAGAAGCTTTTGAAATGTGGTGCTATAGGAGAATGTTAAAAATCAGATGGGTGGATAAAGTGACAAATGAGGAGGTATTGCGGCAAATAGATGAAGAAAGAAGCATTTGGAAAAATATAGTTAAAAGAAGAGACAGACTTATAGGCCACATACTAAGGCATCCTGGAATAGTCGCTTTAATTTTGGAAGGACAGGTAGAAGGGAAAAATTGTGTAGGCAGGCCACGTTTGGAATATGTAAAACAAATTGTTAGGGATGTAGGATGTAGAGGGTATACTGAAATGAAACGACTATCACTAGATAGGGAATCTTGGAGAGCTGCATCAAACCAGTCAAAGGACTGAAGACAAAAAAAAAAAAAATACATGAAAAAAATAAAGAAAATACATGAATACAAGAAAAAATACATGAAAAAAGAATTACATATATTTTTATTTTAATAGTTTATAATATGATTATATATTTCCTTAAATAATCTGGTAATTTATTAAAAAAAAAGTGTGTACTTTAGTATGAAAAGTATGAAAATTGTGTGTTTTTGGTAGATATTACTGCCACATAGTAGCAGGCATATCTACCGTTTCTTTCTCAAAATCGCACAGTCTAGTTGTTATGGAAGGTATATCCTCTCTTAATATTTTTATTGATTTCGGAAACTAGAAGTAAATGGAATATTACGAAGATATAACAAATAATCTCCTACCACAAATATTTAAGAATTAAAAAAAAAAAAATATTAAATTGGATTAATATTTCTTTTTTTAAACACTACTCCAACAAAATTGAATTCAAATGTTAAAGTACCCGGTGTTGCTTCGGCTTTCATTACCGGTTGAGAAATTTCAGTCAAAGTTAATAAAAAGTTATGACAATTGTTTCTAAGTGTATTTGATTTAATTCTTTTTCACTGAAATAATTCTCTTAAATACGTTCACGACGTGTTAATCAAAAAAGAAAGCTTCGTAAGATGAATGTTATCCTAAATTTTAAATTTTAAAAACTTTCTGATGAATACAATTTTATTCATTTTAATTTTCATCCCTTTAATTCTGTTATTAAAATACATCCTTAACGTATACATAAAAAAAATTATCAAAACGGAAGGCGATTTATTTTTTACATAATCTTGTTTTTTTTGTTTTTTTTTTTAAGTGTATTCTGAGGTGTAAATACCAAAAATGTATTTTCTTTCTTTGTTGCAAGAGTAATTATTTTAACTAACAAACAATACATCTTTCTAAGATATCAATTATATTAATTGCTGTCTAGTTAAAGTCAGCTCATTATCTAACTTTAGTTAAAACAGGTTTATGTCGTTCATAGGAATTCTTTTACAAACAGTAAAATAGACGAATCAAAACAATGACCAGAAATTAAAATAAACAATGATGTTGAAACAGAAGTCTTTTTACAAAGAATTACTTCATTTCCTACCATAAAAAAATCTCGATTTAATAGAATTTTAAAATAATATTTAATATCTAGAGAATATTTTTCGGATTTTTTTTGTAAATGGACTACTAAAATAATACTTATTTTTTATTAGTCTGGGAATTGTGTAGTAATTTTATTTTTATTGGACATGAGTAATTAAATTACTTAAAATATAACTATATTAAAAATGACGCTGGAAAATAGGATTTCCCCTCTATCTATGTTTAACATAACTGGATGGCTGTGTTATTGAGATATATGGATAAATTTACGATTTAATCCACCTTAAACGATAAATAAAAACAATGATAATAGAATCATTTAGAGTAACCAATCGATTCTTGAACTATTAGAATATATTTATATATTAAAAAAACATACCACGTATATTTTGATTTATATTTATAATCATAATGAATGAGAAGCACAGAAATAAGCACAGGTTTGCTAGTAATAATATTCGTAAAATATTTGTGTTTTAAATGTATATTTATTACTAAATAAAACATATATATATATATATATATATATATAATTAATTAGCTAGTTCTTTCATGAATAATATTTTTTTTAAATTTAACCATAGTTCTAATTTCACTATTTAAATAAATGCTTAAAAAATCTAACCTTTAGACTTCGTAATCAAGAATTCGTCATAAGAATATTAGCGTAATAACATGCAGTCATATCTACGGTTTATTAAAACTTATTGGGCTGATATAATAAAAATAATAGTAACAGTAATAATTATAATAATCCCGCCGACAAAACCAAACCCACGTCCGTGCAATAACATCTACGCACACGTCCGGGACAGGCAACGACACGGTACTTTTTGCTCAATGGTCTTGCTCAGGAGCTCCCCGTGGAGTACGGAATTGGCAATCCCGAGCTGTCCGAGGTGGTTGCGGTTGTGCTATTTGGTTTTACTGTTTGCAGAGGAGGTGGGAAGCATGACCCCGTGATCTTTTTTTTGCCTACGCTGGGCGGGTTGCGGACGGGAAGTGCTCATCCCTTTTCCCGGTTGTGGAGCTGAATTAAGGGTGGGCTGCTGTGAGCTTTCTCTGCCGAAGTCTTGCGCTGTCGAGTATGAGTCAATTTATTAGGCCCTTGGAAAAGATTGTCCCACGGGTGAGCGTATCGAGTCTTTACTGCTACGTGCGAACCCTGGGATGTAGTTATCGTGGGTCAGGCAGTACCTGACTCCCCGGCTCGGGTTATATCTATCAGAGGCGGTTGACTGGGGGGAACACATACAGGATCAGTGATCTGGGGCACACCCAACCGTCTCTCTTCCCGCACTTTGTGACTAACTGACTGGTGAAATATATTTTTACAAAAACTTCTATTTTGGAAAAGAAGTGTCGACCGAAAAATGGTGAACCGATTCCTAAATGTTTAGTAATCAAGAGAAAGGAAGGTGATTTTTAAAAATAAATCACAGCTTTTTTTTGATAGCTCGAGGCATCACTGAAGCGGCTGGAGGACCTGTTAAGGATACAAGAAACACTGCGACAGGATTATTTGTTGAAACCGTCAATGACATTCAGTCCTCACGGCTACTCAAAGCAAAGATGATGGTACTCATCGACATTGAAGTTGTCCCACAGAGTAGTTTAAATACTTCCAAGGGTGTTGTTGTGTGCAGGGACCGACTAAACTGCACAGAAGAAGAAATCGTTGAAGAGCTTCATCCAGAACGAGTCGTAGCATGTCGAAGATTGAACACACGACGTGATGGAGAAGTTGTACCCACCGCGCCGTATTTCCTCACGTTCACTTATCCGAGTGCCCAGCGAAGATAAAGGCTGGTTATTATCGACTTGATGTTCGTCCATTCATCCAACTCCGTTTAAGTATTTTCGGTGCCAGAAATGCGAACACACATCAGCGCGATATACAAGAAAACAAATCTGTGTGTGTGGTGAGCCGTTGCATCCTGATGACTTGTGCAGGGGCTCATCTGTGACCGTCAATTGTCACGGACACCACTCCACAAGATCGTGTAACTGTCCAGTTTATATATAAGAAGTAGCTTTCCAGGAAGTAAAGTCCGTACAGAAGGTCAGCTAATACGATGCGAAGAAAATTGTGACTAGTAGATCGCCTAAGAATACGTCCTACGCTCAGGTTGCTGCAGTTCTGGTAGCTCCTGCACCCCCCTTTAAAAGCGGAGACGTGATATCTGAACTGGCACCGGCATTAACGAAAAGGTCGAAATATCATTAACGAGAAACTGAAAACTATATCGGTCAAAGAAACAAGTCATAAACCATTACAGAAGGTAGTGGATGTTAGTAAAACACAACTTCTTCTCCACCAAGGATTGGGCCTTCAAATAGTTCTAAAGCAAAGACAAACGAAGTAACAGCTCAGCGAAAGCCTGACAAACTAAATCACAAATAAAATTCAGTTTGAGAAAATCCCCAATGAGGAATCGGAGACGACGGAAGTAATTTTGTTAGATGAAACAGATTTCGAAAAACCAACAAAGGAGCCTCTGAAAGCAAGGAGACCTTTAAACGAGAGGGAGAGCACTTCAAGCCATCCCATACGATCAAGCGGGAAGCGCATCGAGTCTCGGCTCTGATGCACTGCTGACCGTACCATCAGAGTTGGTATCATCTGATACCAGCATCAGGAGATCCTCCGTGATTTACTGTGTAGGATCAGAAGAATCCGTCTCCAAGGCCTCAGACATCCTGGATTTCGATATAGAGGCCTTTACGAAGATAGAAAAAATAAAGAAGAAAGGATGCCCTAAGGGTAAACCTAGGCAATAAAATTGAAGAAGAAGTTAGTTTATATGTGTTTAGAACTAACTGTACTTGATTTTGACAACACTTTTTCTGACAACATTTCTTTAAAAACGGTGAAGTGATTTTAAGTGTTTTAACATAATTTGAAGTGTTTTTAGAGTGTTAGTTGTAAGATTTTTATGTGGCAAGGGACTTTTACACCCTTATCATCATGTGTATATTTGGGATTTTTAATATCCTTGTACAAGTCTTACTGGACTATTTGTGATGACAAGACTAGACTTTAGACTATGTTGCTAGTGACTTTATCAGGGAGGATAAACATTTTTTCTTTTTTTTTATGTGGAAAGGGGCTAATGGCCACAGCAGTCAATGACACTAAAATTAAAAAAAAAAAAAATTAAAAATAATACTTATCAAGTTGTGAGATAAAAAGAATTTATCAAATAAAATTCTTTATAAGTTTATTTTCAATGATCTTTTAAACATATTTTCATTCCTTATAATTTTTTTTTTTTTTTTGTATTTACCATTATTCCTGGCGAATAAATTTAGATTAAGAACTAAATAGTTATACTAAAAAAGTAGACTTAATAATATGTAAAAAAATTAAATTAATCTTTTATTTATTAGGTTATTGATAAATAATGTAAATTAATATCTCACTAAAAATGAAATTAAAAAGATATTAATAATTTATGTGTACATTTGTAATTATTATTTGTATTTATCACATGTAACTATATTTATCTATAAAAGGTTACATTTATTTGTTTTACACCTTCCGTCCTAGTCTGTTTTTTATGGCTGTGATTCACAATCCATTAGAGTTTTTTTTTTCTGAGAGAAATGATTTTCATTATACCTCCTGTAATTCCTACGTTAACCAGAATGAAAGTGTTACTTGTAGTGCTGAATATTGTTGCATTTCATCGGGTTTGGCTGATATACAATCGTATATCTGGTTCAGTGAAGAAGGAAACGGTAAATTTCACGTCCCTGGCAGAGAACGCTTGTTATTCTTAAGGTCGGCTGTGTCATTTTTGGAAGTGATTTTTAATTCATGTCATGTCGCCTATAATAGTTTAAAGATATTTTATTTTTTTTTTACAAAATTTTATATTTGCGGAGATGTATTAGGGATTTTTTGTTAAGCTTATCCTGAGTAATTAAGCCAAATAGATGCCAATACATCCACACGCCCACACAGACACACGCTTACTGACGAAAAGGATTTATCACCCTTTTTTCCATTTCTTAACGTATCATGAACCCCTGAGTCCAAAAAAAATGTAGAAAGGTGATTTAAAAAAAATATATATATGTATTTTTTTTAATTTTCAAAAATATATCAGCAAGGGCCAACATTTTTTAGTAGCCATATTTGACTAAGGATATTTTATTTATAAAACTTAAACTTCTTTAATTTTTTAATGGCGTTTATATTAATTTTTTTTAGCTTGAACAATAAAAATATTTTGATTTTATTGCTTGTTAGAAAAAGAATAAAATTACTAGTAAAACTAAAGTGAACAAATCATTAAAATCCATTAATATTTATTAAAACGAAAAAATAACAATTATTCGAAATTACTTATATATTTCACAACATTCTTTTTTCTATCCCTGAATATTATTATTAATATTGTTATTGTTATTACTGTTGATGATATTAAAATATTATTATTAAGACGACGCGATCGGTATTTCATTTGAATCGTAATTATTGCAATACGGTAATCTTAAAAAAAAAAAATCATCAGTAGATGAAATTACCTTACGCGATTATATAAAGCTTATTTCTCATGAGTCATTTAACCATTAAATTTCACCTTGATTTGTTGTTGTTTCATACCGGTGACTAAGATTATACAAAACAAGATATGTAGAGGTAATACGGGCACATACTGCTGTTATGTTATCCGGTTTGACTACTTTACGCAGCCAAATTACTAAAAGTAAAGCATAATTTCCACGTTTGTAGACTTATACCCGCTTATTTTAGTCGTTATTCCCCTTGCCGTCATACATGTGTCTTCTTTCTTGCTTCGGCATAGCTCTCTATCGACGATTATTTTTTTCAGTCGCACAAATTGCAATACTTTTCAGTAGCAGGATAATCATGTACAAAATGCCAACCCTTCTTAAAAAAAAAAATTACTGTTATGTTATATATACCTATGAACTTTTAGTCACGACCATTATAAGATAAAAATAGTCTTGGTATTACTAAAAGTACTAAAAAAATGATTCCTCGAAAGTGGTCATTTAACTAAAAATTATCTGGAATAAGTCGAAACATCTCTACTTGATCATCTCGGATGACATGGGGCAAGCGTAAAATGATTCCGACGCACATTAATTACGTATCGTGGTTAAATCGCAAAATTAATGAATCTCCTGTTTGCAACAAAGTAAAACTTAATTTTATTAACTAAATAATATAACATAGAATGGTACATGCTATAGAGACGAATAAGTAAGTAGTTTTCTTGTCTTTTATGACTATACAGTAATTCTTTGGTAGGCCCCCGCTCGTTTCTACAGGTCAGTAACTCACACGGTATCCGATTAAAAAATATAATGATATAATCGCGTCATCCACACCACTCTATAATCAGTTTTGAATTTCGGTAATAAAACCTTAAAATAAAATATATAAAACCATAAACTACCTAAATAAAACATGTTCTGTATTTTTGTGCTGAGTTAAAAATATTTTGTGCGATTATATAAATATTTGGAACAATAATTGATAAAAATACCAATTTACTTTACTATTTTTTTTCCGTGTTGGTTAGCTATGAAGATTATTTGAAACTATAAAGCTGTAACTGAAGTCATTAAAAATATGACAAGGGTGACTGCAAACGTTTTAAAATTGTTAAAACACTTTGTAAGATGTAATTCGGGTTGTCTTTTTAAGTAAGTCATTTTAAGTAAATATGTTGAAATAAAAAATAATTTTAATAAAACAAAATTTTATATAAATCATTCGTGCGTTTTAACATCGATTAAAATAAAATTTAAATTTTTTAAACAATGCTTAATGTACGATTCTTCAAAGTTAACTGACCGTAGGCTTTGATAATGATGTACCTTAAGCACTCGATAGAAAATCTGTGCGCATATGAACTTGAGTTATCCAACTAATAATTCTGTTTGAATGATTTTCATAATTTTTTTCTTAAATTTATTAATTTTTTTTTGTAAACATTCGAATTTTTATCAACAGGATCCGAATTATTTATCAGTGTTACTAAAACGTCACCCGATTAATGAAAAAACGATTTAAACTTTAAAAAAAAAATGGGATTTTTTTCTGTAATAAATTTTTAAAATAATTTTGTTTATGATTGAGATATAAACAAAAATCTCGTTTTCCATACATTAAAATTTTATTTTTTAAAGATATTCGACTTCAGAATACAGTATTTTATAGAAATAATTATTTACTACAAAAACACACAAGTAAATTTATAAAAATTAAAAAAAAGGAATTTTTTTGAAACGATCAGCTTTTAGATTTTCCAGTTATCTTAATTAGAAGCTATAATTTCCAGAATAAGAACCAAGCATATCCACCAGGAATACCTAATAATTTTTTTATTATTAGTCAAACTTTCTAAAAAATATTTCTTTGATCCGATACTTTTGTTTGAAGTTCCAGTTTGGATAATAAATATTGTATGTGTGCGTGTGTATGTACGAGTATTTAACATTAGTGAAGAAATACTTTTGATAATTTCGTTAAATTTTTTTGTGAAAATTACTTATAGTAGCTAAAATTATGTTCGAATGTAGACTTAAATATTTTAAATAACTAATAAAAAAAAAAAAAAAAAAATGTAATAAAAAACTAATCTTATATCATTTAGAACCCGCTTTTCAATCCGTTGAAATTGCAGTTATGAAACTATATACATACGGTAATAATGTTTTTAAAACTCATGATTCATTGTAAAAATAGAATGTCCAGCCCACCAAGTGGAGAAGGTAATTTCGTTTTTTTAAATAGTTACCGTGTTGAAAACGATCCTCGGAAATCCCTTTAACGACAAATGTTTAAAAACTTTGTTTTTAAATATATTTAAACATTTTTTTTTTCAGTAATATTTTAATGAAGGTATAGGATAGTAAAATTGCACTACCACAAAAAAAAATTGAATACCTTTTATACCTGCTTTGCCGTAATTTGTATTGATTTTGTTTAAATAAAATGAAACAAGTATTAATGCAGAAAAGAGCATATTTATACAGAGCATATTTAATAATAATTTTCAATTATTCCTACATAATTTATTCAAATTAACTGAATGCGATAAATGTAATACAGAAAGAACAAATTATTCTACCGTGAAAGACATTTTTTTCATTTTACGGAACGTACGATATAAAACTTTCGTAACTACAGCTATAAAAATAATTTTACATAAAAAAAATTCTAAAAATTTTTGGAATAATTTTCTTTTCAGAAATTCAGTTTTACAATTTTTCAAAGTAGTCGTAACTGTGCGATCAAAAGAAGAAAATTTTTCAATCAATTTAGAACATTTGTATATTTACAAAAGTCATTGTCATGCGGTTACTTGCTCTAAGGCTGGTCTTTTGCAGTGTACCCATCTCCATTTTCTTCTACTTCCTGTTAACTTTTGAGTTCCTGACAATTCATATTTACTTTTAGATCTATTACAGTTTTTATTTTCTTCATTCTTCTCCTTTTGAAAATTTTATTGAACGTTCTACCGTTGTTTTAATCGATCACTTTTCTTTCATAATATATCCCAACCATGTTGTTGGCTTTCTTCTTCGGATTTGTTTATTATTTTCCAATGTAGCCTACTTCTTCGTAAAAAATTCTATTATTTAATTAAAAATAATAATAATTCGGAAAATAAGATCCCATAATACATCGGTTAAATATTATTTTTTGCCTTTAATAAATCTGTTACTTTCATTTTACGCTATCAATCGAATTATAATAATATTTTCATATTATTTTATTATTATTGATTTTCAGTGAACGGAGTAAAACGTAACAACAAGTAATGAAACATTAAAATTTTGCAGATTTCGTTTTGCAATTAATATTTGCCATTTTAATAATGGAAAATATAATAATAACGGTAAATTATAATAATGATAAATATAATTAATAATGATAAAAGGGGAAAAATTCGGTAAAATTCGATAATATAATGTCATTTTAATAATAGCATATGTAAGACGGGATAAAGTCGGTGTTTTAGATGAGTGTAACAAAAATACAGAGGGAATCTTAAATTGACTTATTTATTATTATTAACTACGGTATAATCTGTAGTGTTTCCGTTACCTGCTGATTAAACGTCTTATATTGTCAGTACATTCGATATTAAATGAAGTAAAAACAACATAATCACATGTTAAGACTTTAATATTTTTCTTAAAGTTTTATATGTACGCACATCAAACTTATCTTAAATTTGTATATGTATGCGCCAAATTTTTATCTATATTGAACTGTTGAACTATAATATATATCAAAGGAACAGATCAGATGAGAGCATAAAGTTTCGTCATAGCAGTTTCATCGAAACCCTGAAAATTATGACATTTAAGGTTGAGTTAGAATTGTGAAAAAAAATAAAAATTGCTGCTGGGCATACATTATTAATGCATCTACTCTTCGTTAATTTAGTTGTTGAAGGAAATTTTGAAGTCGCCCTTAGGGTACTGTAACAAAAACAACTGAATGCAATGCGACACAACTGTCGCTCTCGAATACAGTGTTACTTATCTTATACTTAAGTAGAATGAGGTTTGAAGTGGTTTCAAATGGTTTCAAATATTTACCGTGCTGAATTTACTCTTTTGGTCATAAAAATGAAGATCGTTTTTTAAATTTACATATTCTACCTCTAAAGGATGTATACTTTGATTCATAATTTTTAAAAATCAGGTGATTGACACGAGTTAAATCCTTTTAAAAAGCCGGGAGAGATAATATAAATTAACAAATTAATTTATCCGTATCATAAAACAGTAAATCGTACACAGTATCTAAGAAACATAAAACCGGTATTGAAGATGTACGATAGATGAAATGATTGTAAAAGAATAGAAAATTACTTGAAACCGGTTGCATGAATAATGATGATAAGGGGAAAATATGTTTCAAAACGGTATTAATATCTTCTTAGGAAGACTATATATTGAAAATTTTTGTTATCAAAACGGTACGAATTTCTTCGATTTCTTAATGTAAGAAAGACAAGAAAAATCACTTTTTCTCGCTCTAAGAAACTTTTAACTCGCTCTAAGAAAGCTGTACACGAACCGTTCTGGTTTTTTAATATTTAATTTTTTTTTTATTTGATGACCGACGAGCGGTGAGCGGCTGACTTGATTTCGCAGTCGGTTTTCTATACGAGTGTCGCAAAGTCATTTATATATTTCGTTAACATAACAAACGCAGCGACAGAAACAGGTAACACAACAACTCATCCGTTTCTTGATGTTCTATAGGCGATCTCACTCTATCTATCTCACCCACCGTGTTTCTATCTCTCTCGCGCTTTTTCTCTGCGAGAGGAGCTGCGGTTCCTCTCTCTCCACCCACCTGACTTCCAGAGAAGCTTGCATCACGTAGGAAGCCAACACTGGTAATTATCAGGGCCGCTAATAATACGTTGAGCTGTGTTATTTATGTGCCATGCAACCTACAATTTAAAGCAGCCACGACCAAAGAATCAAACTCCATCCAGAGCCACTCTGTTTACCGTTTTTTTATTGTTTATTTTTTACACGATGTTAGCAGGGAATTCTTATGAGAAATCCATATTATCTACTGCCAATCATATTTATTACGTTCAATTACCTACTACCTCAAAAACATATTAAGCCTACTACCCGCATCGCATTTACCTCGTTAAAAAAAATATGAATGGAAAATATTCATTATAGTAATCAAAATAATAATAATGATAATCGGTACCGAATAATTAGGGTAATTTTATATTTTCTGCCGGTCGACGTTCTTCTTTTACACAAAAATCAAAATTAGTAATATTTTAATGACATATTATATGTATCCTATACCGAATAAAAACTAAATTTCACAAATGAAGTAAACAATTTATAAGTTCTAATTTACACGCGCGTGAGAATGAACAAAAATATGCATAAAATTTAAAAAACTATCGGAAACTAAACAAAGCGAAAAAAAAGTACATTATAAAAATGACGATAAAAGCAAAATTATTTTATCTTGATAGATGATAACGTACAAACGCGTTTTGCTTTATCGGCCATCGTGTTACCACGAAAATACACCTTTTAAAAAAAATATATACCAGGAAATTGCAAAACGCAAATGTAAGTTTAAAACAATGAAAACTCATGCGTCATAACCAAACTTTAAACTTAAAATAAAAAATAATCTTAAATGTAGAATTTATCCAAATAAATGTCTAACCCGTAAAATAAACATTTTCATACATTTACGTGTTCCATCATATAACGCAGTTTTTTAATCCAGTTGAGTTAACTAATTAATAAATGTAGAACCTTGTTTTCACGATTATTTTGTAAGGTAGGAGAAATGAAGTTTAGACAGACTGCTAATCGTGATTCAGTTAAGATAAAAAAAAATGATTAGAAAATACGATTCTAACGTAATTCATTAGTAACCGATGCTAAAATAATTTTGCAATCGTTATTAACTAACTGTCCCTTCAGTAAGGATCTGATTGAACGGTTTAACTATTGCTAAAATATTTTGAATATAGTCGAAGGTTTTTCGTAAGTGTTACCTGAATTTAACTCGATAAGCTCATTTGTTCTGGAGGAAAAGTAGATTTTTTGCACCGTTTATATTTGAGACGATAAATATAAAGGAATTTATTAGTAATGTTCTGCTGTTGTCCTGAGTCTCCATTTTCAAAGGTATTACGAGCACGATTTCCACATTCTTTCTGGTAAACTCTTGAAATACTCATTTAGGGAATTTTTTGAACTTTATGATCCATTTAAAAGTAGATTTTTTACTATCTTTTGCACTACTTTCTTTTTCATAATTTTTCATTTTTGCATCACTTCTCAACATTAAAAAATAAAATTTTGAAATCCTTTCTCTTATTATTAAACTCTTTGTCTTTTTCTCAGATGTTCTGTTGGATTTATAACCCGAAAATTGTGGTAATTAAATTGATTTACTCCGAATAAAACATTTATATGGTTTAGTGGCGTCTACTTTCTCGACTGACTTGTCCAGGAACTTAGTTTCCTGTATTATAACTGTGTAATATAACCCGATATATATATATATATGTTATGAATAACCTTGCAGCAGAACGATATTCTTTGCCGTAAAATATTTTTGGCGTTTTTTATCGCTTTTTTTGTCTAATAGTTTCAAAAAAAAATTCTCAAGTACATATCTGAATTGAAAAAAAATAATATGTGCTTAAAAAAATTAATAAATTAATTGATTTATTAATAATAAATAAAATAAAAAATAATTGGTTTTGATCTTGATTAATTTTTTCAAACAATTTTTAAGTCACTGTGATTATTTCATTTAAACTTTAATGTTATGTTTAATCTTTTTACGTTTTAAAGTTTTTAAATTGTCTTTAAAATTCCGTATTTCCGTCATTTTTTCCGTTGATTTTCACTTATTGCTAATTTTTATCAAATTTCTTTGTCTTTCAGCTATTTTATTAATGTTTTTCTTTTTTTATATTTTATAAAAGGTAAAAATTTATTAGAAGATGCTGGAAATCTTCTAATAAATTTTTACCTCGGTCTTTCAGTATCCCTCTTACTTTCAAATTATTTCATCTAATTTTGAGTTTATCAAAACGCTACGTGTTTTTTGTGAAAATTGTGTCAAATTTAAGTAAAATACTTTTAGATATGTTCCATATGTATATATATATATATATATATATATATATATATATATATATATATATTAATTTTATTTATCTAATTAATTTAAGACCTCTTCATTTGTAGCTTTACTATCCCAAGATATCTTTTACATCATCTTTAAAATTTATGTCTGAAAAAATCGTGTTTCTTAGGTTTCTTCAGTAAACAGGTTTTTTGTAACCTAGTTTTCATAAAGTTTATAAAGAAAACAGCGTTTGTAAAAATGATATAAATATATAAACAATACCCATGGCGTATTCCATAAATAAATATTTCAGCTGAATAAAACCTTCTAAATTTTTTCTCAAAAAATCTTTTGTAAAAATTTAATATGGCATTTCATTCGTATCTTGAGGTTATAAGTTTTATACTTTTTCTCATCAGTACCTGATATTACTGATATGTAAACTTTATCTTAAGACGTTTCTTAACTTCAGAACATATAACTGAAATCAGAATACAAACTAATTCGAGAATAACAGCGTTTAATTTTTTTTTTGTCAAATTTACAAAACACCACAAACGACTTCCAAACCTTAACTTTCCACTCAACTGTTAAAGTTTAATTTTTAAAAAGAATTGAATATCATTATTTTTTATTGTTAATTGCGTTTTATTTAGTAGTTTTTTAAAGATTATGTCACAATTTTTAGCTTCATTTTGTGAAAATTATGGGAAAACCAACAAAATAACGAACACATAAAGAAACTGTTTACAAGAAATAAAAAGGTGTTAAACCTGAGCCTTGATTTAAAATAAGGAAAGGAATACAGGTAAATTATGTAAACTAACCACTACTAAGCGTGATCTAAAGGTATATTGTAAACGGAAATATACATATTTAAGATTTGTTTTACCTTTTCTAATTAATTTTCTTGAAGTTTCCCATGAAAATAGTTTAAATATCAAAATAAGTTATATGTTATTATACCATAAAAAACTAATGCTATACTAAATAATGATGAAAAATTAAAATTATATACTAATCATCTAGTCAAAATACTAAAGTAATCATGTAGTTTTGTTAGAATTAACTTTCCAGTGATGTTCTTTGGAAAAAACAACTTTAAAAAAAGAACTTAAAAGCGAATAATTAAAGCATTAATGTTTTTACTTGAAATTCTTCTTCACTCAGTGATTGAGATTTTCCGATAATTTATTCATCTTTTATCTTTAAAAATTTATATATATATATAAATGATATTTATTCATTTACAAGATTTATTTCTAAAAATATTATGCTTGTGAAGAAAGGTAAAAATACTAACAAACATTGTACATTTTCTTTCTTTTAGTATCGGCGTAGTCGTAAGAACTTAAATCACCATTACTGCTGAGTGAAAGTATCATTGAAAATTACTGTCTCATCTAGAAACATTTTCTATAATTTTTTTATTCATTTTTTCGTCCATTGAAAACCTTATCGAAACGTCACAAATAACATTTTTAAGAGTTCATCTCTCTTTTAAATTTTATATACTATTTGTAGTAATCTTCATTTTCTTCTGGTTGCCAATCCTGGATGATTATTATTTATACCACAACCACTTATGATCGTGTCTTTCTAATTGCGGTCAGTCTTAATTGCATTCGTTCCCAATTGCGGCCAGACCAATAGGAAGTTAAATATCAGTATTTGAAATAAGAATATTCATCGCAATTGCGGCTGCGTTATATATATATAAATAAAGATAATGTTAATGAAACAAGTTTCCTACATATGTCTACCTCTTATATTTATTCTATAATCATTCTTTGTGCTTATTTTGGATTCTAGATGTTTTGATTAATACGTTTCTAATTAATATAAATTTTTAAAATCAATCTCTTTAACAACAATTTCTTTAAATTTAAAAATAATTTTTATAAGCTAGTTTGATGATTTTTTTAAGCGGCATCTTCTAATGTACTGGTTATTCATTACTATATGCCAGCAGTTTGTCGTGAATTAAACCAAGCATTCTTAACTTCGGTTGTCAACGGAATCCGGTTCACGATCGTGTGATCTTACCTTACTGCTTATCCTTTATTTTCTAGAAATTCATTACTCCTAAAGATGTACCAAGTTTTGTGAAACCATCAGTTTTTAAGAAATGCAGTTTAACACCTTTCCCAGGATTCTTCTGTATTATTAATTCTTCTTGTTATATTTCTTTATTCTATTTTAAATAATTAGTTTTCTCTCCTGGGAAAAAAAATTTCAGCGTATTAGTGTTACCGGTTTCACACTATGTAACAAGATGTGATGAGCTAACTACCTTACTTCAATATTGGAACTTTTTAGTTTTTTTATTAAAACAATACTAACACGTAAATTAAATTGGAAAACAAGATTATGTACGTGTAAAAACCGTTCGTAAAAATTTTATTTAAAATTTAAAATTAGATTTCGATTGTTAAATAATCAGTAGATACTGACGAAAAAGTATGTAAGAAAATGTATAACAAATTAAATAAATCTATGCAAAAAGAAGAAATAATAATTATTAATTGACAAATAAACAACACTTACAAAATATTACATAACGAGTATTTTTAATATGCTTAACGCTGTTTTATTTTTGCCTTTTTAATTTTAAATAAATTTATTTAACATCATTTCGGGAAAGTGTTTAATCATAAGAACCCCTCCTTTAAATCTTTTTTATGGGAGACGATATCTCTTTCATCGGTTTTTAAGGTTCACACTGCATTTATCTTTTTGTGATAAATCTTTATCTATCCAACATAAGAGATATGTATTAAGTCGTGGTTGGCAGACAGAGTTAGAGGCTTCTGTGGTTTATAAATATTTTTAAGCTAAACTTAAAATATTGGCCTTTTTACTGGGATTTCCGACTAAAACAGACACAGTTATTGGTATTCTACTTTTATTCTAAAATACTGTTAAAAAACTCGTTTTATGTTTTGTAATTATTATATTTATTACTACTATTTTTTCTTAATTTATTATCTTATTTATACTATTCCTCTCCTTTCTACCGATAATGATTGTTAAAACAATTGAAAATGAGGTTTAATTTTTAATAAAATTTTTGTAAAATGCTTTTGATTTCCAGTTTGTTTCAATAACCATTTAGCATAGCTGATTTTTTGTATTTATGTAAAGCGTTGGATCGTCGTCTTAGGTGTTGTTTTTGTTTTTTTTTTCTGGAAATAATTATACTTATCTGGGTATATTCTCAAGTCAGTTCCGTATGGAAGCCGTTTTGAAAGATATTCCTGCTAAAAAGATTATTTTGTTAAAAAAAAGAAAAGAAAGCTACAATTGTTTGTTGTCAGTGTTTAAACACAGCTACTTTTAATGATATCCATTAATAAAGCTAAAATAGTGGTAAATCTAAAAGACGAAGTGACCCTTGTGACACCTTGAAATGAGCCGACTCCTAAAACATCTTTTAGAGAATTGTGTCGAAGAATAGATTGTAGAAACGCATTTGAGTTGGGTTTTAGGAGTTATTTTACCTCTTTTCATTATTCATTCTTTATTCATTTTTTTTTTTTTTAAATAATTTCATAGATTAAAAAATCATTGAATACGGAAAGCTTGGTGATGCCAAATAATTTACTACGTTCTTGGTATTCGTTTGTTTCTGGCACTGCCTTTACCGATACAATAAAATGATTAGCTTTAGGAGAGATCATTAAAATATAAAATGGGGCCATTTTAAGTCATTCTTAATACATTTATCTGTAGCTCATTTTCATTTAATTTTAAACTAAATATCCTGAGTTCTATTTACGATAAGGAAATTAATTTTAATGAAAAGATTGCGTTTTCATTCTAGTACTAATTAATTACACCTCATATTCGAAGAAATATGTATCGTCTATTCTAATTTATCTAAATAAGTTGTATGAAAAATTAAAGGTTGTTAATATTTTCATCAGGCCATAGTATATAAAAGTTTAAGTCTATGTGACCTAAACCTTATTGTATTAAATATTTTATCAGTTTATCGTTACAAAAAATAATAAACAAATTGACAAATAGAATTTAGGTTACTTATATCAATTAACACTAGGTTATTTGTTATATCGCTTTCGTTTTATAATGTTAAATCTCATTTCCCTTAAAAAAAATACTATTTTAAACGTGATGAGATTCAAAATAGTTTTTTTTTATTTTTAAATTATTATCAAATATTTTGTTTATAACTATAATTCAGTTTATATATATTTTTCTTCAAAGTAATTTATATTATTACATAATAATATATAAGAATAATTTAACAATTTCGCTGTTATAATAAATTGATAATAAATCAAAAAACGACTCTTAATTACAGTTTCGATAAATAAAAGAATGAAGTAGGGTTGGCGGTTTGGTGGGTGAAGGACGGGTGGCAGAGAGGAGTAGATGTGGCAGGGCTGTATACTATGAGAGGACGAGAAAGACTAAGGCTGCCGTAACGCCCACCCTGTTACTTAATCTTTGCCACCGCAGGGGTCGTACCGCCCTGTCTCGGGGTCAAGGCCTTACCCGGAGGCTCTCCTGCGCTCTTTATCCTTATCCATTCCAAGTTATACCCCTACGGCTATATATATATATATATATATATAAAATAATTATTAAAAAAATAAATAATAATTCTCAAACGGATATTTACTGTTTTATGATTAACGCCACCGTATTTTTAATTGCTACGATAAAAACATTGTATTATTTATTTTTCTTTTTTGTTTTAAATAAATTCATTCATTGTTTTTAATTTCTATTCAACATAATTATAGTAAACTTTAACCTATTGTGACGTTAATATTAAGAGTATACACGTATTTAAAAAAAAAAAAAAATATTTATATACGTATAAATAATTATCGATCTTTCAATAATGCATTTGTAAAGAAATAAACTATTAGATAGTTTATTGGAATGTATATAGAGTCCATCGCAGATTACCTTTTTTGCAACCAATTTTAAGGTTAAAATCATTAAATTTAAAATGGTAATAAACATTGAAAAACAAAAAAAAAGGTTTGAAAAATTAAATTTTTAAGTTTAATCACCGAGACTGAAACTTTCAGCAAAAAATAAACTGACAAAATTATGAAACAAATACTCCATTTATTTTTAGCAGATTTCCAAAGGATTTTCAGAAATCACTTCTGTAACCAGTCAGAATTTCTAAGGTCGTCTTAGGGAGGAGTGGCCAACTTTTGTTTACGTTGTGTCGTGTCCTAAATATGATTCTGCAATATTTATATACATATGTGTATAAAACTTGCAGTCAACAGTCTGTAAACGTTAAAAACAACAGTCTGCATGTATAAGACTTTCATCCGATCTACCGGAAGCAAATCTTAACCGATTTTGACAAAACTTGGTAGGATGATATTAACCTATTGGAAATATAGCGCTATTGATTTTCAAGAGAATCGGTTTACAGGAACCGGAGTTGGAGGCAAAAAACTGGGTTTTTGGGAATTTTCAAGGTTTTCATGTTGTAACTTCAAGGGTGATATGTTAGAAAGCCAAAATCAAATTTTTACGAGTACTACCAGGTGCGAGCTGGTTTCGCAGTGATTCAAACCCAAAATATCATGTTTGAAGACAAAATCAGATTTTTGCAAGAACTCCAGGTGCGTGCTAGTTTCGCTATAGTGCTTTAATTTCACATTAATCCAAAATGTGATCTGATATGAAGGAAAGCGGTTGATATCCTAAAATCGGTTTTGAAGTTTTAATAGTTTTGAATCACTTAGTATAGAAATAACCACCTTTTCCCTCTACAAACCAATAGGATTGTAGTATTTCGGTCACGTGACGTTGAACACACCCCTCTGTTATTTTGTTGGCGGGGATAAGATAACGGACTTCAAATTGGTACTCCGTTGTTAATTCTTCTTTAGAAACCCCTAAATCGATGACTTTCCATTTTCTATTTTCATTAACCTTAGGTCTCTTCATTCTCCAACTTTATTATTTTGGTTACTTTTCTCAACCACAGCAGAAATAAAAATTCATGTTGTAGCAACCGTGACGTGTTGACATTTTTTATTAACGAATGAAACCTCTTCCCAGCAGGACTACTATAAAACACTCAGCATTGTTTATTTATTTTTATTATTATTTTTATTTCTTGTCACTTCACAAACAATTACAGTCTCAACTGAATATTGAGAAAACTTTCTTCATCTTTCAGTCTGAAATAAACCATCTTCATTGAGAAAAACGTTTCATTCCTTAAATCTTCATTGTTAAACCGATTTACATAATTATAAGGTAAACAAACTAGAGACAGCTCGTTCTTTATAATGTCATTCAAAACGAATACCAACGAAACTCCATATTTGGTAAACACCCTTTTCATGTCTCATATAGCATATTCATGGAAACACTGAAGATCTTCTAATCTTTTTGTTGGATAAATGATTGTATACAAGGCGACACTGATGAATGTGACTGGATCAATTTGGATACGTGTTAACTGTTTGATACTAGTCAACATAGTATTAAAATTTACCAGCGTCGTAGTGTTTAAAAATTATCCCCTCCACTATCCACAACAAGATATGATAAGCATCTGGTCTTTTGGAATTAGTCACCCGATTGCGAATTTCTTGAAACAAACATTCCAATTTACAGCATCAATGATTTGTGATCCTTACAGTTCTATTCCATTCTTTTGTATAAGTGATCTAAATATCTTGACGTAATCTCTGATACATTCACACACACAATTGTATTCGTGAGTATTATTGTAGCACAAATCAAACAGACGACCACATTCGGGTACGTGAAAGGTGAATTCCTCATCCAGCAGAGCGAAAGAAGAATCGTAACTGAGATACAAAGCCGCATGTTTCATGTTGACGACAATATTAGTGAGCGGAGTCTGCTCTACGTGCTTATTGATTTGCAGTTTTGTAAACCTACCTGTTAAAAATACCAATTATCGGTAATGACGTAACATTTCTTTCACCTCTTTTATTATAAGCCCGAGCTTTTTTAATTTAAAAAACTTTTTAGATCGTGATCGCAAACTACCCAGGCTTATACGCTTCAAGCATTCATTCAATTTCTTGCGCGTGCGTACAGAACGGTATTGCTAAAACAAATTTTCCCGGTATTGCGTCGAACTCCTCGACTGTTCCGTTTGAGAAGAGTAGTAGTAAAAATGGATGAAAATTCTTTTATTGTGAAAAATGGCTATCCGGTAAATCATACACATCCATTCGTTAGAATCTAAACTAACAACTGGCTCGTTGTCTCAATGACCTCAGTGATTTTGATTTTCCTACCAGTCCCTTCTTACGGATATCGCAACCGCCTAATAAGCTGTCGAAAAAATCCTTAAATTTCTGCTTGAATGTATCTCTGATAACACGTACACAAATGATGCCTAACGGTTTCGTAGCGACACTCGTCCGAATCTCATTACCAGTGAACGTCATGGACTCTCTTTTATGATTCTCCTTCTCTTTTTCCGGCAATAGTTTGTTAGTCGATTCAGGTGAAATGTGTTCCAAATACGATAGTAGGTCTTGAAAGCGAGTTTCAAGTTTTGCCGCCATCTTCATCAAAGAACAAAGTAAGACTGTCCATCACCAGAACGATCAGCTCAAATTTAGAATAAAACTTTCCGAAAAAATACCCCCTTCATCATTGGTACCTACTGTAAAATATTTCACAGACTTTGACTTAATACCTATTATTTATACGATTTTCTTTGTAATATGTTTTCGTACAAGATAAATATATTTTCTACTTAACAATCATGCGAATCCAAAGTCCGACAGCATCAATTACATCTGAGTATGATTTAAAGAATAATAAAATCCTTCCGAAGTGTGGTATTCTTTATCTCGATGTCGGTATATCGGTCGACCTTCCTGGCAAAGTCCTTTGATGATATCTGCTATATCAACCATTCCATAAAGAAAAAAGTGCTATGCAGTGCACATTTCCCTCAATTGCGGAGAGGACAGATGTCTACATTTTTGAAATTGGATTTAAGAGCGGATTCCGCTATCTCCCAAACATTTTCGTAGTACCTACGAAGAAACGTTCCCGTTACATTGTGTATATCATGGAAAAATGTGAAAAAAATTTTCTTATCGTATAAGTGTACACAGCATCTCCGTAATCATATTCTTTATGAGGACAGCTGTTTTTAACCAATTCGCCATTCGATGATATCTCCCTTTGAGGTTAGATTTTGCATGAGGTAGGCGGAAGGAAAGAATTGTAAAGGAGTAAGGAGTGATAATCCACACCAGCCAATTCATTTATGACAAAATCATCACTATTATCGAGATAATCGTGCAACTCAATTGCACCTCTCATGACGAAAACCGAATAAGGAATGAAAAAGATATTGTTACATGCACTTCTATAAACCGAGAACAGTGGCTGCATTTACAAACCACCTTTGAAATAGAAACCTCGACGCGTTGAGAATTTTTATTAACGACTAAAATCTCTCCCCGGGAGGAATACCATAAAACACTCGTAATAAACAATTTTTTTCATATGAATGTTTGTTACATCCGCTTTTATTGCCTCATTCTGCGCAATATCAAACATGTATACAATCGATTTAAATATACCAGACATCGGAATATATATCATACAATCCGTAATTATCAGACAGTATGCTGCAGTATTGTCGAGGGTATTCGAAGAAGACTCAAAGTCGATTTCTACGTCTATCGTACCCGTCTCTAACGGATCCCTCTGCTTCAAGCATTCTAATACGAATACAAATAAATACGTCGTATACGAATTGAGAATTTTATAAAGTTGCTTGTCCTGATTAGATTTTCCCCAACTGTTTGTTACAATAAGATTTTTAAAACCGAACGAACATATTGTAGAATAAATTGTTATTGGCCTGCATGTTCTCATACGAATAGTATACAGAATTTAAATACAACCTGATATTTATGATGTTGCTATTGTAAAAATTCGAAGTGATCTTGTCGCTTGGTTCTTCCTCTCCGTTTGGAATACTACTATGACATAACCGTATTTATCCGCTTGGTAAGCGGATTTCACTGTCTACACATTATTTTGTGTTCTAAAACCAGACGGGTACTCGTATGTATTTCACCTTCTGAAAGCCATCATTATTGGTGTATCGTTTTCCACCATTTTTAATAGCTGCAACCGTTGATCATCTGCGACTTGTACGTTGGGAATCTTAAACTCAACTTTAGAAAATGTCAAATTAAAATGGTTTTACCGACTACCAAGTAAGCAAAATTACTGCCGGAAGAAGACCTATGAAGTATCAGTTCTCGTTTTCCGTTCAAAAGTATTCTCTTTTAGTCTTCAGCAAATACCATTAACAGCTCAAAGAAATGGAGATGTTTAATAGTGCTGACGCTATCTTATTCCCATCCTATTGACTATTTGTAATTCTGGTCGCGTTATCTTACAGGAAGTATATGTTTCTTTGTGGTGGTTATAACCGGATTTCTTACGCGGTCCACTTCTACGCCTGATATTTCATACCGTATTTCATCGAATAAAAAAAGAAAACAATTACTGATCGCTTCTAAACCGACATCTACCGCGTTTATTCAATTTCTTTCAGTTTTCTTTACCCAATAATGTACACATCACTATGATATAACTTTCAACCGGATGTGTGTAGACTCTTGTTGATAAAAGATATTCTTATTTTATGGTTGTTGTTTAGTTCGAAGAGGCGTCGCCGCATGAGTGTGGTATTAATAACTGGTGATTGAATCATCCAGTTTGGCGTTATTTGAATCCACGTTAAGTATGTAACTCATCGTTACTATCGGATATCAGTTCGGTGGACGTGTGCCATTGATACGGATCTAAAACGATTGAATAGAGCGTAATATTGGTAGGATTGTGTTCGGACGAGTAAAATTGACTTTTAAAGAACAATACAGAATAAATCTCATCGTTTTCTAATCGTAAAGATATGCAATACAGGTAGTTCTGAACACATTTTAATCGCTTCATTATTTGCCGATTTCAGCTTCTTTTTAATTTTAATTTTTTTTCTTTATCACTTCGGAAATACAAATTTATTTGCGTATGAATTCTGAATATTTGTGTATGAAAATTTGATTGGTCATTTCATGTCTCAACGTCATATGCATGTCTTCGATTTGGAATATGACTTTGGGTAATTCGATAATCTTGTCGGCATTATAAAAAAAAACATTGCTTTCGTCTTTCTTTTGACATTAGGTATATTATTATAGGTAATGAAAGCAATCAAACCTATTTTCATTCTCCATCTTCGAGTTGAAAAATTGGAGGAAAAAGTCGGTACTAAATAATGAAGACTTTCCTGAGAGACAAAACATTATTTTTAAGAAAGAAACTCGCACATATGTCCTCAGTTAAAGAAATCCAATTCCTATTTACGTTCGTAGTTATATGTATAAGTCTTTTGCTGGAAGTCTTAAAATATCTAATCAGATCTGACGGGGGTCTCAAGATTCCGATATTGTCAAAGTACTTAATCTTATTCCGGTTTTTACGATAATACACTCAATATGTTCATAGTTCGCTCTCCAAGTTAATACTCAACTCTATCCAGTTCATTTTTTCCAGTAACGCGTCTCCCATAAACGCGCCTCTGAAATTACTGATTTCCGATTTTACCACCAATTTCCACAAATCGACGTCCGATAGAGGACTGTGGGAAAGGACTTTTAACAGTGATATCATCTTCGCCAACTTCCTTGTCGACCTCATTTGACTTTTATTCTCTGATTTGATTCCACAACCCATACGGCATTATGGGTATGGTTTAAGGCTTTTACCACGTTTACAATTTTTTTCACCGAGTTTGTTTTTATCTTTCATGGTATTAATGAAAGCCGCATGTTATTGGTAAGCCACAATTTTTTTACCGATACCAGCCTCAGATAACTACTCTTTTCCAAGCTTTTTTTGCTAATATTCTGTCCACTTCAGCCATTTCTTCAAATATGAATACTTAGCACATCCGATATCGTGCTCCTTGCACGCGGCGCTCAGCGGATTTATACTTTTTCACCTCTTTTCAAGTATCGACTTTTCGATTCGACTTCATCAATAGAACTACCTTATTCGATTATTTTGCCGGTCCATATTTTTTCAAGCAATTTGGTGATCGGTTCGGTTATATACTTAAACGTCTTCGCATATATCTGTTATTTTTCAGTCAAACCGAGCTACAAGACCACATGTTTTCTCTGTATGTTCTTTCGATTCTTTGTGATTTTCTAGGTGATTCACTCGTGATCCTCTATTGTGGACATAACAAAACGTAATGATATATACAAGAATATCTCTCACATATGTATGTAATAAAATCAAAGGGCAGAAGCGTACCTGCCAGCGGACTCGGTAACGCAAACGTAACCGGACTCGTTAGCGTACCCGCTAGCGCTAGAGGAAACGTAAGTGGATCCATTAGCAGACACGCCAAGGGAAGCGTACAGGTTAGTCGGCTCACTTGTGTGCAGGCTTTTACAGACTAGCACGCGGGCTTAGAAAAGCATGCAGGCTAGCGAGTGCGCTGTAAATTCTGTAACAAATTATGCAACTTAGACATCGAAGTTAAAGCGGTAGCGGCTCTTTGTCTTTGGCTTTCTATATCAATAATTAAGAATACATTTTTATATCGATTCCACTACAATCGCATAAATGTTTTAATTCGTTAAACGTAAGTCCGGGGTTGTGTAATTGTGGTAAAAATATTTTAAATTGCACTCGTCCTCTCGGAATATCAGAAATAAGTTTGCGTTATTTCTTAGTAGCTGCTATGGGATTTTGCTGTACCTCTATTTTAAATAGAACATATCGATATAATTATGTTCCATAGCGAAATAAATTGTAATATTGTTTGTTTTTCATAAACATTATTATTAAAATTTATTATCAAATTTGGTTGCGTTTTTGGGGTAGAACAATCTCTTGGCTGTTATCCAAAGGATAATAATTTATACCTTCAATTCCAGACAACACGTTTTGCAAAATTTATGTTTTGGTTGATAAAGCAATTTAGAAAATTCATAGACATTGGTTAAACGAAACCGTTACGTCAGATAAATTAAAAACCGCGTTCCTCTTATTAAAGTTCAAAGGACTTCAACTAAATGCCTGACATTACTGTGAAGCACCTTGCTGTGTCTCTGTTTCATTTTATCCTCGACATAGTTTGCGCTTAAGCTATTGAAATTACACACTGATAGGTTATCTTTTGTTCCTTGAACATAATTTTTAAAAATGACGGTCCTTTGAAGCGCTTTCGCTTAAAATACGACATTTTTATCAACCCAATAATCGAGACTTTTACAAGATGGTTAAGGGACGGGGACAAAATGGCGAAGGAAGGGGAATAGCGACACGTTACCAAAATACTGCTGTCCTATTGGTTCTTGGAGGGAGAGGGTGTGACGTCAAGAGGCCTAAGGTGAATGTCAGAATTGACATTTCTATACTACTAGTCTCTTTTGGGTCAATTTGAAACGTTTATTTTTTTTGCGAGCGCTGCTCCAAAAACACACAAATTTTGGGGAGTCTTAAGCGATTTATACAGTCGCAACTAAACAACTATGTGAAAAGGATAAGGAAAAAAATAAATATACAAGTATAATGTAATATACAACTAGACAAGTATTGGAACAATACACAGTATCTCGCAGTGTTATAAAAGAATACATGATGTTAACATAACATGAAATACAATAAAACACCGAAAGCGATATTATTTTCAAAAACCATTACAGCTGTGCAGCATACATTCATTCATTGCAAAGTCAATGATGAACCCACCAGGCGAATTGGTAGCGTTTCTATATTTATTTTAAAAAGGCTCTTGTTTGGAGTCTTCCCTGTAAGGATTAACATTTTTCATGCTTTATTATGTTTATCTGTCATCACTATCATCATCATCATCATTAACTCTTAATGGATGTTTCCCTGTTTTTTACTGAAGGGAAAAAATAAAATGATTTTTTTTCTTCTGTATACTGAAGCTTTTTTGTACTGAAGTACCAAATTTTATCTGTCGCATGCTAAAGAGAAACTAAATCCGTTATGTTTTCATGAGGATCAGGTAGAGCTATATCAGTAGCTAATTTCAGTTGACAATCTCCATAATGAAGACCTTTTTATATTAAATTTTTCATGTTTGAATTCCGGTTACTCATGTCATTTGTTTTTAGAGACGTGTCCGAATAAATATCTCAACTCATAGGCTTTAAACTTACATTGTGATTTAATTCTTTACAAAAAGATTTGCTTTTAGTACGATATAATTTTAAAGATGGCAATCAAAAGTCATAAAGTATCTTATAATCAGTTTAACATTACTCACGCTTAACTGGTTTTATTCATAAAAGACAAATAGAATACTCTATTAGCATATTAATACACTTTGTTTTAATTTTGTTAACAAGAAATTAAATATTAAAATTATTGAGGGCTGATTAAGATGAATTTTTATGTTTATTGATTTATTTAAAATATGAGATTTTAGGTTATATATATTATTAGAGCTGACCATTTTTAGATGATTTTGCAAGTTTTCTTTACTTTTTTGTTTTTTTCTATTTTCCAATTTTCTCCAACCCGCTTTTTTAAATATGTCGCTAGTAAACAAAAATTGGTTCTGCTAGCAGTTTTTATCAAATAAAATAAGATATTTTTTTACACTAAATTAATTATTTATCTAATAATTATGTTAAAAATGTGTTTTTTGAATCGTGTTATTTGTTATAAATAAATATATAATATTAAATTGATGCATATGGGTTATTCGTGGTGTTATCTCAGTTAATTTTTTTATATCTTACCATATTTATTTAATCACTTAATCTGCCGCTCTTTACTTACCTGAACGTGTATCATCACCGAATTTTATTTTCCCCATCGTGATCCCTATCTTTTACCCATCAATCTTCTTACATCAACTTCCCACCTCTTGTTGGGGCTTCTCTTTGATCATTTCCTTTATAGTTTCGCCTCGTAACAACATCCTAGATAATCTCTTACGCTCTTAACACGATATCCAGGTATTAAAGGTGACTTTTTCCAATTGTATTTCTTTTTTTAAATGTTAAATGTTTTTTAAATCCGTTTCGTATATTCTGATCATCCTTTTCCTTCTAGTTTCCCATGATCCATTATTAACAAGTATCCCGATCGTTGGAACTGATTTTTTCCAGTTGCAGTCTTTAGTTTTTCATTTTTTAGAAATCTAAGAAAACAATTCCTTTATTTTGCTTAGGAATCCTATCCTTTAAGTGTCACTCATTAATAATTTTTGCTAGCTTATTTACAATGCTTGCAAATTACTTTAGTTCTTTTCGGTCACACTTCGATATAAGCAGACGTTTTTTAGGTTTGGGACAAAATAGATCGCTGTACAGGCACACTGGTCTTATTAATAATTTCCCGGTTTCCATTTATTTTCAACTACCTTTACTGAAAATATTCACGTGGTGAATATAAAACTGTCTTAAAGATGGCTTCAACCTATATTTACTAACAGACTCTTTCATATTCTACTCTACATAAGGTTTTACCTTATTCCCTAAGATTATAGAATAAATTTTACTAGTAACTTAAAGTTAAATTATTCCACTACTCTTCTGATAAACTTTTGTTATTATTTTTTTAATTGAAAAGACAATTTTGACTTTCCCCAGCATTTTGAAAATTACTGTACGTAAAGTATTCTTTCTCAGGATACTATAAACGATCTAATACAAATTAAGGACTGTTTAAGTGAAAAATAAGACAATAGAAATCTATATTAGAAGAAAGGTTTTGTAAAACTAGGCCGCAATATTATTTTTTTAGATATTTTAATTATTCATTCAAAATAATTAAGAAGAGATTATTCTTGTTGTAGATTGAATATGTAGAAACTTTATAACTGGTTACTCGTATAACAAATATATATATACTTTTTTAGGTTAAAAAATAAATAAATAAAAGTAAGTTTTTTGAACATATCAATAGTTTTTAACTCAATATCAGAGGAGTAAATAAATTTAAAGTTTGTAGAAACACCGGTAAAGTTCAGGTTTTACTTTTTATTCTTGTCTACTCAATTATTAATGAAATATTTGAACCAAATATTGTACATTTTTTTCATTGTTCAGTCGGAAAATTGTTAATATATTTTATCGTAATTAATTATTTTTTTTTTTTTAAATTGTTCAGCGTCAAAATATGAGTTTCAATGTTTAATTTTTTATTAATAAAAAGATAAAAAACGAATTGTCATCTTCGTATGTTTGCAAAATTTATTTCCTGGATGTATTTTGTTTTATTTTTACATAAAAATTAAGTATGTAGACAAATATCTATTCAGCAGTCATACACAGTAGAACAATAATTTTACTTTCTCGTCGAATATAACTATACTAAATAGGTATATAGAATAGCTATATTAAACGGAAAAGTATGGTGAACATGCCAAAAATAGGGTATTAGGTTTTTTGCGAATCTTTACATATTAGGGTCCAACAAGTTCATCTAAACCAAAACGTATGTATGTATGTATGTATGTGCATACATATGTTGCGCTCTTTTTTCCTTACATCTTAGAATTTTCTTCAAATATTTCTATATATGGGGCAATGATCATATTAATTTATTTTTTCAAAATTTGTTAAGGGATATCGCGCAAAAAAAAATTTCGATTTTCTTCAGAGCATTTTAGAAATAATTTGTTACCTACAATGAATACATAAATAATAAAAAAAATAAATAAATAAAAAGAATCAACTTATTAAAGTCTACTTTTCAAAATTGGAAAAAATTATTTTTGTACTTTTGCTTTATCTTCCTACGGTTTAGATACTTTTCAAAATTGTTTTGAAACTTTATAGCTTATATTTAAAGCTATGTCTACAAGTTGTTTAAGTTATAGATCCCATACCTAAAATAAAAAAAAAAGTTAAAAAATTTTTTTTTCCTATTTTGGTTATTGAACGGGGTGTTATATTTAAATAAAATATTACTTAAGCATATTTGTTAAACTTAACCTATTTATGAATATTTTTTTAAAAAAATCTTGCATAAAATTTATTCTTCACCTATAAAAAATGTGTATTCTGTTTTTTTTTTGTTCTAACTCATTTAATTCTCACTGATAAAAATATGTTGTATTTTTCTTCATCACTTGGGTCTATTAAAATTTAAGTAGTTTTGGTACCTATATTATATTCCGAACCCAAAATGATTAGCAATATTTTTCATTATTTTCATAAAAATTATACTTTACTTTTTCTGTGTTTTTAAACAATTCTCTTTTAAATTACTATTTTTTGTTAGCAAATATTTCTTTATCAAAAAATTTCCTAAATTTTCCCCACAGAATAAGGAATACCCTAAAATAAAAAAATAAAAATTGTTATTCAAAATTTATTTTTTATTCGGAATCTTTATGGTTAAATCTTATTTTGGTAATAATTTGACTGTCTTTACCGAGAAACTCATGTAATAATTTGCCAGTTTTTTTTTTTTGTAATAAAAAAAGCGGAATGAAAATTAGGATACATCTGAATAAAAAACACCGTATTGCCTACTAATACGTACATGTTCATTAAACGCGTGCGTATATATAACGTATTATTTACAAACGCTTACTTTGATTAAAAAAAAAATAGAATATGACTTTAAAACGAAACAATTTTAGCGTTAAACAGAATTTAAAAGGTTTCGTTGAGTCCTGTTTGCGAACTCATTAAGCTACACAGCACGTGTGCGTTACCTCGCCTAAACAGGATTGCACTCCTCTACTAGAACATATACACTTGTAACTGCTTTAGCTTCTAAACTCATATAAAAACTTTGTATATATATATATATATATATATATATATATATAAAGTAATAATAATAAATAAATAAACTTTTATGTGGACCGAAATAATATTAATTCAATTACACCTGCATCTGTTACGTTTCATTTAGTTGAATTTTTTTTCACTAATTGTATGTTACGGCTAAATATAGGCTTTATACATATGTGTGTGTGTGTATATATATATATATATATATATATATATATATATATATATAATACGTATAGTGAAAATAATATTATTTTATTGTAAATGTGTTTATAAAATCATAAAACACCATGCTTTTTATTATGCTAGGAATACAAGATTTTAGGTATTGAAATTTCGATAAAATCCATTCTTTTATCTCATGATTATTTTTTTAGGCTTTCATATTTATTTTTTGTTCCAAAAACATATTTAATATAGGAAAGATAAATATAATTTATTACCCTTTTCATTAATATTGATTTCACCATTTATCTTCTTTCTTATTCATTTTTCACTTTTAAATAACATTTCAGAAGTTAACTATCACGTATTAATTCTTTTACTAATTTTTTTTATGGCGTTATGGCAGCTGCTACTACATTCATTAACCATATTCCCAATAAGTAAATCAGGTAATTCTACCTTGATGTTTGTTGTACTAACTCGTACATGTATACTTACTGAAACTAGCATTTTTTTACGTTCTATTACTTTCATTCTAAACATTGTAACATGTTACAAAACGATATCTATACCTTTTTAAGATCGCGGCTTACTCATCGAAACAACTCTTCTTTTTATCAAATTTCCAGCTTGTAGTAAGATCCATCTATACTTGGATAAGTCAGCTATTCCTATTCTCATCTTTTTGAGATCAAATCGCTCTCAGACGACCCATTCTGGAGACGGGTGCCTGAGATATCCCTGAATATTTCTCGCTGAAGAAGACCAGGAGGCTCGCTCTTGGTGGGACTCTGGCACCTTCTGATTAATTTCTGGTTGCTGATAAGTCGGTTTTGCCCCTTTATTTTTGGAAACTGAGGAGCTAGGACCGGATTTGTCCGATAAGAGTTACTAACGGATGATTTTTCAATCTTATATTCTTTAATTCTCGGTCAGTATTTCCTCTCAGATTGTTAGTAGAACCGGTAGATGGTTTTTCATTACTTTTCTTCGGTGCAACGTTTTCAAGTAAAATAGCTATGACTTTGACCAAAACAGAAAATAGCACCGAAATGATCCGTTCGATGGTTTAAATCGGATCATAACATTCATTTAAAAAGGGAAAATCCTTGACCTTGAAGCATGTTAACATTTGTAATTTATACAAGTAGGGTAACCACTTGCCGTGGTGAACGTTTTAGGTTAAATATATGCTTTACGGACATGGACATACGTATAGTTTCTTTGCGGTGTAATATTGCATATATTTACGAGGCCTGTTTTTAAAGTAAGGTCAATTCCGAATTTTCCGCCTATATACAACATATAAATAGATAGCGCTTACATAGCTCATATTTTAATCAATAATCGGTTATTAGTAACAATATTTTAGTCATTTTGTTGTTAATTATTGATATTTTTCCATTTATAATGTGAGCTACAATTCATGATCCCGCCAAGTATGAAGTATGAGGATTAATCCGATATTTGATGGCAAAAGTAATTCTGTGGCTGAAATTCACAGAAAATTTGTTACATTTACGGGCAGAACACTATGAGTGACGGTGAAGTAAGACAGCAGTGTCGTCGTTTCGTAAAGGGCGAACGAATTGAAATTATGAAAAACGTAGCGGCCGGCCGTCAACGGATGATTTTATTGAAAAAGTTGACGAATGAATTCGAGAAAACCGGCGCTTCACCATATCAATATTGTCTCTGATGTTTCAAGAGCTTTGATTTAGGAAGTTTTGAATGAAAAATTAGGCTATAAAAAATTTTGCGCCAAAGATGTTAACCGGTACACATAAAGAAACAAGACTTGCTGAAGCAATAGGCGGCAGAATTTCTTTAAGAACGAATAAAGAAACTAGCTAAACACAATAGATGTGCTGAAGTTGTAGGAAGCTGTGAGTAGTAAAGAAATGTCGGTTCAGGAAAACCTTGAACTTTGACTTCGTTACGTTTCACAGGTCAAGGTCACATACTCCCGCCACGAACCAATAGAATTGCAGTATTATGGTCACATGACGCCACACTGACCCCCATCATTTTGCCATTTTTCCCCAGCTGTCTCTCTACTACTACTACTACTACTACTATCACTACCACCACCACCAATAACACCACTACTGTTACTACTACATGAACTCCTGCTACTATTACTATTACGGTCTACTACTACTACTATTACAGCCGCCACCACCAGTACCCCCACAACACCACCACAACCGCTAAAACCACCGCCACAACCGCCGCCACCGTCAAAACCACCACCACAACCGCCACAACCACCACCACCACCACCAACTGTGAACGCTGTGGAAATCCACAGCGTTCATACTTTTTTCCGAGTCCTCAGTTCCACTACAGGAATTCGTACGTGTTTTGTTGGTTTAATTCTGTCACCGACGAGCGCCTACCTAGTAATACCTAGTATCTAGAAAATTTAATATAAATTAATAATGTTTAATTAAATTATTTATTAATAGAAAATATTTATTATTATCTTCAAAAACCGTCAATATATTAACTATTTTATTTATAACTTTTTTTTTTGTTTTAAAGATTTTGTTAGCAGATTATTTTTAATTCTTTCTTGTACCTGCTGTATATCGTGTATAACTATTGGCACGTAAGTTGGCACGAAAAACTGCTATCATTCTGCAAACATTTGGCACGGTACTAGGCTGACTGAAAACATTGTCACTTTAATATAAATGATATCTATAACCAAAAATTCATACGATGCGATTTATATAAAATTAGTTAAGTATCCCAATTAATATTATTATTTTAAAGTACTTAAAAGAATTACTTTTTCTACTCACTTTATTTCTGTAGCTCACAAATTCTGAAGTCGCCTTAGTAGGTAGATTCTAAAGAGTTCGTGTCCAATTCTTAATTCACATTTATCAAAAAATTTTCGATATCCACATCAAACAAATGTTAATCTTCAATGTATTTTTGTCAACGTTGACAACATGCTTGCAGACATTGTTCCGCTCAGTTTCAGACGATTATCATATTCCTCTTCAGCTAACTTAAGAACGTCCGACATGTTAAAAATTGTATTTCTTTTAGCTTCTTGCCCTTTCACTTGTTTCCAAATCATTTCACTGTCATATAAGTCAGGGTGATAAGGTGGTAATCGTAGAATTGTGTGACCATAATTTCCGAAAATGTCATCTATTAGAAATTTCTTTTGATTTTCTTTCTGTAATTTATATCATATTATTTAGTCTTCATTTTTGCAGGAGAACAGTTAATTCGTTGTTCCGCTAATCATTTTGTTATATCACTTTTTAAAGAGTTAGAATTTTGCTGCTTTTGTAGTAGAACGTGTTGATACGATGCGTTATCTAGTATAATGACTGACCGAAGTGGAAAGTTGAGAATACACTTATCCCGTAACCATTTCATGTAAATTTCGGAATCCATCGATTTGTGATAATCTCCTTTCTTATTTGACTGATACATAAGTAAAGCATTTTTAACGAATCCTTTATTGCAGCAGGCATGGAAATACCCTTGGATACTGATTTTTTCAGTTTCTCATGAAGGTTTGTTTTTCCACTCACAAATTTGGTGTTCCATGACTACTGTAAATTTAGGTTTCATCTGTTTATACTACCGGTCTTCCTTCTTCGCTAATCGGAGAAATTTTTCGTAGAAATTTCATTCTTTGCATTTTAATGTCATGCCGTTCTAACAGTATTTTCCGGTTTTGTTCTTTTTTACATCTAAATTCCATTTTACTTAATATTCTCCTTAAATATCTTTCTCTCTCTTTGAAATTAATTTAATTTTCGCGGGCTTTTTGCATAATTACAATCACAGCATTTTTTGGTTACATAAAATTTATTTCTTAAACGCCTCAAAGCATGCATGTCAAACGAACCTACATTGTACACAGCACGAAAGCGACTTACATCTTTTCTCGGTGAAACGAACACGGATGGCTTCTTAGTTTCATTTGATTTTCCTTCTGCTGTAATTCTTTGGACCATTTGTTTTTATACTTTTGTCGCTTGAACAACCATATTCAGCTATTCAGTTTTCCTCATTATTCTGGTTCCGGTATTGTTTTGTAAAAATAAATTGTAAACATTGAATACAATTTCCCTCGCCTGACTGAACTTCTGTAGCGTTTCCTCCTAACTTGGGCATTTAAAAAGAAAACAACTGTATTGAAATATTAAAAATTTACATGACTGACTTTATGACTAAACCTTAAATGAAAACCACGCAACAAATCGTAAATTAAATCTCGTAACAGCTATTCACTTCATTAAGTCAAATATACACCGCAATAAATGTTTATATAATAATCACTTCTAGAACATAATTACAAGCGATGTGTTACACATGATTCTTCACCGCGTAATGATTAAAGTAGATTAAAAATTGTAAATGAAATTCTTACAATTGCGTGTTGTGTTTGCAACAATCCATAAATTGCACATTAGTCATGTATGATTTATGAATGATTTTATTATTATTAGTTGCTATGAAACAGGAAGTAGGCCTAGATCACAACACCAATATATAATTTAGAATAAAACTTAACAAATACATACACTACAGCAAGAGTATGAAACCTGTTTTTTTAAATATATTATCATACCACAAAGGACGTAAAGAAAATGACAATGTTTTTGGTTTGCTAGTAACAGAGGCCAATGAATGCAAAATTGTAGTACATAGACTTTTAGTCCCTCCGCCAACATATGTGCCGGCGAGTCTACTATTATTTGAACTCGGAATGATGTGGTTTCGTTAAAGAAACATCTGGTAATCTGCTAAATATTCTATTGAATTTTAAAAGGTTGCTAGTCAGTCCGCTTCGGAAATTGTATTTTATTATTTATTATATATATATATATATATATATATAAATATATTAGAAATTTATTCCTTTAATTTTACAGCATATATAAACTGAAGCAAACAAATATTTGGTAGGCTCCAGTAAATAAATATTTATAACATATAAATCGATTTTATATATAACTGACAAAAATTGTACTTATTGAATTAATTTCAGTCGTTGGTTGTGTATAAAAAGGATTAAGACTAAACTAATGCTATACATACAAAGAAAGCGACTGTACCACTCTTTATAAAGCCATCATTTTTCTAGTACAACAAAAAACAGAACCGGTGCTGCTGCTCTATCTGGAAAAACCGCACCGATACACTGTATCACATTAATTATCTAATTCCAACAAAGGATTAATTACCATGGTATCAAGCCGTTCCCTTAAACTCATTTAAGGGGATATGAACTGCCTATTTAATAAATAGAAGGGGCAAAAGGCTGTTTGTAGGATAATTTTTAATTTTTAAATGACTATTTTTCCTAAAAGAAGAATATACGATTCTATTTATGATAAAAAGAATAAATTTAAACGTTACTTCGTTATTGTACTTATAAATGTCACTAAAATGAATAATAATTCAAAGTATGTAAATTCAGTAATTGATGTTAGAAAAAAACTTGTATTAAGTTTCCTAATCTTTATAAATGTGAAGCTTTTAATTGTATTCAGTTAATTAACGCCAAAGTCCACCCATGAATTTTATTATTTATATTTATTGTAGCCTATTTATTATAATTACTATCACAAAGAAGTGTGAAGGTGGTTAAAATAGAAAAAAAGAGAAGAAAAGAAGGTAATGTAAAATGTTTTTAAACGGTGAAAGATTATGTTCAAATCGGTCCAATAGTTCTTGAGATTATCTACGGTTAGCGAACAAATATTTGCTTATTTTTATAACAATTCAGATTTCTTTCCCATATTTGAGAAAGTTATCAACCAGATATTAACAAAGAAAATAATGTAATTAACAAAGTAAAATAAATATAAGATTTACATTTACCTCTCCCCGCTCTCTCCCTCACTCTTTTTCTTTGTCTTTTGTGAAAAATTTTCTTTTAATCTATTCTGAAGTAAAATGAAATATTTGAAGCAATTGTGACCTAGTTATCATGATCCATATTTACGAGTATCTTATCGACACGCAAGTTTTTTTTAATTTATCACATATTAAAATAACTTATAATGTTTTTTTTTTCTTTTTTTTATGATAAGATTTTTATCGGTAGTTTAAATTTTCTAAATTAACCGTAATTATCGTAATCCAGTGCCTAATCAATTCAGTACGATTTAAAGAAGACTGGAATATAATATCTCAGATGTATTATTATATTTATAAATATTTCATCACTTAGGTGACTTTGTCCCGTTAATATATTAATCGTAACATTACTTTGATTATATGCATTTTAAATATTTACTTTATAGATGTTAATTTTTAAAATTAAACAATTACTATTTTATTTTGTATCTACAATAAATTATGAAAATTGTAACAATTTCTAAACATATATACGATATATATATATATACAAAAATAATAAAGTATTATACATAAAAAATAACTTCTTAAATTCATATTTAAAAAATTCAGTATTCAGATTTTGCTAATTTAAATTTTATTATGGCAGTTAAAATTTGTAGATTAGTAGTTTCTTGTCAGGTTGGACACAGCTTTAATCTTCGGATCAACAAAAAGATTTTAGTCGTCAAAGCTTAAAAACACATAAATCCATAGTACTTTTACATATGGTATCTGAAGTTGTATCATCGCTTGTAAATAGTAATGTGGAGGTGATATTGTACTGTGACAGGTCATCGTAGGTAGCAAGAAGCCAGTCGTTTGTAACCTGTACGCCAACCCAGTTTCCTAAACATTAATAATAAGTTAATTTTCGAAATAAGTAAAAGTTTTTTCTAGTCGATCTGAAATGTACAAGTACCTAGTATTTAATATAATAATTAAATAATTAGATTATAATTTTTTTAATAAATAAATAATAACATTCTTTTAGGTTCAATATTGAAATAAAAATTTATATATATTTTATAATAAAATTTTATCTTCCTTGAATGGCATGTAAAACGTGATAAATGTTTTAAATTATTTTCTTTTATATTAAATAGATATTACTTTTTTTAAAGATTTTTTGCAGGTAATTATTAGCAATTTCTTCAGTAGGTTTTCTGGTATCACTTATAAATAATACCTGTTTTAAAAATCTGAAGAAATTGCTTAGTATTTAATTGAATCTTATATTCGAATTACGATGGTTATTTGTTTAATATGATTTTTTTTATTCTAATATAGGTTTATCAATTTCATACTATAAAAGTGTGTTGAAATTTTCGTTTTTATACTTATATGTTACATTTTTAATTTACACGGTTCGAGTAATATCTTTGTATGCGTGATAATGACTTGAAGTGATTTTCAGAGTTGGTTTTATTGTTTTGTGTTGCGTGTATATGTCTTCCTCATAATTATGGATAAATGTGCATCCAGTTTGTCCGATCTAATATTTAATGAAGTCACTACAGTTTAATTTATAAACATCTGGGTCGCTGGATTTGTCGATTCAAAAAATCTTTCTTCTAAATGCTTTTTGAATGATGATGTGAATTTTTATTATTTTATAATAGAGTAACACTCTTTCCAAAAAATTTGGTAAATTTGTTAGTATTATGTATTTTCTACTATTAGTTATGATTTTGATATATTTATGTATTTTATATAGAATGTTGTCTATAACTGTGGATGAGTAACTGTTAACATGTGCCGGATTTTTTATTTTATTGACTGACACCAGGTGATTTCCGGTTGAAAATTGTCTGTATATCAAGCTATGTAACATATAAGAAAACTGCATGTTTGTGATGTATAGGGTGGTTAGATTTGTTATAGATAAGTGTGTCGGTTTTTTTAAATTTTTTTTTATGAATTTTAAGTGTACTTTTATTTATTTTGATTATGGTAAAGTCAAGAAAGACATTTGATTTTTAGTTTTCATTCTTTCTAGTGAAATGTACATCGAGATGAAATTTCTTGAAATTATTAGTTTAATTTAGATGAGATTTCTCCTTTAATTGTTTTGAAGTAATGTTAATTACTCAGATGACTTTCATAGATACTATTTAAGTGAACGTAACTCCCCGTAAGTGGTATTTTAAGGAGAGTAAATTTTCTGAAATTTAAAATGTTATTAGTGTTATGAGATAAGAGAAAATAAAATAATATTTTTCGTTTACCTAGTTTTAACATAAAATCGTGAGTATTTCAATTATCACGAGTTACGTCAGTTATCGTCTGACGATATCGTAACAAAGCACGCTGTAGTATTGTGCACATCTATGAATCGGAAATCGGTTTGAAGACAGCCAAATATCATCGTAAAATACAAACAACCGTTTCGTGTAGCATACACTTTCTTGGTCACGAAATAAACGTCGATTTCTTTTTATGGATATAAGTTAAACTAAGCACGGCGCAGTGGATAAAAATTGATACCTTCTGGAATTTTTTTTTGTTGAGATCATATCTTTTTCGTTACTTCGTAGTTATAATTTTTTTTTATCTTTGAAACTAACTATGAAAGTTGTAGTAGAATGAAAGGAATGGATAAGAAAAAGTTATATCATTTTAGTTGTTCCTTAGGTAAGTTATTTTTAGAAAAAAATATTATGTTTTATTTTTTTACTAATGAAGAATAATAAATTAACAAAAAATCTCAAAAAAAACACCAAAATGTCGAAGTATTTTTTTTAATCTTTAAATAGAAAGACAAAATAAAAAGTTATGGTTTTAAACGATTTCATAAAAAATCATTAATTCAGATTTGTTCATATATTTGAAAACTTCATTGTAACAAATAGAAGGAAATTTTTGCCCGTCTACAGGATTATCAGAAAATTTTACGTTTATTAGTATACGGATCCATTTCGCTATAGTAAATTATCTAACTAAAAACAGGAGACTAAATACTGAATGAAATTTTATATTAAAAATAAAAAGCTGAAAAAATTAATAAATTATGTCTTTCTTTTGAAATAATAAAAGTGTAAAATAAGTAAGAACGCCTTATTTCTAAGATACTTTTAAGGTTAATTAGCATCTTTTACTTCACTTAGAAAAAATTTTTCTCGCTTCCTTTAAAAAAAGAAAATTAATGAGCAGAATATTATAAATTAATTGCTGGGAAGAGATTCAACTTGAATTTAAATAAGTGCATAATAAATGTAATAAAAATTAGGTAATGAGTAAAAATTAAGATAAGAGAACACAAAATACCAGAAGTCGTGGAATTTTGTTATTTGGTTAGTAAAGTTACAAAATATATGATGTCAAAAGCAAATTTAAAAATATTTCAATTAAAAAAAATATTTTCAATTAAAGAGTACGAAGCGAAAAGATTTTAAAAGTTTGAGGCAAAAGACGTTTCTGATATAATAGGTATAAAGACGGGAGTAAGAACAATTAACGAAGGAAATTATTAAAATATATAAACAAATAATCTAGGATGCAAAATGTAGCAGGTACACTAAGAAAGGTAAAATGTAAGAGGTAAAATGCAAGAGATTGGCACAAAATAGAAAGCAATGGAGAAATGAATCAAGCCAAATAACTAAAGTAAAAATGAATAATAATAATAATAATCATGATTGTAAATTTAAAAAAAAAGTAATATTTAGCATGCCACATGGGGGGTTTTTAATGTTTATTTGACTAAATGACGTATTAATATGTAAAATTAGCCATTTATGTAAAAAAATATGAATTATTAAGATCGATTATTATTTACTTGGAATACACATAAAAAAAAAGAAACTAATAGATTTGGTCCGAATTTCAGTTGGACTGGAACAATAAAATTTAAGTAAATGTTGAAAGAACTAAGTTTTTTAGAACCTGTATAATTTATGTATGTATATGTGTATAAATATGTGTGTGTGTGTGTGTCCAAGCTAATTGGCGTAAGGCATACAAATTTATTTTTTTAAATAGCAGTTCATTTTTATGTTAATTAATTAATGAAATTAATAGTAATTTATTAGGTTTTTAGTTATGGGGTGTGTTTTTGTTATGTTGTGTATTTAGGCCTATAGATTTATAATTTTTAATTGTATGATTATTATGTTATTATGATAAATGTTGCTAAAAGCGAATGATTGTAAAGAATCATTTAGTAAAGTAAAAAACTGCCGGTATCTTTTTAGTAATGGTCGGTTACAAGTGTGATATAGACCTATAATTTCTGATCGTGTCAAGCTAATGTGTATTTTATTTGAAACGTATCAATTAAATTATTTAATAATCTAGAATTATAGGTATAATTCGATTTCAGGTGTTGCATTAAATTATATAAATCTATTCAATTGTATCGTTCAACGAAAACCATTATTTCCTCGACGAATTATTTACATTGCCCGGTAAAGAAGAAAAAAATTTAAAATTTTAGTATATACGTATTTATTATTTACGTACGTATAATTATATCCGACAATCGGTCCGTTCATAGCCTATTGATATCCGATTAATTCAGTCAGGTGTTTACATGTTGGCGTATTTAAGCCCTATTAAGTCCGAGACCTGTACAGATATATCATTCCCCACGGCCGTCTAGGGTGTTATTAAAGGAATTGGACTTAGTGACGTTTTCCCCGCTACCGGATAATGGAGACTGCCTAAGGCCGAGAGCGTAACAGAGCGGGCCGTAATTACAACCCGTCCACCGGCCGGAATAAATCACAATCGGCCTCCTGTCAAAACCTCTATTATTAATAACAATAATATTGAGAGTTAATCTAACGTAGCACCGACAGGTCGGTTGAAGTAGCCGTCCCTCTCTTTCTAGCTTATTTTTCTCTTTTTCCCCTCTCTATTTCTCTTAGCTCTCACTCCTTCGCTCCACTCAGTCCGCCAGGAATTAGTATTCGGTCTGCGGTCAGAAAATGAAGAATGCAATAGACAAAGTCCATCAATCTTGTCGTGTTGTTCTTCATACGCGTTTGAGTATGTGTGTTTGTGTTTTTTGTACGTGTGAGTGTTTATTGTATACATAATGTTGTACCGAGATTAAATATCTGGAGATGCTGTTTTAAAACACATCGTTCCACAGAATCTAAAACAACTTATTTTGTTCAGATTGAAAAAAAAATAATAATACTTGAAATATAAAAACCGATTTATGTAATATGTATATTGTTTACTGTAATAAATAAAATAAAATTAAACAATATTTTGTAGAAGTTATAATTATTTTATAACCCCTCAAAATCTGGACTTTTAAAATATATGACGATGTAAATAATAAATACGGTAGCTTAAACTTAAAATATTTGAGTTGGAAATGAATTTTAATACAGTTTCACAGTTTGTGTATATGTAATATAAGAGTCGCTTCAAAATCCTTTGAAATTAAGTTGTATTACTCGGTAATAAATTTTATTTTCTATCCAAAAATTTTGGATATTTTTATCTGCACGTTATTTTATTCGTTCCTTTTTTTCCATTGACAGTTAAAATTTTTATTGTCATCCATTGAAATTTTCTGACGTCGGCATCTTTACCAGAATAATGAGTTTTACAGGTACAGCTCTAAATTTCATCCGGTTTACAATGCCAAATTGAAAATCATTTGATTGAAAATTCAGAAGTATCCTCTAATGATCTCTTGGACTTAAGTTTTTTAAGTTAGGGATATTGTCATGCGTATAAGAATTTATTTTGCTTTGCTATTCTTTTGAAAGAAATATGCGATTTTAAACTATTTCATTTAAAAGTCTAATTGCACTTTCAGGTTGGCTAACTGGACTTTCAGGATAATTGGACTTATGGTTGGAACAGATATTCATATAAATCTGTTCCAACCGTTAATTATTAATTAAAAACGTTCTAAGAAAATAAAAATCGTTTGTGAATGGTTAGTTTTACAATATAAAACGTTAGCCGTAATTAAAATCATCTTGTATAGAATAGAATTAATAAAATTACATTTAGTTTTGTAGCGTATTTTGATAAAAGACAAAAAAAATTCAGATGTATAATTTGTAAGATGCACTTTATTTGATTTCCCTCAATTTTATTGCAGTTAACAAGGCATTGTTACGAAAATGTATAACTGCTAAGTTTATTCGTTTCAAAATTATTATTTATTTAAAAAAATAAAAATAAAATATCCACTTTTATATGTAATAATAATTTTATTACGTATTATAATTTTATATGGTATAATAAAACATATTTTTTATACCTTAAAACTATAAAACTTCTGTTTATTAAAAAAGGTTGTAACGTAATATTATGTATTGTTCAACTGTACTGTTTACACATCTGTTACGGCATTAAAACACAGACATGTTTGAACTATGCTGTATTTTTTACCTGAAGAAAAAACCTGTACACGTAATCTTTTTGAAAATTTACTTGTCATTTAAAATAAATACACAAAATTTCATCTTTCTAGGTTGCACATTTTACTAGTTATAGGATATATAAAATGTAGAAAATTTTAAGATTGTAATATTTAATTTTCGAAACGTTTATCTGAAATGGTGTTTTTTTTTGTTTTAAATAAACATTAATTTTTGATAACATTAAAATAACTTAGATCTACATCTTTTTAAATTTAAGTGAAAATATTTGTATAAAAATATCTCTCATAGAACGTTCTCCAACATCACCGGAATGGTTTCTACCCAGATTTTTTTTAAATACCTCTTGAAATTTATAGATTTACCGGAAAGAAATATTAAAATATATATATATATATTATTGATGAGCCTTTCATTTAATAAAAAAATGTATACAACTTGCAAATCAATAAATTTGAGGGATGACAGATAATTCAGCTTCTATTCAATTTTTTTTTTTAAATTGCAAAAATAAAGCAGACGCCTTTACCATAGGTCGAGTTATTAAATCGGTTTTTTCCTTATTACTCCATAAATCGTATTTTGAGAAAATTTTTCTTCTTTGTACATTGTTTTTTTATTCGTTCTGCTCCTGTCATAATGTTATTGATACTTTAAAAGTCTTAAACTTGTAGGCCAGCAGAATTTTTTAGAGCGGTTTGGTTTGTTATTATTATAAAGTTGATCGCTTGAATTTTTTACTACTTGAAATTTGATGCTGTATAACATTTTAACGTAAGTTATCTTTAAAAACCTCCTGATTTTGGATTGAGTGATATAGAACCTGAGAGAATTAAAGTAAAAGATACTTGTGAAAAAATAAAACGTTTAACAAAAATACAAAATCTAAGAAATAAGTCATTCTAAAGAAAGAAAATGTAGTATAAAATAAGAAAAACAAAAATAAATAAATAATAGCCGTTTATAAGAAGAGATTATTTAATTAAATATTTTTAAATAATAAGTTTATCATATAATATGATAAACATATCTGTTGTTTTTTTTAATATATAACTGAAATGATTCAGAGTAAATAAACTTGGATTGAAGCCAAATAAAATAAATAAAATGAAACTGTTCTGGCAGCTTTTGTAACGTTAAAAAAAAAGAACGGTAATATAAAAGTTGATCAGTATTACTTGTTTTTGTTTATTATAACAATATCATATGGTAAGTAATAAATCATTTTTATTTATATAAATAAAAACATTATTAATAATTAGGTAAAAATTATATTTTATGTATTTTTTATTTAGATTATGTTTGGCGATTTATTTTATTTGCATAATTGATATGGAGGAAAACAAACCTCTCATATTTTTTTAAATTTATATTGGAGAATTATAAGAAATCATATAACTTTTAAATATTTCCATTATGGGGGGCAAGAGAATCGAAAAATTAATTCTTTTTTAAGAAATTTCTACTGCGTTTAATTTTTGTGTGTACTTCTTTTGATAATAGCAAACTGACATATATCAGCCTAAAAAAACAAACAAAAATCTAGGTTAAAACATGCTAGTATTTAACCAGGATAGATAATTTAGGTGTTAAATTATATTGTGTAATATATATCAAAAAAAATTTTTTTAAATTGTAATTAAAAGAAAAAGAATTTGAAATATTTATAATCGACTTTGAAGCTGAAGGTATTTTGCTCTATCAGTACGTTTGTTTTTAGATTTTAATTTATGTTTAATCCTTACTTTTCCCAAAATTTATCAATTTTCATGACCCTTTTTCTTATGTATATTGTACAGGAAGCACTTCTGATGCTGCTATAGCTTTTTGAATGATACGTAATCATATTTTTAATCTTCTTCTCATCATAATTACTTAGCTGAAAATAATATAATGAAATATAGAATCTGAAATCATTCTGATATTCAGAGTATTTTCGTGCCAAAATTCTAGAAAATTACTTTGAAAAATTAAAATGAATATTTCCTTATTATAGGTCTATTGACAAAGAGCCTTTTCTCAATCCCTGCAGCAACCTCTTTACGTCGTTTCTCTGCAGTCCTTTACATATTTTTATAAAGATGCAAATGTTTTACTTTGGCATTTCTAACAATTGGATATTTTTTTTAGAGAAAACATTATTTTTTAGGGTTGTATACATTTCTAAACAAAAAAAAAATACATAAAAATTATAAATACAGTTCGGAATGTTGCTGTGCACTGGAATTATGGAAGAGCAATTTTGAAATTTTTTAAATTATAACTTTGGTTTTTGTTTCATTATTTTATAGAACCGGATATTACAATAACTGGAATAGTTTATAAAAGATGTTAAAAATGGCTCCTTTAACATCAGTACAACACTGCACACGTTTCAATTTATTGTCAAACACTTTAACCAGCTGATGTACTAGAATGTCTCATATGTATGCCGATATTGCGGTTTTTAGTTCGTCAACCGTGTGTGATCTGTTGCGATACACTGCTTGTTTTGCTGCCCCCCCTTAAAAAGTAATCTGAGGGTGTCAGATCGGGCTATCGTGCAGGCAAAAAACCCTCAAAATGATTCGTTTACCAAAAACATTTCGTAAAAATGTCATTGATCTGTTAGCTGTGGGCGCTGTGGTGCCATCTTGCAGGAATCAACCGCGATTGATTTTCACTTCTGTTAACTGACTAATGACGTTTGTTAAAAGCAGAATAACGATCACTATTAACTGCATTTTCAAAAAAGTTTGGACAAACAATGCGCGTTCTACATGTACCGACCCCGACTCCAATTTTGGCCTCGTGTAAAAATTGTTTGCGTGATTCATCGGGGTTAGTTTTCAACTACAGTCGTGTATTTTGTGAATTAATATACTCCCAGATGAAACCACGCTTCATCTGCAAAAAACGTAATGTCGAGGATACCTGAGGAATTTGGTCAATAAAACATTTAAATCATCGACAATAATGTAATTTTTGGCACAATCTGTAGGTTTCAGTACTTGAATACACTTTACTTTTTAGGGGAATAGTTTTAGTTCTTTTTTTACAGCTTTATGTGTGGGATCAAATCTGATATCTTGCTGCTGTTCTAAATTACGCTTGACTTTGATGGACTTTCGGCAATAGCATCCGAAATTCGGACAGCTGTTCGTTTAATTTAGATGATCTTCCACTTCGATCAGTATCATCGACAGAGCTTGTCGCCCGACATTTTATTATAAGAGTTTGAACTGTAATGCAGTGAACAACAGGAGAATTTGAAAACTTGTGCTTTTTTAAATCAGTATAATTGTCATTTTCACGAAAAAGGTGTTCAACGAGAAAAATGAGTTCATCTACCGAAAGTACCATTCCGTTTCTCGCAAGCGTTGATTCCGATTAACTAAACAACACGAAACGAAACGAAGCAAGTTCAATCAACAACTGACACCTTAATTTATTACTGAGCAACGCCCAATGAACCCACAGGGCAACCAACCCAACGCCGAAAGAAGAGAATGCACCACATAATTCTAAAGTATACTGCACAGCGACTTTCCGAACGCACTGTACAATAAAACGTAAAAGAAAATAAATTTACTTTAAGAAAAAGGAAATAAGTAAATAATATCGACTTAACAAAATTCCTGTAAAAATACTTCTGTCGCAGTAAGCGCGTCAGAAGGGTAGATTTCCATTTTTAGTTAACCTTGTAAACGTACCCAAAAATCTAGCTTTTGCCTTCTAACTCCGGTTCCTGTCAACCGATTCGATTGAAAATCAATAGGGTTCTACACCTACTAAGTGTACATCATCCTATCAAGTTTCATCAAAAATCGGTTAAAAGTTGCTCCTAGTAGAACGAAAAAAATCTGAAAATGTACAAAAATCCCTCGTTTTTTGGTCCTAACTCGGGTTCCTGCGAACCGATTGGCTTGAAAATCAATGGGCTCTATCACAGTAGCTTTACATTACCCCACCAAATTTCGTCAGAATTGTTAAAGATTTTCGTGCGGTAGAGCGGATGAAAAAATCTTATACATACATATGTATATAAACATTGCAGAATTGCGTTCCGGAGACTCCAAAACATAAAGAATAGTTGGTCCCCCATCCCACCGCCAACAACCCTTAAAATGTGACCGAGCGCAATAGCGATTTCTACAAATTCTTTGAAAACCCGCTTAAAAAATAATATTTATTGTATTATTTTTTTATGAATTTAAGTTTCTCGGTTAGGATATGAAAACGTAATAAAAAAAATTTTCTAGTGGCATATAATTAAACATTTAACTGTACTTTATCATTTATTTAAATGTTACCTATGACAGTATAAATAAAAGTATTTTGTATGCTTTATTAGTGCTCAAAAGGCTTTGTATAGAACAGTCGATAAGCATCAAACCAATCATACTTCTTAAAGTAATTTATTCTTAAGAAAATAAAAGGAAATTAAATAATTGTGCCCAATAGAACGAAAAAAAACTTAAAATGTACACAAATACTCCGCTTTTTGATTCTAATTTCCGTTTCTGTGAACCATTTCCCTTGAAAATCATTAGGGCTATATTCCCAATAGGTTTATATCACCCCATCAAGTTTTGTCGAATTCGGTTAAGATTTAGGTCCGGTAGAGCGGGAGAAAAATCTTATATACATATCTATATAGTAAACATGACCTGGCGCAGTAGCGATTTCTAAATCCTTTGAAATCCGATAAAAATATTATTTTAAATTTAAAGTATTTTAAATCGGAATAAAAAATTAAAAACAACAATCAAAATGTAAAGAAGTATTAAAATGTAAAGTTTGACTTTTTTAAAGCGTTTTTTTATAGTCTGTCTATAATTTTTTAAAGTTTATTACTCTTTTTTTTTAATTTGAAAACGAAATATCTTAAGTTAAAGGTAATAATTTTATATAAAATCTTTATATAATATATTACAATTTATTCATTTTATTTAAAATTTCTACAAGTTTTTAAAAATGTTAACGGAAAATTGATTTTTTCCCCGTTAATTTAGATATTTGTTGATTGATAATTGAAATAAGTTGTTTTATAAAAAGCAACTTGTCGATATCTAATTAAAAGAAATAAGTTTTCATATCTTGTTAAATTAAACAATTATAAAATAAGCAAGCGAAATTAAATTGATGCGAATTTAAATTATTAAATTAAAATAAGCAAGCGAAATTATTAAAATTTAAACGTCAAAGTAATAAGTTTGGCCGTACAATAAACTGGCTAGGAATATTATCGATCTAGCCTTCTGTTCTGACAACCTGGAAAAAATATTATTTCTTTAAATAATTATAAAAGATTATATCTAGTAGTGCAGGTCTTAGATGTAGAAGTGTTTTTAACAAAACACTTCGGAAAATCCTCGATCTTCACAGACTGGTGTCAAGTGTTTATATAGATTTGATTGTAACCATTACGCAATTAAAAATAAAAAAAAATATTTATCTTTTATTGGCCATACTTTAGTTGATATAAAAACAAAACATAATTTATTGAATCCATAAGTATGGTTTGCAAATGAAGGACGTCTTATTTCTAACAACTCTCTGTGTTTAGTTCATTCATCAGCTGGTATATAAAAGACTAGGTGAAGTTTATTGGGTCATACGATTAGATTTATGTCAATAAACGGTCTATTTAGGGATTCCATGATATTTTTAGTTTCTTCTAATAATAATCTAACGCCAGCTAATTTTTAAGAGCATCTATTTTTAAATTATAATATTTGTATTTATTATTTTTATAAATTTTATTACTGTATTTATTAAATACCATTAAAAATATAATAAGTATTTAACCTAACCTAAAATATAATGGCGCATTTCATATGCTTAAAAATAATCCTAGTACACTGCCCGTTTATTTGTAAAATTAAATTACATCTATTAAAATTAATTATGTTTATTAATTATTTTATTATAAATTAATTGAATTATTGTATGGAAACGACAATATCGAAACTGATGCAAACCATATCGTATTTTTAATTTTTCAGGTGAATAAAAAGAATAAAAACAATTGATATCGGCCAAATCTTTCCCAAATTATTTTATTTTTTAGCGCTTTGAAGTCACTTGAATAAAACTATCAAAATCATAGTTGGATGTCGCATATATTTGTACACTCTTTGTAGGTAAGTGTGTTTGTATCTTATGAACGACCTCGCTCAAAATTATCAAATTTAGATACATTTATCTGTATTAAGAAACCGATCTAAAAATTCAACAAAATGATACTTTAACTTCTTTGGATTTATGACTGTTATCGTGATTTAGGTTCAGTTTGTTGAAAAGTTTATTTGGGATAATTTTAAAGAAAAACTTTTTTTTATACTTTCCTCTTCTCCTTTTGCATGTCAAAAAAATTAATGTAGATATTCTGGGTTTAAGATTTTTCATCGCGTTAAAGAATAAAAATTCATAAGATAAGTTTTGTAAAAAAAAAATGGAACACATTTTCCTTTTAGCTCCACAAAAGGGAGGGCATGATTTTTTGAAGTTTTAATGAATAATTACTTGTTTAAAAAAGCTTTCGTTCTAGAGTTTAAAATTATTTTTTGTTAGTTAGAGAAACTAGTAAGTAAGGTTTGCCCCTTACTAATAATTTTCCGTTTTATCGCTGGTAGAAGAGTTAAATAATTTTAAGCTCTACATAAATGCCGGAAAACACAGCAACTTCATTGTTCCTCTAAATGAGGTGTTGTCACATAGATTACAGAAACTAAAGAAAATGTTTGAGAATAGTATTAATATCCGAAGACAACGGGCATAAATGTTAAAATTCGTCGGCGACATTAGTCTTTTGGCAAAAACGATAAATGAATAATAAATTCGATATAAAAAATTAAAAAATGAGAATCCCGGTTGTGAAAATTTATTACGTAAATTGTAAAATTATAAAAAATAAATGAAGTATGTAGGAGACAAAATACTAGAGCGATATAAGTCAAGAAGGTTTACGTCCAAAAAAATTCTGCTAGTATCAAGTACAAAGGTAAGCATTCAAAAAAATATATGTATGGAGTGTAGCACCACATGGAAGTTAAAATGGACAATAGGAAAAACGGAAAAGAAAAGAATAGAAATCTTTGAATCTGGTAATGCAAGAAGATTTCAAAAATTAGGCCGGTCGATAAAATTCCAAATGAAAATGTCTAAAACAAATAAGAGAATAGTTTGGAAAATCTTGTAAAGAGATGAACTAGGTTGATGGATCATGTATTAAGACATTCAAATTTACTTAATTTTAATTTTGGTAATGGAAGGACGTGCAGAAGGTAAAAATTGTTCAGGAAAAGAAATATTAAGATAAATGTAGGTGTTAGATTTAGTAATTATATTAAGGTTAAAAGATTAGCATAGAACAGAAAAAATAGAATAAAAACTCATTAAATCGGTCAAGTAACTGAAAAAATAAATAAATAAAATTTATTAACATTTATTACTGAGCTGCAAAATAATTTTTTTAATTTATTCAAATAGGTTTTTTTTTTAATTAAAACGGAAAATAAATTTCATTAAATTCCTTTTTAAACCTTTCCTCTTTTTTCAGTTTATTTTTTTTTAATTTGAAAGATAAAAGCAATTTTATATATATATATATATATATATATATATATATACCCAGTAACCTAGTCTCTTTTTCAAAATTATCTTATTAAAGTGTCTTTTTCTGATTCATCTGAGAAAAATCTTAAAAGTTTCACCCAACAGAAAACGTAATTTTTATGATTTTTCCACGACACATTTTATAACCCTGTATTGTTTGCTTCTGTACCTTTTCCTGTGTTTGTGCTTTATAGCTACATTCCATTCGACTCAATACAAGCATTTATTAAAACAAATTTTTCTTTTTCTAAATTATAATTTTTCTTTTTATAAAAAAAAAAATCGATGTAGATTGTTCGAGGAAGATGAAATAAAAGGTAGAAGGATTTATGAAAAAATTAAATCAAGTTTTTGAAAACTGTCAGTTTCCAAAACTTAGAGACTTAGTTTTGGAATTATGAATGTATTTAGAAAGTATTATCGATTTATTTGTAAAATATTAGAAATTTTAAATCTGTTATACGAAGTTCATAAACGTTTTAAATATTTTAACACGAGGTACATTCGTTTAAGCGGACTTATTCATTCACTAAGCGATTTTATAATTGAAAATATGCGTGCACCGGATTTTAATAGAAGGATTCAACTACAGTAAAGGCCTATATCCCATTGTTAAAGAGGGTTAGCTTACTATAGGGTGGAAAGGGCATTTGTGCATATGTCGTTTTAAAGTAGTTCCCCTTTTACAAACGACACATTTTCTGGGTACGCGGGACTGTGTAATTTCAGCACAGCAGGATTCCATTTCTAGTGAATCCAATTGATGTTAACTCGTTTAAGCGTTCCACCCAATAGAGAATTGAAGTGTGTTGAAACTCTTTACAGCCGAAGGGGGATTTAGTCTTCCAGAAAAAAATCCTCTTATGTTAATTGTTAATGTTGAGATCGATAAACAAATAAGTAAACATAAGTATGTGTTTTGAATTAAATTGTCAAAGGATGGACCTTTATATTCTTTTCCATAATAACAGAAGTATTGAACTCTTATAAAATTTAGAGTTCAACAAAACTTTTCAAATACTGAATCGTTATTACAGAACGCTCTGTGCGTATTTACTCCTAGCAAACGATTGAAAATCTTTTATTCTGAAAATGCAGCCCGAAATTTACCAATTCTATTAGAGATAACTTCCGGTTAGTAAAGTTTTAATGTAATTAAATGTTATGCTGCCTGTTGCCGTTGTAGAAATCGATAAATTTTTTTCAATTATGAATTTAATTCAGTGTAGTTTTTTGAATTTTATTGGAGTTTTATTAAAAATAAAGAATTCCTTAATTGGTGTTGTGTAGAATATATAATTCCTCTCAATACGAGGTCTGTTAAAAAAATAATGAGAAATTAAAGTGTAATCAAAAAGAATTTATTTATTCTTCTATACTGATATTACCCCCTCAATAATAATTCCCCAGAAATCTGACACAGTTTGCCCGCGTGTTTTCAACCAATATCGTACTCTAAATATTTTTTTTTTATCAGAAAATGCGTTTGGTCGTAACTGCGTCATAAACACACAAATGCCAAAAGGTCGAATCAAATAGAACCTCATTTGGCTTGAATTCTGTATTAGATTAAATGATCCAAAATAAATTAAACTTGTTTTTATTGGTATTATAATCTGAGAAATATAATTTTTTTTGTTACGTAATTTTGTTACCTGTAGGTTAATACCGTGAGATAGTAATTATTTGCAAGTATACGGTTAGATGATTAGTAGTACACTGTATAATTTTAGGTAACATCGCAAGTGAACTAGATATACCTATATGCATGTTTAACAATATATATTTTCCCTCTATGGATGTTTAATGAGAAAGAGAATTGGCTGTAATCAGAATTTAGAACTGGTATACTGACCTTGGTTTAGTTTGCAAATATAAGTGTATTAGAGGAATAAACAATATTAAAGACAAATAGCTTAACTATTCATTAGATTATAACACACACACACACACACACACACACACACACACACACACACACACACACACACACACACACACACACACACACACACACACACAATATTTGTATATTTCCTTCAAATATCAATTTATCTTAATTAGATCATAAAAAATAGTTACGGTTTGTTTGTGATAGACATAAAGGTATTCCCTGCACCCAAATGTCATCGGATTTATACATACTTGAATTTAACTATTAAACTGTGAATTAAGAAGGAGAAATTAAAACTAATTTTAATTCTCCTTTGCAAATCTAAGTACAATATTTTATTCTAATCGTACCATTTATTCTTAATTCCATAACTAGTAAGAATTTTGGGCGTCATACTCTTTTAATTTATATAATTTTTTTTTTGATTTTTGTGTCTTACTAGTCCTACCAGTTTATTTTTTAATGTAATTTTAATAATTTTTCTTATTTGATTTATTATATGCTTAATATATGCTGCAAAGAATATATACGTCGTACGGACGTCGTCGTTCTGACGGCAAGTTGACGGTTCTCGACGGAAAACTGTATAATGATAGTCTGGGTGAAAGATATGGTAAGTCTACATGAAATATATGGTAAGAGTGGATGGCTCACCTTTTAAGATTCAGAAAACAATATAAGAGTGAAATATAAATAATGGGAACTGGTATAAAATAGTAAATCTAAATACGTATCGGTGTGTAATACAATCGACTTATCGATAAGAAAAATAATCAGAGCACTTCCAGAAGATTTATTCTGAAACTGTACCTTTACAGAGAGGAAAAAAAGTGGACTGACACGCAAAAAAACCCGAGAGAAAATGTTTAATAATTGTAAAACAAATAAAAAACGAAATCATAAGTTTAAAAAATTAAGAATTATTAGTAAAATTGATAAGGTCTGTATGATAAAATATTTCCAAACAATTTACAACATTCATTTGATAGATCCCAGATCAGATCTACGAGAATTATATTTATACTGATTACTGAATATGCTGACCAATATACTTATGTATATTGAATATATTGTATCAAATAAGAAACGCTAACAGCGATACATTTTTCCAATTCAAATCGGATGAAATCAGCGGAGATTATTTACAGAAAGCAACAACAACACGGAGAAAATTGTTTGAATAAAAAAAAAGCTCTACGAATGGATTGATTATTTAAAAGTAGTAGGATTTTTTGCACATAGAAAACTCACAAGTCTACAGAGATGTTGATAATAGTGATATTCTGAGGTATGGAAGATGCAGTTTTATTCTTTACTATAGTTACCAATTTTGTGAACCACTAAGACAGTGAAAGAAAAAAATCAAGTCAAAACGACGTGGTAGTCTTTCAATAGTATGATTTTTCTATAGGAAAATGTTCGACCTCATACAATCAAAAAGCTATTTTTTCCCTTCAAGTTCTCAGGTTTTAGCTGTTAGACCATTCACAGTACAGTCCGGCCTAGCTAAGTGATTTATATCATTTTAACCCACTAAAGATGAACTACGAGTGAATCCATTTCTTTCTGATAAAAGGATGTGGAAGCAGTGCAAAATTGTCTACGCTGCAGACAGAAAGGTTTCTTCAAGGAAGGAATTAAGAATAAAAAATGGGCCGAGTGTACAAAATTAGAAGGGGATTGTATAGAAAAATAAGCATATTCCATTTATTAAAGTACAAATAAAAATAAGAATTACATTTTTTTTCCAACCCTTTTAGATTTTTATAACAGTATATTAAAAGATTAATCGTATAAAGAAGAACATAAGTGAAATTTATTTTAATTTTTATAGTAGTAAATTCATCTATCAACTAATCGAAGTTAGGTTTTTGATTTAGCCACCTTGTATTTCGTATTTGTAACATATTTGAAATATTTAATGTTTAAACTTTTTTAAATTCTGGAAAAAAGTTTTATCGGTGGAAAAATTAAATAACTATTTAGATCTATGTATTGGATACATATTTTCACATTTTTACTTTCATCTGTTTTTTCTTTTTTGAATCATCAGTCGGTTGAAAGGTTTGCTGTTTTGTTGGTATTCTCTATTCTTTTCTGTTTTTTGTGTTAATTTATTAACTAGAACACATTTCTAACATCCTAAGTTATATGTTTTGTGTATTCTCTAATCTTTGTCTTCCTGTACAGTTCTTATCTTCTAAATTTCCCTTTATTCCTAAATTAACTAAACGTGAATATTTAAATTTATGCTGTATCCATATAGTTTGTCTTATTTTCTATATAAAATCTCTCCTTACTTCTAGTTTGCTTTAAATGTCGCTTAACTTCATCTGTCCTTTATAATTTTACTATATAAATAAAAATTCGCTTATTTAGTGTAAATTTTTCATTAATAGTAATATAAGATGAACTGGATACAAGAATTTGTATCCTATAAACGAATTTTTAGAAGTTCTAAAGAAGAAACCCACGTATAATTCTACAGAATATAATTTCATTTTAGCAAACTCAGTGTTGGCCGACGAGCAATATAAGTAAAATTCTTTATCCCTGTAATAGTAACCATCAAATGCGTGTAGAATTGTCTCGGTTGAAGATTACACTAGAATTATTTTCCTGCGAATATAAACTTTATACAGTACGTCAGGTCGGCGGCAACAGCCTTTTCACTTTTCTTCTCACTCGATCGTTATGTTACGTCGGTATAAACATTTTTATTCCTGTGTTTATACTCGAGCATGACTTGTAAGGAGGTATTGATTGGGACGTGTATATATATATATATATATATATATATGTAGGAAATTTATTTCACCTTTAGAATTTCACTTACTATAGTCATTTGATCGTTATTTCAGTCTAAGATGCGTGAGTGGTCAATATAGGTGCTCTTGATCACCTAAAATATATATATTAGTAAATATTTTTTTTCTTTAACTGTCATCTCGTTATTACACAATAAATAGAGATGGAGTGTGTGTGTGTGTGTGTGTGTGTGTGTGTGTGTGTGAGAGAGAGATAGGTGGTAGAGTTAATAAATTTTGTGTGATTTTTTTCCTACATACAAAAATCTGTTACGGTCGGTTTTTAAGAGATTAATGATTGGAAAATGGTGGCCGAATTTCTTCACCGATACATTACTTTTCCACCTTTAGTTTTATAGTAAAAATAATTTATATACAAATATAAAAGGAAAATGTGATTAAAATTTTATAAAAAGGTTACCTAAGTAATTTTTATCGTGCTGTAAAGTTTATAACGATGAGAAATTTATTTATTTACTTAATTAAAATTTTTTGCGAAGTTTGCTGTCGATATAATAATTATCTTCTCGCTTTGTGTGCGTACAGATTTATTAAGTTTTACAAACTTTAAAAATCATACCGTTTCGTTTCGATGTACGTTAAATTTGAATCACAGAATCATATATCTTTATCACATTCAGACTTTTAAAATTGTTGTATTATCTATTACTATTTTATGTAGGAAAATATTTTAATTTTTTTCTTTTGAAAATGTGCTTCTACAATTTTTGTTGTCATCAGTAGTTGGCTCCTGTTCGTAGTTTATATTGAACAAAGTTTATAATAATAATTGCGCAACTTTTAAAGTAACCTGCGAAACTATAAAAGTTAAAACAGGAATTTTAAGAAAAACCCATAACTCGAAGATAATATTTATTAATTAAGAAAACTAGATGAAATTTACCAAAGTCTTGAAAAAATTGACCATACAGTGTAAAAATTTGCTCAAATTATCACATATGTAAAATAAATGAACGTAGATTAACAAAAAAAATCTATGTTTTTTTTCTAAACTAAAGTAAGCTGGTTCAAAGAAATTGAAAAAGGTTTACATTATCAAAAATTTCCATAGATAATTTTTGACAAGACAGCTTTTCAGAAAGTTAGTGAATGGATCTAAATTTCTAGAAAAACAGAAAAGAAAACAAACTGAAGAAAGGAGAAAAATGTTAAGGATAAGAATACATTTTTTTTTTAAATAAAGAAGTTAGGACTATGTATACGTAATTCTTAGGAGGCAAGAAAAAACTGCGTCAGTTGATCTCAGAAGATTTGTAGAAGGAGAGACCGAAAAAAAAGAAACCATACAACTTATGAATAGCATCCATTTTTAGGTATTTAGACAATTAGACGTAAAATCAAGAAACATTTTCGGTAAAAAAATCTTTAAATTTATTCAAAACTATCAGCTCGAATAGTTGAAAAATAAGTTTTATGATGCTCGATTTGAGACCAGACAGAAATCTAATTACTCTCTCTAATGGTTCGTAGAAGAAGGGTAAATAGCATTTCAAGCTATAAATACAGTCTCAAAAGAAGAGGCTATTTAAAAAGAGAATATAGTTGTATTTTATTTGGCAACAATCTGGTATCGTTGTGGTAATATTTAGGAATGATAAGTTATAATTAGGTAACAATCGACCTTTAATGATTATTAACCCGCGTATCAAACACTGTCAGTCAGTTTTAAATATTCTCAGGTATAACACATTTACACATAAGGTAGATTTAAAAATAAAGTTATAAAAAACTTAATTTATAAAGAACGAGGACTGTCATTACTCCGTTATAATATTTGTTAAACAGTCAATGATGCCAAAAGTTCAGGCTTAATTAGATAACAATTTATTTTATTGTTATAAGTGTAGCGTCCTAACAACAAGAATAATTTATTGTTTCTTAGGTAATTGACCGAGGATCTCCTGTATAATATAAATAACTTACAATTTTATATATATATATATATATATATATATATATATATATATATATATATATGTATGCAGCTTTCTTGCTTGTGTATCTTTATTTGAGTATGCCCTATGATATTTTAAGAATATTTTTAAATAAGATGTTAAAAATAATAATGCGGACCGGTTTTAATTAAACCTTTCTTAGTGAGAGTTGCGGTAAATTATTTTTTGAAATGTCACAATTACATAAAAAATTTTACAGAAAAATACAAAAATTTATGAATTAATTTAATTCGATCGATAAAATTCTCTGGTTGATTTGCTGACCGTTTTAAGATTAAGCTGAATTCAGCCATTTGGTTAATTTAACCGGTCCCATTTAGGATCCCATTTGATTTTTCTTAGATAATTCACCAGAAGGATGAAATAAATTCTAAAATACCGACTGATGATATTCAGTTAAGTAAATTTTATATATCTTTTTAATTTTCAGATAAACAAATCGAAAATGAAATGTACTTTTATAAGAATTAACATTTTTTAAATTCTGTACGTATGTTGTGCTGAAAAATGCTTGAATAAAATTACATAAAGTATATTCTACTAAAATTATACGATAACATTATCGATAAATTTTTTAAGAAATGCATGATAACGGAATTCAGATAATCAGAAATCGGAATTAATCAAGTATCCTTTTTGCTTTTTAACCTTTTGCCTAGTTTGATTGCATACAAAGCTAAAAAAAATATCGTATAGAAATATGTAGAATGAGGGTAAATAATCAACTTGAAAGTACGGAACTACAGTTCCGAAAGTTCAAAACATTCAAATTAATATTAATTTACAATATACCGTTAGGTATGACGTGCGTAATTTACATACAACCTAGCAAGGAGCTGTACATTTAACTTTTGTTTTATAGAAATATATTAAAGATTCATTGCAGTGAAATGATGTTGATGGATGATTTGAAATCGAATTTTAAAATCTCATAGCGTTTTCATTTTACGCCTTCGTGTAACTGAGCATAATTAACATAAACGTGTTGCGAAACGTTATTGAAGTAATATTGAAAACAAAATATTCATTTGAAAATTTAATTCGCGCGGCTCCCGGCCTCCTCTTTAGCCGACATAGGAGAAGGAGGGAAGGATGGTTAGGTTCAGTTTGTCATCTGAGCGAAGGGCGCTAATTTCCGGATAGGGTGTCACCCGGTCTCCCCTCGAAACGTTTTCATTTCAGGGCAGAAATGAAGTTACAGCGGAGGATGAAAATGAGATTTAGTAGAGGGGGGGATCCCTAACCTCTCACGCAATCCCCTTTTTGCTCCGGTTCAGCCATTCTCACTCTGCCTCACGGAAAATTTAAATTATAGCGCCTCCCGTCACTGCTTCGTACCTGCTACTACTTCTGCATCTCCAGATACTTCCCTAAAACATATCATATACAAGCTAGCGACCAAAAGCGACTCGCACCTTCTGATTAATGTTTAAAAATTATCCAGCGGCTGCTTACTCGATTTTATAGACCTACAACCGAGCTGATGTAATAAGCTTGTAATTTCAAAAATAAAAACATTCCCTAATACATCTGATTAATTTATAATTACATCATTAACAAGTTTAACGCAAGTGCACGTATAAATCTGTGTGTACATAAAACTATAGACATAATATTATTCAAGTTATATTATTACACAGCAGAAAAATGATCACAAAAATTATCAATTAAAAAAATATACAAATTAAATGGTCAAAACATTTATTTAAATAAATAAATATTTAATTAGACATACATTTTGATTGTTGAACTTTATCGCAGCGAGACTATACCTAGTAGAGCCTCCCTTTATTTAATGGAACTAATTTATTAAGTCTCATCTTTTATTCTAACTTCATACCTTCCTCCAATTTCCAGGTCACATTTAATCAGATAATCGTGGGTTATTGAACCATCAGATTGTAAGGCTGCAGTTTATTATTTTAACCAGAACCTATAAGAGGTAAAAATTGATATTTGAGGGTCAATAAAAAAATTTAATAATTGTAACCAATTAAGCAATACAAATGATCAAAAAATTGTTAACCCGTTTAAGTTTTTTGAAATACCGGGTGTTTCAAAATGAAAATCAAGGTTTTAAAGCTGCGTAATATCTCAAGTCTCATGCATATTGATTAAAAATACATGAAATGAAACTCAAACAGTTTTAGCTGTGCGAAAGCACAGCGTTTACAGCTGTTACAAGCTCTTAAAGCCTACAGGTTATGGTTTGCGTGCTAGCTTCGCGAATGAAATGATGCACCGTGACGATGAATAATTTCTTTATCGTGTCGTATTCAGTGACGAATCAACATTTCATTTTAATGAAAATATAAAACCTCATAATGTTCGTATCTGGGAATCAGAAAATCTTCGCGAAATATTGCAATGTGAACTGGACACCCCAAAACTGAATGTTTTTTGTGCCGTATCCCGACGGCAAGTTTACGAGCCGTTTTTTTTCGCGAAAGCAAGTATGTCTGGAACGAACTATCTTGATGTGATACAACTATGACTCTTCCCTCAGCTGCAATACGAAACCATAGAACTTTATTTGTCAACAAGATGGTGCGCTTTTTCACTGGCGTAACGCTGTACGCGATCGGTTGAATGAAATGCTTCCCTACCATTGGATCAGTTTCCGGGAACCAGATGACCAGGCTTGATTGCCATGGCCTCCATGTTTACCTGATCTGACCCCGTGCGATTTTTTTCTTTGGGGGGTTTATAAAGGATGAAGTGTATGTGCCACCGTTACCGGCTAACGTACCGGACTTGGAACACAGAATTGAAAACACTGTCTCACAATTACTCCAGACTTGCTGATTAAAGCATGGGATGAACTCTCCTATCGGCTGCATGTGTGCCATGTGACGAACGGTATGAAAAACTGTTTGACTTGCTCTTTTATTTTACGCATGAATTATCTATGTAGGTGAAATTTAATAAATATTACATTATTTTAAAACCCCGATATTCATTTTCAAATACGCGGTAATTACATGTTAAAGTCGATGAGCGACAGGACTATTTTTGCAAGAAATGTCTATGATTATTCCTAGTAATATATTTAAAAAAATACCTTTTGTATCTTAAAAATAAAAATACCGAATGATTTTTTTAATTAATTATTTTTTATTGATTAAATACAAATATCAGTTATTAAAAAGTCTGTTACAAATAGGTCTGATATTTTATTACTGTTTAAGATAAAATTTTAATATTGATCCATTATATTAATTTCTTTCATTATTTTAACCGTATACAGAATAATTTTATTTTTAAATTGAAAAGATCATTTACTTTTCCAGTACAAACTATTTTATTTCCGTTTGGAATTTTATCAATAGAGAAAAATTAATTTGTTGGCTTTAAAAAAAATCAACGCTGTGAGGTTAACAACATATCGAAAGATTTATAAAACTTTTTAATTTTAAATAAATTGTAATTCTAAAATTTTAATTTTATAATACTTATTTACAGGAATTCAACATAATTATAAGAAATAGTAACGTAAATATTATTTTCAAGCATTAATTTTCTTGCTTTTGACCCTGAAATATTTGTTAATGTTTTTAATTTATGAAAACTACAAAATGTGAATTACTAATTACACGGTAAACTTCTCAGGTGATTTGAATGGAGATAATAGTTACGTATAAATCTCAAATAAACCTTTCTTGTAATTTATATTGACGGCAGCTATATCTAAACATAGATCTTGAATAATTGCGACCGCAAAAGCTTGTTGCAATGAAAATTACTTTTGTATACTTTTAAATGTAACAACTAATATATGTTTTCTTTATTATAAAGAAAATCTAAGTTTTTCAATGATAAATTAACTTATACAGGAATCAGCTCTTCGAGAACAAAGTCATATCTTTTTTTTTATTTTAAATTTGTCTACTCTCTCTTTGATTTGGATCAAATATTATTTTTTAGGTTTTTCTTTTTTTTAATAAATCTTATTAATACTTCTAATATATTCACTCATACGATCTTCCGTAGAAAATAGAGAGGCACGCACACACACACACACACACACACACACACACAGAGTGTGAGAGAGGGTGAACGAGACTATTTTGACCTTGATTTTTGTACTATTGGCTACAGTGGAACTTAAAATGGGGGGTGGTAATTTTTACCAATAACAATAATTTTTCATTTACTGTGAGAATGTAAAAACTACATACGTTATTTTAACTTATAATATTAAACTTAGAATATTTTTCTATAAGGTACATAATTTAGGAAACAATTATTCTTTTCCATAAATCGTAATGAGCATTTGATTAATCATTTATGAAAAGTTTTATTAAAAGTTCATTTTTTATCAAACTTTATATATTATTCTTCAAAATCTTTCCCCAATAAATTTTGTTTATTCATAGTGATACAGTTTTTCCTTTGTAATGTAGCTTAGGTGATTATTTTTTTTATTTTTTACGTAAAACATTACGCATCAAGAAGTAATATTCCAATTTAAAATCGACTGATTGTAATCTTTTGTTATGATTATTTTATCGTTTTTAGGGATCACAGTTGGACACTAAAACGTCATAATGATGGTGGAAATGGAAGCTTTAATAACAATAATAAAAATAGTAAAAATAGAAATGTCAAGACTGGGAGTTCTTGTGAAAACGAACTAATCGGGTTAGTTTTGGTCGGGAGGAAATAGTCAGGCTTCTGCTTGCGTGCCAGCGTGCGTGCACAGTCGTCAATAATGTATAAATAACGCTTCCTCTCTGACATTTGCTTCGCATGACTCAATTGCGACCCTGTTCAGGGACAGTGATTACAGATCACGGTGCCTCACTCCACCACGCAACCTGTCTTGTCCCTTGCTTTGTTTTACAAGAATTTTCACGTCAAAATCTTGTTACACAGATCTTATTCTTTCTGAAAAAAAGTTTTGTTTTATGAAATTTTAAAAATTACATTCGATTGAATGAGAATTAAGATTATAGAAAAAATAGTTGCGTTGAAATTTACTATTATATATAATAATAGTAAACGTTTTTTTTTTTTTAAATATTAGTAATTAAATATTAGAGTCTAAAAAAATAAATGAAAACTTTTTTTTTTAATTTCATAAATTCGAAATTAAAAAAAAATTGTAAAATGATTTTTTTGATCCAAAAACCGTGTTTTTATTATTTTTTTTACTCTTTTAAATAAAATAAAGATCAGAAATTATGTTCATACGTTAAATTATTTTAAGCGAATGGTATACTAGACATTAATTGTGTACACTTTTAATAATATTCAGAATTTGTCCTTATAATATTACCCGATTAAACTTAGTTAAGGCTTATCTCTACTTCTCGTCCTCTTTTAACTACTATATGTTTAAATTTACTGGATCGATTGTGGAATAGGTGATTTTTTTTAAGTAATAAATTAGATAGGTTATAAAAAAAAATATTAATTTAATAATAATAAAAAAATATTTTTATTCAGGACAGAATTGCCTGATCTGTTAAACTGGATGGAAAATTTGACATTTTCTTGCCGATGAAAGTTAGTTTTTTCTGTTTACAACTACTTTTAGTTTAACTGAATTCCATTACACTTAGGTTATCGGTACAACAGGGATGTCCAATAAATATATATATATATTTGACCGATATATTGAACGATAATAGACCGATTAAAGAGGATATCGAATGTACCTGGTTGAACAGTTATATAGAGTTCTTATGAAGAAACAGACAAAATTTCTGGTCATATTCTACAAGTAAAAATATAGAAAAAGGTTCATACATGGCTTCGGATACGCTTCGACCCATATGAACGTTTTTTTGGTTTTTTAAATAAAATAATTATTCAAAAATCAAAAAACCCGACAACTAATTGTACCAATGTACCTAGAATAATTATGAAATACGAACAAAAAATAGTTGAATAAGTTTTTCTTACAGGCATTTTTTCAGAATACAGTAAGTTAATCAGCGATGTGAAGTTTAATATTAGTAATTCTAGATTTTATGTTGTATTCTGGTGCCTTTTAGTCTTAACAAAGTGGAGACCATTAAAGTTACCATCTCATTTAGGCTACACAGGCACCCAAATACAACAATTTAAATTTCACATCACTGACAAATTTACTGTATCCTGAAAAAATGCCTGTAAGAAAAGAAAGAAAAACCTATTTAACTATTTTTGTTCGTTTTTCATAATTTCATAATTATTCTAGGTGATGTGTAAAATTAGTAGTCAGGTTATTCGTGTTTTTAATAATTATTTTATTTAGCTTTTTTTGTTATTTCCGTAACTTTACCGTTGAATATAATAGTAGTCATTTAGATACGATACGGGTTGGTTTTTTTTTTAAGAAAGATTGTGATATTTAAACAAAAAATTTGAAAGTTAATGAATGATAATGTACATGCATATAACTCATGTATGTGCTAGCCGCGATGCATTCCTGCTTCTTTTTGCTGAGAACATTTTTGCTTATATATCTAGAGAACGATGAATTTTTCAAAAAAATCTCAAGAGACAAAATATGTTTCTTTTTTATCGTTTTATGGAATACCATTTGTATTTACTGATATATTAAAGAAGGTATATTTTATTTAGTGAAGTTTTTTTAATTTAAATCTTTTTTTAAACGATCAATGTTTCACTCAAACAAAAATGTTTGTGAAAAACAAAAGAAAAAATGAGATAATCTAATAATTATAATCACAATAAAATAACTTTTCATTTCTCATTTTATAAGAAAATAAAAAGATGGATATTAGTACCGCCTCTAAAAGTAATCATTTCATTTTTTTTAACTACATTGTAACTACGTAAAGGATAATCAACTTGTTCAAAATAAATTAAGTATTTTGTAAAAAAAATGCTTTTTATCAATTCAAAGTCCTTCAAACAGTACTTTTTAAAAAGCAATTTAAATCGTGTTTAACTGAAAATTTTTAGTTTTCAATCATTTTTTTGTAATCCTGAATGTGCTGAATAATGTGCTTGAATATAATAATTTAAATAAAAATTAATGAATTAAAATAGTACATCCGATTTCTTATAAATTCCGTTTTGAATTTGGAATTATAAACAATAATTAAGAACTAGAAACAAATATTTAAAAAAAAAATTAATATTAAAATTTTTAAATACACATATTTTATAATTCTTTAACTAAAAAACAACTTTTTTAATATTCCATAATCTGTTATTAAAAAAATAAAAATTTATTCTAAGTAAATATAAAAATAAACTTCTGTAACTAAAACTATTAAAAATTATGGTTGTGCATAAAAAAAGCAGTTGTTTTTACATAAGTTCTATTTTCTTTCAGTAAGTATTGCCGTTATAATTTTGTATTGATAATAGTAAAATATCATTGAACAGCATGACGAAAAGTGATAAAACTTTTAAAACTGTAATTTGAAAATAATTCGTTTATAATCTTTAATATCTGTAACGACATACGTACAATTATTTTTTACCATCGATCTTAAATCTTCCTTTAAAAATATTACACAGAATTCACGGTTACATATTATATAGAACGAATAATACCTAAAAACCAGGAAGCAAAATGGGCTAAACTGCTGGTAACAGCCTATACATTATTAATTTTAATTTAATGAAAAGTGAACAATTCTCTCAGAAAAATAAATATTTTCAATTCAAACTCGTTCCAAACTTTTTATTCATCTGTTGGACACACTAATTTTTACAATTAGTATTAAAGGTTTCAGGTAATAAAAAAGGAAACGGTCAGTGAGTGGTAATTTTAACTAGTATATTTTATTTTTTTTATTATTATACCTAATTACTTCATTACACAGCGATGTTTGTAGAAAAACAAATAAATTTCATTCAGTTCTATCATAACCCTTCCATCCATAACATTAAATTGATAATAACTAACGATTTGAATTGACGGACACGTTTTTTGATGACTGATAGAGATAGGAACAAAAACACGCATGCACATGCCAGTGTCATTTAATATGTTCTCTTATAGTAAGGCAAGTTTATGTTTATTTGTATAACATGTTTATGTATATACAAATAGCCTACATATTATACAGAATAAACATAAGGCATATAGGCATGTTAAATTACACGTTGTTTTCACACAGGATATTCTGTTTTGTTTTTATTAAAACGTTTCCAAAAAAAATTAAGTATTTTCATTAATAAATATTTGTTATAGGGGGAAAATATATATAAGCTACAAGGAGAAGTTTAGTAATACGTTTTGTAATTTGTAAAAACAATACTTATTTTTGTATATCCATGTATATATATATATATATATATAAAAGCCTGTCAGGCTACATATCGACTCTTAATGACATCAAAATACAGTGGATTTCCAGGTAACGTTTTTGTAGAATATACTTCTTTTTAACCAGATGGATTATATTCAAATCCGTGTAATAAAAACATGGTAGGGAAAATATGTTCAATTTTTATAAATTTTTACTCGTTTAGCAGAAAGTTCATTCTAACGGCCTATAAACTAACAAACAAAAACGTTGGAAGAAATGTATTGCAATTAGTGAGTGAATTATTTTTTTAAATCAAGAATAATACGTACAGAAAAGAACAATACGCTTGAGATTTAACAATTTCTGAGGAAAATTGACGATAAAATTGATTTTATAAAAAGAAAATGGCATAATTTTTTTTAATATAGAATTAAATTTCCTTAAATATTATATTCGAACAGTTTTTTCCTTTATGAAATAATTTTTCTGTTTTCTGTTTTAATTTCCAAAACTATTGTCAGATATCAATATGATTTACAGTTTTGCGGTTTATGACGATAAATGAATAGTGAACATAACCTTTTCGGGATTCATTAGATCAGTTTAGCCTAGAATTAGATTTTTTTTATAAAATAAAAAAGACAATAAATATAACCCAACTATTCAAATTTTCATATATTCTTAATAAATTGAAATTATAGTTTATGCAAGTTTTCACCTTAATTTAACAGGTGATAGAAATGACATATACCCGTCGCGTAAATCGACAACAGCTTTCGGGTAAATTTCTGTTAGTGATCGAGTTGACATGGTTAGATTTAATGTTTAGGTTATTAATAATATAATTGTCATAATGAAAATGTAATATTCATATATATGTAGCACATATATATATATATATGTATATATATATAACAAAATATAAAGTGTTATTTAATAAATATTAAGATTCATAAATGATTTTCTGAAAAGTTTTCAACGTTCTAGATATACATTATTACATTGGCTTCACGACTTTAATTCTATAATTTTCTGTACGGGAGAAACCCTTTTCTAAAATTTTTGTTACGGATTCTTGATGCCATTTCATTTTCTATCAGTCTGTTTTGTATATTAAAATAATTTAATAAATGTACAAGTTTAAATTTGCGTAAAAATATAAATTTATAATATACTACGGGCAGAAATTGAACTAATTGTATGTTTTTTAAAATATTTTTTGTTACCATCCATCACTATTAAAATTATGCCTTACTGAGAATTATGCATACTTTCGTTAGACTGTATAACGCTTTGTTTCTAGGCAGAAAACGGGTTTAATCAGTTGTTTTACACTTTCACTTCCCGAAATTCTTATGGTTGTGATCCATTAAAAGCTACTGAAGTACAAAAATTACCGTGGAGTTGTTTCTATGAGAATATTGATGTTTACTCTTCATTCAACTCGACTTTTTGCAATGAACGAGTGAAAGTTTAACTTTTAATAAATATTACATGCATTTCCGGGTTGACATGCTGATATGGAATATTATATTTGGCTAACTTATCTACGATAGATAGGAGGAGATAATACCTTAGGGGACAGCTCCAACCGTTCTACAACTCACCGTATCTAGCCTACCGGCAATGACGACAGTCATTTTTATTCTTGAATGACCCGATTGGGACACGTATATAGTGAAGATGATTTAATATTTTTAGGAAATGCGGTACAGTCACCTCAACATTTTTTTGAGAACCGCACATATCAACGCGGACACAGCATCCACACCGAGATTATTTTTCTTCACGTGCTAAAACGTACTGAAGATTCTTCTCATCGGCTTAATAAAAATATTTTCCTTAGTAAACTTGGTTATTGGATGCTTATTATTCTGGGTACAACCGTTATCAAAACGACATTAAAATATTTTTATTTTATATGTCCAACGGCATATTAAGGTACTAACTACTATGACGCAGCTATTTCGTGCAGATCATCTCACGTTTTGTTCGTTCCAGTAGATAAAGCTAAACAGTTCCTCACGTGTCTATCGATTCAAAAGTATATCCTATTTGATTATGGACACATAATTATGGACGCCGGCTTCAGTGGCGCGAATGGTAGCGTCTTGGCCTTTCATCCGGAGGTCCCGGGTTCGAATGCCGATCAGGCATGGCAGTTTCATACGTAAAAAATTTCATTTCACCCTCTGAAGCAATGCCTAGCGGTGGTTTCGGAGGCTGAATAAACAAATTGATTATGGACACACAGAATTTACCTTGAGATAACCTTGAATGGTTATATTTTTAAAATGTATTCCAGGTAAGTTACTCACTGGTTTTATTTGCCAGAGCGTGCGACGACCTTCGCAAATTTATCCACAACACAAACGTTTAGATTTGTTTCGTATTTCATTTTTTTATTGTATTACAGTAAGAATTCACCATTGTATACCTCTAAAATTAGATAAAAAAATATTTTTAATGAAGCCGGAAAAATAATGGTTGACCTCATATTTTTATGTAGACGTAGGATTTTATTCAAATTACATTTACAGTACGATATAGAGATAAAAATTACATAAAATTTGATAATCTACTGAGCTTCAGTAATAATATTAATGACGTTATGTAATACAGATTTATCTTTCTCCTAGTTTTCGGCAATTCCTTTAAAGTAAAGGTAGAAATAAAATAATATAAATCAAGCCGCTTTTCTCATCTCTTACGTATTTTGATCGACCAATTTCTTAGTTTTACTCATTTCATTACCTTTAAAAAAACTATCTTGTATCTAGTCAACTTATATTACGGTGAAATTTAGTTATAATAACAGTAATAACCTTTAAAAGTGAAAATTAATAAAACCTTGCAACAGGTTATAAAAAAAACTATTGACCTTGTCCGGGGATAAGCTAATCGCTAATTATCAGTGTATTGAAAACAATGGACGAATAACACTTAAGTTAAACCGATGCAGAAGCTTCAAGCTTATGTGGTAATATCAAGCAAAAAAACAAAATAAATTAATAAATAAAAACGGGTGGGTATTTAAATATCCAAATAAAAGTAAATAAACTGAATTTTTATTTTATTCCTGCAATATCAACAAAAAACCTCTTGGAATTATGTTGTCACTTGACAATGACAAAATAAATGTGTAATGTTTATTTTTTTATATATTCATCTGATGATGGGAGAAAAGTTGAAAGCGCTATTTTCGATAAAAAATTAGTTTTATTATTGTTTTATATATATATATATATATATATATATATATATATATATATAGTGTTTAACTCTAGGGTTTATGAACCCTTAAATATGAAAGGTTTAATTTATCAAATATCCTTACCTTCAAACGATATATTTTTCGATATGAAATCACTATACACTAACCACACAAAAGCCCTCAGTTGGGGGGGGGGGGGTGGCAACTCAAAAAACAAAAATGTTTGGATAGACAACCTTAACCAAAATGGCTGCCATTTAATTTTTTTCCCACCTAATTTAAAAATTGGTCTACACTACCTCTTAAATAACCGCTCATCAGTGAAACACTAAAAAAGAAATTTTAAATGCTCAAACGATCTTATTTTTCGATATGAGACTACTACTAAGACTGGAGTTGTACTGAAGAATACTTTTGAAATTAGCTGTAGAAAATATAAAACGACCACCATTTTGATTAGGATCGTCGTAGCTTGAAAATTTGTTGGCTAAAATTATTGTTTTTTAATCCCCTTTAAGATTACCTCACAATCTTACTGTTTCTATTAAAAATAATTGAGTAGTGGTCTTATACAGAATGATGCTCTGTTTTTCGAAGTAAAATTTCATCTTACGTTATTAAACGGTTGAAAATGTATTTAAAAGTTTCCCATAATTTATTAATAATCCGCAAATATGCCTGTATACAGCATTCTGTGACAAAAGATCCAATAAATCTTGAATAGAGATCATCAAAAGTCAGGAAATCTGGTGAGTCATTTATTTTACAGATATAATATTTTCCCGGTGTTGTAATGAAATCAAATCAGAGAAAACAAAGTGTTTTTTATTTTATAATTCATTTATGAAATAACGATTAAAAATACATACGTTTAAAGTTATTTGTAAAACCGAGTAAATTTACATATTAGTTAGAACAAAAATTTTTAAATAAAACTTCTCTTTTTCTAAAAATAAAATAAAGTAAGTTTCAAAATCTTCTCGAACTATATCTGTTTATAACAGATGTAAGGAAGACAGTATATGCATGTGTGAACGAAATGGGGAAGAACGGAAAGGCGTGTTTGTCAGTAATTACAAACTAAGTGAACGACATTCTTGGGTGGTGACACTACTTGTGACAAGACTATTCGCATTTTGCTTTATGGTAAGACCTATATTTTAAACAGGGAGGAGGATATCTTTATAAACACTACTATACTCGTGAAAAATTCTTTAATAACATGTAAACACATTTCAGTAATTTTACACACAATTACATTAATATAAATACGAATGTACATATTTATATAAAATGCTTAAGACAGTAAACGATGATCTATTTATGTAGATAATTATACGAAAAAGATAAGTAATTTTAATATCATTGTATAAAAATTCTTATTTATTTTATGTTTATCGATCAAAGCTCGAAAATCATGCGATTAAATTTTTTTATACGTTCACCAATTTATTTGTTTGTTTATTTTGAAAACATAGCTTTAATTAATTAAAACTTTTTAAGAAAAATCTCAACAATTTTTTCTTTTTAGAAATTTCAGTCGTTTGGCTTATTTTTATCCGTACGATTTTTATCGCAAATACTACACGACTATTTTTTTTTTCAAATTTTGTACGAAAGTTCAGTAATTATCTCTGTACAGCATAACAGTACGTAAAGTCTTAACGGAAAAATCCATGACTAACAGTAAAAAAATAAATATTTTTTCAAATAGATACATAAATATAAAAGTGGACTTCAAGAACAACTACACAACTTTAAAAGGATATAAAAATTTATTTAGATAACTTAAAGGTTCGGTCGGGGTCTCATTTCATAGTAAAATAGATCACGTTTTGACTCACCTAGTTCATTAGTACCGAATTCGGCCACCAGCGATGTTGAAAATGGATATATTTACTAGGGCGGAACGTGCTCGCTGAGTGTTTTGGTTTCACGATTTGCAGTCACCAACTGCAGTTCAACGTAATTTTCGTAGAGAGTACGCTAGGGAGCCTTCAAGTAGGCATACAATTTACTCTTGGCACCAAATCTTCGTCGAAACAGTTTGTTCTATTAAACTTACATAATCACCCACGCGTCCCTGAAGCTGCTGTGGAACAAATCAGAGAAATGTTTGTACGTAATCCGAAGTAATCATCTCGACGTGCGTCACGTAAGACTGGCATTCTACAATCGACTGTTTGGCGCATATTACGTAAACGAGTGCACTTGAAGCTATAAAAAGCTAACCGCGGTTCAACGCATTACAGACAACGATAAAGTTGGTCGGCTGCAGTTTTGAATGGAAATGACGGATAGGATTGCAAACAACGATACATTTTTGGACGATGTAATTTTTAGTGATGAGTCAACATTTCACATCAGTGACAAGGTGAACACCTATAAACGCCGAATATATATGGGGTAGCAAAAACCCTCGTGAAACTTTTCAGCAAATTCAGGATAGTCCTGAGGTCAATGTTTTTTTTCCCCTAAGCGACTAAAGACTGTACGGCCTGTTCTTCTTCCAGGAAACAACCGTAAACGGTATCGTTTATCTGGACGTGCTTCAAAATTTTCTAACTTCTCAGTTAGGCGATGATGAGCAAGATGTCCACCGATCGACGATGATCACCTAGAAGTCCGAGGTTTTCTTGATACGTGATTTCCAGGTCAGTGGATCGATGTAAAGATCCAACTGCACGGTCATCTCGCTCCCCAGATTTGAACCTGATAGATGTTTTCTACTAGGGTTTCATTAAAAATCGGGTTTATGTACTACCTTTGCCTGCTGATTTTGTTGACCTAAAATATCGAATTAACGCCGTAGCTGCAGAGGTAACGCCCGATTTGCTGGCTATAGTTTAGAATGAAATCGACTTCAAGTGAGATGTATGTCACATTAAAAATGGAAGCCATATCGAACCAAACAGAATGTTATTGACAAACTTGATGTGTTTTTTGTAAAATGAGACTTCAACGTAACCTGTAAGTTATCTCAATCGATATTTATACTCTTTTAAATTTGTGAACTTCTTTTTTTAACCCGTTGTGTTATATAACAATTAAAACAGAAATCGGTAATTTTGCTAATCCATGGATATAGAGATGTATTGCTCCAGCCATTTATATGGATGGATAAAAGGAAATCTTGAATAAACCTCTTGATCAGGGCAGTATCATATAATGCAAAATCTATTATGAAAAAAGATGATAAATTCCATAATTGTACGAATACAATTAAAAATTGTTCTTTTACAGAAAAAAATATTACTCTCTTGATGAATTTTTAAATAATATTAATTTCAAAATTAAAACTAAAAAACCCTGAATTTTCTTTACCCCGTTCAATGTATACATAAATAAGTGCTCAAATATTTTTTTATAGTCAGTTTCTGAATTAATTATTTTATATACATATTCTTTTATTTAGTATCTTCATGTCTTTACCTTTACATTGTTTAACGTGTTTATATTTATATTTTAAATAACTAATATCGACTTTAATCGCGTATATTTTTTTATTTTATAATTAATTATGTATTTTATGATGCGGTTGGTTTTCCTTCATCCAGGCAGATCCTGGGGCAGTCTCATTTTTTATCGATGGAGAAGTATTTCTACTCGTTTCTGACGTAACCTACATAATGTATAATTATATACCGATCAGGATAAAAGATTTATTTAACAAATAAAGGTAAAACATATGGTATATGAAATAATTAGAAATTAAATATGCAAATAAAAAATAATAATGATGAATTAATACAAAATAAGTTAAAACGTTTAAAGACGTTACTTGAAATTATTAGAATATGTATTAATTGTACGCGATAAAAAATTATGAAGAAAATTCCAGTTTTTATTATTTAAAAACTATCAGTAGAGAAATATTGGTTTTGTAAAATTAAATCTTATAATATAATTTAAATTGCCCCATCCACTTACATGGACAGATCAAAGGAAATCTTGAATAAACCTCTTGATCAGGGCAGTATTATATAATGCAAAGTCAATAATGAAAAGTTGATAAATTCCATATTAACGCGATTAAAAAATTGTGGAAAATCTTGGGAAGAATTTTTTTAATTACAAAAATAAGTGAGAAGATCTTTTTGTAATTGGTCGTTAATTTATTAAAATGTAAAATGAAGCATATAATAGTCTCTTTATCGAACGCCGAACACATCTTATGAATACTACACGAAAGTAGTTAATTCTGTTGTCTTATTCAATAATATTTTTAGTTATTGTTAGTAAATATATACATATATTTCGAATAGATGAACCCTTTTTTTCGATTCATCATGGGTTTTAGATTTTCCATTCTCCAAACGGTTTTTTACTCTCAATCATTAACACATTTTTATTTTTGTGTATTTTAAAATTTCAATTGTATTTTTATCACAGAAGTTATACAAAATAACTTTATCATTTATACATATAATCAAATTGTCATTAATGTTAAATTTGTCCCTTATTAGTTTCATTCATTCTCCGTTTCTCGTATAGTAAAAATCTACTTCATGGTATGTTTAAGAAAATCATTATATTCCACTTTTTTTCTTATATAAATCTTCATTTTTATCGTTAATTTACAGGCTAAAGATATCTTATATTCTAAAACTTATAATAATCTAATGAAAATTAAAAAAATAAAATCAAACTCTTTAGTAAATTGTAAATTTAATCTTTGGGTGATAATTTAATAGTAGGTGTAAGTTTGATTTAATTTCGTAATGTTATCAAAAATTTGTTTAATTTTGTCGATTATTTTTTGAGTAAAACATTCTTTCTTACAAAGCATTTCAACTTCAAATTGTGAAGTATTTTTGAAATGTTTATTGCTGTAAAAAATAAATAAAAGAATAGAGTTGTAACACTAATACATCACAATAAAATGTTTATGAATAGATATGTATATGTATAGCTTATGAAAGATTCTTTTTTCTCACAAAAAGCTAATAAAAGTAAAATTTAAGAAATTTGTAGCGTGATTTTTTTTACAAAAAAAAATATGATTTATAATTTCTCAACCACGTTACTTCTAAACTATAATATTACATATATGTATTTCTTAACTGTTTTGTGGATATATATATATATATATATATATGTGTGTGTGTGTGTGTGTGTGTGTGTGTGATTCGTGTGTATTTATGATTAAGTTATATATAAAATGCATGTATTAAATAGGTCGACCGGATTTCTATATATGGGTATATAGCCCGCAACTCAAGGACTAATCTTTTCCGCTTCAATTGTGTAGTTGTAAAAAATTATATAGGACACTATACTGACTGCAGGGCGTCAACTGAAAGGGCGTTGCATTAACAATATATCGGGTTTGCAAACATTATAAACACCAACAGTAAGGATATGCAGTACATGATTAATACTACCAGCGTGTGTGTAAGTTTCTGTGTATTTTTGATAAAAGTTTTAATCGATCTAAAAAATGTTTCATTATTAACGATTGTATAAAACTGCTATAGTTTTTCTTTTTATATATATATTACTTCAACGATTACAAACAAAAAAAATTTCACTGTCTTTAAGTTCCATTTAACGTAAAAAATTTATTTTAGTGTACGACAGAAAAGAAGAATCCTGTCTTTCAAGAGTAGACTGTATCTTACCAACCACTTATTAGAAAGAAATTGAATCTGACGTCATATATTCCATGGCAGAATGGTAGCATCTATACCTTTCATCCGAAAGATTTTAGGTTCAATTCCTGGTCAGATTTGGTGTTTTTTAAACTTTAGAAAATTAACTTCTCATCATAAAACTGCACGAGTTAGTTAATTATAGTTGGATATATTAGACCTATTGTTACCTAAGAGAAAATAAATTCAATTTATTATCTCTTGTATTATTCATAATAGCTTCAATTTATCTGAAAAAAAGACCTGAAGGAATTACTCATAATACGTATTTCGTTTTCGGCTGATTTCTCAGCAATTAGATTTCAACGTACTAACCATAATTTTCGGTTACAACGTAAAGTTTTAACTTCAAATGCTGACAGTCTCCGCCGTCTGTTAGAGAAGAATAGTCATTTCACGAGCTCTACAACGTAACAATTATGTGAAGATGTAACCCTTAAAGAGATAAACTTTTTCTTTTTGTCTGAATGATATTGTATAAATATTTCCTTTTAAATATACTATGAATTAGTTAAATTATTCAAAAAGATGAGTACCGTTTAAAAAATAATTTAAAAAATTGAGTTCTACCCCTAGAAAAAGCAGTATAATAATGCACACAGCATTTGTTTGAAATACTTGTAAACGTTTTAAAGTAAAATCCCTTTTTAATGAAATTGTTATGCCCGAATACAAGGAATCTCAAAATGGCATGTTGACGCAGAAGTTTTTCGATAAAAAAATAAAAGTATCAGATTTTTATCTTCGAAAGAAGTACATTTTTTTAATTTTTATCGAATTTAAGATAAGTAATCAAATTTTCAACATTATTTATCAAAATATTGAATCTTTTTGCGTGACAGTTTATATAAAATGTTTATTTTGTTTTTTTTAAATATTTATAACATAGTTGAAACGCTATACCTGAATCCATTCTTTTACTCACCGTTGTTCTATGCAAATTAGAAGATAGATGGCAGGAAAACAAAAGGTTAAAATATATGAAATTCAATAAATTTTTTAATCTATACCTTCAAATATTTCCTCTTATTTTGGTTAGATCATCAAGGATTATGCTGTACCTGCACAGGAAAGTATAACATTTGTAGATGAACGATATAATAACTAACGTAGGATCTAAGGTACGATGGCATTTTTTCGGTAGACTTACCGTATGTATTCCATCGTTTCATGAAGAATAGGAGCGAAGTAGTTATAAACGATTTGTTAAATTTTCATTTTTAATTAAATCTCTGTACAGCTGAAGAGTAAACTGTGGAATAAGCAAAAAAATGTCAGACTCTACAACAATCCTTTAGAGCAGTGATTCTCAACCTTTTTAGCTCCACGACCCCCAAAAATTAATAACGAATATTTGGCGACTCCCTCCCAAACCGAACCCGATGAAACCTAGTTAAAAATATTTAGCTACCTTGATAGCGGAGGGTGTGAACATGCATGAATGAAGTGTACAAACGAGCGATTTACAGGTTCCACTTTATATGTACGTACTCCTTGTAATTTGGTCTGCTTGCATAATATTCGCTATGAAAGGGTCATGTTCGAACATAAAAAAATTCAGTAGGCCGAGTATATTCTCGAAGATAAATATGATTTCTTGAAGAGATGGGTACTGAATCCATTTATTGAAACCTTGTTGCCCGGCTAAATTACCAGTTGAGATTCACAAACAGCTCATCAAAATGTCTGCCGATAAGACGTTGCAACTACAATTTATATCTGAAGATTCAGATTAGTTTTGACTTGCTAGTCGAATTGATTATGGAAATTTAGTCATAGAATCATTTAAAATATTAATCCCTTTCACCACATCTTACCTCTGTGAAAAGGGTTTTCCGTCTGTGGTTGCGCTAAAAACTAAGTATAGGAATCGTTTTATTTTATTTTCTGTGTTTGTAATATAAATCCACGTATGGAGGCATTTTTAAATGAAAAGCAAATCAACTATCCCATCAATTTATTTCTTCTTCATGTTTACTTATAAATGTAAGTAAAATTTTTATAATAAATGATTTGTTTCCTCATAAAATGATTTCGTTATTGTTTACGTGTAAATTTGTAGGCTAATTTCGCAATACCCTTTCATATCATCGCGACCCCTGAGAAACGCTGCGTGAGAAAAGCTGCTGTTGAGAAGCGCTGCTTTAGAATTTACGAACTATAATGCACAAAATTTAATGCACGTAATTAAGCACTCTTCACGTTTTCCCTAAATGGAAATTTTATGTTTTTTCAGTTGGATTTAGTTGATGAAGAAATGTTAAATTTTATTTTTTTTATTCAGTAAAAAGTACTTTATAGTTTTTCTTTGGATAAGTCACTCTTTCATTTGAACATTTATACTTTTTTTTCTGTTTCAGCAAACTAGCTTAAGCCGAAACCTGTTTACTTTTACATAACAGGAACATAAATTTATTGAAACAAATTTTAAGTTGTATTTTTTGAAAGTGGCTTAAATGATTTGGAAACTTTAATTTAGTATTATCATTGTGTGGATTAGAAAATGCTTGCAAAGCATATTTGTAGAACATGAAACTACTTAAACAAAATTATTGAAAGAGACTAATTATTTGCTTTAAAGAACTTTATAATTTCACGAACTAATTTAAAAATAAAATCGCTGAAACTTAAAAAAGTTTAAAAATAAGATTAGCTTAACTAACACATCAAAGTTCGGTACTCTATAAAAGTACCAAAGAACTTTACAGATCATCCGAATCTAATATTTTATCTAAGAAAGTTCACATAAAATTATAAGGCGCGTCTAGTAATCGTATTTAAAGCTGAAAATAATATAGATATATTACGTTAATAAAACTAAACTAATTTATTAAGTTTGAGTAATGTATATTGCCGAATTTTTCAGATTTGAATGGTAGATTTTACCGGGAGGGAACCGTGATTTGAAATAGGTATTGGTAGCAGTCATAAAAGCTATACACTAAATCGTAGCGCAAGTGTAATCACTATTTGCCACAATATAGGGGCTTGCAATCTGCTCTTACTGTTCCAGTGAGTGAAGAAAATAATACGTACATGCAGTCCCAAAACTACGATTAAGACAAGCACGGCTCTTTCAGTCGTATGAGTTAACTTTGAAAACTACTGGGATAGTATCGATAATTCTCAGAATAAAAATATTTTGTTTAATTATGTTTACTATATTATTTATTTTGCTATTAATCTGATTCATATTTAGAAATCATAATTCGTTTAAGATATACATACGATTCAATAATTCTGTATAGATATATTAATGAGTTGTGATAAATAATTAAATTTACAGGTTTATTACATTACCTAATTTTCAAAGTATCTTAATTTTACTTATTTATCAAAAAAATAAAAATAAAGTTGGACCGTTTACTTTTTTAATAACTATATTTTAAAACTATTACAGTGCTTAAAATCCTAATAGATTTTAAGTTTCTGAACATCTTTGTAAACGTTTACTTAATCTGTTGTCCAATACATCACGATCAGCACCTCTGGCTGTAAAACAACGAATAGAATATGCGATACAAAGTCACAGATCATACACGATTAGAACACACACACTAGAATTATTTCGCATGTACATTATTATTACTGCAAATAACATAATTCCGCACTATATAACTTTCACCTGTAACCCGTTTATATACCCTTGCCGGTTTTATAGAAATTGATTACAAAACAGAAGAAGGTAAATAGTCTACAGAGTAAGTAATAATTTTGTTTATTTGTTTACAAGTTTCATCTGTTCAGGCTTACACTTGATTTGTTCAATTATTCCGGCTCGATGACTTTCTGTCGTATGAGTGTCCTTCTGTTTATTTACACTTATTCATTCTTACGCTTCATTTGTTTCGAATATATCCGGTTGACTTACCTTAAAGTTTTTACTTCCACTAAACATTACTTTTGAGAAAAAAATAAATGGATAATTTTCTTTTCTGTAATGTTTCTAATGGTATTACAAATATTCTGATTACGATAGGAGTATATTTTCTTTCAGTTTTTAAATGAATTTAATTTTCTGGTTTTGCAAACTTTGATATAGTTAAAAGCAAATATCCCTGGATTTTTGTATTTTTTACTCTTCGAAGTCCTGAGTCCAAAAATAAAAATCTGTATTAAAAAATTCTATAAGAATATATAAATTTGTTTGTTGTGTGTTATAGAAATTATTTAAAATATAATCAAGAGTTTTAGGATAAGCTTGTTTATTAGGAGACAGGATTTACTGTTTTAAATTTAGGTTATTACAGTAATGTACTACATACTACTGAACTAAATACCATATATTCCCCGGGATCTACGGAAGGAATAACCAGTTGAGATTAAAAAAAAACTATTGAATGATAATTCAAATTTATTTCCTGTCGTGCATGTTCTTTGAAATATTTTATTAAATAAATCAACGCATAAATCGCGTATTTATAAATTGTATAACAATTTTTCACAAGTTTGGGAAACAAATAACATTTTTTTTTACATTATCTGAAAGTTGTTTAAAATCCTATCATTTTACTGATAAGTTAGCTAGTTATAAGTTTAGTTAAAACTGGTTTAACCGTACATCTGTAAACCGGTATGGAATGGAATGCAAAGTTGGCAGGAGTTTATTACTCCCTACTTTATCGCAGAACCTGGACAGAGTCCCTTGCTGCTGGATCATTCTAATCGGGCTTGTTTTTTTAAAAGGGTTAATTTTTAATAGCGGGTCTAATTTTTTCAAGTTTTGTTTATTATTATTTAGTATTTTAAGGACGGATTTAATTGCATTCCAATCCGTTGTTAAACCGGCGTTTTCGAACCCATTTTATGGGTCGACCGTGGAAGGCTAGGCTTACGAAACCTGTCCTCCCGACGTAATTCCCCTTCAGACCGTCCACTGAAGTCCTTTCGGTGCTAACGCTTCACAGGCTAGCAGGAATACGCCACAACGGGGCACCAACTATCAGGAGGGAGCAATGCGACCCCTACTCCGGAGGAATCGCAATTGCTGGTTTAATTTCATTTACTTGTAAGTGTTAAAGGAAAGGTTGTGTAGAAGTTCTTCATCCACTTCTGTTATGGCTGCCTTTCAGGACGCATCTCTGCTGGGCTCTGTTCCGGACTCCAGTCCGTGATGTTGGGACGAGTAGAGGATCTTCCCTCCTCCTCATCTTCTTCTTCTCCCTCTTCTTCTTCCGAAGACCTCTTCGTTCTTCTTTGGCCTGCACTTTCCAAGAATTGGTAGTAACCGAAGTTACATACCATTAACCTTGGAATTCCCGAAGCCCCGAAGGGCTGAACGGGGGAAAGTGCAGGTTTATTCGCTCTTCGTGCCGTCAGTGGCTGCTGGGCAGGTGACTGCCGGGCAGGCGGCCGCTGGGCAGGCGGCTGCTGGGCTTGTGACTGCTGGGCTCGTTCCCTCTTTCTTCTTTCTTGAAAGGAAAGGAAGGTAATAGGGAACTTACAGAATGGTGATACCTATTCGCGATCGCGGTTTTGGGGCGCGATTTTCTTAGAAGAAGTAAACAGAAATTATTTACTCCACGTAATTATTAACCTTCAGACACACGTGTGTCCGAGAAGGGGTTGGGGGGACCGCGTGGCCGCAGTGAAGAAACCATTTGTTTTGTGAAAACCGGTAGAAAGGGTAAGATATACATATCGAAACGTTTAGCAAACATAATTCAAATAATCGGTTTTTTCTTCAGTTTATCTGGAACAGGTGAAAACTTGGCAACAAAACCATAATTGTATATCCAGAGTTTCCCAAGAGATATTACGGGACTAATTCAGGAAATCAAAAAAACGCTGTGGTCAAATGTCCTATCTCTTTTCATTTTCCGTCTGTTCGCTATTTTGTATTTTTACAACAAAAATGTATATCGTAAGAACGGATTGAGATATTTTAATGAGATTTTGTATACATATTCCTGACGATATTTTATAAAAAATAAAGAGGTTTGAAAATTTTAACTTTTAAGATTTTAAAATGGCGGTCATTAAAACTTTTTAATCATTAATAACTCCATAAATATTACTTTTATCGAATTTTGCATTTTAAATAAAATTTTGAGGACTTTAGTATGAAGAAATTGACACCACACTTGTTCAAACCTGTTGATAAACAGCTGAGATACGTTTGAAATCGTTAAAGTAGATCCCAAAAATCGTACGTGATTGTGAGAAAATTATTGCGCAAAAATTATCACACTCCATGAAAAATTATGCTACTTTCATATCTGCTAAAAATGTGAAACTTTATATTTTTTATTTAGTAAAAAATGACATATCAAAATGACGTATACCCGATAAACTAAAGAAATAGAATTCAGTTTACTTTATAAATTTAATTTGCGGGACCCATTTAGCTGTTTTTTTACAGATTTTGTATAACAAGCGACTAAAAATGTTAATATTCGAAAAGCAAGGATTAAAAATACATGTTTTTGGCTTAATGCTTACTACTCGCTCAAAAATGGATTTCTTCTGGCAAAATTTAAACTTAAACCTTCCATATAATTTAATTAATTCAGTTTGAAATAACCGTTCAGATCGGTCCAGCGGTTCCCGATTTTTAAGCAAAGTTTTTGGTACATAAGTCGGAACATATTTCTTTCAGTTCTGACGTAAACATAGATGACATACTATACAGTGTTTGGTCTTTAGTCTATTAAAACCCAGGTATGAAGCAACCCGATACTGATCGACGATTTTGCATTCACTAAATTAATTATATGGTGCAACAAATGGGCTTTCCATTAAAAATTATACAGTCGTTTGAAATTCGGTTTAATGTTCTTAAAAGAGTACTCTTCTAATCAATTTCTAGGATCGTGTGTGGGATGTGGAATTATCCAACTATTATAGCTCAGCTACGTGAAAGAAATATTACCGATTGTAATGACGTAGACGAGATATGATTGACAGTTAAGATCGAGCGTTTAAAATATTTTTAGTGCTACTGTATAGGTAATTTTAAATTTATTACAATACTTTAATAAAACTCATTCTCCAGTATTAATGCGTAATTTTTCAGTACTATTACAAATTTTAATTATTTTTCTTTGAATTTAAAATTAGGATGAAGTTTCTGCTATAAAATCTAGGAAAGTAATCTTTGTTTAAAATTTAACAATTACTTTTTTATTTAGTTTTTCCTTGATTTTACTTGATAAATTTAAATTTATGTAAAACTTTATTTATCAAATAAAAAAGTGCAGAGTACAAGAGATAAAAAAATTATTACACAAAATACTGTAAAAACAAAACAATTTTTTATTTTATTTCGTAATAAAATATAAAAACTTCGTAAATTTTGAATTAATTGATGATACATTTACTGTTAATAATAAATTTTGCCAAAATGTTTTTATTTTATATTTTTATAAAGAGTGTATCACGAAGTTCTCCCGAAACTTTCATAACCTATACTCGCAAAATTAATGGAAAAAGTCCATATAAATATATGTTTGAAAATGCTTCGTTTGATAGTTATGGTTAGTGAAATATTTCGCTCGGATTTCAGCTACCCGGGTGCAATGAGGTCGTACTGAAATTTTTAGGACGTTAATTAAGGAACAGAATTAGTGATTTCTTATGGATTTTGACCTGAAAAATCGAATAAAATAGATACAAGTACTGTATTTCCAGTATTTTTTTTTGAGAAATCTGGGGTGAAAACCAATAAATTGGGGTAAAAACCCTGTTTTTTTTTAATTTTTGACTACAGTAACTATTAAATGGGTAATAAATCATAAAACATTAAAAATAAACTTGTAGAAAATTTTAATTTGAACAAAATGGTGTAAGATAAGATGAATAAAACAAAGAAAAGTTAGAATAATTCGAATTTTGTGTAGAAACAGTGCATTACTACATTCGTCAGAAAAGTATTTATTTAATGTAAAGAAAACCCTTTTTTTTGATGATGTGAAAAAATCTTTAAAATAAAATTTACTGTTAAAAATTTCTATTAAATAATTTTTTTTAAAAACTGGGATTTACACGACAATTGTAAAATAAAAATAAGTAAATAAGAATTCTTTACTAAACATATAACTCAGTTTATGATCATTTTTATTACGAGTTTAATGAATTATTGATTATATAAAAATGTTTATTAATTTTCTTTTTATCATAAAATAATGTAAGTAAGTAAAATAATAATTAAGTTTGAAGGAGTAATAGTTATTTTCTCCTTTATCGTTGGGATAAGAGATTTAAACTATAAGCTCTATTAAAATACAACAATAGTTCAGTAACATTTTTGCCAGCTTTTCAATTGCCACTTTTTCATAACTGATTTTGGAAACTTCTTCATTAAATTTGCAGTACGGTTTAAGATATAACATCATGATGGCGTCACTTTTAATATATCTCACGAATGACTAAAATGATAACTTTTTCAACGGCTTGTGGATTTACCATTCCATAAAAAATACTTCTTCATTGGCTATCTATTATATATTTTTTATTCAGTTTTTGCATTCATTCCCAATCATATGTGTGTGTGAATGTACTGATGTATTTTGTGTAAATATATATGGTATTGCAGCTTTACATTTTGTTAAAAATGGTAGTGTGTTGTGACTGGTTGAGGCATTTAGCCCACCTGTCAGCATTCTCATAAACACATCGCCCGTATTGAAATTAATCAATATACTCTCCTATCGATGACATATTGATATGCTTTTCCCCCAAACGCTCAACCCTTATCCACACCGACAGAAATAATTTTCCTTCAGTAAAAAACAAAGTTATGACTTTAATAAAGTATTCTTATTTATATGAACTGGAAAAATAATATTAACATAAGCTATTAAAAACTAAATTTTAAAATTAATAATAATAAAATATAAAAAAACGTCATTACCTGGATTTTGAATTGAATTTTTCATAATTCATATAAATATGAAGGATAACAATGTATAGATGTGTAAACATATGACACACAACGATACCCAGATGAGAAATTTACGAATTGCAACTTTTTAATAATTTTTAATCTAAGTATACATGGATATAAAAAGTTTCCGTTGTTAGTTCCCTCCATTAAGGTAATACTGTACGGTTTCTAGTTCATTCGGTTACTTACACATGCCATATTCATTCTAGGACAGGCTTGGGTATAACGTAAGTTACTACGTGGCAGTTTCAGAAACCTCTATACTTTCTGGAAGAAAACTGTATATATCTAAGCATATCAACGCGATATTTTTGATGGAATCAAGCATACTGAACTTTAGTAAAGATACACCGATCCACTGATGTGGCGGAGCGGTTGTCCATTGCCTTAATGGAAGTTTAAAGCACTCCTTCGGGTGGGATTTTTAGTCGTGTCTCTTACCATCCTTCTCCCTCTTTTTCGTACTAATCTTCATCACTTTCTCTCCGGTGATGTGTTGTATATTTTCGCTAGATGTTTGCTGAATCGGTGCTAAGGACGTTGGGTCCCTTCGTGTTATTAACACTTCGTTGTTTGTATGTTTGACTCCAGCTACTCGGTGACTTCGTTTTCTCTCCAGTAACTTAAATTTTAAGTTGCTTTATCCATAAATTACTTCCTTAGAAGGATTATAACCCGCAGGACTTATAATCCTTCTCGACAATCAGATTCATCCCTGTTTATAATAGCTTATTACCTTTTTAGGATTTTATGTATTTTGTTTCTAATAACTCATATTATAATCAAGCTTACATATTTCACTATTTTTGAGACTATGGGCATAAAATACCAGTAACACAAACAAAAGCTATTCTAAACTATTGCTTTACGGAACGGAACAGAACGCAAGAATGGCGGGAATTTCAATGTTTCTCCCTACAGATCGCAGAGCCTGGACGATGTCCCTTGCTGCTGTATCTTTCTATTATCGGGCGGATTTCATCGGTTATTTAGTGGCGGTTATAAATCTAAAGTTTTATTTATGGACGGATTTGGTAATTTGCGTTCCTATCCGTATGGACCAGCGTGAAATTTATTTACTGTGTCTGCCCGTGGGAGACTAAGCTTTTGAGCCTAGTACTCCCGGCGTGATTCCTTTTCAGTCCATCGCTGGACTGAAAAGTCCTTTCGGTACCAGCACCTTATGGGCTAGCAGCAATACGCCTACCGGGCCCTAGATATTTGGAGGGAGAATGCGCCCCCTTCTCCGGAGGGAGTCGCATATGCTGACTGAATTATCGCAAATATCGTCCGCAACGCTATGTTTTGGACGGCTTCTAATTTCTTTTGAAGCGTGGAGTTCAATTAAGCTCCCCATGCCGGGTAAGCATATGTTAGAATCGGCAGGATGTATAGCCGAAAAATGAGCAGTTTGGTCGCCAGTGGATATGGGCTGGCACTGTTCAGTACGTACTGGGTATAGTGAGGCCCTGACGGCCTTTGCCCTTTGGGTCACTTATTTAACATGTTCTCCTTAGGTAAGCCGTTTATCCAGGACTACTCCCAGGTACTTGACTGTTTTCCCAAAGAAGATTTTCTCTCCTGAGATTTCCAGCTGCCTGGCTGGAGCACATGTTTTGCATGTGAACATCACTACCACCGATTTTTCACTGTTGACCTTGATTTTCCACATATCGAGCCACGGCTCCACTAGATCCAATTTCCTTTGGAGTGTCTCGATCGCGTAACCTACACTTCTGGATTCATAATAATGTGTTGTGTCGTCGTCTGCGTATAGAGCTCTTTTGACTCCTTCCTACAGCGGCATATCGTTGACGTAGCCGTCTACAAGAACGGCGAAAGCACTGCTCCTTGGTGGACTCCAGCAGCTACGTCTCTGGTGGAGGAGATTGTTCCCCCTACGCGTACAACAAATTGTCGGTCTAGTAAATAAGACCGAATTAATCTGACATAGCGACAGGAAATCGTCGTATGCGCGAATTTATATAGCAAGCCGCTATGCCAAACTTTATCAAAGGCTTTAGCCACATCTAGAAAAACGGTTGCAGTTGCCGCTTTTCTATTTAGGCCTCCAACAAGACTGTAGATTATTTTAACCAGTTGGAGGGTCGTCGAGTGGCCCTCCCTGAACTCAAATTGTTCAGGCCGTACTTCTTTTCCCAAATGTCGCCAAGTCTCTCCAGGAAAATCCTTTCGAATAGCTTTGACAACACTGGTAATAAGGAGATCGGCCTGTAATTCTGGGGAAAGAGCACACTTTTCCCAGGTTTGGGTAGGCATACCACTTTTTCAGTTTTCCAGCAATTCGGAAAATATCCAACGTACAAAATTGATGTGAATATTGTGGTTATGGTCGCTATAAGAGCGGGTGGAACATTCCGGAATGCGCGGGCACTGATCCCGTCAACACCCGGAGACTTATCGGGACTCTATTGCTTTAGTCGATTCGGTAATGTTAGATGTTAAAAATCCGTTATAAATAAATAAAACTTCTAAAATTAAATGTGAATTTTAATTATTAAACAATAATTATTAGCAAAGATAAATGTAAAGAAATAGTTCAAATAAGAAAAAATTAATAAAACCATTACTTACGTAAACCATAAAAGAGTGTTTTGTGACTGTGTTTATAAAATAAATATATAGAAACAATAAAAATTTACAATGTATCCCCTAAGGCAATTCTAATCGAAAGCGACAAGTCGGCTTATAACAGTGTAGAACACTTAATATCCCCATTTGGACTGGCTAATTTTAGTAATTTGGTTATTTAAAATATTGATACACTAAGATAATGGTTACTTGATAAATCTGGATTTGATGTTTACCTTAGGAAAATTTATAAGATATTTTATTTTTTAACCTACTATTAGAGTAATTTAATTTATGAAAAGTAATTTGGGTATTTTGAAAAGAAAATCACACACACACACACACACACACACACACACACACACACACACACACACACACACACACACACACACACACACACACACAAAATATACTTTTTTAATTTTTTAAGATGTTATTGATTTCATGTTTAGTTTTAACAAATAACGAAATAAATTACGGCCGAAAAATAAAAAAGTAAAGAAAAATAAAGCACTAGCTGTAAGATTAAAATTAATCTTAAAAAAAAAATTTAATTTGTTGATCATAAGTTAGCGTTTTAATCAAAAACTTTTGGTTATTATTCAGTGAAAATCGGTATTTTCACAAAAATCTTTTTAGAATTAAACTGACATTATTTCGTTATTTTTTTACACTTAAGGTACGTAGTAAATAATTTAAAAATACAAAATTATAAATTCTGAATTTTCTATACCTACAAGGAAATTTGTTTTGCGAACTTTATTCGCAAACAATTCAATATGAAATCAAAAACTCATACAAGTGTGGAAGGCTGAAAGTTGAACCTTCAGCCTTCCCTCAGCATTTTTGGACCGTTTGTTTTAACGAAAAATTCCTTTTTAAGAAAGTTTTACAATTAGCCTTACTATCGAGGAAGAGAATTACAGAAGGCGTCATCTGAATTTGTTTGTTCATATTCGTTTTTTATTAATAACTGCGGTAGTATTTTAATAAAAAATCATTATGATGAAATTTTTGTAAACGCTTTCAACATGTATATAAATATTTCAGTTTTGTATACTATTCATTAACTAATTACACTAACAATCAGGAGTCAAGGTATAGAAATCAATCATTTTATGTTGGACTTATGTTTCGACAATATGAATGTATAAAATCAAATTTATTAAACCATTTCAGGATACTAAACGTTGTCTAATACGTTTTCTAATTTGTTCAAACGATTCTTCAGTGTTAAATTTTAGTCAATCGAATGCATACTTAGAAAATATTTAAATAAGGTTTAACCACCCTAGAAAGTTTATTCTAGTATTTTTTCTGGTTCTGTCAGGTTTTTACGAGGGCTATACTCTCTCCACTCTTCACTACTTATGTGTTGAACTATATTAATTTTGTGTTTCGGTCATATTCGGTAGAAGTCATGAAGCGCATTATCATTTTATTGTTGAATTCAATAACTGGCTTAAAGACATTTCTCGGCCACCCCTGCCGGTGGAGGAAGGCTCAGCCTTTACGGCTTCCCGTGGTTCTGCCGTTATATTTTTTTTCTTTCCAAGAAATAGTATTAAGTTGTTTTTATACTAGAATTATTATGAGCTTGGCGATTTTTTTTGCGGTTTAGTCAGATAAGATGCTTGTTTAGCCCTCGAGTCTGAACGTTAAGGTAACATTAAGTCTGACGTACATTTTAACAAACAGTAAATATTAATTATTTTTGAGTACGGTTTAGAGATGTGTAAAATAATATTTAATTACAAGAGGTGAAAAAAAACTAGATAAATCGGTAACATTTGTCAACAGTACTGGTAGCTACTATAATAAGATATCGGAGGCCGATTCACTTTCTCTCTCTCTTATTTTCTCTCTCTGTCACTCAGCTGCACATTGTTCGGTCCATGATTGGCTGTCTACTCCACCCACAAGCTATTCATATTTTGAACACACATTGTTATTGTTGCCTTTGCCTCTTTGCCTTTATAATGCTCTATTGAGGCCCAGCATAAGCATTGTTGCTCTTTCTATTCATACGTATAACAATAAGTTATCGACAGACAGATTACGGCGACAAAGAATTAGTTGTGTTGTGTATGTCGTACAAATCGAGGGAGCGGTACTCACGCTCGGTGGCCCACCCGAACGAACGGCCAAATGACTACTGCGCATTATGAATTTCATCCCGCACGATGTAACTGCACACGCGCACCCGCACACATCTTTATTAGGGTATAATCTTGTATAAACCTGTAGTTAGGTTCCTGGAAAAACCTAGTTTCAGAAAGCGGTCTTATATATTTTAAAAATAAAAATGTAGACCGGAAAATAGGTAGTTTTGAAAAATTCACTGACGATGGATTTTTAAATAAATCGGCTTAATTTTATACAGTGTATTTTTTATTTAATTTTATACTCGGATTACTTTTACACGTTTCCATATTTTCTAGTCGGATTTTAATGATCGCTCAAATTTTTTTTATTATTCTTTGCATACCTCTAACGATGAGAAATATTCATGAATAAAGTTTGAATCTCTGGAACAAAATGTAATCTTATCTTCAGGTTTTTTTTAAATTTTCCCGGTTGTTAATCTTTTATTTTATGAGAAGTAAAATATTTTAATTTAATCAACGTTTTACCCCTTTATAACGAGAACATTTAAATTAATTTGTTACGTAGCAGTTGGACATGTATGTTTGGTTAAACGTTTTGGTCGATGATTAAATTTTTTTTCTCAGATTTTGTTTCGTGATAAAAATATGATTTAATAAAAACCTATCGGCACAGCAGTCACTCGATTTTATGATGAATTTAGTTTTCTTAAAGCTGAAAACTTTCTGTTCATCACTGGTAGAAATGTAGATTTTAGGAACGTTATGATTCTTTCACCCGAAATTTTGTCATTAAAGTATAAAATCACATCTGCCAGATAATACGGTATTATCCATTAAAAAGTCATTACGGGTAATTTTTCAAAACTCAGACCTTGGTCGTTCTGTCACAAACATTATAGCAGTTGCATTATGTATCGATATGTTGTTCCTGTTTAAAATGTACATGGCTCCTAATTAGTTTATTTATACTGTCGTTCGTAGTAATGAGATTAGTTATTGTCATACATAAATTGATAACAATCAATTTATGTATGGAAATTCTTCGGATAAAAAACGGCGTTATTCAAAACATCGTCACATTTCCTTATATACTAGTGCTAAGTTATACCGGAAGAGATTATTATTTCCGGCTTTACTCGATAACAACTAAAAGTACTAGTCTGGCTGTTTTATACCACCATCGGTCATAAAATATAGTCCCTGAACTCTAGTTAGGTCAAAAGGCAGAATTCCATCAGAATATTCAGTTATCACGGAAACAGTTGTTTCAAGGATCTCGTCTTAATATAAAATACAGCGGCTCCAAATTCACACTCAAAACCAGCAAGGAAGTAATAATCAGAAAAAAAGGATGAATGAAAAAAGAACGAAGAAAAAATGAATGGATGATAGTAATAAATAATTCAGACAAAATATTCCGATCGTAAATAGCTTTTTCAAATCTTCTACAGATCACATTATGCTATACATTATGGTTGGTATCGTGGTACGAAATCCTCAGTATATTGGTGTATATCCAGTACAGAAATTAATGAGTACAGAGATTAATGTTGGATGATGGAGTCATAAAAAAATATCAGAGAACAAAACCGAATTTTTTTTTGAAGATACGTCCTTCTGATTCCTAAAATTGAATGGTACTGAGAAATACCTGAATGAACTTTAAACGGTTTTCCCAAAACCAATCAAAAGAGATATTACCAATAATTCATATAGTAATAATTTAAAAAGTGTATAAGAAAAAAATATGTCAAGTTTGTGCAAAATTTTTCCTTATCTTATTTGTTGTGTAATGATAGTTTAGAAATTATTTTGATAAGATATGAAAACTAAGTTACGTGATTCCTATTGTAAGCGAGACTTAATTTTATAAATACTTAGTGTAAAAATATCAACTTCTAATGACAGTTTTTTGTTACGGTTCATTTATTTAGTGTAATAAAAACATAATACAAGCATATTATATGCTCAATAATTTTTATTCCGGGGTTTAATTCAATAAATACTTTTTATTCCTTTTTTTATTCTCGAACAACCACAAATATAATTGGGCTAAACTCTTTAGCATTGTTACGCAAGAACAGTTTCGAATACCGGTATTTATGGTGTCAAATCGACCAAGAATATGCAATTTATATCAGTTGTTTTTATTTATATTTAATTTTTTTGTTCGCCTGTTTAATTTATTGTTTTCTTTTGAACTATTACAAACGTATCTATAATGTCAAAAAACTTTTACGTCCTGATGGCAAAAAGTTTGAAATTTATCAAAGTATATATATTTATCGAAATTATTTTTTTTTAATTATAATTTATTAGGTAATATAAAATAACTGATTTACTCTTTAAAATATCAGCAGTATTTTTGGAGATATTAATATTTTAAAGTTTGTATAATTTTAATCATGCACGATCTTCGTTTCAAAGAATTAAAAATAAAAAAAATATTTTCCTTAAGAAAACTTTAAACCTTTTGATATTGAAATAAATTTACTGATTTTAAGATTTTATTTTATTTTGAAATGTATTCTAGTAGATTTATTCCTCCAAGTTTTCTAAACCGATTGCAGTCATTTGTGGTAGTAAAGATGTGTGCATCTGGTTTGAAAGGGTTTAAAAAAATATATGCAGGATTTATTTTATCCTTTGAAGAAATTAACTTATATACATAATAAAAAATTAGGGTTTTGTAAAAATTTCAGTTTTTGCGGAATTTAAACTTTAACGTTTTCTTATTTGAGTGTGCTCTAAGGAAACTGTTCCTGTTTCAGTATACAGCATTAAAAAGATAACTTGATTAAGTGAAATGGAATATTTTAAACAGTTAGAAAATCAGTTTAAGTAATTCCCTTTTGGTGATTTCCATTCAAAATTTTCTTAACATCTTTGTTCTACGAACTAAAATACCTAAATAAGGTGACAAAAAAAACTCATTTTGAATATGAAAAAGTTTCATTCCAAGGGTTCTAGATTTTCATAATTTCCTTTTTTGCAAAACTCCAGATTCTTATTTCAATAACTCGATTATTACTAGAAAAAAAAAACAACTAATTATCAGTCATCCCGAACTCAAATTTAATTCAATTTTAAAGAATTTTTTACTTTAAAACCCCATTTTTGGTCAGCTTTTTGAGACGTTTTGTTTTGTTTCATGTTAGGACTTCATGTAAACGCAGTCTGCCTATGAAATACTATTTTCTAGTCTGGATAAAGAATAGAAAACTATATTTTATGATGTTTTAGCTTTCTCCTGTCGAAAAACTCATTGTCAATCGTAGTTTTTTTAATTTAGTTTGAAAGGATTTTTGTTATCCTATCCGTTTTTCAATCCCTAAAATTTTAGGTTGTCATTTCTTTTTACAATATGAAAGGCAATTAAATTAAAAAATTAAAGAATAATAATCCGTATTAAAAAACTACGAAATGAAGAATTCTTAAGCCGAATTGGAGAGGAAAGATATTTGTGCCAAAATCACGCAAAGAGACGAACTAGATTGCTGGACCTCATATTAAGAAAAAGGTTTAATTAAATACGACGTAGATGATCGTGTAGACTGTTAAAACAAAGATTAGAATATTACTCACAACTTAAAATGTGAATTTTTGTTCAAACATACAGGAATGAAGAATAGTTATAAACCAATCAAATGATTGTTGATTCAAAAAAGGAGATCAAAACCGTTTACAGTATGAATCACTCGATCACAATTTCTCTTCAAAAAGATTACGGCAAATTTTGAATTACGATTAACTAAGATGCAGTGTTTGTGGAAGATTAATATGATACTTTACACGAATAAGCGTTTATTGCTGAACTACATTATTTTAATCGGATTTGTACTTTAATTACAAAATAAAATAAAACTGTACTTCGAAACTATTTTACTTATTTGTAATTATGAAGATATTTTTGGAAACGATTTTCATTTAAAAGCTAAATGAAAATTACGCCTGTTCTAAAGACAGATATTAATGTTTAATTAAAATATTTTCACAAATGGGTTTTCCCCAAATAGTTCACCTTAGAGCACGTTAAATCATCTATTTATTTGCGGTTGTTTCTTTTTTCTGTTTTTCTATCTGCCCAGTACCTCTTCATTCTTTTTGATATCTCTTTTCTTAGGTCTTCAGAAAGTTCAGCTCTGTTTTTCTTGGGTTTTGGCGCTTCTTGGAACCTTTTAATATTTTCATCTTTTAATATTCTCTTTAAAATTTCCCTTTCTTTTTTAATTTCTTAAATTATCTTCAGTTTTTTTAGGTCTTATTGGACTTGTGTGAATCATTTGCATATATTCTCTTTACTTTGGAAGAAATCAAAAGGTTTCTAGTTGATCTACTGTCATTCATTCTAAATAAACGATAGTGAAATGCAGGTCATCATGTCTATCAATTTTAGTGTAAAATTTGTTATTTGGAATTAATTTTACCTGATCATTTTGAAATTTAGGACCTAAAGTTTTTCATATAATTTTCCTTTCTTTTTTTTCTAGATTTTCTAGCAGACCTCTGTTTCACAGTCTTAGGGTTTCTGCCGCATAGAGTGCTTCCGGCTTTATCGCAGTTTTAAGCGTCGAAATTTTGAATTCCATTATAAAGACTGTTTGTCGTATGTGGTTTTCGTTTGCTGGAAAGCTAACTCATTTTATTAGCTCTAACTTTTAACGATTTTTTATCTAAAGAATTTCAACTGATCCATTTTCCGAGATATTTGAAATTATACACTTTCTCTATTTTTTTATTATTTAAACTAAGGAAATTCGGGAAGTTTTTATCGTTAGTCAAAATTTTCGTTTACTCAAGCGCGATTTTTAGACCCATTTTAGCAGATCGCTTTTTTAATTCTCTAATTTGTTGTTCAGCTTCTTTTCAGTTTTTAGCTAATAATCCATATCATCAGCGAAAGCTTATATATTTTCAAAAAAATACTGTTAACGATGCGGTTAAAATTTTTGTTATTTAGTAGAACTTAAAATTAATTCAAGCTATTTTTGAATGAATAATTTTACCTTACGACGTTTCTCTAATTTATAACAGCTAGTTGTTCATAAGAGTTCATATTCCTGTTGGTAAAATGTTCATGTTGGTAAAAAACAGGTTCAGTTGGACTTTTCTATTTCTCAGAAGTTTTAAGTTCTTCGGCCCCAAACACTTAAAATGTTGCCTAAAATTATTTGTTTTTATCTCAGAAAATATTTAACTTATATATTATTGGGAATTGGTTAAACTAAATTTTTGAAGAATTCGAATGAAAAAGTGGATATATTTAAGCCCTATATTATTTTCAGCTCAAAGAAATTTGGACATAATAAAAATTTTACTTAAGAATCTTTTTGATTAATTTATCAAAAAAAAAATTAAATACGATAGGATATAATATCTCTAAAATAATTAAAGATTCAAACTACCGATTTGAAACTTTTTTAGAATATTTTTTTCTAACTGAGGCATTGAAAATTATTTAACTTTTTAAACAGTGGTAAGGTGTAAATATTCAAACGAAAAAATACTTTTTTTTGAAATAGCTCAAAATGTTTTCTTTAAAAATGATATTAATTATATTTTATGATACGTTAAAGCAGAGTACTTCAGTACAAGGATTTCTTTAATTTTAATAAAATGTTATTGCTACAACAGATCATTTTACTAATATAGCGGCTTTTTTCCGGTGAAATAAATAAAAAACAAAGAAATTTCATAAGGTAAAATTATTCATTCAAAAAGAGTTTGAATTAAGTGCTATTGTAAAGTAAGAATTTTTAACCGTGTCGTTGACAGTATTTTTTGGAAGTACTTGTATGTAAACCGTATGTGAAAATATTTTAATTAAACATTAATATCAGTGTTTAGAACAGGCCAATTTTCATTTAGCGTTTTAAAAAAAAATATTTTTCAAAGATATCTTAATAATTAAAAGTAAATTTTTTATTTATTTAACGTATATAAACAATTTATTTGTGTACAGTACAGTCGCTTTTTACTTATTTTGTATGCGCGTAAAACACTGATGGAGACAGTTGACAGACAGTTAATTATAAGTCAATGTTGTAGATACATTTAATATGAATATCATTCTGTTTTCGATATAGAATTTTGGTTAAAAGTCGACGTGTAATGAACATGAAAGTTCGATATGAAATTGTTGTCTTTATCCCCTGTAACAATATAGGACACAATTACCACAAAAACCACTTCAAAGGAATCCAGTACCTAGAATACGTTACTTTTATATCGTCTATAAATCAATATAAATTAAAACGATAACCGTTTTATACTTTGTAAATAGCGTTTAATTCATCATTTATTTTTTACTTAAACTACATAAAATGGACCGTGGTTTATATTCTAATATTAAAGCACATATACGAGTAAATTGATTCGTTAAAACAGATCTATCCAGATATTTGCCCGCATTCTTCCTTCTGGTATGACCATTTTGTGTTCGACTTAACGCCTATCATAATGAAGGTCTCCACCGTGGGGAAATTGGTAGAGACATTAATGACAGGACGTTAAGTCGACACAATTTTAAACACACGACGACCACATTTATATACTTTATACGCTTTAAATAACAATTTTACTTATGATAACGAAGTTTTAGTTTAAGAATAATATAAAAATGTTAAGTTCCTGAAGATGGAATTCGTTTCCGAAAGCGCTTGACGGCATAAAAAAATTTGTTTCTAAGTGGGTTTTATATTTTAATTATTTATTATATAATCATACCAACGTGACATGTTTGATAAAATTATTAAAGATATATACCTCTTCGGATTTTTGTACTTCTCCGCGTGTTGAAGTGTCTCAACCTATGTATGTAAGTTAGGTATCATAACCAAAATATTTGTAGGCGACTTGACATAAGATACAATTCGCATCTGAAATCGTCTCGATCATTCCCAAGATATCAAGAATCTCATCCCAGGCGTATTATAGAAAATAAAAAGTGAAATAGTTTTCTTTTGCCTTCTTCACTGAGCCAAACACATCCGTATTCGGGAAGTCATTACCACTATCGTGAAGTATTCTGTCACTGGCAGATTCCTGACACCAGTTCAGAAAGAAAGATCTTCCAGATCTTTCTGTCCCGAGCCAGATCTTTGGTATCTTTCTAACTTCCGTTTTTTTTTGTTATCTATCATCATCAGTCGTCGTTTTCTTCTTCTCCTTTCCCCATTCACATTACCTTCAGTCACGGTTGTTAATGTACGTTTCCCTCTTAATATAGACCGATACAGTTTCCCTTTTAATTGTTTCAAGCAGTGTTCTTTCTTCCTTTATTCTTTTCAATACGTCCTCGTTTTTAACTCTTTATATCCATTTAATCTTTTCCATTCTCCTCCACACCCGCATTTCTGTAGTTTCAATCTTATCCTTTTCTCTCTTACTGAAAGCCCACATTTCGCATCCGTATAAATGTACACTCCATACGTAACGCTTAACCAGTCTTTTCCTTAGAAATTGTTTATTTTGATGCAAAGCAGTTTCTTTTCCTTATTGAAAACCTCATTTACCATGGCTATTCTTGACTTAATTTCTGCACCACTTCTCCAATTATCATTTGACATGTTTCCAAAACATTTGTATTTCTGACCTTTACTTACGTTTCCTTCCTTTGTTTGCGGTTTTGTGATTTTGTACGAAAGTACGGGAAAGAAGAAGAAGACTGAAGATGATAGATAACATCAAGAACAGAAGTTAAAAAGATACCAAAAAGCAGGCCTGGGACAGAAAAAAATGGAGGCGTCAATGGTGTCAGGGACCCGACAATTTATATAAGTACGTGGCCAACTATTTTTCTATGGTTTCTATGGTTCTATGGTTTTAACTACAACTTAGATAATTGTTAATATGTTAGAGGAATTATAAATATTTTTTGAAAAATCTAATAAGAGATATTGATTAAGTGTTTGTCTCGAAGAGGGTTTTTACTTTTTTTTTGGAATCATTTTTTGCACGGTGTTCGTGTCGCAGTACAGTAAAATCTACAGACACGTTCTGAAAAAAAAAACAGGTCATCCTTGTTCTATAGAATGCCGAACACCTGATGTCTTGTAATTATGTCACTTATGAAAATGCGGTGTATTGCGTCGTTAGTTTAAAAGACATCAGGGTGCCTCGAATACTCATCCGATATCATCACAGTATCATTTGATTGGCTGACAGTGCTAAAGTGGATCATTATTGTAAGTTTTTAGGTGTTACATTCGTTCCTAGCTTTCTGATTCCTTTTTGTGTTTTGATATTTTAACTTTCAGTTTATTTATTTCATTTACTTAATTTTATCACGTTTATTCTTTTCAGCATTTTCAATAGTTCTTTCTAATCGTTCAATTATTCATTGAGTCTTAATTAAAATATATATCTGTCAAACGATTAGCGATGTAAATAGTACATGGACTCACCATGAGTAAAACTATGTTTGTGATTGGCACCACTGGAATTCTCAGTCGAACTCGATGATTATTTTCAGAAAGTTTTGACGTTTGTAGACCTCGGAGTTTTCATCTCGTCGGAATACGGCGACATAAACGCCATCCGTAAGGAGTCTTCTTCCTAGTACGTGGGTTTTATGGCATTAAAAAATAATAATAAATATTTTAAATAAAAAAATATTTTACTAGATATTAACTAACGCAAAAGAAACCTATTGAGGTAATAATAATAACAAAAGATTTGAAAATGTAACTCTGAATCTAAACTTCAAATTTTTACAGAATTTTTTATTTTAACCTAAAGACTAGAATTATTTTTATTAAATGTATTTAAACGAGTCCTTATCCGATTGGTGATTTTTTTAAATTATTATTAGTGGATAATATATTCAATAATTTTATTTACAGACATCTTTATTTTATTCAAACAACCAAAAATATTGTCATTTGAAAACACTTTTACTAAATTGTACAATATTTTAGTACTTAGGGTTGAATTTGAAAAAATTTTATAAAATGTTTATTAGTTTAATCAATAAACTTTTTTCGTTAGGTAAGAAGTTAACTATATAAGTTAATAATAAAATAAATACATTAAAAAAAGGAACTTTTTAATTTATCAGTAGGATTGAATTATAATCTGAGAAAATTTAGCAACATGTTTCTAGTTTGTATGAATTCTCTTCTTAGTATTTCTGTAGGTGACATATAAGAAAGAATTAACAAATCCAGAGAAAAAGATAAAATATTTGCTATAATTTATGAATACCACTTTATCAATCCAATAAACGTTTATTTTTCATTATAAGCAAATAAAAATACCAATTTAAAAAAAAAATATATAATATATCTTGCTAATGGATATTAGTTTTAATTGGTTGTTATAACTTACAAATTTATAAGTCAACATACATTCGGAAAAAGTTTTATCGGTGCTGTGGTTTTGAGATTAATTCGAAGATTTAAACGAATTTATTTGTAATATTCTGAATTTCTTTATGTTTTATATGTAATATAAAATTATATACAAAGTTTAAAAAGTATTTTTAAGCAAGTATTAATTTGTATTAACGTGTGTTGAAGACCAGTTATGTAACAAGAAAACTTTGCTGATTTTTAATTTAATTTGCAAATTAATGGAATTTAAGTACTGGCATCCTCGAAAATTTATAAATACAAAATTTATTAATTTCTTTAACCATTGTGTAAATAAATTACTAAAATCAATCAAGCAAACTAATTTTATTTTATTACCGATATTAAAATTAATTTTCAATGAAAGTGTACTATTAGAATATTCCGGGGAATGAATTACGTGAATTTAAGAAAAAAATAAAATCGAATAAAGGCCAAATAAATAGTTAAATTATAAATAACGTATGTATAAATATATTACAGTAGAATTTGTGTGTATTGATGGCTGTCGGAGTTAGAGAAGGAATTAACTAAGGGGGACAAAACATGAGACGTAATTATCATAGACATGCGCAAACATTTTTTTGAACTAGTACTTACACTGTTCTCATGTTTTATCATTTCTATTTCAAATTAATCTTCATTAATAATAGAAATCTTGTATTTAGGATACAGAATAAATATTATTTCTTCTAACATAAAATTCCCTATTTTTTTCGGCCGTGAACAAAGTGGGAGATTTAAGCAGATAGCCTTTTTATTAAAGAAGTCTACTAACAAGTTCTGGTACTTTTGTACATTTACAAATCAAATAATTGTTTCATTAAAGTGAAGCAAGATTATTTTATGTAAGTTATTTGTTTACAAGGCTGTATAGCAAAAATATCATTAAATTTTGATTCAATTTTTAATTTCTTTTCACTATTTAGAAGAGCAAAATCTGTAATTAGTATCAACTTAATCATTGAATTACAAATAAACTCGTTTAAATACGCTTGATGCAGTTGTTGTAGAAAGCTATTAAACAATTCTTTCTATAATATAAACATTTTCATATCCATATTTGCAGAATAGTGTAAACCGTTATTATTTATTTAACTTAATATCATTTTTATAATAAAAGATTATATCCAGGGTGTATAAAGTTTTACGAAATTAGGCACTAAATATGGCGTTAAGGGAGTGTAATTCTAATGGATATGTAAACCTTTTCACGTGATTTTTCAATATATTTTATCAGTATTTATAGAGATTCGAACTTATTCAGCAGAAGCGAACTTAGATGGAACAAGACTGGTAGAAAAACTGGTACCAGTCTTCAGCAGAAGACTGGTAGAAAACCTTGGCTATCAAAGGATATATTGCAACTGATGGATAAACGGTAGAAAGTATAAGAATGTTAGTGATGTAGAAGGTAAAAGGAACTATCCATAATTAAGAATTACTATAAACAGGAAGTGTAAGTTAGAAGTGTGGATTAAAGAAAAGTGTTCAGAAGTGAAGACAGAGATGATCACTGGTAAAATAGACGGATCATAAATAAAAGTTAAAGACAATTTTGTGGTACATAAATTAAAATCTAATAATGGGTTACATAAAAATGGTACACCGAATTATAATAGGAAAGAAAAAGTCGATAGATGGGTGGAATATAATGAAAAGTTATACGAGGAGAAGATATAGAGGAAGAAGAGGAAGTCGAAGAGGATGAAAAGGGAAATACAATACTGAGATCCGAATTTAATAGAATATTAAAAGATTTGAATGGCAGAAAGATCCTAGCTCCTGGGATAGAGGGATTCGTGCAGAATTACTGCGCAGTCCAGGTGAGGAAGCGATAAGTAGATTATACAAACTGTTGTGTAATATTTAAGAAAAAGGGAAGTTCCGTCAGACTTCAAAAAGAGTGTTATCATGATATCAAAGAAGGAAGAAGATAAAATGAAGATGATAAATGTGAAGAATATAGAACAATTAGCTTAACTACTCGCGCATCAAAAATCTTTACTAGAATTCTGTACAGAAGAGTGTTGAAGAGAGTGGAAGAAGTATTAGGAGAAGACCAATTTAGTTACAGGGAAAGTATAGAGAAAAGGGAAGCAATTTTAGCGCTCAGATTTATAGTAGAAGGAAGATTAAAGAAAAAAAACAACATACTTGGCATTTATAGACTTACAAAAGGCATTTGATAACATAGACTGGAATAAAATGTTCAGCATTTTAAAAAATGTACGCTTCAAGTACAGAGATAGAAGAACAATTGCTAACATTTATAGGAACCAAACTGGAACAGTAATAATCGAAGAACATTAGAAAGAAGCCGTAATTAAAAAGAAGTCCATTGAGGATGTTTGCTATCCTCGTAACTTTTTAATCTTCACATAGAACTAGCAGTTAATGATATTAAAGAATAATTTAGATCTGGAGTAACAGTGCAAGATGAAAAGATAAAGATGCTACGATATTCTGATGATATAGTAATTCTAGCTAAGAGTAAAAAAGATTTAAAAGAGACAGTGAATGGCACGGATGAAGTCCTACGCAAGAATTACCGCATGAAAATAAACAAGAACAAAACAAAAGTAATGAAATGTAGTAGAAATAATGTGGATGGCTCACTGAATATAAAAATATAAAAATAAAAAATTATGAAGGTAGAAAAATGTTGTTGTTTGGGAAATAGAAATACTATTGATGGACGAAGCAGCAGCGATATAAAATGCCGAATACCATAGGAAAAAAGAGATTTCAGTGAGAAATATAATTTGCTTACTTAAAAAATTAATCTAAACGTCTGGAAAACATTTTTGAAAGTATATGTTTAGAGCGTAGCTTTATATGGAAATAAAACTTGGACGATCTGTGTATCTGAGAAGAAAAGATTAGAACCTTTTGAAATGCGGTGCTATAGGAGAATGCTAAAAATCAGATGGGTAGATAAAGTGGCAAATGAAGACGTGCTGCGGCAAATAGATGAAGAAAGAAGCATTTGGAAAAATATAGTTAAAAGAAGAGACAGACTTAGGCCACATATTAAGGCATCCTGGAACATTCGTTTTGATATTGGAGGGACAGCTAGATGGGAAAGATTGTGCAGGCAGGCAACGTTTGGAATATGTAAAACAAATTGTTAAGGATGTCTTGGGGAGCTACATCAAACCAGTCAAATGACTGAAGACAGAAAAAAAATAAAGATTCGTCTTATCTACGTTGATGGAGTAGTTTTTGTTTAAAAATACACAAAGAGTGTATCACGAAGTCCTCCCAAGACTTTTGTAACCTATTTTACTCGTGAAAATAGTAGAAAAAGTTTATATAAACATATGTTCTGAAACGCTTCGTTTGCGAATTACGGCTAGTGAAAGATTTCGCTCGGATTTCTGCTACTCCGGTGAAATGAGGTGGTACTGAAATTTTTAGGAAGTTATTTAAGGCAGTATTAGTATTTCTTTGGTTTTTTGATTTAAAAAATCGAATACAATAGGTCCCTAAACCGTATTTTCAGTAGGTTTTGAGAAAACTGGGGAAATGTTTTGAGAAAAATGCCATAAAACCGAAAAACACAAGATAAATAAATTATATTAACTTAGCATATGTAGGACCCAAATAGAGATTTATTAAAACCGTAAAACAACTTACTTGCGCTACTTGCAGGTTAAAAAAAAAAAATCTTTAATTACAAAAATGTGTATTTTTTTAATTGTAACAGATACTGAAAAGGTACTAACGTCATATAAAACTATAAATTATGATTAACATAATACGTACTGATTTGATCGGCCATGAAATAAAGGTCATGTGACTTAAGGGAACTTTAAAACATAAAAATTCATTCACATAAGATCTATAAATAGCAATTGCATTAAATCAAACAATAATAGTCAAATATATTATGCAAACAAGTAAGATGTAATAATCTGAGTTAATAACGTTGTTAGAAATGAATTGAGAGAATAGTAATAATAAGAATGTTCGTTCGGGAAAGTCTTACTAGACTTCATTGACGACTGGTTTAATTATAAATTTTGCTGGTTTCTGAAGATTTGTATCTGAGAATGTTAAAAATTACTAAGCTCTAGTAACTTCCACTCGAATATATTTTACAGCGAACTGAAATTCCTATAAAGATGAGAAAAACTACATAAATGAGGTTGGTCAACATTTTTTTGTTAAATAAGATCAGCAGTTCTTGAAATATCATTTAGTTTTGTAAATAAATCATCTAGCGATCTCAACAAAGATCTTGAAAAATAATTATAAAAAGAAATTAAAAAAAAATTATTTTTAAATATTCGTTAAACGGATTTCAAGAGGTATGTTCTGGTTTATCAACTTTTTTTATTAAGCTACAGATTTTACAGCTTTCTAATAAAGAAAATAATGATATATTTTTCTTAATTTTTAGTACTTAATTTTATTTTAGCATTTTTTTATTTTTTTTATTTTTTATGAGTACTTTTAGTAAGTAAAAAAATACAGAGTATTTCCTACAGCGTGTATCAAGTGTTTTAAAATACAAGATTATTTTTATAAAAATTTTATTACAAAATCTTTTCATATTTCAAATGGTTACAAGTTTATTAAGAAAAGGATATTTATTATTAAAATTTCTAATTTTAGAATAAATAAAAAAAATCACGTCTGAAAATTCTGGAACCCGGAAAAGTGAAAATAGTAAAAACATCAACTGTTATTTGGAATAGTCGGTATATTGTGTTATGAGTAATTTAATTTATAACTGAAGATATAGTTTTACTTTTTACATCGATTTAAGAAATCACATCTGACAATTAGTCTATAAAAGTATTTAGATCCTCGGAATCACAAAAATGAGTATCAGTACCGTTGAATTGATGGAAAATAAATTTAATTTCAGTTAAAAAAAAAATTTAAAAAAATAGTATTCATTTTTATTTTACGAGTATTTTAAATAAGATAATTTTCGAATTTAATTTATAAACTTCTAGCAGACCCGGCAATACTTCGCTACTGCTAGATTTGAGTATATATATATATATATATATATATATATATATATATATATATAGATTAAATGAACACAATTGAAAGTTTGATAAAACATTAAAAACCGAATATTACGTAACTTCAAAAAATGTAACCTTTCACTTTATCCCTTTTTCTCTTATCCTTTTCCATTACCCCATTCCCCTTTTTCCCTTTCCTTTCCTTTATTTTTATTTTTCACTTTTGTTTTCCTGTTTCCAGCGAGTAAATCGATCCAGTAGTTTTTTAGTCTATAGCGAACACAGATACGATCATTGGCTTTTATATATACATAGAAAAAGAAAGTGTTTGTATATTTGTTTGTTTCGTAAATATTGCGACAGCAACGCCACCTAGCGTGTATAGTTTTGCAAATTTTTTTCTTTTCGCGTAACTAATATATATTCTGAATATGAACCAAATCGGACCATAAATATAATTTTTTGAAATATCTCCACCCCAGCGCCACCTAGCGGGTCCAAACTAATTCAGAAATCTTCGCGGGCGTGCGCAAAACAACTCACCAAACTTAATTTGTTCCCCGTAAATAAAATCCTGTAAATATAAGATATCTAGGTAGCCAGGTGTGGTTTGAAAATGATTATATCCTTTAAAATTTCCCGCAGCAAATTTAACGAAACTTTGGCGGTATGTTCTATCTTGTTAGAAACACACAATTTCTTCCTTATTTAGTCGGCTGATAAAAGTGTAAATGATTTCACCGCAATAATGTTCTGAGTTTACTGTGTTATGAAAAAATTTAAATATTCGTTTACGTGATATAGAACACCAAACTACTTTTTCGTCGTATAAAAAATTTTCGTCCAAAATTTCTTGAGGATTATTCACAGATCACACCCGACGTGACGAAACGGTCTGATACATAAAACATCGTTTTATATTTTAAAAAACGTAACGTCAAGATATACTCTTTTATTTATAAAATGAAAAATTATAAAATCCAAAATCCACTGGCATTAATCAAAAAGTTGAAAAAACTAGTAATGTTTAACCGATGCTCTACACTTATTTTGAACGGGTGTAGTTTTAAATGTTTAGTCAGTGCTTGTGAGTAATACTTAAGGTTCTGCTTGTTGCGCCAATTTTCTGATACATTTTTTGTTTTTAATTTGAGCTATGCGATCAGAAATATCATT